>NC_133398.1:116566503-117772256 GCF_047511655.1 Castor canadensis | reverse complement strand
CTTTGAGGTAAAGGATCATGCTGTCTGCAAATAGGGATACTTTTACTATTTCTTTACCTGTTTGGATTCCTTATATTCCTTCTTCTTGCATTCCTTCTTGCACTGGGTAGGAATTCCAGGTCTACGCTGAATAGGAGTGAGCATCCTTGTCTCATTCCTGACTTAGGGGGAATGGTTTCAGTTTTTCCTCATTAAGTATGATGTTGGCAATAGGTTTGTCATGTACAGCCTTTATAACGTTGAGGCACATTCCTTTTATTCCTAGTTTTCTTAGAGCTTTTATCATGAAGTTGTGTTGAATATTCACAAAGGATTTTTTCTGAATCTATTGAGATAATCAACTGGATTTGTCTTTGCTTCTGTTAATGTGTTATATTACATTGATTGATTTGCATATGTTGAACCATCACTGCATCCCTGGGATGAAGCTGACTTGGTCATGGTGAATGATCTTTCTGATATGTTGTTGGACTTGGTTACCATTATTTTATTGAGGACTTTTGTGTCAATGTTCATTAAGGAGATTGGCCTGTAGTCCTCCTTTTTCAGATGTGTCCTTGTCCAGTTTTGGGATGAGTGTAATGCTGGCTTCATAAAATGAGTTAGGTTTCTATTTTGTGGAAAAGTTGAAGGAGTATTGGTGTTAGTTCTTCTTTGAAGGTCTGGTGGAATTTCGCTGAGATCCCATCAGGTCCTGGAGTTTCTGGTTCAATTTCATTTTGAGTTATAGATCTGTTTAGGAGGTTAATATCCTCTTGGTTCAGTTTTGGATGGTCATAAGTATCTAGAAATTTGTCCATTTCTTCAAGATTTTCAAATTTATTGCAATGTATGTTCTCAAAGTAGTCTCTGATGATTCCCTGGATTTCCATGGTGTTTGTTGTTATCTCCCCTTTTTGTTCCTAATTTTACTAATTTGGGTCTTTTCCCTCCTTGTTTTAGTTAAATTTGCCAGGGGGTTGTTAATCTTGTTTATTTTTTCAAAGAACTACCTTTTTGTTTTGTTCATTCTTTGTATTTTTTGTCTCTATTTCATTAATTTGGGCCCTTTAAAAGTTTTTTCTCTCTTTCTACTTGCTTTGGATTTTGCTTGTTATTGTTTTTCTAGGAGTTTGAGATGTAGCATTAGGTCATTTATTTGAGATCTTTCTGTCCTTTTAATATATGCACTCATGGCTATAAACTTTCCTCTTAGGTCTGCCTTTGTTATGTTCCATAGGTTCTGGTAGGTGGTATTTTCATTTTCATTAGCTTCCAGGGACCTTTTGATTTCCTCTCTTATTTCTTCTTTGACTCACTAATGCTTGAGAATGTGTTATTAAGCCTCTAATTATTTGCATATTTTCTGCTGTTGTTTTTGATGAGTTTTAGTGCATTGTGTTCAGATAGGAGTCAGGGTTTATTTCTATTTTCTTATATTTTCTGAGACTTCCTTGTGCCCTAAGATATGATCAATTCTGGAGAAAATTCCATGGGCTGCTGGGAAGAATGTATATTGTGCTGTTGCTGGATAAAATATTCTGTGGACATCAGTTAAGTCCACTTGATGTACGGTGTCATTAATTTCTAGGATTTTTTTTATGGATTTTTTTGTTTGGATGCCCTACCTATAGGTGATAGAAGGATATTAAAGTCTCCCACTACTCCTGTGTTGGAATCTGTGTGCTTTTAAGTCCTTTAGTGATGAAATTGGGTGCATATAGGTTTATAATTGTTGTTTCCTTTTGTTGTTTTGCCCATTTTATTACTATGAAGTGTCCTTTCTTTATCTCATTTGATCAAATAAGTTTGAAATCTATTTTGTGTGACATAAGTATTGCTACTCCTGCCTGTTTTGGGGGACCATTTGCTTGTAAATCTTCTTCCAGCCTTTCACTATAAGCCAGTGTTCATTTCTGTCAATAAGATGCGTCTCTTGTAAACAACAGATTGTTGGATCTTCCTTTTTAATCCAGTTCACCAAATGGTGTCTTTCAATGGGAGATTTGAGTCCATTGACATTTAGTGTTAATATTGATTTATATGTGGTGATCCCTACCATCTTGTTGTTTTTTTGGTTAAGGATTTGATCGTGTGCAGCCAAATCAATGCTACTCTCTGATTACTTGTCTTTTCTTCTCCTATGGTTTGATGCTTCCCATCCTCTTGTGGTTTCGTTTGCTTTCATCTTCTATGTGCTGAATTTTTTGTAGAAAATATTTTGTAGACTCTTCTATAGTGGTGGCTTGGTGGCCATATATTGTTTTAGTTTCTGTTTATCATGGAAGACTTTTATGGCTCTGTCAATTATGAATGATAATTTTTCTGGGAAGAGTACCAAAGGCTGAAGTTGTTTTCAGTCAGTGCCCAAAATACCTCACTCCATGCCCTTCTTGCTTCTAATGTTTCCACTGAAAAATCTGCTGTTATTTTAATGGGCTTACCTTTATAAGTTATTTGGTTTTTCTCTCTTATAGCTCTCAATGTTCTTTCTCTGTTCTCTGTGCTTGTTGTTTTAATGATAATATGCTGTAGGGAGGTTCTGTTTTGGTCAAGTCTGTTCCTGTACCTGAAAGGGCAAAACTTTGTTGAGATTTGGGAAATTTTCTGTTATTTTATGAATATATTATGTAGCCCTTTGACTTGTACTTCTCCTTCTTCAATGCCCATGATTCTCAGGTTTGGTCTTTTGATGGAGTCGGTGAGTTCTTGCATATTCCTTTCACAGCTCTTGAGTTGTTTGACTAAGATTTCTTTTGTTTTTTTTTTTTTAACTTCAATTTATCTTTGAGATCTGAGATTTGTCTTCCACTTGTTCTAGTCTGCTGGTGTGGCCTTCCACTGTATTTTTTGTTTGACTTAAGGGACATTTTATTTCCAGGATTTCTGTCTGATTCTTTTTTTCTGAGGTTTTCCATATCTTTTTCCAAATCCTACTTTATATTTTGTGTTGTCATCTTTAATTCATAAATCTCTCTTTCTGTAGTATCCTTTGTTTCATTTAAAGTCCTCTCTGAGTTCATTTATTTGTTTCTATGTCTTCTCATGTACTTTATTTTTGGTGTCTTGAAAATTCTTGAGTGCATCTTGTACATTCTGGTTAACTATGTTTAATATTTTTCTCCATGAATTTCTCAGTGATATCTTCTAAGATTTCTTCTTTGAGGATTTTTTGGTAGGTGTCCTGGGTTCCTTATTGACATTTATCATTGTTTTGTTGGGGTCAGGGATGATATCCATTTTCTACATTTTCCACTGAATCTTGTATTGAATTATTTTTTTGAGGAGAGTGGTTTCTATCCCTTCTTCTGCATCCCATCCCTCCACTTGGTCCTATGCAACTATGTCCTTGATAGGCTCATTGTGGTTTTAATTGCCCATGTTCTTTCCCTTGATTTAATATTTGTGTTGCAACTGACTTGGTTGTTAGCTAGGTTAATGTGCTCTTTCTTTCCCTGGCCTGGGGGTGTAATTTAGCAATAACAAATTCACAGGTTGAATGCCAGACCAGTTTTTTACATATTATATAGAAAACCCCTTGGTGATAATATCTATAAACAATGGGAATTGGGGGGTAATGGTTGTTTGGCTAGTTATTTATTTTGGAGAATTGATAAAGTGGTGCTAAAAGTGGGGCTGGGCAAGAAAAGGGGTGGGTAGGGGAAGATGTTTGGGGGCTGCAGGGTTTTGTAGGCCTTATATGTGTTTGGGTGTACTTCTGTTGTTGTAGTGGTGGGTGCATGTGTCAGGGATTGCAGGGGATTGGGGTGTGTATAGTTGGTACAATAGGCTAGTCAGTGGGTGGTGAGTGTGTAGGAAGGAGGGGTAGTGCGGTGACAGGTTGGGGTAGCATAGAAGGGTGGGTGAATATGGGGGAAAGAGTGGATGAGGATGGGCAGAAAGAGTAGTTGGTAGGGAGAACAATGGATTGCAGCACAGGAGAAGGAGGGAAAGCGAAGAGGGTAAAATTAGGGATATGAGAATAATGATGGTGAAGTTAATAGTACAAGAATAATAATAATAATAATTAGAAAAAAGAAAGAAACACAATAAAAATCTCCAGTTTCAGGAACCACAGAATGTTCAGTCTTTTGGTATAAGTTCGGGAGTTATTTCTTAGGTGTCCAGTCCTGGTATTGGCATACAAGTGGAAGCTCTGATGTGCTCTCACCAGGTTACTGGCTTGTGAGTAGTATTTGGTCCTTCTGTCCACAATGTCAGTTGGATTCGTGAGGTGAGGTAACTCTGACAGTTTATGCAGGATGTTCAGAGCTGTTGTTTTAACCAGGCAGCAGTTGTGTTGTCCTTCACCTGCAGCCCTGTTCGTCAGCTCTTTCCACAGCAAGGTGGGGCAATTTAGTTTTGAATGCTGCCCTTTGTTCCAAAGATCAGCTCTGGGATCCACAACTTGCCCTGTTTGGGAGGTTGGCCTGTTGCCCAATGCCTGTTCTCAGCCTTCATTGCTTTACCCACATTTCCTCACTGAGAGTTTGGCACTGAGAGTTTGGCTCCTTGCTCCATCCCCACCTCTGTTGTCAGTATTAGGTTACAGTTTGCTGTTTATATTTTTCTCTTTTGCTGGGGGGGCATTCAGTCTGCAAGGGACTGCACTGGATGATTTTTGTGGGTGATGGGTAGGGAAGTTGCACATGGTACGTGATGCTCATCTGTTCATTCTACAGTTTTATGCAAGCAGCTTTGGAGCCGGTTGGTGGGGAGAAATGGTGCCGCTTTTTTCAGTGTGGTGTAGCATAGGGAGGAGTTCCACAGGCTAGGAGTCCAGGATATCACAGAGTTTGATTCTGATTGATGCTCTGTCTTTGGCTTGTTGGGAGAAAGAAAGAAAAAAAAAAGAGAAAAAGTCAGAGACCTTTTTTTCCCCAGGGTCAGAATTGCCTTGCTGGCTGTGCCACACAGGATTTTCATGGCTGTTAGGTGCAATTAAAGGTAGACTTAAGGGTCAGTCTTTGAATTTTATCTGCTTCTAATGTGATGGTGGTTACTATCTTGACTAGAAGCTTTCTATATACCAACAATGAACAAAGTGAGAAAGCATATAGGAAAACAATTCCATTTACAATACCCTTAATAAAAATCCAATACCTAGGAAAAACCTTAACAAGGATGTGAATGACCTCTACAAGAAGAACTACAAACCACTGAAAAAAGAGACCAAGGAAGACTACAGAAAGTAGAAAGATCTCCCATGCTCATGGATTGGCAGAAAGAAAAAATGGCTATACTACCAAAAACAATCCCATATTCAACACAATTCCTATCAAAATCCCAATGACATTCATCACAGAGATTGAAAAAAACTACCCTAAAGTTCGTTAGGAAACACAAAAGGCTGCAAATAGTCAAGGCAATACTGAGCAAAAAGAGTAAAGCTGGATGTATCACAATACCTGACTTCAAACTATACTACAGAGCCATAGCAATAAAAACAGCATGGTACTGGCACAAAAATAGATATGAAGACCAGTGGAACAGAATGGAAGACCCAGATATGAATCCATACAGCTACATCCACCTTATATTTTTTTACAAAAGTGCCCAAAACATATGATTATAGAAAGATAGTCTCTTCAACAAATGTTGCTGGAAAAAGTGGTTATCTGCCTGCAGAAAACTGAAACTAGATCCATGCCTGTCAGCCTGTACTAGTATCAACTCAAAGTGGATTAAGGACCATAATATCAGACCAAAACCTTGCAGTTAGTACAGGAAAGAGCAGGGAATACTCTGGAAGCAAGAACTTTTTCAAAGGAAGAAGTCCAAGTGGCCAGAACACATGAAAAAATGTTCACCATCCCTGGCCATAAAGGAAATGCAAATCAAAACCACACTAAAATTCCACCTCACTCTTGTTAGAATAGCTAGCATCAAGAACACCACCAACAAATATTGGTGAGGGTGCAGGAAACAGGAACCCTCATACACTGCTAGTGGGAATGTAAGCTAGTACAACCATTTTGGAAAACAATATGGAGATTTCTTATAAAACTAAACCTAGATCTGCCATATGATCCAGCAATCCCACTCTTCAGGATATACCTAAAGGAATGCAAATCAGGTTATTACAAAGGCACCTGCACACTCATGTTTACTGCAGCACTATTTATAATAGCCAAGCTATGGAAATAGCCAAGGTACCCCACTACTGATGAATGGATTAAGAAAATGTGGTATTTGTACACAATGGGATTTTACTCAGCCTTGAAGAAGAATGCAATTTTGTTATTCAGAAGTACAAATGGATGGAACTGGAAAACATCATCTTAAGAGAAGTTAGCCAGGCTCAGAAGGCCAAAAATTGCATGTTCTCCTTCCTATGCAGATTATAGACCTAAAACAAATACAGTAATATTATTGGACATAGGTCATGCACTAAGAGAAGAACATGCCCAGCAAGAATAGAGAAAGGAAAGGAAACCTAATACTAGAATGTGGTTGATGTGCTCACTGTAGAGGAGTGTATATGGTAATCCTAAACTGGCAGAGGCCACTATGGGAAGGGGACCAGGAAGTAGTGAAGAGTTCTGGAAGAGATGAAACAATGTGGTTTGCAATACAAAAGTGCATGGAAGAATAGACCAAACAGCATGTTCAACACCATAAGTGAAAATAATTTATAGAATAAAATAATGTGCCATCAAAATACACATTCTTCTCAAGCTCACATGGAACATTCATCAAGACAGAGCAAATCTGAACAAATTTAAAAGAATAGAAGTCATATATGTGGTAATTTGTGACCAAATTACTAAGCAATTAAACAAGCAAGCAATAAGATAGCTAGAAAATTCCACAAATATTTGAAAATTAAGTGACACCCATCTAAGTAACACATAGGCAAAGAAGGAGCCTTGAGAGAAATTTCAAGATATTTTAAGTAAATGAAAATTAAAATACAGCTTATCAAACTTGTGGGATGCAGTGAAAGTAGTGACTGGGAAATTTATAGCATATTAGAACATGTTAGTTAATTTTTAAATTTTAAAAATAAATAATAAAATAAAATTTCCTTCAGGAGGCTGTAAAAATGTTATAAAAGAAAAATATCTGGAATCAATAATCTAATTCCCACTAAGACAGTAGATAAAGTTGATCAATTTAATCTGGAAGCAAGCAGAAGTAAAGAAATGTTAAAAAGTAGAGCAGAAATCAGTAAATTGAAAGCAAAATACACTAAAAAATCAACAAAACAAAAACTGTTGTTTTGAAAGATCAGTAGGTTGATAGACACCTAGCCAAACTTATCAAGGAAGAAAAGAAAAGGGACATAGTACGAGAAATGGAAGAAAGCACATTACTACTGATTCAATGGACATTAGGCAAATAATAAAACTCAATAATTAAGCATTGTCTGAGGTCAGCTTACCCAATACAAAACTAGATATAGACATTACAAAAAAGGAAAACTATATGCAAATATTACTCATGAACATATATGCAAGTTTCCACAACAAAATAGGAATCAAATCTAATGATATATGAAAAGAATCAAACATTATGACTGAAATGTATTTCAAGTGTGTAAGACTGGCTCATATTCTAAAATCCTGCAAAATAATTCTCCACATCAATAAGCTAAAGAGACAAAACTGTATGATCATGTCAGTTGATCATACAATTCAGCAGAGAATTTACTTGACAATATACAAGATCTATTAATGATAAAAACGCTCAGCAAACTGTTATTAAGGGTGAGAAATTGGACATATTCCTTTAAGATAGAATAGAAACGATGTCCTCTTTGACCACTCTCACTGAACATTTTTCTAGAAACTGTAGCTAATGCAATAATACAGGAAAGGAAATAGAAGTTATACATATTTTAAAGGAAAAAATAAAACCACAATTATTCACTGATGACATGAGTCAATTCCTATATACATATATTACCAAATAAGTAGAATTTAAAAATGCTATGTCCAAGATTAGCAAAAAATTAAATACAGGTGAAAAAATGAGTGAAATATCCCAGTATCTAATATTAAAAAACTCTAAGAACTGAGGAAGGAAATCCAAGAAGATTTATACAAATTTAAAATATTTCTTATTCAAGAATTGGAAAACACCATGAAGTTAAGATGTCAGTCTTTCACAACTTTATGTACAGATTGTCAGTTCAATCTCAGTGAAGATAACTGTAATCTATTTTCTAAATAACAACAAACTTATAATAAAGTATCTATGACAAGCCAGGTGTGGTGGCTCATGCCTGAAAAATCCTAGCTACTAGGGAGGCATAGATCAGGAGGATCACAGTTTGAGGCCAGCCCAGGCAAATAGCTCAGAAGACACTATCTTAAAAATACACAGCACACAAAAAAGGGGTTGGTGGAATGGCTCAGGTGACAGAGCACCTATCTAGCAAGCATGAAGCCCTGATTTCAAACTCCAGTAGTGCCAAAAAAAAGACTCATTTCATCTTGTGCAGCAAAATTTTGACAGTATTATATCTGCTCCTCTGCCACATACAAATTATCCTAGGGATAGAAAGCAGCCTCAGGTTTCTCCTTACTCATAAGAGTGTGTTCCTCTCTGAATTTAATTCACATTTCTTCATATCTTTAAATAAAATATAGCTTTTCAGTTTATTTGATGTCATTTCATTTTGGTAATCCTATGCATATAGTTGATAAAAAAGACAAAAGAGTGGATTGGATTACCCAGTTATGAAATGGAGTATTGATATTGAAAGGTGAGAGCTGTGCCACCTTTTAAAAATATGTAACAGGGGGATAGACTAAGAGGAGTCTGCCAAAATGGACAAAGTGGCCAGGAAGGTGGGAGGGTAATCACAAAAGAACAATGACAAGGAAGCCAAGAGAGAGGAATGTTTCAAAGTAGAGCTATGTTCCATACTCAAAACTAAAAAATGCAATTGTAAGTAACTTTTTCTTCTGCAACAAGATGACGTAGAGGAAATATGAGTTTGCTTTATTGGTGAAAGAGTGCAAGTCTGGAGGAAGATAGATATTTTGAAGACAGAGCCTAGGAGATAGCTTATCAAGACAAAAATCTATAGTATTGATTCTACGTTTCATGAATTATAACTATGTAATCTAAAGTTATAAATTCCCTAAGTCTGACTTAATTTTCTCATCATTTATACTTAACATAATCAAGATATCTTGAGTAGTAGTAAAGGTGCCTAATCTTCTTTACACTGTAAATGACACAGTAAAAATATTTTTCATTTAGTACACATGAGACCAATTCTATTCTAGAAATAAATATTTTCTTCTGTTCCAACATGGTTCAAATACAGACATCCTACCATTGAATTATTACTATGACTTTTCAGCAATAGATACAATAGTACTATGATATTTTTAGGACATTTATGAGCCTTCAATGACTTTTGACTTTTCATTCCTGGTGTGTCACCTATAAGGGTTGGTGATAATTGCTTTGAGGACTTAATAATAACAATAAAAATAATAATAGTTTTTTTCCAGTTGGGAATTATAATCTATTTAAGCAAATAAAGAAATATGTATTGAAAGTCAAATTACAAAGTAAAGCAGTGCATATTGAAGATACAAAAAGAACACCAAGTACCTTGGGAGATGAAGAAAGAAGGACGTCATGAGCTCTAGTGCTCATTAAAAAGTTCATAGATCAGGCAGGACTTTAGTTGGATCTTTAGACACTGGTAAGATTTCAATTACAAAAAAACAGACAAAAGAGAGCATGCATTTTAGGCAAGAGGACTACCATGTACAATAGAGGGATGTGTTAGGGTAAATAACACTGACTGGTATTAACAGTCTCCAACTCACAGAGGCTTAACACAATAAAAACTTATCATTCACTCACATCCCAATTCGATGTGTGAGAGTGGGGAGAGAATGTGAGATTCGTCTTTACCCAATCATTCCAGGCCTACCTCATTCCCTCTGTTGGTATGGTCTTCTACAGGTGACTTCCAAGGATACTGCAGAAGGAAGGGAGTGAATGGAGGGTGGCACATGGGAGGTTCCAGAGACTGAGCCTCCCAGTGGTGTAAATCACTTCTGCTCACATTCCACCATCTAGAACACAGTCAGTTGCCCCAACCTAACTGCGGGGAAATTGGGGAGTGTAGCTTATCTTGTGCCCAATAGCAACTTTACATTTTTGAACTAAGCATTGGTTTTGTTACCAGGTGTCACATGAGGAATATTTAGGAGAGGATATCAGGGTGGCAAGCTTCAATAGCTATTCCTTAGTATCCATTTTCCCTCCCAATATTACCTCCATTTTTGTACCTTACGAACCTCCTTCACTTCAAGAGATGTTGGTGCTCACTTTAAGTACAGTTGGATTAAAGAGAAGTTAAGTTCAGACTGGTTATCAGAGGCAATAAGTTAGAAGCCATGTTGGTTCGTTTGTGGATGACTAGTATGGTAAGAATGGTGCTAGTCAATGATAGTATGAAGACTGGGAAGAGGGGACAGACCTGAAAGAGATTTTTTGTGGTATATTGAGGCATATTTTTCTCTTTGTAATTTTTCCTACACTCTCTTACTATTACTACATTCTCAATTATTGCTTTAGGAAACACAAAAGAAAATGCCCCCACCTAGGAAGGAGAAAGATGCCAGGATGGTATTTAAGTATCTGAGAACTTCAATGGCCCTTAGGGAGAAGTGCAGGAGAAAGGGAAGGGGAGAATTCATAACAGTCAAACTAAAGACACTGATACTATTATAATTTAGAGAGATTCTTTATAACTTAAAAAACAAAGCTGGATTGTCATGAATGGACTAAATAAGTGCAGAGCGTCAAAATACTTCTCACTTCCACTCCTCAGGTGGATAGATCTGAGGGGAGGAACATTTTATTACCCTGCCCCCATGAACCACACTTATGGGCTGCAAACAAAAAGACCAGCAGGTGCCTCTGGCACTCACATGGAGGTGTCTGAGAAGCTCCAGGGCCTTAAGTGACATATGCTGGGTGCACCATGTGCCACAAGGTAAACCTGTGCAGAACTGAGTGGCTCAGCAAAGGCTGGAACAAAAGGTGAACGAAGGGGCTGGGAGATGTCTGAAGCAGTTGCAATGATCCAGTTTGGGGATGATGAGGACACAGGTAAAGTACTAAAAGAGTTGGTAAAAAGGGAGAGACATCATGCTGCCTCAACCTTTTATCTACAGGTACTTTTAAACAGAGCAATAAGCCCAGTCTTCACAAGAAAGCAAGATTTTTCCCATACTCTTAAAAGATATATGCTACTTAAGGAAGCCTCTAAAAAGGAAAAAAATAGGAGTAGGGAAAAAGGCTACCAGCTCCCATTAAAAAAAATATCTCACTGATCAAGAAAGGCAGACCAATTAGGGTGTCATTTTCCCCCTTCCCTCTGCCAATGTAATCACTAAGCCTAGCGTAAATAGTGGCTTCCCAAAGGCTAAGTATCTGATGAATGCATTTCATACACTTTTTATGGAGCCCTGTGATATTTATTTGTCTTTACATAGAAAAAGTAGTTAAAATAGTTATGTTCCATACTGACCTCTTCTACCCTTACCTACTATAAATGAGATGTTTTTGGCTTATACCCACAGTTTGACAAATGCTTTTACCAGGCAACAGCCTCCAGGCACTGGATTTCTTCCTTTAGTGTTTCTCATACAGAAACATTCCATTTTCTTTGCTCCTTTTACTTCTTCAGGTTTTCACTGCTACAGATTTTTTACTTTGTCTTAATCCAGATGGAATCAGACAGTAATATCATAGCTAATAGAGTTACAACTTTACTGCAAATTCCAACAGAAAATCATTTGACATGAAAATGAGGGTAAAGAAATGTCTGGGTGGAATTTTTCTGTTAATCACTGCACTCTTCAATTTTTCTAAGCACAGGATCCATTTTGCTAGTGACACCTCTTTTAAATGACTATGACTTCGGTTACCACAATTTAAAATTTTTCCATGCTGTGTACATAAGACAGAAAATTACAAGTAAGCTATACTTCTATAAATATATTGCTATTCAGTCATTTTTGAAACTTTTCTAATATGGGAAACTTTTAAATCAGTATTAATATGTTCATTCTTTCAATGTTTATTAAGGAGATATTAGGTACTGGGTGCTAGAGATGCAGGTGTAAAGAAGTTCCTAACTTCAAGAAGTTCACAGTCCAGTGAGAAAGACAGAAAGATAAATAATTATACTTCCTGTGGAAAATGCTATGAAAGGAGCATGCATAATGGATGGGTGACAATCCTGAACGCTCCCTCTGGGTGTGGGATGGGAACAGATGGGAAAGAAAAGACTGGTATAAGGCTGAGTCTTGGAGAATGTGTGAAAAATCATCAGAAGAACAAGAGGAAGGCAATTGACAAGGTGTGGCAGTGAAATTGATCATGGCCTATTCAAAGAGCTGCAGGGCAGAGTCACACTGGAGTACAGAATACACCTGGAGAATTGGAAAGAGGGAAAAGCTGTTCATGGAGGGTTCTGATGAGCTGAAACTTTACAATCTCTCTGGGGATTGAAGCTGGAGGGTGGCACAATCACATCTGCATTTTAGAAAGAAAACTGTGTTGGTGTGGTGGGAAATGGATTGATTGATGATGGGCCATTTTGATGTCTAATCAAGAGGCAGTGATGATGGAGTGAAGTAAGGCAGTGGTGATGGAGTGAAGAAAAGGGTTACTGCAGCAGTTGCCATACACAGCAGAGGAGGGGATGGTATGAGAGAGAAAATAGGGTTTGATTGACTGTGTTTGCCCTTTCTCTTCTCACTGTCACCAGTATTCCCCATTACAATTGTTCCTGTTCACCTGCCAATAATTCTCCCAGCATGAACAGATGAGTTGCAGGATAAAAAGCTGTTGTTCAGAACAATAGATGACTTTTTTGGACACACTTAGTACAGTCTTACTTTGTGGCATTTGTCCTTGTATGTGGGATAGTCCATTTTTAAATATCTGGAGGACAATCATGTTTCCAGTAAAATTCAAAAAGAAATAACTGTAGTTTATATAACTCTTTGCAGTTTGTGAAGCAAATTTTCCATTTGTCAACTTGCTCAATGCTCTTGACGGTGCTGTAGCGCATAAAGCCGTTTCTCTCACCATCCCTGTATTGCCAATGAGGCAGCTGTGATGGAGAGAGGATAGGACACTTGCTCAAACTCACACAGTTTTGAGGAACTGATCGAGGATCCCCATAGTATCTTTTCCACTCCATAACTTTTACAATATTCCACATTAGCTGAGCCTTTTGGCTTCCAGCTGAGAATTTCATACATTGCTTTTATTTCTATATTAATGCTTATCATTATTCACCATAATGTTCATAAGGCTAGTAATTGGGTAATATAATTCTTTTCCTTCACTACACACTAATTAGGTAATCAATAACTGTTATTGATAATAGTGATTTCTTTTAACACTAAAACAAATATCTAGGAATTTGGGGCTTCATTTAAAATCAATTATTAATTACTTATACTAAAGAAATGGAATGCATATCAGTAAAGGTCAGCCAGTAACTGTGTTGCTCCCATCAGTTCTTGGAAAGGTAGTACAGTCAGTCCTCCATACTTGTGGGTTCCCATCTGTGGGAGCAATCAAAAATATTTCTTTAATTTCATCTGTGCTGAACATCTACAGACTTTTCTCTTGTAATTGTTTCATAAATAATATGCTATAATAATTATTTACATACAACTAGCTTTGGGTGCAGTGGCTTATGACTGTAGTCCCAACATGAGAGGCTGAGGCAGGGGGATGGTGATTTTGAGGTCAGCATGGGCTACATATTGTGACCCTGAGTCAAAAAAAATCTATACACCATTTACATTGCATTAGGTATCATAAGTAATCTAGATATGATTTAAAGTATACAAAAGAATGTGAATAGGTCATATAAAATACCATGACATTTTATATAAGAGACTTGTATATCCATAGATTTGGGGTTTTGCTAGTGTCCTGAAACCAATCCCCCACAGATACCACAAGACAAGAATACAAAGTCATGCTTAACAGCAAAAACCCTTGTTCCTTCCTATTATGACTTATACTCTGTCTACAACAAAATTAGCACTAAGGGCAAAATAGTTTCTGCTGGGTATTGAGGGGGTAAGGGGGAGAGGGAGGGGGTGGAGTGGGTGGTAAGGGAGGGGGTGGGGGCAGGGGGGATAAATGACCCAAGCCTTGTATGCACATATGAATAAAAAAAAAGTCATGCTTAAGAAACAGGCTTTTGTGCTGTTCAGTTATCTGTTCACAATTTAGCTTTGCCATGCATGACCTTAGGCAAGTTATTTAATGTCTGTTCATCTCAGAGGGAAAGTAATGAAAACACACAGAATTATTGTGAGAAATGTATTAGAGAGTATGTGTAAACTCTTAGTTCAGGGCCTGGTACAAGCAAATCTTTGAATATATGTTAGTAACTATTGTTATGCTAGTCACTCAGATATTATGCAACCCCATTCCATTTCTTCCCCGGGATTTCTGTGCTGGCCTGGGGCTATAGTTGTAACTCTGAATTCTTGTCCTATAGAATTTTCATCTCACCAACATCTTATCTCCATTTCTCTGATTCACACTACAATCCACTATATGTGGAACTCAAGCTGTTTTCCTTGAACACACTCTTCCTCTAAACAAATAAGTGCCTTTAATGTATAGCAAAATTTTATAAAGATTCATAGGAACAGCAAGAAGTTCACATCACTAATTTCTAGGGCAGACAACTTAAAATATAGTAGCTCCCACTTACCCATAGTTTCACTTTTCTGTGGCTTCAGTTTTCCATGAACAACCACAATCTAAAAATATTAAATGAAAATTTTCATAATTAAAAAATTTGCATTTTAAATTGCATGCAATTTTGAGTAGTGTGATGAAATCCTACACTCTACTGCTCCATCCAGCCTGAGATGAGGATCAGCCCTTTGTCTAATGCATCCATGCTATAATGCTACCTGCCCATTATTCACTTAGTAGTGGTCAAGTTTATCAGAACAACTGTTGTATCACAGTGTTTATTATCAGGGCATGGTACTATCCATAGTTTCAGGCACCCCATGTGGGTCTGGGAGCATCTCCCCTTAGATGAGGGAAGACTACTTATAGCTAAGCTCTCTTCTGAATACCCTTGGCCTTTTTACCTGCTGTAGATTCCCACCAAGTCACCCAGCTTTTGCTCTGCCTTCAACTTTGGCACCCCAACAATTAAAACAGTAACAACTGTTCTTCCTACTGGTGATGGGGTTGGAGAGAATACATCTACTCTTTCTAACCACTATCTCCCAATTCAGTATCCTTAATGGCCAAAGACTCTAGAAACAATGGGTCTTTGCTCCAGGTCTCAACTCCCCTCCTCTACAGTCTCTGTGAAGAAAAAGGAGCAGTGTAGAGATTTAGTTCTTTACTTATATGAATTATGCTACTTCTTCCTTATAAGGAAAAACCATCTGCAGTCAATTTAGGTCTCACATAGTATTTCTCTTAGTAACATTATGCATTGTGATGATGGATTCTGCCTGCTTGATAGCATGTAAAAAGATGATATTGAGTGACTTAGATTTTTTTAGATGTCTTCATTTGATCAACACCTTCACTCCCATTCCAGGATTTCCCATAGCATTGACTATAACATTGTATAACTCATCTGGTGATAACTTAAAAAGGAATTTGGACTGAGGCACAAGAAACCTTCTCCTTGCAAAGCCATGCCATAATTTTGACTCAGATAAACCTCCTCTTAAATAACTAATTTTTCTTCAGCCTTTAGAATAACATAGTGTCTTACAATTACATAGTATCTATAAATTACCTCAATGTTTTCAAGGTACCTCTATTAATGTCTTGTTATTTTGGAACAAGAAACTAATGTCTTTGTCTTTATGCCAAGGAAAATGAGGCAATCTCGAATTCATGCAGCTCTGGAGAGCTGACCTTAAAAAAAGAGAATCCCTGAACTTACATTAAATACAAAGTTTAGAAGTTGGAACTTGCCTTCCCTTTTACAGGGAGCACCTTTTTGGAATTTTGCCTGTATCAGTGTGTATAAGGTCTTATAACTTGAAGATTTTAATACAAGCTGATAGGATAAAGGATGAAGCTTGCTGTTGCCTTTTGATCCATGATGTCACTCTATAAATTGTCTTTTCTGATGAGCAGTCAGAAATGTTGGTATGAACACAATCAAAGTGATGTGATTTTACAATGGACCTTTTAATTGCCGCTTGGATGGAGCATAATAGATAGTTTCACCCAGGAATCTTGCTTTGTTACTCTAATGTGTCGTCCTTTTGATTGGGTAATACACACAATGTCTCTAGTTTCAATTACATTCCTTTTTCTATTTACATTTGAAGTTTAGACATGTGTGAATTCTTAAGCTAGAAATAGAATTAGTTTTTTGAATGATTAGACAAAAGATTAAAATCTTAACCCAATTCTCAAAATTCAATGACTACATTAAGAAAAAAAATCTTTACTTCAAAGTAAATAACCATTGGATTCAATATTCTTTGACTTTTGAATAACATTTGCCTTTCCCAGAATCACTTGCTATTGATAATCTAAAATTTCAACTCTAATTCTTTGCACAATAGTTGTAATATTTAGTTGCTTTTATTTGTAATATAGTAGTCACTTTTTACTTGTGCCTACTCTGAATCTTGTTCCTCTTCCTGAGACAAAACCCATATTCTCCTTGAGAGTGGCTTTTGCTCTGTCTAGGTGACTGGGGTTGATGAACTACTTCTGGTGCCAGGATGGGACATTTAAGGAGACCTGACCAACAAGAATAATGTATCTGTAAGAGATGGACAGAGCCAAGAGACAGAGAAGGAAAATCCTTAATTACTTTGAGACTGGATCCAGCTGGCCCAGAATCCAGTCTCCCTTGCAGTCACTGATAATGTAAGCTTAAGTCAACTTGAGTTACTTTTCCTATTACTTACAATAGACACAGTCCTGACCATAAAAATAGTTTTAGAACATATCTGTTTGGCAAAATCACAAGAAAGGATGTGTTTATTTCTATTTTGCTACTATATTCTAGAAGCTAGATATAAGTTGATTACAGCAGTCATTTCAAAGATGAACCCAAAAAAGCACATCCAAGGGCTCATTGTTTCTACTTCTCGTTTGGTAGCCCTTACTCACACGTTACCATCAGGAACCCTTTATAAGCCAAATTTTCTATTGTTAGAACTTTCTGGAATCTGAGTTTGCTTATCATTTAATATGTTTTATTACTTCCCTTGCTGTTTCTAAAATTTCCTTATATCATGATAGGGAGCAAGAAAGTGAACAGTATGTGATAGGCCTCTTTCTTTAAGAGGGAAAAAATTCCTTCAGGAAACCTGACCCAGGACTGGTAGAATGGCTCAAGTGGTAGAGCACCTGCCTAGCAAGTGTGAGGCCCTGAGTTTAAACCCCAGTACCTTCAAAAATAATTAAAAAAAAAAACAAAAGGAAGCCTGGCCCTCCTGTGCTGCTCCACACTTTGCATTACTGACTGTTCATCCTTCCTCAGTTGTATGTAAGAAATTTATTTTTAAGAATTTCTTTTCTTCATGTTAAGTGAAATAAGCCACACTGAGAAATACAAATATTTTATGTTCTCATTCATATGCAGAATATAGACAAAAAATTTTTTGAAAGTATGTAAGTAAAAAAAATTCTTTGACTACAAAGGTTTATTAATAGAGCTGCTTTTGGCTATAAGTTAAAGAAAACCACCTGATTGGTTTAAATAATAAGAAACATTTACTATTTCACATTCTAAGAACTGTCAGTAGGAGGGCTTCATGGCTATTTAATTCAACAACTCATTGATGGGTCCTTCTCTCTTTCTACTCTTCTGTCTTTAAGAGAGTGGCGTTCGCAGTGCCAGGCACCAGTGCATGGATAATAATATCTAGAGGAAATAGAAGTGTTTCTTCTCATGGGTCTCTTCATAAAAGGTGAAGCAGACCCCTTGTTCAGAACTGTAGCATGTGTTCATGAATAATCCAGTTGTTGACAAAGGCAATAGGGACCCTCTCTTGGTTTAATCCACCCTCCTGGCCTTGGAGATAAGGTGCCTCCTCTAACAGCATGGCAAGTGACAAAGAAGGAATGTTTGAGGAGAACAGTGAGGAAGGAAGCCAAGAGTTCTGCCCAGGATGTTGGTCTTGTGCAGTTGCAGAGAGCCCAGCCCCAGAAGGGCCCCATCCTTTGTTTAATGTATTGCTCACATGAAATTCTTAATAGATTTTGCACAAAAGGCCCTGGAAATAATGCAACCTGTATTTAGTTCTGCAAGCCAAGTTAAACATCAAATATGCCAGGGACTTAGGAAGAGTGTCTTCTTCATCTTTTCCATTTCATCTCTCCTTGGAGGAATGTGAAATAAAAATTTGCTGTGCCCAGGTGAAGCAAGAGTAGGTAGAAGACAGTAGCTACTGATGTAAAGAGGCTACTGTAAGCACAGAGGTGAGCAGTCAACCAGAAAGCAGAAGGAATGGAAGACAGGAAGTGGAAAGCAGGAAAAGACAAGAAAAAGGGGTCCCCTGGGGAGGAGCGAAAGCATATCAGCTGCTTATTCTCAGAGGGCCACACCAAAGGAGATTGCTTCCATAGGACCTGATTCTTTCTCTTGGTCAAGAATAGGTTCTACTGTTAGGTCAAAAGGGATCCACTTTAACCCATGTGCAAGGGTTTGGTGAGAAAGTGCAACTTGAGCTGACCCATAATAAACCCTTCACCCTAACACAGGATTGTAGCACACTTGTTAGTGCTACTGTCCATGTGGCTGACCTCACAGTTAGCCCACTTCCAGGAGTAGGCACCCTGGGTAAGCCTGGTCTGTCAACATGATTCAGTCTCTTAGACTCAGTGGTTGTATTAGGGATGAACACCTTCCTCAGACACCTTAAATAAAATTTAGCTGTAAGGAATTTTCCAGAAAAATTACAAAGCAATACTCACTATTTTCTGAACTTCAGAAACTGATAGAAACCTGGTACTTTGGCATTTTCATGGCATGCCAGGAATGAAGCAACACAGAAGAAAGTGGAGCTGAGACGTGGAGAGACATGGCTTTCATGACAGCATTGAAGCACCAACCTCAGACTTTCAGTTATGAGGACCAAGAAATTCTCATTTTCACTTAAAGTGGTTTGACCTAATTACTTTTAAAGAGATCTGACAGATATCATGGCCAACACTAGACAATATCAATGTGATTTTTAGTCTTTATTCTTTTTAGGAAAAGATGTATTTTCAAGGAAATTTCATTTCTCTTTGCAACTCTCTAAGACTTAGAAAAATAAGGAATAACAAACAGGACTACTCCTGGGAATGTGCCCTCTGACTTGCCAGAACTAATCAGACCAGTGGATTCAAGCTATCAGAAACGAACAAGGTCTGACCATCAGCTGCTGGGAGGAAAAGATCATTTGCAGAACTTGGGGAAACAGTGCAATTGAAATCAATATGGCAATCAATTTTTTAAGATAAAGTATGCACAAAGATCATTTGCTTGCTAAAATTAGAACACACATTTGAAATGCTGAGATCTGGGATTTGGGGTGATAAGCAAAATAAATATACTTTATAAATATGTTTAAATAAAATACAAACATAGACTAATTGAAAAGGTGACTACACCCAAAGTCACCAGTGTCTATACCTGGCAGAAATGACTTTAAGCAATGGAAATAACTAAAAAGAGAGATTTTTTACCAGGTTATGAAAAATCTAAGGCAGTAACTTCAGAATGCTTAAACTTTCTCCTCAGACGTCTTGCACATAGCCCTCCATTTCACACCACTCTTGAGGTCCTTTAGCCTTTCCCCATAGAAATAAAACTAAAAATAAGAGAGAGGTAAAAAGTTATTATTTTTTAATCACCTTTGAGGCTAAAATATGTTTTCTAGCAATTAGTCCAATTAATGACAGACTTTATGAAGAACAAATGTTATACTTGTTATGTTAGTGTCACAATTCTAGCATTTTAAATGTGAAATGAGTCCTAAATTTAAGAAGCAAATCATCTTAGGCATACTTTGTTTTACAAAAACTCCAAGGTAAACAAATGCTTATTTTTTTTTCTTTCATGACAAATTTCTCTAAAGTCACTTTACAATTTCTTCACTTTACTATTGTGCCCTGGCCAGCCTGACTCACCCACAAGACCATAAAGGAGAAATGGAAATTATCCTAGAGCTCTACTAAATCCTCTAACTTCTCTCTTTGCATTGCAGTCTGCTGCCTCTCTACTCCAGTCATCTCAACCCCACATCTTCAGTCTGTAGCTCTAGCTTGAACTCCTTTGGAATTTGGGCTTGACTTTTGGCTGTATTTAAACAACTATAATGTAATTCCTTTCCTCTTTCAGTTTTCCTACACATCCAGCTCTTTTTTCTGCTTTGAGATGGAAGCACCTTAGTGTTAAGAAACCCACTCTAGACAACACAGTAGAAGTGTGGAGTGAGTCAGGATGGCTTAGAAGGCCTGACAAGGTGGAGGGGGAAGGGAAAGGAATTTGAATCGAATGCACTTCTTCAATACCCTGGAGAAGGTTCCTTTGTGGCCAAGCTATACCAATAGTAGGTTGGCCTTCTAATTTGTCAAATCCAGTTGAAAAACTTTCAGAATTTAATTATGCCGCTCTTCCCTCTATCGTCTGCTATTGTTGACATTTTCTCTTCCCCAAAACATTATTCTCCTTTGGTGCATTTGCTCCTTAGAGTTCTGAGGACTTACATTTTCCTGCTTGGCTTTCCCTTTAAGCTTTTCTTCCTTCTCAACCTCCCATAGTTCTGCTTTTGCTCCTCTTTTTCACTCACTGATCTTCCTGAGCCATCTCATACATCTGCATGGTTACCACAACAAGTGGCAATTTTTTTTAATTTTAAGATTCATTTTATTGTTTTTATTATTATTGTTGTACTGAGGGTACATTGTGGCATTTATAAACATTCTTACAATATATCATAGTTGAATTCACCTCCTCCAATATTCTCCTTTTCCCCTCTCCCCCTATTCCTAAATAGTTTCTGTCCTGTTCTTTTTTCTTGGCTCCAGATCTTCATATCCAATCCCTATACGGAAAACTCCACCTGGATCTTCATAGGATGACTGTGCTGTAACTCAACATCTTTACTCCTAAATCCATTCCACTTCCTTTGCCATCAACTTACCCTTCATCCTGTCTTCCCTATCAGGAAAGCCCACCACTGTACAATTCAGAAACCTGTGAGTTCCACTATCACCATGACCTCCCAAATAATTCTCCATTTCTTCCCCCACATTATGTTCCTATCATTTTTCTTGCCTTAACTACTTCATTAACTCTTTAGTGGGATTCTGTGTCTCTAATTAATTTTTTTCCAAACTCATCTCCTAGATGACTCTCAGAGTTCTTAATAAAACTAAACCTTACTTCCTTACTGCAATCCAGTTGATGATGCTCTATCACAATAAGTGTCTGGATTGGAATGGAATAGAACCCAGGGCCTGGCCATGCTAGGCAAGTCTCTACCACTGAGCCACACCCCCAGCCCAGCATCGTCTTTGCTTTTCTTCTCCCATATTTTCTTTGTGTGTTATCAGGGTTTGAACTCAGGGCCTTCACATTGAGCCACTTCACCAGCCCTTTTTTGTGAAGGGTTTTACAGTACAGGGTCTCATGAACTATTTGCCCGTGCTGGCTTCAAACCACCATCCTTCTGATCTTAGCCTCCTGAGTAGCTGAGATTACAGGTGTGGGCCACCAGTGCTTAGCTCTCCCATATCTTCTTGATAACCTTCTCACTTAGACACAGCTAGCATTAAAGACTATTTCTTTCTATTTCCATTTTTTAGTCAAAACTTTAAGATGACATTGCTATAAAGGAAATTGAGATTTATGAAAATTGCAATTCCATTTGTTTTCTATGAAAATCCCCAGGAGGACCCTGTACTACAACAGTGTTGATATGTATATGACTCATTATTTATCACTTGTTAGATGTATGTGACATGTTATTTCAGGAAATTTTTTCCACAATTTTGCCCTTTCTACCTATAGAATGTCATTTCCTCCTACTCTTTCTCTTCATTCTATATTTTCCAAGATAATTCACCTCAGGATTTTTTTTAATGCAAACTTCCCTTAGTGCACTTGACTATGACTTAATTTATAAAAATCTAATATGCATAAAATGCAGAGAAACACGCTTGCATAAAGCTGGGTATTCTGTAACAAATACATAGAGACATTTAGATTTCACTTTGAAAAGGTCTATATGTTCTGTAAGCAGAAAAAAATGTAAGTTTTATATTAAGATTAACTTAACTATGGTTACCAAGTTTTTTTCAGGACTGGGGATTAAATTCAGCACCTCCCACTTACTACACAAGTGTTCTACCACGAGCCACACCCCAGTCCTATTAGTTTGTTTTTCAGGCAGGGTCTTGCACTTTTACATGGGACTGATTCCAACCACCATCCTCCTAGCTCTGCACCCTAAAGAGCTGGGAGGATGGCATGTACCACCATACCGGCCTTGTTTTGAAACAGTGTCTTGCTGCTAACTTTGGTTCAGGCTCACCTCAAACCACAATCCTCTTATCTCTGCTTCCCTAGCAGCTGGGATTACAGATATACACCAACACACCTGGCATTAAGTTGTTGTTAAGGTGATTAGGTGTTTGCTTATTTGAAAGCTAAAGAAAAGTAGAGGTGAGCTTCCTAGAGGAAGAGCTTCCTGAACTCTATGCAGAGAAATCACTGTCTGATCTCCCCACAGAGAACAGAGCAGAGATGTCTTCTCTGATTCAGAGGGAGGAGCATTTCTTAAGATAAACCCAATGTTGTGTGTAATATGAGCCATATTCTTCAAAGATTCTGAGTTAAGAGAAGACAGGTGATAGGGAAGTTTTCAGCTACCAAATGACACCAAGTGGCATCAACATCCAAGATGAGGCATTCGCAATCAGACATGTCTGCATCTCACTCCTTCACTGGCACCAAATGGAATGCATAATGCAGCAGCTTCATCAAAAGATTGTCATGTGAGAAATTTCACACTTTACACACGGAGTCCCTGGAGATGGAGCAATGGTTCCATAGAAGAAAGAGTCTCTAGAATCATGATAAGTGATGAAAGACTGAGCTACTGGGTAAATTGAGTACATATGGAAATATTTGAACTAAGACATCTTGAATTTTAACTTTTGAAAGGGGTATTCTAAAACACGAATAATTTGCTGCATATTCAGTATCTAGGCAAATAAATTATTAGATTCAATCTAGCTATTCCTTCACTTATCTTGGACTTAGAGAAATTTTTACTGTAATTTTTAAAAAAGAACATGCTGTATAATAGACTTTAGTTTGATCACTTTGTCACATAAACTGATCTGTTTTCAATTTGTGAATTGTTGAGATTGAGTCAAAGATGATGCCTTTAAAGTGAAAATATTGAATACATTCATTAATCTAATAATTATATTAATTTACCTAGTAAATAAAACACAAAGCTTATGTTCTACTAGAAAAGAAATGGCGATTTAAAAAACAAGATAATTTTTGATGATGGTAAGTGGTCTAATGGAAATAAATGAGATGTGACTAATAATAATTAACATTTATTTATGCTTTTGATACACTATTCTTCACATGTAATTCTGTAATATAGGTACTATATTATCCCCACTTAATGGACAAGAAAATTGAGGCACATGGAGTTTAAACAACTCGTCCAAAGTCACACAGCTACCAAATAAAAGAATGAGGATTTGAAATAGTTTTTGTATTTCAATAAATCATCTTGCTAAAACCAACCAAAACACATAAAAGAAACATCTTTCTACATCAACAATGAGATACCAAGACAGTTTGAAAAGGCCAAAGGTGAAGGGAAGATGAGAACTCTGGAAGGTGAATGGGAACACAGAGGGGACATGGGTGGAGAAAGTGTTTTTCCCTGAATGCATTCGCTAATCTGGGTAAAGTCATGTTTTGTTTTAATGGTCTTGCTGCACAAGGGAGATGGTATCAAGTGAAAAATCTCACAGAAGCCTCTCCCCAGAGTATTTTGGAAGCTCCCCTCTACAGGGCTGCCTGCTCTGAAAAGAAATAGTCGGAAGAAAATTAATGTCTGTGATGTACTTGCTACCCAAAGATTTAAGCTTGCTTTAAGGAGGAAGCTCAGCAGAAGCAAATAAAAATTCTCTCTGTAGTTTAGTGGGCTTTCATCCATGGGCCTTAAATTGTTTCCACAAATATTTTCTCAAATATAAACATGCTATATACAAAGAGAAGCACGAATATAAGGAAACTAGACCCCCAGGTAAGAACCAGCAGAAACAATGAACAAATGGACCCACAAAGATATCAAAGCAGGCAATGAAGAACTATGCCGAGTCAGGCGCAGTGGTTCACTTCTGTAGTCCTGGATACTAAGAGACTGAGGCAGGAAGATTGCTGAGCCCAGGAGTTCACGGCCAACCTGGGCAACATGGCAAGATCTGGTCTCAAAAAAAATAGGAAAGACAAAGAAAGAAATGAAAGAACTCTGCTGACTTTGTTACAGTAAATAAACAATGAGGTTGAAGAGACCTGTAGGAAACAGGAAGCTATAAAACATTGCAAAGTTGATTTGTTAAAAACAAAAAAACTAAAAATATGATAGCTGAAATTTTAAAAAATCAGTGAATAAATTGATTAAGCTGAAATTGCATTAAGCTGAAAACTGCATTAGTGAAATAGAATACAGTTGGGAGAAATTATCCTGAGTGTTGTATGGGAACACACAGGACTGGAAAATAAAGAGGGAAATGAAGGTAATTAGAGAAAAGTGTGAGAAAAACTAATCTGACATAAATTTAATTCTGGAAAGCACAGAGGAAATACTTGAAAACATAAAGGCTGAGAATTTTCTAGAACTAATGAAAGACCCAAACCTACAGAGTCAAGGAACCCAATCAATCTCAAACAATACAAATACCAAGAAATATACCTCGAAAAATCAGAGTAAAATATCAGAAAATCAAAAACAAAGAAATCTTTAAGAGCTAAGTGTTGTGGCCATGCCTATAATCCCAGCACTCAGGAGACTTAGGCAGGGGCATCATTAGTTCCAGCCCAGCTTGGACTACATTGCGAGATCCTGTAAGAAAGAAAGGAAAAGAAGGAAGGAAGGAAGGAAGGGAGGGAGGGAGGGAGGGAGGGAGGAAGGAAGAAATTTTAAACACTTCCTTCCAAAACCAACAGATTACCTTCAAAAGAATCACAATGAAATGACAATCTTCAGTGTGCTGAGAGGTGTGCAGAGGCCTAATGGTGTAGAAGCTTGTGGACCATGGTAAGAAATTTGTATTCTAAAAAATCCAAAGCCATTAAAAAGTTGTGAGGAAAGGGGTGTCAATCTGATTCAAGTTTTACATAGGACACTCTGGCTGCTTTGTGAGGGAGGCCCCCAAAATAGATTTTCCTTTGCATATCTTACTGACAGTACTGAAAGTGTAAGTATAATTACAAAAATAATTCTATTGGTTCTGTAGGTAATGTGCAGTTAGGAGCAAGGGAGACTACTTTAGATGATAAAATTAGTACCCAAGAAGACTTCAGCTTCATGGTCTGGTAGAACACATGGAACAAGCTGAAATTCAGCAGGGTAAATGTGATAAAAGAGCAATAAGACTTGGCACAATTCATATCAAGAAGAAACAAGAAGAGTTTTCATTGACAGTGAACTCAAAATGAGTGATCAGGTATTTCAATCTTGTGCTTACCAGTTACTCTAAGAAACAGTGTCACACTCCTTTTACTACTTAAACCAATCGTTAAGTGTCACTTACAGAAACCTTGGCAAGAAAGCAGGGACAAGGATGATGAGGGAGGTCATATGACCGTATTGGGTACAGGGTTTTTGAAGAACTAAGAATATGCAACATTGATAACTCAATTTTATTTCACCAGCATTTGTTAAACATTTCCTTTCTGTCGGTGGCTGTCACAGTCAGGGCACAGGATATAAAAAGAATATAGGGCTGGCTCCTATTTTCACAGTGTTCATGGCTTCAGTATAGTGAATAAGAATAGAAGATTCAGGATTAATAGGATAACTATCTTCAAATAATTTCAGGTTTATTATGTGGAAGAAGTAGGCATGATATCTAGGTAAAGATATGACCTCTGGATAAAATATTTAATTTATTGAAATAGATGCCTTCCTGAAAATTATAATTTATGAAACATGAACTGCTCTTTATGTTAGTGACTTTTATAATTTGAGACTTTTTTTACAGTACTGGAGTTTAAACTTAGGGCCTTGTGCTTTCATTTCAGACACTTAAACATAAGCTAGATAGGCACTTTGAAGAGATTCACATGAGAGTAGAAGGTTGAACTGGATGGAGTTTTTTAGGTTCTTCACATCCTGAGAATCTATGATTCAATGTACATTACTTACCTATTACTGGATAACAGATTACCACAAGATTAATGGCCCCAAACAATGCACATTGTTTACCCCAGTTTCTGAGGGTCAGTAATCCAGTTGTAATATAGCTGGGTCCTTTGGATTCTGCAAGTAAAATTTAGAGAGTCTATTAAGAAGACAGAAGTCACTTGTAACCTAATCATGGAAGTGACATCCCGTCATCTTGTGATATCCTATTGGTCATAAACAGTCCTTCTATATCTTAATACTATTTTTCAAGGTGCAGATAGAATTAAAAGAATAACTCTATCAAATCTATAGATAATGTGTCTCCTCCAATCAAGAGGTAGGGTCACATTCAAGGTGAGGGAATTACCCAAGGGCATAAAAAAGCAACAAAGTGGGGGTCAGTGGGGGTTACTTAAGAAACTGTTTGCCACAAATTTTTAAAAGATATGTTTGGAGTCTTGAAGAAGTTTGAAAACTTGGAGGAACCAGAGTAGGTCACTCAGTAAGTAATAAAGGGATTGTAGAATTTAAATCCATAGAGACTTTAGCAATGTGCAGAAAAATGTTCTTTGGAATAACGTTCTGTTATAATGGAAGTTTCACTCTAACAGACAGTTATAACTCTAACACCAAAGTCTACCAAATGTAGCACAAAAAAGGAAAGTACCAACCATTTATAAAGAGATAAAATCTTAATACTAGCAAAGAATAATCAATACAAAAAGAACAATAACTACAATCAGGTGAAGCTCTTTCCAGACAAACAGGAAATGTTTGATATTGGAAAAAATATTAAGATAATCTACCACATGACTCAGGAGAAAAACTGCAACCCATGAGCAAATCAAAACATGTCAAAAAAAGACAGTTAATGAAATTCAATAATCATTCCTGAATAAAATATCTGGGTGAAATAGAAAATTTTAAATAGAAAATTCTTCAATAAAAGTGCTGCAAGTGCTAGAAGAGTTTTTAGTGAGGTAGATTGATCACGTTATGGTTGTAATTAACAGTCTCCCCTCTATCCAAGCCTTTTAATGCAACTTTGCATCTTCTCAATTAAGAGGTAGAGTCCACTCCCCCACATCTTGAATCTCAGCTGGTCTTATTGTTGCTGTGGCTAACAAAGTGCAGCAGATGTGAACTTGTGCCAGTTTTAGGCCTAGACCTCAAGCATCCTTGCACGCTTCCACTTTCCCTCTTGCAGCCCTGCCTCCACCATAAGCTCAAGCTCTGGCTCTCTTGCTGATGGATGGGGAATTACACACAGGAGAGCCAAGAGGACCGGCCAAGCCTTGGAAGTAGAGCTAACTACAAATCAATACACGAGCCCAGGTTAGATCAGCCTCAGCTGCCAACTTATTGACTGCATCATGAGCTAAATAAGTGGTTGTCCTAAACCATTAAATTTGGAGGCTGTTATGCATAATAACAAATGAATACAGCTAGCAAGTCCATGAATCCTGCCAATTGAATTCTTTGGCTATGGAAATAGTAGTTTCCAAATACAGGAAACATTTCCAATTCACTATTAAGTTTCTGAGTGTTAACAAGGGACAAGTAATGATTATCCTATATAGAGAAGAGTATTTATTATTGTCTTAAAAGCAGACTTAGGATCTAGTGATACTTTCTTCTTCTTCTCATGATGAAGTTATTTCTAAGACTATCTAGTTCCATTTAAAAGACAATTAGTCAGGCACAGTGGTGGGTGCCAATAATCCCAGCACTTGGGAGGCTGAAGCAGGAGGATTGGTTGAGCTCAAGAGTTCGAGGCTATCCTGGGCAACATGGTGAGACCCTGTGTCAACTAATAATAAGAAATAAATATATTATATTATAATATAATCTATAGTAGTTCTGAATAAGAATTTTAGTTAAAGTCTTTTCCTTGCTGACATCTTGAAATACTGATTCATAATCATTACTTGGGCATTTTTGAATTTGCGAACACATTTGGTATGGACTACAACACTTTTACTTATTTATTTATTTTGCAATACTGGGGCTTGAACTCAGGGCCTCCCACTTGCTAGGCAGACACTATACCACTTGACATACTCCACCAGCCCCTAGGCTGCAACACATTAAATCATAGGGGAGACATCAAATTTCCAGAAGCATAGTTTTACCTTTATCTTCTTTGGCTTAAAATCCATCTTTGCAACTTCTCCAACATACCTCTGTGGTAGCTGACTAGTTGTCTCCCTTGTTATCAATAAAAAATAGGATTCTTGTATTTCTATTTCCTTTTGGAAATCTCCATCATTCCCTATATAATCAAATAATGCTATTGTATGGATGATTTGGACACACCATGTCATTATTATTTAAAACTTTTCATTTTTATTAAGTGCTGTTAGTTGCATTGCATCAAATGCTCTTTTTCCTTTGCAGGGGCTATAAAGGAAAATACAATTCAGACATTCCTGATTATCTTTTGAGAATTAATGAATTGTTCTAATTACTGTCTGCCATAAAAACCAGACCTCTGATCTAGTTTACACAAAACAATGTAAATCTGGAAAAATAAGCCACTTGTTAAATAGCCAAAGTCACAATTAAGAAGTCATTTGGAGCTCTAGACTCTTCATGAGGAAGAATTTATGCATCTTGGAGATCCTTTGTACATCTCCAAAGATGTCCTTGAACCCAACATCACTGAAGTTGATAAAGAATTTAGAACATATTTAGAATCTCTAGAACTGATATTTTTCTCTAACCCTATTCCCAACTCTAGTCAAATCTTAAATGAGTAAATCAAATAACTCTCAGAAGTGAATATTCTGTCGTTTGGATGTTTTTCTCTGAAGGTCTATTGACTTTTCAGGTAGCAGAGAGTCCGCTGGGCTCCCCCTGCACAACAGCCTTAGAGTTACATTGCTTCTTGAAATCGTTCCCATCTTAGGCCTTTTCTTCCTTTTTTAAATAATTAATTTTTTAATCTTTTTGTTATTGTTGTACTGGGGATATGTTGTGACAGTCTACAAATTTCTTACAATATATCATAGTTGAATTCACCCTTCCATCATTTCTCCTATCCTCCCTCCTCCCATTCCTGGAATAGTTTCAACAGGTCTCATTTTTTCCATTTTCATACATGAGTACATAATATTTTCAACATATTCACCCTTCCACCTTCTTTCCCTACATTCCCCCCACTGGTGCCAACTCCCAGACGGGACCTGTCTTACCTTCCTTTTCTCCATTTTTGAAAAAAGACATTTTTGTTTGTATAAGATAGCTATATAGTTACATTGTGACATTTCCATATCTATATCTATATCTATATCTATATCTATATCTATATATTATAACCAGAATTGATTCATCCTCTGTATTTTTCTCCTTTCTACCTTAGTCCCCTTCTTATGGTGGTTTCAACAGGTTTAAAAATTCTATATTCATTCTTGTACAGAAAGTACATCAACCATATTCACCTTATTAACTTTCTTATTTTACCTTCCATCTCCTGTTAGTGACCTTCCCTTAGCATGACTTGTTTTTCATATTGCTTGTTCCACATATGAGAGGAAAGATGCAGTCCTTTTCTTTTTTTTAGAATCTTTTCCTGATATCTTATAGATATTTATGGAGTACTAACACGATCATAGCACTTCCCTATGAGAAAGAGTCTATGGTTATCCTTCTAGGAAGAAAAGACATTGAAGTTATTCTTTTTAAATCACTACACAAAACCACTATATAAAAATGTATTTACCTCTATTACCAAGGAAGCTTTTGACATCCATTTCTTAAGGAACACATTCACAATTCCTTCTCTTGAATAATAAAGAGAATTAAGTTCTAGAGTCAAGGTCCAAGCTTAATTTTATTGCTTAGAAAATGAATGTCTTCTAGTAAAGAAACCAATTCAGGAAAATTAAAAAAACCATATAAAGAATTACAAAGAATGAACATAGAATTTTTAAACCTGTTGAAATCACTGTAAGAGGGGGACTAAGGTAGAAAGGAGAACTATAGAGCTCATGAACCAATTCAAGTTATAATACATATATACAGAGAAATGGCACAAGGAAACTCCCTGTAGAGCTATCTTAAACAAACAAAAAAATGCCCCTTTTTTCCCCAAACCGGAGAACAGGAAGGTAAAACAAGTCCTGTCTGGGGGATGGTACAAATGGGAGGGGGAAGATAAATGAAAGGTGTGAAAGAGGCTGAATGTAGTGGAAATATTATGTACTCATTTATGAAAATGGAAAATTGAGACATGTTGAAACTATTTCAGGAATAGGGGAACAGGGAATAAAGGAGAATGATGGAAGGGGTGAATCCAACTAAGATATATTGCAAGAACGTTTGTAAATATCACAATGTACCCCCCAGTACAACAATAAAAAACATTTTAAAAAATGAGTTGATGTTTAAAAAAACCAACCAACCTGAGTTTCATGGCTCTGACTCAGCCTTAGCAGGCTCTTAGAGTGGGTTGGGAGGAAGTTAAGGCAAAGAGAGCTCCAAACATGACTGGCTTTTCATAGCCATCTCCTGGATGCACAACTTTCCCTGGTCAAAAGCAGTACTATTATTTTCCCCAGGAGAGAGAGGAGTCTTTTTCAAGCAAAGCCTTTTCACTTGGAACATTAATTTTGGTTTGCTTCATTTTGGTACAAATATATTCCCAGAGTAGCCTGCAAATTAGGAATTATTTCTCTAGCAAGATGGTTATGTGGAAAATGTAATATGATGTGAAAAAAATAACCTCAGGGACCAGATTTTGTGACAATGATATAGTTCCTCTTAATCACACTGGACTCACACCCAATCTGATATCATCTCTGCATCAGGCTCAGTACCAAAGCATCTCTATTTTTCTTCAGTCTATCACCACATCCCTACATCAGGCCCTTACTTCCTGCCTTCTGTTTTACCGCTTTGGGCTCTGACTTGATCTTCCCATTTCCTGTCTTTCCCTATTCTAATAATCCTGATTTCAATCATTTTGAGGCCAACTTCCATTTTATCACGGCATTTTTCAAATCATTTCATTGTTCCATCACCTAGAGGCTAAGAGTCAAACCTCTTCCTAGGTATTTGCAACACTTCTCTGTCTAGACACACCTCTTCTCCAATTTTGCTAACCTCTCCCCTTCTCACAAATCCTGTGGCTGTCAAACTGATCTACTCATTTTTTCCTATACCCACTCCACACTTCCCAGCCCTTCTACCTCTATTCACTTCATTCCCTTTAATGGCAATATAATTCCCGTCAGTTCAGAAATAAATTCTGTCTTTCCCTCACAGGTCAACTCTGATGTCATCTATGTGCAGTCTCCCTGCTATCTCTCTGTAAATGTAACTGATCTGCCCCACTTCTCCAGCTTGGGTGGCAGAAGGAACTATTTTCTCTCTAAATTCATCGTAAATCCCTCTTGGCTCTGCCTCACATAACTGCCGAATGTTCTTCTACTGGAGTGTCCTCAATTAGTGGCATCTCTAGTGTATTCTCAGTCCTAGTGGGCAATATAACTGCTCTTTTCTGGGAAGAGAAAGGAAGAAAGAAAGAAGGGGGAGATAGAGGGAGGGAGAGAGGGAGAGACAGACAGAGAAAGAGAGAGAGAGAGAGAGAGAGAGAGAGAGAGAGAGAGAGAGAGAGAGAGAAGGAAGGAAGGAAGGAAGGGAAAGAAAGAAAGAAGGAAGGAAGGAAGGAAGGAAGGAAGGAAGGAAGGAAGGAAGGAAGGAAGGAAGAAGAAAGAGAATATCTGATTCACAGGGGGCCCTTTCCTGTCACTATTTCCTATTTCATTATCACTATAGTTTTGGGAAATACCTGGAGTTTGAAATACGTGGAGTTTGGTTATCACTGTGCAGTGTTTCAAGTCCCTCATGTGAGAACATTTGTCATCCTGCTCCTACATTACCACAAAAATTGGGCAATTTGCCATCCAGTGTCAGCCCTGTCCTCTGAGGAAATGCTCTCGGAGCATCCAAGGGTATACCACTTTTGTGACCAGCATCATCCTTTCGTCCGTGGGTGGGTGGAAGGCAAGTCTCTGGTTACTGCACAGGCTACTGTGTGACACCACTTCGGACGATCTGTTCTTCTTTTACTTGGTTCTCTGAGTCAATAATAATGTACATGAAAGCCTTTGTAACCCAAGGTATTGTGAAGATCACCCAGTACTTCTGGGGCCCTGGTGCAGACTCTCCCTGCAGTATGTCATGGAGAATCCAATCTCTTTGGGGCCCGACTTACCTCACCTGTACAGTGAAGTGCTCACTCTGGTTACTTCCAAGGTCTCCTTTCATTCCTATGAGACTCTATGCTATAATTAGGGTGCAAATCCTTCATCCAGAGATTAAGTGAAAAACTGTTTTTACCATACTTCATTTATAAATTCTTCATCATAATTTATGTTCTGCTTTTATTATTTTTAAAAATAAAAGGAGGATAGGCTTTCTGAGCTTTGTTTTTAGATTTTACAGGAAACTAAGTATTAGTTTAATAGCAGTTAGGGATAGAGAGGCCTTGTAAAGCCAGGCCTTTCTAGATTAAAAGGCACTAATATTACTACTTTTCATTAAATGTCAGTAAAAAAAATCTCCCATACTTAACAGAAAAACTTTCTATAAAACTTAAACATGATATATTACTATTTTTGTTCATCAGAGTCACTATTAATCACTTACTCTTTCCTAATCGCTATGAACCCCACAAACTCCTTCTATCAGAATCTATTCCAATGCAAAATTATATTAGCATATTCATTATCATAGTACTTGGTACTGCATGTGGGATGTGGTTGTTTGTTTTACTACTGGTGATGTCAAATGAATATTCAATAATAGAAAAAAAAACAGACTTCATTTGACCTGATTTTTTTCTCTCTGGTAAAGGAAATGGCACTGTGACCTCATAGCTCCATCTGTATCAACATCTTGCTCCATGTTTGAATGACACGTGAGGAGGAAGTGGTAGTGTGGGAAAGGTAGAGTGAAAAGGTTCCTTCACTTTTTCTTGAAATCTTTTGGTATTGTTAGAAATCTTTTTATGCTTAAAATGTTTTCATACCTTATATTGTGATTTTTGAACAAAGAATACAAATTTCATACCTTTAAAATTCTTAAGAACTGAGCCATTCTGAAAATTCGTGCAGCTCAATAGTGATCATATTTAATGGAATCTTGTAATTATATATAATTATAGATTATAACATCATCTTTACCATAAAAACTTTTAGGCTGACAATTCTATTTTGTAAAAGTTTAAATACCATTGACAGAGGGCTGTGATAAAGGAAACAACTCTACTACATTATGCTCTGCAAGTGTGAGGGACATAAAACATCCACAAAGCTCTCACATCTAAAGCCAAGAAATCTTCACTGGATAATAATAGCAATTTCCAAGACCAGTGAATGCCTAAGAGGAGGAATTGGGAGTTAGGCAACTAGAACCTCAATCACGACTCCCACAATTATGTTCAGTTCCCAGATGATGTGATGATTGGCCACACTTGTGCATTAGGGACACACAGATGGAGGAGATCTGGTCCTGTAATGCCAAGTTGGCAGGAACCCCAGTCATGTACTGTGATATCTGGGTTAATTATACCAGCATAAAGGAGAGCGTAATTAATTCTGCCCTGGTAGAAGTGAGAAATAGTGGTTAGGGAAGGTTTTCAGAGCACTTGACTTTAATCATGGATTAAAGAACAGGATTTCTCTGGGCAGAAAAGAAAGTGGGAAGTTCATTTCTTGGGAGTGGAGGAGGGTGACTGTAAAGACTACAACCCAAAAGAATATGGGCACCAAGTGTGGCAATGCAAGTTGACCAGATTCGGAGGTGGGAGTGTGGTGAGCGGAAGGATATGGAATTAGAAGAAGCAGTACAATAATTGGAAAGGTAACCTAGGGCTGAGTTCAATTCCAGAAGTATGGCAGACAAGGTACTATGGTACCCCCACTTCCTCAATAAGTTACAAAAAGAATGCTTTTTAAAGAATTGCTCAGCTCACCAGAGCCACGAGAAATGGCTGACACCTAAAGTCTTTCCCCTTGAAACTAAAGCAAAGGATTGATATGGAAAGGGTGAGAAGTAAACCCTCATTATTCTGAGGTTACTATTGGAGCAAATGTGGGTACCAGTGTTGGGGTCAGATACTAAGCCCAATTCTCACTCCAACTCCAACTTCCTGGTAACCTCCAGTCTCCTTGAAATTTCAATATTTAAACCTGAGTGCTCAGACAACCTAATATCATCTTAGATCTGCAGAGCCTCCTGGCCCCCAACACAAAGAAATCCAAATCTTCTCTAGGGAAAACTCATCCCAATTTAGGCCTTTAGAATTTTTTTTTAATTTATTGGAGGTACTGGGGCTTGAACTCAGGCCTTCACTCTTGCTAGGCAGTCACTCTACTACTTGAGCCATGTCTCCATCTAGGCCTTTAGAATTTTTAAGGGGTATGTTAAATTTAATAAAAGCTTCCAATAAAGATAAATTACCAAGCACACAAAGGAATATGTGTGAGTAAACAGAAATAATAAAGCTACAAGTATAGAAATCCTTAAAACTTTAACATGGTAGGTACTAAATACAGAATATAAAATAACTATTCATGAGATAATTTTAGCAGTAAAACACAGAAATTTTTTTGAAGTGTGCACATTTTCAGTTTTTTTAAATTTCTTTTATTCATATGTGTGTACAATGTTTGGGTCATTTCTCCCCCCTTTGCCCCACCCCCTCCCTTTTCTCCCACCCCTTCCCTTTCCCCTACCCCTTCCCTCTACCCGCATCCCCTCGCTACCGGGCAGAAAAAATACAGAATTTTTTAAATGAACAAGAAGCAGACTTTTAAAAATGACCACATAGTTCTGAAAATATTCAAATAGAACATTTAGATATATAAAAATTATATAGTTTAGAATAAAAACCTAATTGATAGGTCAAATGGCAAATAAAAACAGAGAAGGAATTACTTACTCTCTTTTTTGACATTTACCACTTTCCACATTCTACACATTGTGTATGTGTGTGTGTTATTGCGAATGGAACCATTTGAGCTGACCCATCCCCCCACCCAGTCCCTTTTGATTTTAGTTTGTTTTTCTGATAGGCTGTTGTGCTAACTTTGCTTGGGCCAGCCTCAGACTATGATCTTTCTGCCTCTGTCTCTCAAATAGCTGAGATCACAGGCAGGCACCACCACACCCAGATCATTTATTGTTTATCGTTTGCCTCCCCATTTTGTCTCTTTAAACGCATACTCCTCTTAGGCAGGGATGTATTTGTTTTGTTCAATGAGGCATACAAGTTCTTGAAAGAGTAATTACCATGTAGTATGTGTTAAATAAATATGTATTGAAGAGTGGTGAAACTGCCCAGTATGTAGCAAAAAAATATAAAGAGATGAAACTATATGAAAGCAGGATTGGGAACACAGAGAAGACTGAGAAGAACAAACATCTAAACTGGAATTACAGAAAAAGAGAAAGTGAAGAATGGAGAAGGTGTTCTCTAAGAGAACACAGCTGATGAATTTTCATCGCTGATGAAAGACATGGAAAAACAAATATAAGAATGCATATTTGCTTTACTCTCACAAGATTCTTCCTCAGGACCAACACACTCTTGGACAATTTTCAGAGAATGAAGAATCCAAGGTTGTTAAACATAAATTGTACTCATTCAAATCATGTCATCTAGATGAACTTAGGCAGAAATAGTGAAAGATGGGGAAAGGTCTGATGCCCACTGATGGTTTGCAGTGTTTTAATTAGAGAAATTTTTTCACCAAATTTTTATGTTGTGTAGTGTCATTGTAATTATGAAGGTTTTTATCATTTTGCGAGGTGACTTAAAGTGAGATTCAGGATGGGTGACAAACTCAGCTCTTTTGTAAAATGTAAAAAGTACAGTTTTGATGGGAATGGAGAATGATTTGACGACTGGACAGCAGGTACCCTCTTAACCAGACCAGTTTTAAGAAAAAGTACACAAAGATGAGGATATACAAGTGAATTCCCTTAAAACTACCTGTTCTTCCTTAAAACTACCTATCCTGGGGGAACAACTACCCTTGATCCCCGAGGTGTCCTTTGACCATTTAGAAAGCTGCTACTTTAGACCTGCATACATAGGAAGGAAGAAAGGAAGGAAGGAGATGAACTGTTCTACCAGGTTTCCTAGTTTCAAGTCTGCAGATAGCAGACAGTAGGATTCTTGGCCTCCATACTTGCATGAGCCAATGTCTCAAAATAAATTAGAAATAAATATCTCAAAATAAATAAATTTCTCTTATCTATACATGTAATTGCATACATATCTGTTACTGGTTCTGTTTCTCTAAGGAACCCTGACTAATACAAGTGGATTCATGAGGTTTTTTTTATGTTGATAACATATATTGCATTATGTAAGCCCACTTTTACATAAACTATTAAACAGAAGGAAAAAAATCCCTTAATTTTTGCATATACTGGGTATACAGAAGCACATGTAAAACTCAAATTGAATGATAAATGTGAAATCATTTCAACTATCATAAGGATTATTTTTCTTTTTTAATATATGCAATTTTTCTTAATAAAGCTGTAAGCTCCTTCAGAAATGAAACTTGGGGCAACAGGCATTCGTTACTGGGTTACTAGAGAGTGGAGTCTGATCTGGGTGTAAAAGATGACTGGCAACAGAAAGTGACATAAAGTAGGCTTGGAGCACTGGAGAACAACTCAGGAACTATGGCAATAACATGGACCAGAGATGATGAATACCTGAACTGGGAAGAAGGCAGAGGGAGTAGAAAGAAGAGGCCAGAGCTGAGACAGTTCAGAGGCACAGTGATGGGAGCTGGGAGTGAATGAAGGTGAGGCAGAGAGTCATGGTGACCTGCTCTCTCATTCAGGCTACTAGAAGATCATGAAGGAGAAGAAAGAGAAGAGGGCAGGTTTATGAGGGAGTTAGCCAACCATGTGACCTTGGGAAGTCTGTTGGCTCATTTATAGCTCCTCTTCCTCACATGTGAAATGAAGGTGTTGCATAAGGAGCTCTCCAAGACCCCAGCTGACTGTTCTGACTGCCCAACATTAGAGTGCTTTTCCTGCTAAGCCCTTCAAACTCCCCATCACACTTACTTCTCTTCTCATGGCTGTGAGAGGCAGGAAGGACCCTTGGAACAATCTTGGAACTTCTTTTTCTTTTCTTGAAATTATTCGGCACTTTAAGTTTTTCAGGTAACAAAATTTAAACCATTAAGAATATTCAGTTGACTAAAAGTAGCAGAGAACAAACAACTGCCATTCACTTCCAAATATTCTGAATTCAGCACATATTATATAGTAACTTCTAAGGAGGGAGGAAGGAGAGTTATTTCATGGAATGCTTATATTTATTCCATCAATAAATTCATGAGCAGAATTACTAGCTTCAGATATATAAATATTATATCATGTAAGTGACAATATATTCATTTAGATAAAGGACTTGTGTGCTTTAAAAGCTTATAATTATGTAAGTGGGTATGATGTTACGAAGTCATCCTTTCATAAATATTTTTATTTCAGAGTAATGGAGGGGGTGAATATAATCAAAGTACATTATGGAAATGTATGGAGATATCACAGTGAAGCTCTTTTTTACAATTAATGCACACTAACTTAAAGAAGACTTGATATCCAATTTTAAAAATATTTTTATTTCAGATAAATAAGTTTACAATATTATGGGGAAAACATGCTCTGAATATTTTTTACACAAAATATGTTACTTGAGTAAAAGCATTCATTGGTTAGAACATCCTGATTTTTGTGCCAAACAAGTTAATTTTATTAGTTAAAAGAGCTGTTAAAGGGTTCTCTTTCACTCCCTATGTAGATACCTTTATCTCAAACAAGCAAAAATGTCATGTTTTTCTTTGTATCTTCTTTTTTCTTCTACAAAATCAGAGAACAGGAGGGCAGAACAGGTCTGCAGGTGGCAGGGGTGGGGTGTGGGGGTGGGGTGATGAGGGGGTGGTACCAGTGGGAGGAGGGAGGTGGTGGGGAAAGAGGGTTAGGAGGGTGAATAGGGTGCAAAAAATGTATGCACAAGTATGTAAATGGAAAAATGATACCAATTGAAACTATTCCAAGAAAGAGGGGAAAAGGGAGTGGGAGTTGAATTCAAGTGTGACATATTTGATACATTGTAAGAACCTTTGTAAATGCCATAATGTACCCCCACCTAGCACAGCAATAAAGAGAAAAAAAAGAATTCTTTTTCAGGACTGGGCATGTAGCTCAGTGGTAGAGCAATTGCCTGGCATGTTCAAAGCCCTGAGTTCAATTCCCAAAATGACAAAAATGTCCTGTAAGGAATTAACTAATGTTTCTCTTTGAGCAATCATATTTGTTTTGTTCACAGAAAGCATGATTTATAAACTTTTTTGTTAAATCAATGAGAAAAGACATTCACATTGTAGCACTCTTTGTTGAAATCTAATTTCTTTTATGTGTATGCAATTTATTGGAAGAAAGAATGATTTTAAAAATAAGGAAAAATTAAAATTTCATTACAAATTAATCATTTCCATAGCACTTGTGAATTATATTTATCTAATTCACAGTTCTATGGGGGAATATTTATCCCTACATCATTCTCACTTATCAGGCCTGAAGAAATTACATAAAGACCTTGTTATCACTTTTATTGTAACAATTTGTAAATTTATCCTGTGCTTGAGTCACCTCTAGGGGAAAATCAATTCTCATTTGTGGTTTTGAAAATCATTCTGGGTGAAAATCTGTATAGTGTAACAGAATATATTTCAACAATTATTTGTGTTATCTTATCTCATATATAATATTCAGAGAAATTTTAAAGCATCATTTTCTGATACTATAGGTTAAAAACTTTTTTATTGGTGCTAAGAAATGTATTGCTTTCCTGTGGGAAGAATCAACAAACTTGGCTAAATATTGAGAGAGTCAGCAACCAAAGTTAGGGTTCTTATTTGAAATTTAAGTACTCTCCATTCAACCCTTTTTAGTTTGCCACTTTACTGACTAGCATAAAGAATTGTGCTCTCAAGAAATACCTATTGGCTAAATGAGTATTTAGCTTACCCTACCCTCTTCTTCTATAGCCAAGAAAATATGTCAAGAGCGCTACAGCACAAAGATATGTCATTTCTCAGTCCCATCTTTTAACTCTAGGGAAAGAAGGAAGTTTTATAATCTATAGCTAAATAAAAACCTCAGACAAAGAATAGAGATCGAAATGATAACTGTACATGGTAAAGCTCTTGCATGTTAGTAAGTGGCTGGCAATCAAGGAACTAGCAGGCTTCAAAATGGTTCTTTATTAAATGCCAGTGCAGTTGAACTCAGGAATGGGACTATTCACAGATGAGGAGTTCATTCAGGTTTTAGTACACATAGGCAAGGAAAATGTATGGGTCAGTTAGGTTCATATTGTATCACATTAAAAGTTATCCCCCACAAAAAGTGACCTGACCATTTAATGAGTCATGTGTTGCTTCTCCTGTTTCTATTCCTGGCTTCTCTTGTTACTTAAACCTTACTGATTTTTTAAAACATTATATATTTTACATACAATTCTTCTGAAATGTGCCTGGAAGCTCCTTGATGGCAGGAAAAATTGTCTTTTAAAGATATCTTCCTACAGAAGCCAATACAGGTCCTGGGCAGGGGAGTTGGTACCAGTGTGGGCGGAGGATACAAGGAAAGGGTGTAGGAGGTTGAATATGGTGGAAATATCATGTACACATATATGGAAATGGGAAACGAGACCCATTGAGACTCTTCCAGGAATGGGGGAGGGGACATAAAGGGGAATGATAGAGGGGGTGAATTCATTACAACATAGTGTAAGAACTTTTGTAAAGGTCACAATGAACCCCCAGCACAATAATAAAAAAAATAAGATAAATATCTTCCTACAATATGTTGCACTGGTCTGGTGTTCAATAAATATTCTTGGCAGTACTGGGATTTGAACTCAAGGCCTCACACTTGCTAAGTAGGCACTCTACCATCAATGTATATTGGTTGATGTGGATAATGCAATTAAACAAAAGCTGATTTTTCTATTTGCAGAGGTAACAGATGGTCAATGAAGAAACTTTAAAATCTTAGGAAAGCTAAAGTGAAATTCATAAGCCATCAGAAATCATATATACTTTCTCCCTCTTCCATACCCCCAAACTAAGTATTAAGTTCCTGTAGTCTTTCTACTGTGTTTATAGGAAAAATGGCATAAGCTATAAAAAAATTGGGTAGCCCACAGAAATTTTTTATTTAATATGTAGCATTAACATTTTTCCACATGAGTAAATATTCTATGACATGGCTTTGTGCTAGGTTTTCACTCTGTTACATGGGAACCCCAGAAAACCTACTGAACACTAAAATCATACTGTTCCCAATTTTTTTTCTATTGTAAATTATTCTACTGTGAATATACATTTCATTTCATATCAAATACATTGTAATTATTAGTCAAATAATTGATCTCTGATAAAAAAGATATTTGACTAACAAGTTACAAAGAATTGAATTAAATTGGTTTTCTCAATCATTTATTGCATATTTTATGTTTTTACATGGAAAAATTACTAATCTCTTGAGCTCTGAAGTGTGACTAAGAAATAAGATTCTAAGGTTTCATAGGGAAAATGTCTGCTTTCAAAGGGAAGCCGAACAATTCCTTTTTTTCAAATACAAAATGGTTATAGAAAATCGAAACCTTAAATCACATCACAATTAAACAAGAAGGGCTTAACATTTATTTTTCCATGTAATTTACTATATCTCAATGAATTACTAAAAAGAAATGTGGCAAGAATTCTTGTTATTTCAAGAAAGTTTGAAGGCAAGTTCATTCTAGATAAATTGCATAAATTCTCAATACTCTGATACATGACTGTTGATCACTTTCAGTCTTGACTTGTGTCACATGCAGAAAAGCATATGTCTTTTTAAATTCTAAGAGCATAAATCATAATTACAAACTTAATTATGAAGTATGAGACTGAGATCATCTGTCACATGCCAGCATCAGGTTTTCAATAATTCCATCACCAACACAAATGATGAAAAATCTCAAGAATATCTCAGAATACTATATTTAAAGGAATCAGGTCATGGGCTAATGGTTTTTACTCCTTTTCATTAGCTAGGTATCTTGGTAGCTAGTGACATTTTATTCCTTTAATCCAAAAAAACTTTTCTCACAGTATTGAGGTTTGTACTTAGGGTTTCACACTTACTAGGCAGACACTCTATCACATCAGTCATGCCCCCAGCCCATTTTGCTTTAGTTATTTTTCAGATTGGGGCTCACATTTATGCCTGGTGGGTGTGGGCTGTGATCCTCCTATCTACACTTCCTGTGTAGCTCAGATGACAGGTGTATGCCACCACATCCAGCCATTGAGTAAGATGGGGGTCTTATAAACTTGTTCCTCCAGGCTGGCTTCAAACTGTGATCCTCCCAATCTCCACTCCCCCTTCCTTGCCGGTAGCTGGGATTATAGATGTGAGCCACCATGCCACTGTTTAATCCAAAAACATTTTATAAGTGGCAATACACCAATTTATTCATTTTAAAAGGTTGAGGGAAAGAATTATTAATATGATTATCTACATCATTTCCATTTAATCCCTTGCTCCCAAGGTAGTTTTATCTTAAATGTGTGGCAACAGATACAAATAGTAAAAGACAGTAGTAAAAGAAGCAAAATGGATTTAGGCCCATGGGATGAAAAGATTCACAAATAATCTAAGATTTTGTTGTTGTTTTGCAGTACCAGCAATTGAAGATTTTTTGATTGTTGTTTTTGTTTATGATTTGGGATTTTTTTTGTTTTTGGCAGAGTCAGCCCCAGGCTGGATCTTCCTGACTCAGCCTCAAGAATGCTGGGATTGCAGGCATGCACCACCACACCCAGCTCAAGAATCTAAGACTTCTGCTATAAAGAAGTCAGAATTAAACACTATTGTTATCCACCTGCAGAAAACTGAAACTAGATTCATGCCTGTCACCCGCACTAATATCAACTCAAGGTGGATTAAGGACCTTAATATCAGACATGAAACCTTGCAGTTAGTACAGGAAAGGGCAAGGAATACTCTGGAAGGAATAGGTATAGGCAAGGACTTCCTCAGTAGAACTCAAGCAGCCCAGCAACTAAGAGAAAGGATGGATAAATGGGACTACATAAAATTAAAAAGCTTCTGCACAACAAAAGAAATGGTCTCTAAACTGAAGAGATCACCCACAGAGTGGGAGAAAATATTTGCTAGCTATACATCAGACAAAGGACTGGTAACCAGAATATACAGAAAGCTAAAAAGCTAAACTCCCCCCAAATCAATGAACCAATAAAGAAATGGGCAACTGAACTAAACAGAACTTTTTCAAAGGAAGATGTCCAAATGTCAAAATAACACATGAAAAAATGCTCACCATCCTTGGCCATAAAGGCAGTGCAAATCAAAGCACACTAAGATTACACCTCACTCCTGTTAGAATGGCTAGCATCAAGAACACCACCAACAACAAATGTTGGTGAGGATGTGGGGGGGAAAGGAACCCTCATACACTGCTTGTGGGAATGTAAGCTAATACAATCACTTTGGAAAATAATACAGAGGCTTCTTAAAAAACTAAACATAGCTCTGCCATATGATCCAGCAATACCATCTCTAGGGATATACCCAAAGGAATACCACTCAGGTTATTACAAAAGCACCTGCACACCCTGTTTATTGAAGCACTATTCACAATAGCCAAGTTATGGAAACAGCCAAGATGCCCTACTACCAAGAATGGATTAAGAAAATGTGGCATTTATACACAATGGAATTTTACTCAGCCACAAAGAAGAACGAAATTTTGTCATTTGCAAGTAAATGAAGGGAACCGGAGAATACCATCTTAAGTGAAGTTAGTCATGCTCAGAAGGCCAAAAATTGCATGTTTTCCCTCATATGTGGATTTTAGACCCAAAACAAATGCAGTAATATTATTAGACATGGGTCACATGTCTCTAAGGGGAGAAAGCACAGGGGAGGAATAGGGAAAGGGAAGGAAACCTAAAACTTGAATGTGGTTGATGTGCTCACTGTAGAAGAATGAATATAGTAATCTTCAACTAGCAGAGGCCACTATGGGAAGGTGACCGGCAAGTAGCAAAGAGGTCTAGTAGAGATGAACCAATGTGGGTTGCAGTACACAAGTGCATGGAAGCAACAATAGGAATCTCTCTGTATGGCTATCTTTATCTCAAGCTAGCAAAAATGCTTTGTCATTCTTATCTCTTATTTTTTCTCTTGAACAAAATTGGAGAACAAGAGGGTGGAACAGGTTCTGCACAGAAAGGGAGGTGAGGTGGCCCAAGCAATGTATACACATGTGAGTAAATGTAAAAACAATAAAAGTAAAAAAATAAATACTTTAGTGCTGTAAATGAATCCAATTATTGCTTAACATGAACATAAAGAGAATTGAAGTTTGGAGAAGTTTAGATAAAAGATTTAAGAAAGACCTAAGTCCTCATCATCAGCATCAACTTTATCACTAATACCATCATTGTCAATTATTCCTTATAACGAAAAAGTTCCAGCCAAATTCTCAAAGAATGTATTGAATGCTAGACTACATCCTCAAGAATAACTTCTTGAAGGGAAATGATTTGTAAAAATAATAGTGGTTGCTTACAAATAACACATTAAAGTATGTATTCTTTCTGTCATTTTGTAGAGTTAATCCATATTCTTATCCTTTTTCCAAACAAGAAGAATGCTTCACATATTTCTGTTTACTTTCATCCCCTACTAATTTCTGTGTTACAAAGGTCAGGCAGCATGAGAGCTCACCTGGTTCTTGGTCCTGATTTAATATAGCACCAAACATCATTGTGTGTTTTCCTCCAGGCTCATTCATCTACACAAGTGGCTACAAGAGGTGTAGCCAAGTTGTTTTTGCCAAGTGTTTATTTGGAAGGGAGATAGGGCACATGAGTTGGGCACATTATGCAGGGAATGATTATAATGATGATTGTGGAACTTAAACCGGGTAAGGGGTAGGTGGAATAGAAAGATAGGATAGTGGATTGGAGGTTTTAGAAAGACTGAACCATTGATACAGTTGCGCTATTAAAGAGAGTGAACTGAAACTGTGCAGTGGTTTGGTCAGATAATGAAATGCAGGGCATTGAGATCATGGAGGGGCTGGAGAGTGTTTATGACAAGTTTTAGGGCAGAGTCATGAAGTGATGACTGAGATAGGGTGTAGAACAAGATGGAGGAAAGAAATTGAGAAAGTGAGATGGTAAGATACTGGAAAGATCATTTACATGTATATTGAATCTTCAAAAATTAATATAGCAAATGTGCTGAAGATCATGACAGTGAGTCAGGAGCTAAAAATCATAGAGGAATTAAGAGAAACTGACTCTAATCCCAGCACTCTCCTGGCTAAGCATCATGAATTCAGTGCTAATTAGGCTACACAGTGAGACACTGTTGGAAAAAGGGGAAGAAGGAAGAAAGAAAGGGGGAGGGAAGGAAAAAAAGGAAGGGAAGAGAAGGAAGGAAAGGAGGGAGGGAGAGAGGAAGTGGCAGTAGCTTAAGGTAGATAGATAATTGCAACAATGAGGGTTAGTTCATAATATCGTTTAATGACATTATGTTAAAAGCTTAGAGGAGGGAGAAAGAGTGGTTTGAAGCAAGAAAAACAAATTAACAGGAAGACTAAGGAGAACTACAGCATTCCAGGTCCATAAATATAAAAAGGTGTGTTTTTTCTTAAAAAAAGAAAAGCCTTTTCTTGGGAAGACTAGAGAGGAAAAAGATCTTCCTAGAAAGAAAGGCAAGTTTTCTGTTAACTAAGAAGGTGAAGGGACCTTTCAGAAAAGAGACTGAAGATGGAGCAGATTTTGCTGATGATGACTCTTGAGTTCCAGAAGAAACAATGGAAGGGATTGGGGAGGGATTGATAAGGACCTATGGGAGATGGATTGGAAGGAGTAATGGGCAGAACAAATGGGTGATGAGTTTCTTTTGGTGAGGGATACAGACATATTGGTAAAGAATCTAATGGTCACAATCCTAGTAGACTCAGGACAGACAGTCTGGGGTCCAAGATTGCCAGGGCTTCTCAGGGACATCAGCAGAGACAAGGAGGCTTCTTCTTGATGCCTACTGATGCAGGCATGTGACCAGGGAGATGCACCTTATCGATGTGTATTAGACTCACTCCTGATGTCTGATGGGAATACAAATAAATCCATACTCCTTACAGGACAATTTGTTATACATAAATGCACACACACTATATATGTATATATATACATATACATATACATATATATATATATACATAATTTGATCAAAAGTTTTAGGATTTTCCAGAAAAATACTCTCCTGTGGCAATATTAAATGATAAATGGTTAAATTGAGTACACCCATATTATAAAATGAGGTAGTATGGTAAGTGAAAATAAAAACATTTGCAAAACAGTAAGTATAGTATATTTTAATTTACATATTTTTGCTATTGAAAAGATAGTTTATTATAATCATGTTTCCCAAGAAATAGGTGCAGGTCATGCCTAGGGGGTGTCATTAAGGAAACTTTGGGATCCTTCAGGAGCCAGAGGTGTGGGGAAGCAATGATGGCAGGAACCATCATTATGGCTTGAAGCACTAGTGTTGGATATTGTCCCAAATTAAATCAGATCAAGTAAGAAAAATTTTAGTTACTGTTGCACAATAAGAAAAGCATAGGTTTCTATCCAGGAGACTTCTAACTAATCAGTAAGTAGTTGAGCCCACGAGTTACGATATAATTTATAAAACATTGAGGGTACTTTGAGTTGTTTTACTTTTAGATTGGTGCTTGACATTAATGCTGTATAAAGTTAGCAGAGCTGATTAAACTGATGAATCCATATCTAATTTGTTTAATTTTATTGAATCATATTGGACTCTTTTCACTCCTTTCACAGTCTGGTGTTTCTAGTCATGATGTTTGATAGGTGTCTTTAACTTGGGAGAGAAGGAGAAAAAGAAAGAGAAAGAGAGAGAGAGGAGGAGGGAGAGATTGGAGATACTCATCAAGTCTAGTTTAAGTTAACCTTGTACTACGGTTTTGGTCAAAACTCAAATGATCAACATGTTTATATGCAAAGCTGAGTAGACTTTGATCCAAATGTTAAAGCTGTAAAGGGGACAGATATAATATGAAACAGAAATGCCAAGCCTTTATTGGACATCTACAGGTCAGCACAAGTGGCCTTCAAGTCTCTGAAAAATTGCCTAGGCAACTGTTAGCATAACCCATGTGGCAGAGTGACAGAGATGCTGTCTAGATATTTTTCTCACTAGCAATTCAGTCACTAATAGAAAAAAATATTTTTCCACTAGGATCTAGGGTTTAATCTGTATCTCCTGGTTTCACTGTCTAGGTTTTTATTCCCTTACTAATTTTTTGTTCACTTGATCTTAGATTGAGAGAAATGTGCTAAATTCTCTGGAAATCTTTTTGATATGTTGTCTATTCTTGAATATTCTGTATCTTCTGGTCATGAAAGATTTTGCTGTTACTGAGAGCAGAAACTTTAATCATTATGTTTTCACTGTGAGCTAAATCTTTAGCATTTTAAAATTTTATTCCTTTTCTCCTTTAATGTTTTTATTATGAATTTTTCCTTTTGAAATGTCAACATTTAGCTACTGCATGTTATTAATTTGCATATTATTTATACTCATTACTCATCCTTTAACTTTTTTGAATTTGTCATTTGAAAACATTTGGTGTGTTTCTTACATACAGCATAGTGTATTTTGCTATATTTATATGATCTGAAATATATTTGGCCTTAATATTGCATATTATATGCATGTAGATATATCTAAAATATTTCAATGTATGGTATATAGTTTTTCTTTTTGGTATTTATTGGTGTATATCTCAATTTTTTTGATTACATACAAAATTTTAAATATTTTTCCAATTATTAGAGGTATAAAAGTAACTTTCATAGTAAGTTAGTCTACTTTTAAGAATATTCTCTTAGTAGTTTAATTTGAGAAACATCAAGATTAGCCAGCAACTTTAATCTCTTTTTTCTGTCTCAGTATCTAGTTTAAAGGGAAATAATTTTATTGCAGGCTAATGTTCACCAGGTGATGGGTAAAGTTTGTTCACTTTGTACGCATCTCACCATGTATGCTCTATTGTGAGACCCCACAGCTGGGATTCAGCCTGCACTTCCCTCTATTACCTTAGCTTAGCTTCAGATCTTAGTTCTTCAGACAAATACATTTAATACTCAATGCCAAAAGCAACATAAAATCTATACTTAGATAACATATATAAGACACTCCTAAAGAATTTATGATGTGCTTTATGCATAATTCACTTAATCAGCCAAAGAAGGCAGACTCAGCAAGGGTAAGGCATTTGTCCCAAATCTCAAAAGTGTTAAGGGGTAGGACTTGAATTCTGACTCAAGCAGTTGGCTCTAGGATCTGTGCTTTTTAAACATATGAAATTGTTTATTAGGTATACAATAGGACTACATATAGGACTGGGGCATGGCTCAATTGATAGCATACTAGCCTGGCAAGTGTGAGTCCCTGAGTTCAATCCCCAGTACAATAGATGATAGATAGATCAATAGACAGACAGACAGACAGATAGATAGATAATGTAAAACAGTGTACTCTGAAATCTTAACTGTAGTTACTTTTGTGGAAGGTGGTAGAACTGAGGAAAGTGAAAGGTGAAAAGGATTTTAGTTTTTACTTTGAATATCTCAGGCTTATTTAAACTTTGAATAGTGAGGATATGTTCACTTATGTGGCTATGTTTTGTTTATTTTGCTTTGTTTTTGCTCCTTTAAAAAATTGCAGTGTGCAGCTGAGTGCCAGTGACTCACACCTGTAATCTTAGCTGCTTGGGAAGCAGAGATGGGGAGGATGGCAGTTTGAGGCCAGCCCTGTAGGGGACAAATTTCAGCAGACCCAATCTCAACAAAAAGCTGGGAATGGTGCATACTTTACAGGGAAGCACAAATAGGAAGACTGGAGTATGGGTCCAGTCTGCACCAGGTTCAGGCACAGGACACATTACTTAAAAAGCTAAGGGTCAACTTTTTGCCTTGAGGAGAGAAACTTCAAGGGATTTTTTTTATTTGTGGTACTCGGGTTTGAACTCAGGGCCTTGCACTTGCTAGGCAGACACTCTACCACATGGGCCATGCAAAAAGTCCAGTTAAGGAATTTTTTGAGTCTTGAAATATGAAGAGTTTGCTTGGTCGACATTTGAGGAATGGTGCACAATAGCTTTACTAAGTGAATGGACTCTAGGTAAAGGGATGCATACATAACGTCTCAAAGGAAAGATGGCAGCAGATAAGTCTGGAGAGAGAGAAAAAATCCAGGTCACCAAAGGTCTTATTTGTGACCTTTACATAAAGGACATCGTCTAGAGGAGACTGAAGGGTTGTTTTATGGACTTGTTTGGGCTTACTAGATTTCCAGTACATCATCCTAAAGGCGCTTATCCATATTAAGCAGTAAGGAATAGCAGAAAAGAGTAGCTGCCGATGGTGATGATGACAGTGGTGACTTCGGATAGTGGGAGATAACGTATGTGGACTGATCAGATCAGCCTGAAATGATACAGAGCCTTAAAACTTCTCTGTTTAAGATCATTTCATTCAAGGACTCATTGCTGTCTTGGGATTTTTAATTTCCTTATGTATTGGTGTTTTTTCCCCTTGCTTTTGACTCGGTTTTATAGTTTGCATTTTTATAAAAATAAGTCCTGAAAGCAGATTTAAAGTCATAAATAAAATCTTCTTATAAGTCTTACCAAAAAGTTATTGTATCTAAACGCTTCTGTTTTTGCTTCTTACCTGTCCTGATGCATAAATCCTAGTGCACTCTGCTGCTCACAATGAGCTTTTATTATTCCTCCTCAGTCAATTCATTTCTGGATATTGGGCTTTGGCTGAATTGTCTCCAGAGGTGTCTTTGTTGATATGTTAATGTATTTGGCCACAGTATGCAGAATATTTCTAGCCAAGGATGAGCTAATTATTTTGAAATAAGGCATTATTGGTGGCATAGGCCTTTAATGCATGCTTGGTAAAAATCCACCTGTGATTCACTGAGCTGACTTTACATAAAAATTGGAGCCATTTGTGGTTTGGGAGCCTGCCATCTTATTGCTGGAGTATACCAAGCCTCTCTTTCCTTTGGGATTTCAGAATTGTAAGCTGCTAACTAAACAGTTGAGTGAGGGAAAAAGTCCTCATAAAACAAACAAAAACCTTAAAGAAATGACTCTTTTTGTTTTCAGTAGCAAAGGCTAATGTAACTTTTATAAGAAATACATTGGTGTGCAGGAATTGCTTGTTTGACATAGATACCAAGTTTTCTTATTGTTGCTCCAGGGCCCTGCAGAAGTTATCGCCTTCACAAAGTGCAGCAGAATCCACTGGGCATAGCTCCTTTTCCAGGACAAAGTGCTTGTAAGCCAAGATTCAAAGCTGCTCCTTTCCAATTATAAGTTATTCCCCTCTGCTGTTTTGTAGTTTTGTGTATGCAAAAATATAAAACCTTTGTCTGTTTTAGTTTACAGTAATGTAGCTCCTTATTAGCTACTGTCCACTCACATCCCCAACTCATAATTACAATGGATGTTCTGACTGGGTCATAGCCAAGGCTTGAATTTTAAAAGCAAAAATTTTCAAAAAGGATACAAGTGCTTACTGCATGTGATCTTTACATGTCCAGCTGAACTTTTCTAGTCCTTGTAGATACAGGTGCTGCTATACATCTGTGATTTCCAGGACCCTCATGGATTCCACTTAAAGTGCACTTTGTGTACTAATTCCATCTCTAAGATGGATAAGGGCACTTACTCACAGACTCCACTCATAGATTAGAGTCTTGTGCCTTTTGTCAAGGCCTGCCTCCAACCTCCTACCCCCTACCTACTCCTCCCACATAGCTCACATCACAGGCCAGAGTCACCACACCTTGCTTGTTCTTTGAAATAGGGTCTCACTGACTTTTTTGCCTGGCTTGACCTTGAACCATGATTCTCCATCTACCAAGTAGTTGGGATTATAGACGTATACCACCATGCCCATCCCAAAGCTATCGTTCATGATTTTCTGGGCAGTATAATCACCTCTCCTTCCTTCATTCTTGAAATCCTTGAAGATAGTATACTGTATATAATGTCGCTTCAAAAATATTAAAATTCAATTACTTATTCCTATATAATTTTACTACAACTTGCCATAAAAGGAGATAATTGAGTGTCCCATGCATTTCATAAATTTTAAAGATAATTTGTTCCAGGTAAATACAGGGATGTGCTGAGAACTTTTTTCATCTTCTTTCCTGCTCCTCTCTCTTTCTCTCTCTTTCTCTCTCTCTCTCTCTCTCTCTTTGTTTTTTTGCTTTATCTTAACACTCTTTCCTAAAGTGAAAAGTTACAGGCTGAAGTAGTTATATTTGAAGATTAGGGATAGTTTTTGGAATAGGAAGAGAACGGCTCAAAGCATCAAGGAAGTGCTGTCCTTTATACCTTCAGGGTACTGACAGGATCTCCACTTTCCCACCTCTGAATCCATATCTTGGAGGGGTCAGCAAGTCAGGGGTCTCTGCATTTGCTGATAGGGAGTAGATACTTGTGCTTTTTAAACAAAACAGAGGAAGGTAAAGTGATTTATCACTAACCTGGCAATATGAAGACTAACAGGCTTATCCTAATCCTATTACAGAGCCACTCAGAAGGGCTTGTGTTTGGAAACTGTAAGAGACAGGCATGAAGCACAGAATCAATTTGACTCAAAAGGGCTGTATAGGCAGAAAAATTAAAGAGAATTGCACTTAAGTTTTTAATCAACATTTTAAATGTCCTAAGAATTTATCCTGGGGAGGATGAATAAAATAATCAGCTATTTTTCCAAACTCCTTTTCTTTCTGGTGACTTATGTGATCCATCTCTGCCAGTTTCCCATTTGTAAGTGATCGGATTGCTCTTCCTCCCTCACAGAAGGACAAATATAACTTTGAAGAACATGCCTTTAAATAGTTTTTGGAAGAAGGTCAGTAGGGATCATAAGGATTAGGATGAACTACAGTTCTTAACCTTGCCAAAAATAAAGGCTGACACATTTGCTTCTGTATGTTCACACAGAGTGAGGTCAAGAAATGATGCTAAGGCTTCACCCCACTTTCTCTCAAGTCTCCAAACGCTATGGCACTCAAAAGCCTTAAGCAGCAGTCATGGAGTTGGCGCTCTTTGGGGCGTTAGTCTCAAACCATGTCACTCATCAAGTGTATGTCTAACTAGGTAGAGGGCATTGATTCCTTTTAGTGCCGATTTCACATTTTAAACAGCATTTTAGCAGGTATACAAAAGAGTACACCTGCTAGAGTATACTACAGCAGCAGTATAGAAATTGAGTAGAGAGTAGAGTAGAGAGAAACTGGTTAATCGTGTTCTTAAGCACATGAAAAAGTTACTGTAACTCCTTAGGAAACCTAACTTACTCTTGGAGATTTCTGCTCTGGGAAGAGCTGTGAATGTTTTCATCTGTAAAATTCAATAATTAGGAAGAACTGTGAAGGGTCTGGGGTTTTACTCTCCTTGAAAGTTGAAAAGGAGTTTGACCACAGTTTCATGGAAGCTGGCATGAAGCATAAAACTCCCAGGCCAGAGTTTGTTACCTATAGCACTAGCACTAGCCATGGTGTTGGCATTTGTGTCATTCTGTGTGTCCCAATGCCCACTGAGTGATGTGAAGAAGGCCAGGTGATACCTGCATAGGCAGCAAGTTGCAGTAGAGGAGAGGAACCTGGGCTTAGAGAGGTTGAAAGCCAGGCTGGTCTTGGCCCTAGAGAGAGGATTATCTTCATTAGGCTGGACAGTAAGCACATTTGCTCTTTGCTTTAGAGAAGGACACTATCTGTCCTGTAAGGGTGATTGCTGTACAAATATCCTTGAAGGATGTCAGAACAAAGGCAGCCATTGTCTGCTTCAGAATGTATGTATATTGGAGGCATGACTGCCTATTGTGGCCTAGCAGTGATTAAGTTCTGCCTCTATTTGCTCAAGAATGAGACTGTTCTTCATTGGTACACAAAGCCTCAGCTTTGGCCCTCAGCCAGTCTTCCGCTCCATCCTCAAACTGGAAGACTTTTTTTGACAAGGATCTTAGCAGATGTTGATGGGGTGAAGACTGGAGCAAATCTGTATCCTTCAGAACTGAAACTTTTGTTTCAGCAGGGGAAAAAATATCAGAAACACTACAAGGCAGTTATCCCAAGTTTGACTTGCTACTCTGCAGCTCCTCCCCATCCACTCCATCCCAAATCATTTTCCTTTTACCTTATTTAAAAACACAGCTAGTAATTCCACTAAATGGAGGTTTCTTATAATTTTTGAAAAATTTAAGCCTCTTGGAGCACCAAGGACTCTTAGGTTTTCACACAGGAGTGTAAATTTGTGGAAAATATTTCCCCTGTAACAGTACTGAACTGGCTGTCCTGAAGGAACAGCAATTTTGACTGACAGAGGATGAAAAGGTTATTGTGAGGCATAGAGCACTTTTGGGATACAGCTGATCTGAGAGACTGCACTGCGAGAGGACAAAAACAGTACAATGTCACTGAGCCCCTAGGCTGCCAGGGAAGATGGGTACTATAATAAGAGAAAAAGATGGAGAGAATGAGCAGGGAGATGCCAAAGGGAGGTCTTGCCCCTTCTCAGATTTTACTTGGAGCTGGCACTGTGCCCAGAGCAGGAGAGGACCAGTCTCTTCCCCCTTCTCCTCACTTCTGGATCTCTTCGTTTTGTAAGTGTTTATTGAATGTCTGTTGCTGCAACCACCACTGCTATTAGTACATGTCACCATTTGGTGAACACTCACCATGAGGCCAGCGCTATGACTACACTGGTGTCACAGTGTGAAATAAGACATTTAGGTGCTGTCTGGGTCCTCCCTGGCTGGTGAGAAGCTCCAGCCCCGTGGGGAGATGGACAAGGTAGGGAGAGAACAGTTACACACTTAGCAAATGCAGCTAAGTGTGACATCTAACTTAGGGCAGGTCCTCACTCTAGGACCCGGACTTCAGGGTTCTGAGGTTAGTTCTAGAGTTCACAATAAGGAGCTGGTGCTGGCTAAAGTTTACACAGTGCATAGTTCTAGGTGCTGTTAACACAGAATCCTTATAGCAGCCCTGTCAAATAGCTGCTATGAGTATATCCTCTTGTGACAGAGGCTTGGAGAGGTTAAGCAGCTACCCCCTAAGCCCCTCCAAGGTCACAGAGCTTGTAAGCAGCAGCGGTGGGATTTAATTCCAGCCCTCTGTCATAGAGCATATATTCTTAGACACTTCCTTATACTGTTACTGACCTAAGTTTAATATAAAGTTAAAAAATAAAGTTTAAATATAGCCATCATTTATAACTTACTTGTATGATCAAGTAAATTTTGAGTTCCAAACTTCTGACTCAGGATGCAATTTTCAGAGCTCATGTTTTAAGTTTGGAAACTGTCTCAGCTCTGCTTGGCCTGAGAGAAGTGTATGCATCAGTCACATACAACTATAGGACACTGTAAATTCTGCCTAGAGGGCACCAGAATATTAATTAGTACATCAGGAGTTTGAGGTCCTGCTTTGAGGGAGGTTCAATTATTCAGGTCTATAGCATTTTCTATTTTATAGTTTATACTGCTGACAAAATTAATGATGTTAAGTTACTATTAAAAAGCAAAGCAAAAGCCAAGTATTCCTGCCTGTAATCCCAACTACTCAGGAAGCAGAGACATAAGGATCATAAGTTTCAGTCAGCAATGGCAGTTAAGGAGACCCTATTTCAGAAACAAAAACAAAATGACTGGGACATTAATGAGTCCAGTGGCAGAGCAGGCAAGTGCAAGGCCCTGGGTCCAATCCCCAGTACAGACAGGAAAAAAAAAAAGCAAACTTCATTTATATGACAACTTCTATTTCTAAGGAGGAAATAGAAGTGCCCTTTGGGGTGCATTAAACCTGTTCCCATGCTCTTTTCCCCTTGAGGAAACTGCTAGGTCTAACCTACATGCTGTGCTACCAAAAATTAGCTGCTCAACTGGGCCTTCTTTTTAGATGTGTCACAGATGACCCTAAGAAAGAGAGAGTGGGAAAGAGGGGATGAACACAGAGAACAGGAGCCTTCCACAGCAGATTTTAGAGAAGTATAGAATTTTCTTAGAAATGGAGGAAGAAACTGAGAGACCATCCTCTTCTACCAGGTTTTAAAAAGCATTCATTTTATTTGGACTTATCATGAAATGTGCTTCAGTTGGCTTTACTTCCAGTTGAAAATAACCTGTTTCAGGAGTCATATGGTTCAAATATTGAGTCTCAAAGTTTTTTGGTTCCTCAACGAAGTTTGGATGTATCTTAGGCAAACACATACTTAATGACTACATAGACAGCTAACAATGTTTATGGCAATGATTTGTCCTCTTTTACAAAAGAAGAAAATGACAAGGACAAAGCTGGCTTAATCACAGATGGTACCATATATTCTCTCTTGTAAGAACTACTTTCTTTTAGGCCTCCTTCTTTCTGGGTTGTCTTTAATCCCCAAGCCACAATTCTTGAGAATAAAAATGTTATCAGACTGTGGATAGAGAAGAAGTCTAAGAGAGTCAGTGTGTTACAGGCTGAACTGTGGCCCCCAAAACTCAAATGCTAAAGTCTTAATCCCCAGTACCTCAAACTATGACAGTAGTTGGAGACAGGGTCTTACTTAAATACATAATGAAGGTAAAAGGAGGGGTGATTAATTGGGCCCTAAACCAGTATATGTGCTGTTTCTCTAAGAAGAAGAGATTGGTGAGGATGCAAGGAGAGTGGCCTGAGAAGAAACCAACCCTGTTGACACTTTGAACTCAGACTTGTAGGACCCAGAATTATGAGAAAATAAACTGTCCTTTGAGCCCCTCAAACTTTGATTCACTGTCCTGGGAAAATAATACAGCATGTAAGAGTAAAACCTGGTGACTCCAGATTCCCACAGATCTTCTCTCCAGAGCAGTTCATGAACTTGTTAATATAATTATAAAGAACTTTGTAGACCTCATTAATTCATTCAATGAACATGATTTTTTTTGAAGATCCACTTTAGTTAATCCTGGCTAAAACAAAATATTATCAACAAGATGAAAAAGTATGGATACTCTGACTATATTTCCATTATAAAGAAGCACTGTCTAATGGAAAAGTGAGTCAATTTTAAGAATTTTTCATTGTTTTGTATGTTTTTTGCTTGTAATACAAATATGCATGGAAACAACACAAAGACTTTCCCTGTATAGGTATCCTTATCTCAAACTAGCAAAAACACCATGTTTTTCTTATTATCCTTTATGTTTTTTCTTCAACAAAATCAGAGAACAAGAGGGCAGAACAGGTTCTGCCCAGAGGGTGAGGGCTGGGGCAGGGGGAGGGGAGGGGCAGAGGGAGAGATGACCCAATAATATATACACATGTAAGTAAGTGTAAAAATTTTAAAATGCGTCATCAAAAAATTTATTAGTGTTTTATAGTTGTTCAGGGGGGTACCTTGTGACATTTACATATGTGCTTACAATATATCTTAATTGGATTCACCCCTTCATCTTTCTCCCTCATTCCCTTCCACTTCTTCAGAGGGCAGTTTCAGCAGGTTTCATTGTTCTATTTTCATACATGAATACAAAATACATCCACCATATTCATCCTCCTTCACTTCTTCCTTATGCCTACCTCCTCCCATTGCTATCCACCCTTGGTCAGAATCTGTTTTACAGATTTTCTGCCCTTCATTTAAAAAAAAAAAAACATTTTCGGACAAAGGACTGATAACCAGAATATACAGGGAGCTCAAAAAACTAAACTCCCCCAAAGTGAATGAAGCAATAAAGAAGTAGGCAACTGAACTAAACAGAACTTTTTCAAAGGAAGAAGTACAAATGGGCAAAATCAAGAAAAAATACTCATCATCCCTGGCCATAATGGAAATGCAAATCAAAACCACACCAAGATTCCACCTCACTGCTGTTAGAATTGCTATCATCAAAAACACCACCAACAACAAATGTTGGTGAGGATGCAGGGAAAAAGGAACCCTCATTCATTGCTGGTAGGAAATGCAAGCTAGTACAACCACTATGGAAAACAATATGGAGGCTTCTTAAAAAACTAAACATAGATATGCCATATGATCCAGCAATACCACTCCTAGGGTATACCCAAGGGAATATGACTCAGGTTATTAGAAAGGCACCTGCACATCCATGTTTATTGCAGCAGTATTCACAACAGTCAAGTTATGGAAACAGCCAAGATGCCCCACTACTGATGAATAGATTAAGAAAATGTGGTATTTATACACAATCGAATTTTACTCAACCACAAAGAAAAATGAAATTTTTTCATTCACAAGTGAATGGATGGAACTGGAGAACATCATCTTAAGCGAAGTTAGCCAGACTCAGAAGGCCAAAAATCATATGTTCTCCCTTATATGTGGATTATAGACCCAAAATAAATGCAGTAATATTATTGGACATTGTCACACACTAAAGGGAGGACACGTAAAGGAGAAATAGAAAAAGGGAAGGAAACCTAAAACTTGAAAGTGTTTGGTGTGCCCACTGCAGAGTAGCTAATAAAGTAATCTTAAACTGATAGGGGCCACGATGGAAGGTGACCAGGAGGTAGTGAAGAGGTCTGGTAGAGATGATCCAATTTGGTTTGTACTTGTGCATGGAAGCAGTGCTAGGAATCTCTCTGTATAGCTATCTTTATCTCAAGCTAGTAAAAATGCTATGTCGTATTATCTCTTATGTTTTCTCTTCAACAAAATTGGAAAAGAGGGCAGAACAGGTACTGCCTGGTAATGAGTAGTGTAGGGGTAGGAGGATGAGGTGACCCAAACAATGTATACACATATGAATAAATGTATAAATAGTAACAAAAAATAAATAAATAAAACTAAAAAATAAAAAACATCACATAAAAAACAAAAATAAAAATAAAATTAAGTAAAACAAACAAAAAACCCCATTTTACTCACATTATAACAATAATAAAATTTTAAAAAAACAAATAAAATAAAAATATATCAAAAAACATTTTGTTGTTATATGATAGTTACATAGTGGGATTCACTGTGACATTTCCATATATATGTTTTATACCTCAATTGCTTCATCTCTTCCATTATTCTCCTTTCTTAATCCTTTCCCCTTAAGGTGACTTCAACAGGTTTCAATGTTTCATATTCATATTTGTATAAAAAGCACAGCTTCCATATTAACTCTCCTTTACTCTCTTCTTTTACCAACCCTCTACTAGTGCCCTCCCCTTAACACAGCCTGTTTTCATTCCTGTCCTTCCTTGTTTAATTGTTAGTTTTTCAGTGAAGATTTTGCCTTGGTATTTTAACTATAAATACATGTGTTTAAATCAGTCTAACTCCCTCCACTACTCTTCTTCATCTTTTTCCCCCTACCCTGTATTGTTCAACAGTTTTCAGTGTGTTTTGCTGTGACTTGTGCCCATGCAGATGTGATATAGTTCATTATTTTTCCCTCTCTGTCATTCTTTTCTTCTTTTTCTCCCCCTCTTAGTCTCCTCTAGCAGTCATATTTTTGGAAACATGTTACATATATATGTAAATATATTTACACGTATATATAATAATGCTTGTATTTGTATTGCATCTATCTTCCACTGTGAGAGAAAACATGTGACCTTTGTCTTTCTGAACCTGACTAACTTCACTTAAAATGATGTTTTCCAGTTCCATCCATTTACCTGAAAATGACAAAATTTTACTCTTCTTTATGGCTGAGTAAAATCCCATTGTATATAAACTTCACATTTTCTTAATTCATTTATAACTGGGTTGTTTCCATATCTTGGTTATTGTGAATAATACTGCAACAAACATGGGTGTGCAAGTGTCTTTACTGCATCCTGATTTACATTTCTTTGGATATATATATCCAAATACCTAGGAGTGGTATTGCTGGATAATATGGTAGTTTTGTTTTTAGTTTATTGAGGAGTTTCCATACTGCTTTCTATAGTAGTTGTACTAATTTACATTCCCACCAACAGGGTTTGAAAGTTCTCTTTTCCCCTTATCCTTGCCAGCATTTGTTGTTTGTGTTCTTGATGGTAGCCTTCTAACAGGAGTGAGATGAAATCTTAATGTGGGTTTGATTTGCAGTTCCCTTATGGTCAGGGATGTTGAGCATTTCTTCATGTGTTTTTGGCCATTTCAACAAACATTTTTCAAGTTTGTCCTGCATATCTGGTTCTCAGCTAAATGGCAAGGACAAAAAGATAAGCCCCCAAGTAGCTCAAATTAAATAAAACCCCGAATCACCCTCAAGGAATTTATTGCTTAAGGAGGAGATGGGCACATATTTACCTTCAATGTAACGCAATCAGGGATGAGATTGTGGAAGGACCACAGGCACCAGAAACTTCACTGAGCTAGACTGGAGGCAACCTCTAAGCTAGGTCTTTAGGGAAAAGTAGTGTGCCAGCTGGATGAGGGAAGAGAGGCGTTTCAGTGTTGAGAAACACCATAGACAAAGGCAGAGAAGCAGGAAAGTGACTTGAATGAACAGTTCAGGGTTACTGGAGTAGAATATGGCTGAGGGCGGGAGAGAGGAAAGATTGAAGAATTAGGTTCAGACCAGAGGAGGCCAGGCATGCCCATTTTGGATTATAACCTGAAAGCAGTGGGAGGCCACCCGAGACTTTTATGCAGAAAAGTCCTGATCAGACTTGCTTGAAGCATGGTCTCGCAGGGGGAGAGACGTTCTGCAGAAAGAGGAAGACAAGGAAAACCCTGGAAGCCTGCATTGAGGCCTTGGCACTGGGGTGGAGAAGAGCAGTCCTGCTTCAGAAGTATTTCAAAGGTTGAATCAAAGTGTCTGGTAACTTACTTGTGAAAATGTTAACTTTCATATGAACTAAAAAGTCTGTGTAACTTTAAATTGTAAGACAACAGGCAATGTTTACTTGTTCTTGTCTTCTCTGGATCTGATGTCTACATAAATGTCATTGTTTCCTTAAACATATAGATGTACTGTCAATTAATGAAACACATTATTTTATTTACTTTTTAGGAATTAAATTCTGGGCTGGAGGCCTGGCTCAAGTGAGAGAGCACCTGCCTGGCAAGCATGAGGCCCTGAGTTCAAACCCCAGTACCTCAAACATAAATAAATAAATAAATTCAAAGAAGCTACATTTCCTTACTTGTGTTTTGCTTGTTTGGATAGAATTGTTGCTCCAAGAAGTACAGTATAATTGGATACAATTTAATAATACAGATTTATGATCAAATCTTGTTTTTATCTAATTATATTATGTCTGGTATTTTTGTGATCTTCCCAAGTTGGATTGCTTGCAAGCTGCCTACTTGAGGCAATAGAATGACTTGGAGATTACACTGTCCTGTGTCGGATCTGACCTTCTCACCTCTGCCTACCTCTAGTGGCTCACTCAGTCTCTCCAGGTCTTTGCTGTCTACCTACAGGCTATATATAGTTCTGTGGTACCACTGAGGCATGTAGGCCCAGGTCCTGGATTCACTCCAGCACACCTACATAAATACAATGAAAATAAATGGAGAGATAGGGTCTTTGATCCCTAAGCTTCCTATTGATCAAAATTCTGTAATTGCTTCCTACTAGAAGAATGAGTGCCCTTGAATTTTAAAACACATTTATTTAAATTTTAAAAAGAGTTTAAAATTGGCTGAAAAGTATTTCTTGGAAAGTATATTCCTATTAGACACTTTGGGGATTCATTAAAACAACTACAGCCTCATACATTAGAACATCAGCATTCTGGTGCAGAGGCACTCAGGCAACTGCACTTAAACCTCTGTAGGCACAGCGAAGCGTTACAGTGAGTAGCAACCAAGAAGCCATGCTTTTGAAGGAATGGAGTTGCAAATAGATGAAGAAGCCAGTTGACTCTCTTTTTTCCCTCCCTTAGGAAACTTGTGTCTGCAGATTCAAAGGGCCCTAGATCCTCTGGAAGAGGAAAGGGAGAGTGCGGAGAAGAAGTTTCTCCAATTTCCCTCCCCACCTACTGTTCTGTCTGATTTCCTCTCCAGCTCTGTCTGATAGGGAATTGATTCTCCCCCACCCTCTTCCTCCCCTCCCTCTCTCCCTCCCTCTCCTGCCTGAGAAACCGCGCTGTCCTAGCAAGCAATGCTGTCCTGTAGGACACCAAGTCGGACACTGAGCAGGCACCTCTGCCATGGGGCTGGAGCGTGGCTCCCGCCCTAGCTCAGCCCCGCTGGCCCAGGCTTCCTCCTTGCAGCCCCAGCCGGCCGCGGCTCCCACGGTTTGATGGTGGGCGGCTGCTCCGCCTCGGCCCCCGCCCCTGCCTGCCGGATCCGGGCAGCGCGGCGCTCTCCTGCCTTCCCGCCCAGGTCGCCCGGGGCTGCGGAAGCACAGGCAGCAGGCGGGGAAGGGGCGCCGCCCGGAGACCGCGCGAAGACAGCGGAGGCCGGCTGGCAGCCCGGCGCTAGGAGCCCAGGGGGCGCGATGTCCACCAAGGTCAGGAAGTGCAGGGAGCAGGCGAGGGTGACCTTCCCTGCGCCGGAGGAGGAGGACAAGCGAGCCAAGCTTCAGCGCCACCGCGGAGGTTGGAGGGGCGTCAACGGGGGGCTGGAGCCGCGCCTGGCGCCCTCGCCGCGGAAGCCACACGGCCACTGCCCGCCGCCCCTGTACCCCGGTCCCGACCCCTGAGTACCTGGCCCCAGGAGGCAGCGTCGGGAGGGGGCGGGAAGGCGCCCTGGGCCGCGCGTAGACGTAACCGGATCCGATTCCGAAGGGCGCAGCCTGGCGTCCAATTCCTGGCGACTTGGAGCAAGAAGACCTGATCCAGAGCTTGCCCCTCCGTCCTTCTTGGTGGAGGCCTTGGGGGATGCTGCGGGCGTGGCAGGGACTCTCTCCAGGCACAGGCACACAGAACAGCCCCAGAGAGGGTCATACCAACGACAGACGCGCATCCCAGCAAGCATTTTCTCTTAGAGCCCAGGACGCCCACACGACCACCACAAGGGCTGGAGACCCCTTGGAAAACCGACCTCAGGGTCTTCAGCTTTACTTTGGGAGGCCAAGGAAGGAGAAGATGCGCAATGACCCAGGGGCGCGCCCTTGAACTTTTCACCTGAGGTCCACCATGGATCACCCTGGGAACTTGGGTTCTCTAGGATGCTCCTGGTCCTTGGGCGCAGGGACAGAGATGGGGGTAGTCAGGGCACAGCAAGGTGTGTTTGGTGGACGGTTTTCCAGGACTTCTCATCTCCTTGTGGTCCATTTACGGTAGGGGTAAAACTGGAACCAGAGCCCCAGAGGGGACGAGACACAGTGGACTTAGGGCTGCTGTGGTGCCAATGTTGCCTGAGGTTCCCAGGCAGCCCAGGGCCAGTGACTGTGTTTTTCTTTTTATCTTCTCTACTTTCCCTTTTTCGCTTTCTTTTCCTTTTCTCTTCTCTTTTTTTTTAAACAAAGGAGGGGTGGGCACTCAAATGTGTGAGAAAGAGCAACTTTTCTCAATTTCCAGTCTAGAAAGACTTTAGTCAGCTAGGACAGGTGGAGAGGAAGCATGATCGGGTTCACAGAATGAGACGCTCAGAATTTCTCTGGTCACTACTGTGGGTGTGATAAAAGGTTCATTGTCTTCTTTAGGAGGAGGCAATGACTTGGGTAGAGAACTTGGGGTCAGAAGGCAGCACTAACTGGGAAAACCATGAGGTGGTTCTCCTGTATAGGGACCGAGGCTCTGCAGTGCTGCCTGCTGCCCTAAAGCTATCCACTGCCCAGATCGCAGGCCTCTTCTTGTGACACAGGGACCACTCAGTGGTTCTCTGCTTGGAGCAGATCCCATGGGGAAGGATTCTGGTTTAAAATGAGCTATGCCTCCTGATGGTGTTCAGCTGTTGCTGAAGAGTAACCAGTGGTGGATGACCCAGGAATGGAGGGGAGGCACATCCTTTGGGATTCAGTCACTGTCAGCTTGCTTCTGCCCCTCCCTCAAGTTCAAAACACTGTCTATTTTTCTTTTTGCCAAATTGGTTTTTTTTTTTTGGTGAATACTAAACATATTTATGATGGATTACATATTACATATATTTTTTACTACATGAAATTATTCCAGATAAATCTGATTAATTGTAGAGTTTCATTAGGTATTTAACAAATTGGTTTTTATAAACTTGTTCAGTTTCTTGATTCTTCAAAAATTCTTTTCTTTCACATTAAATCCAGACTAAATGGAACAGCTAAACAGTCTTGTCTGAGAAAGTAGGGCGGACCAGAGATCCCTGTGATTGCTTTTGAAGTCTAAGGTCAATTACACAAAGCCTTGGTGCAAATTCTATTGTAAACTTGCTGCCTAACCCCTGCTGATGGAACACCTTTCCTATTGATGTACTGACTTTACATAATTCAGCAAGCATTGGGCTGTACTTATTTGTAGTGGTCTAGAAGAAGCCCCATCATTTTAAGGAGACATAGGTTAATAGATGTGTCTTCTGGAAACAGGGCAGCAGTTTCTTCATGTTTATTCGAGGCATGTCACTTGGTAAATCAGAGACTAGCTTGATATCTGCACTAGACACCAACTCTTTATTCCTCAGGTTCTATTGAGTAGAATAAGGCCACAGTTGAGTAAACAGTGTTTCTGTATTGCTGCTGAAAAATGAGCAGTCAGCCCTAGGATGGGCTCAGAGAAGGACACACAGTCTAGCAAAGCCCTGTAGCACAGCTGAATTTAAAATCCAGCAGGATACTATGGACAGAACCTCACTTTTGCCAAACAAATTCCTCAGGGCAATCCTGTTGCTCATTTCTCTATCCCACATTCCAATTTTTCCCTTGGGAATTTACACAGACTGACTTAGGAGGAAGAGTGTCATGTGCTATATCACTAACAAGATTTTTTTAAACCTTGCTACTTGGGAAATGGAGATTGGAAAGGTTGAGGTTTGAGGCCAGCCTGGGAAAAAAATTTAGACCCCCTTCTCAACTGACAAGCATCACACGGTGGGACATGCCTGTACTCCCAGCTACAAAGGATCAGAGTCTCAGGCCATCTGTGCAACCATCTGAGACTCTATGCAAAAACTAACTAAAGTAAAAAATGCTCTTGGGACATAGCTCAAGTGGTAGAGCACCTCACCTGCAAGCACTCAAGCATGAGGCTCTGAGTTCAAACTCCACTATAACTAAAAAGAATTTTTTTATCCTTTGGTAGGATTCTTCATTTAACCAGTGCTTCAAACCAAGTCTTCTTGTCCAAATTGTTTGCAAACCCAGGACTAAATAATGTCATCTGAGATTGCTACATTCTTGAAGTTTTTCAGTTACTAATGAACTTCAAAAAGGCATTTCAAGGCTGTTTTCCTGAGTTTCAACTCAAAGAGATTTCTCAAGCATGTACACATGCAAAGTGCAGGCCAGGGACAGCAACCCACATGATGAGTGTCACAACTTTCCTACACTCAAGGAGTTCAAGATCTCATGAAGAAGAGGTAGGAAAGTGGGCATGAGCATTTATCCTATCAATTTAAATAAAATAAGTACTATTTTAAAAACATACAAAGATAGAGCTATGAAAGTCAACTGCAAAAGAGAGTGGGATATTAGGTTGTACAGCATGAAGGAAAAGATTTTAAGCCTCAAAGGACTGAAAGATTAAAGGCAGACACAGGGTGGGCTATTAATTTAAGCCTTCTCTCTCTCTACTCCCCCCCACAAAATGCCAGGCATTTCCCAGGAATATTAGTTGAGTTTGGTTTCAAGTATGTGTATATGAGCAGTAATATTTGGAGACATTTTGATTTGGCGCATTAGTTTGTAGGGTCTTCTATGTCAGGATGTAGCAATAGGGAGCCTTTGATTGTTGCAAAGCAGCATTAACTTGATCAATGTCATGGTGACAGAAGGATGGATGGAAGGAACAGTTGACAGAATGTAAAGGAACAAATTAGGAGACTGATGTAGCTGTCCAGGCTGAGATTAGGATTTGTTGTAGTATAGCAGCTGAGAAGAAAAGGAGGGAGATTGAAGAGAACATGCAAATGCAGTCTGTGGAATTTTCCAGTAAACTCTCCATGAAGGACTAACGATGAGCAGGATGGGGATGATTTGAAGATTGTGAACTAGATATCTATGATTGTTGATGTAACCATTGAAAAGTAGAAGCAAAGTGAAGGATCAGAGTCTTCTGTTAATTCTCACAGAGGGGTTGAGAAAGTTTGGTACTTAGGAGAATTTGAGAATTCGCTATCTGCTGAGAATTGTTAGTCATGTGCTAATAAAAGCTTATCCAAAGAAGGAGCAGGATGAGAGAAACAAAGGGAGCATAACTAATTTTTGAGAGAAAATTGCTCTTTAGAGGTGGAGATAATGATAGCAAGCGAAGGTCACAGAAAAAGGAAGGAGCAGGGTGATCCTGATGCAGTGTTGTGGAGAGAAGAGTGTCAACAAAAGGGAATAAGTGACATACAGGTGGCCAAAACTCAAGAAAGCAAGAGAAATTTATGAGTCTACTCTTACCAAGAAGATTAATCCTTGTATGTGTTATCATATGTGCATAGTCACTGGATTTCTCGGCAAGGTTTTCTTTAACAGAGGAAGACTTCTAGAAAAGAGTTCTTTTCTTTAGAGGAAGTGCTGCCAAAATATGAGTCATGATGAAACCAGTGATTTGTGTTTTTATAATGCTTCCTGTGGTCATTTATACCTGTTAACCTGAATCATACCTCCTTAGAGCTGGTTTTGTCATTGTTGTCATTTAACAGATGAGGAAATTGATACACAGAGAATCTATTAATGATTAGCCAATCATTAATAGAGTTGCTGGTGCTCAGATCTCCATGAAAAGGGAGCTAAGGTGAGCACACAGTGCTTTGTAACCCATGTTGTCTAGGTGGGCGATAGTTTCTGAGGCATTGGCCAAACCAAACCAAGACTGAAATGGTGATTTGTGTGTTGGATTGAGCATCAACTTGGAATCAGTACCTCCTTCCCACCACTGCAGGAGAATCAGAGATTGTCAATGTGAATGATGAATTGCTAGGGACAGAAATCTAGACTCTGAGGAGGAAAGTCAGACTAGTGTTTTAAGGAAAAGGCAGGTTTCCTTACAATGATAGTTCAGTTTTCAAGGACAGCACAGTATGGCATTAGCCTTCAGGACTTTAGTAATCTAAACTTTTCATTATATTATCAGTTTTATATCCTGCTGTAGCAATTTCACTACATGTATTACAGAGTTTTTATTTTGTTGGTTTTTTAAAGTTATTTTATGTATCAATGTAATACATGAATATAAGTTTGAAAGTTAGATAGTGCTAAAAAGCTTACAAGAGCAATAAGCCCCAGCTATTCCCTGGGTGGTAAGGGGGGGCAGGGTGGAGAAATGACCCAAGCCTTGTATGCACATATGAATAATAATAATAAAAAAATAAGTAACAGGACTGAGAACAGGAGGAAGAGAAGAAAAGGACATCTCAAAGCCCCTGCCAAATATCACTTATGATTATCTCTTTTCTTAATATCAAAGAAGTAAAGGGATCCCAGTCTAGGTTGGGATCATTCTCGAGGACTGAGTTAGAAGTTTAGGTATTTTTCATTTTTTTTTTCAAGAATTCTTTATTTAGTAATAGCTATATCTCACTGAAAAAAAATGTTAGTTATGTTGTCCAAACTGTGCATTGGTAATGAACCTCTTTAGGGTGTATTTGTGGTTTGAATTTCCCATCTCTGAGGAATCTGATGGGTGTCAAATTTGGGTTTAGCATGTTTTTTATGAGGTAAGAAAATAAAGTGTAAGGAAGCTTTATGATGATTACAAAATTGTTGAAAAATTTTTGCCCTTCTTATATGAATTTCCTTCCTCAAGTAGGTATCTTTTTTTTTAAGTGTTACATCTTCATAATCTTTTTTTTTTCATTTTTCTTTTATTATTCATATGTGCATATAAGGCTTGGTTCATTTCTCCCCCCTGCCCCCGCCCCCTCCCTTACCATCCACTCCGCCCCCTCCCACTCCCCCCCCCAATACCCAGCAGAAACTATTTTGCCCTTATCTCTAATTTTGTTGTAGAGAGAGTATAAGCAATAATAGGAAGGAACAAGGGGTTTTGCTGGTTGAGATAAGGATAGCTATACAGGGCATTGACTCACATTGATTTCCTGTGCATGGGTGTTACCTTCTAGGTTAATTCTTTTTGATCTAACCTTTTCTCTAGTACCTGTTCCCCTTTTCCTATTGGCCTCAGTTGCTTTAAGATATCTGCTTTAGTTTCTCTGCGTTAAGGGCAACAAATGCTAGCTAGTTTTTAGGTGTCTTACCTATCCTCACCTCTCCCTTGTGTGCTAAAGCTTTTATCATGTGCTCAAAGTCCAATCCCAATATTGTGTTTGCCTTTGATCTAATGCCCACATATTCCTGTTACTTATCTTACAAACTTTCTCAAGTTGATCTTCATTCAATAGCCAAATTGCCATGATGACTTAATTGGACTTTATAAATGAATTAATACTAATTAATAGTTTCCCATGCTATATTATAGTTTTCCATGCTGGGAAAAATATATTTTCCCAGGGGTAAATATATTTTTATGATTTCTTTGAGGAAAAGAGAAATGTTTAACCCAAAAGAGACCACAGTGTGAACAGCACAGTTCTTGGATCTTAGAGCTTTCAGATGACCTGGAATTTCATTGCTTAATTTGTAAAATAAGGCATGGGAGTTAAGGAACCCCTTCAAACCCAAACATTATATTATTCTTTTAAACATTCTTTATTAGATAAATGTAGAAGTGTAGTCCTAAAATGGTTTTAGGGGGGGACTTCAGATGATCTAATAACCTTGTGTAGATTATTATCCTCTACCCATTTGCCTATAAGATCAGTCATGAGTGAGAATATTCTTCCTTCTGCAATCTTTGTTCTTTTAAACAATAGTATCATCATTCACACTATAAACAAAACACAATGGTCTGGAAACTCATTCCTTCTCCCTTCTCAAATCCTCCCCCCAATAAAAAGAGAACAAATAATAGAAACTTACATTGCATGTAACCAAGAGACATCTGCAACCCCAAGCCCTACTATCTGAAGATGGAAAGGGAGATGAATTGGATGAATAGCAAATGATTTAGAGGAGAAAAAGAAGTTCAAAATAGGGTGCTCCTGTGATATGAAGCTTGGTGATCCACTCTGCCTAATGCCAATGAAGGGGAAAGAAATTCTAGAAAATAGATGAGGCTGGAGGCTAAAATGAGGGAATTGCTGAAAGTCTTCGTAAGGACTAGATAAAAACCTTCCCCTTAGATCTCTAACCCTTAACTGATATGGTCAAGTGACAACCATTCTACACTCCTATAAGGGAAATGTAAAATGAAATCTCTGGAGATATGGAAATAGAGATGTTCTAGATGTGGTGATTTCAGGCCAGACGAAAGCAGGAACAAAAAACCAGTGGGGACCTCTTCCCATTTACTCAATACCAACACTCAGTTTTATTTTTTTCCAATCCCTCCACCTCTAAGAAATATTTCTTTAAAAACTAATGAATATTTGAAGTAGGAAAAATGCTACCATATATACATATCTGTAGAGATATAGGGGTGTGTGTGTGTGTGTATGTGTGTGTGTGTGTGTGTGTGTGTGTGATGGCTAAAATGGAAAAATAATATCTTAGAAGGAAAAACATAAAGGACATATATTGGAACAGGAGAGAAGAGATACAAAAGCTAGGGGATCCATGCAAGGAGTGCAACATTCAAATAATACAAATTCTAGAAATAACAAAAAGAAAATAGTGGAATACTGAAAGTCGTGATTAGGAAATAATGCAAGAAATAATACAAGAGAACTTCCCAAAACAAAAGAACATGAGCTCCAGATTGAAAGGTCTCACCAAGTGTTCAGTTCAAGTAATGAAATAAAGGGCTGTACCAAGGTGGATCTTCAACATAGAACTAATGAGGACAACACTAGAGGTTTCCTGAAAAAAAATAAGACCACATACAAAGTAAGTCAGAGAACTCTAGAAGGGATATCTACACACACAAGACTATAGAAGATTTAGCTAAATACCAGATGTGACAAATATTTATTCTAAGAAAAACAAATTATTATAAAAGAAAAGGAGTGCAGTTTGTAGGCTTAGCAGTGAACCGTGGTTATATGGTGATAATATGTAAGATATTAGTCAAAAGTTATAACAAACCATGTTGTGGAGGACAAGAAAAAATAAGAGGTATATGTGAACGAAACTCTTTCCAAGATTATTAATAAATCTACAATCTATGAGTAACAAGATGGCGGTATATGAAGGAGCTGAAAGTGGAGTGAAATGGAATGGACAGGAAGAAGAGGAGGGACTCTCTCTACAACAAAATTAGAGATAAGGGCAAAATAGTTTCTGCTGGGTATTGAGGGGGGGAGCGGGAGGGGGTGGAGTGGGTGGTAAGGGAGGGGGTGGGGGCAGGGGGGAGAAATGAACCAAGCCTTGTATGCACATATGACTAATAAAAGAAAAATGAAAAAAAACAAAACAAAACAAAACAAAAAAAAAGAACTGTAGTTCATCCTAATCCTTATGATCCCTACTGACCTTCTTCCAAAAACTATTTAAAGGCATGTTCTTCAAAGTTATATTTGTCCTTCTGTGAGGGAGGAAGAGCAATCCGATCACTTACAAATGGGAAACTGGCAGAGATGGATCACATAAGTCACCAGAAAGAAAAGGAGTTTGGAAAAATAGCTGATTATTTTATTCATCCTCCCCAGGATAAATTCTTAGGACATTTAAAATGTTGATTAAAAACTTAAGTGCAATTCTCTTTAATTTTTCTGCCTATACAGCCCTTTTGAGTCAAATTGATTCTGTGCTTCATGCCTGTCTCTTACAGTTTCCAAACACAAGCCCTTCTGAGTGGCTCTGTAATAGGATTAGGATAAGCCTGTTAGTCTTCATATTGCCAGGTTAGTGATAAATCACTTTACCTTCCTCTGTTTTGTTTAAAAAGCACAAGTATCTACTCCCTATCAGCAAATGCAGAGACCCCTGACTTGCTGACCCCTCCAAGATATGGATTCAGAGGTGGGAAAGTGGAGATCCTGTCAGTACCCTGAAGGTATAAAGGACAGCACTTCCTTGATGCTTTGAGCCGTTCTCTTCCTATTCCAAAAACTATCCCTAATCTTCAAATATAACTACTTCAGCCTGTAACTTTTCACTTTAGGAAAGAGTGTTAAGATAAAGCAAAAAAACAAAGAGAGAGAGAGAGAGAGAGAGAGAGAGAGAGAAAGAGAGAGGAGCAGGAAAGAAGATGAAAAAAGTTCTCAGCACATCCCTGTATTTACCTGGAACAAATTATCTTTAAAATTTATGAAATGCATGGGACACTCAATTATCTCCTTTTATGGCAAGTTGTAGTAAAATTATATAGGAATAAGTAATTGAATTTTAATATTTTTGAAGCGACATTATATACAGTATACTATCTTCAAGGATTTCAAGAATGAAGGAAGGAGAGGTGATTATACTGCCCAGAAAATCATGAACGATAGCTTTGGGATGGGCATGGTGGTATACGTCTATAATCCCAACTACTTGGTAGATGGAGAATCATGGTTCAAGGTCAAGCCAGGCAAAAAAGTCAGTGAGACCCTATTTCAAAGAACAAGCAAGGTGTGGTGACTCTGGCCTGTGATGTGAGCTATGTGGGAGGAGTAGGTAGGGGGTAGGAGGTTGGAGGCAGGCCTTGACAAAAGGCACAAGACTCTAATCTATGAGTGGAGTCTGTGAGTAAGTGCCCTTATCCATCTTAGAGATGGAATTAGTACACAAAGTGCACTTTAAGTGGAATCCATGAGGGTCCTGGAAATCACAGATGTATAGCAGCACCTGTATCTACAAGGACTAGAAAAGTTCAGCTGGACATGTAAAGATCACATGCAGTAAGCACTTGTATCCTTTTTGAAAATTTTTGCTTTTAAAATTCAAGCCTTGGCTATGACCCAGTCAGAACATCCATTGTAATTATGAGTTGGGGATGTGAGTGGACAGTAGCTAATAAGGAGCTACATTACTGTAAACTAAAACAGACAAAGGTTTTATATTTTTGCATACACAAAACTACAAAACAGCAGAGGGGAATAACTTATAATTGGAAAGGAGCAGCTTTGAATCTTGGCTTACAAGCACTTTGTCCTGGAAAAGGAGCTATGCCCAGTGGATCCTGCTGCACTTTGTGAAGGCGATAACTTCTGCAGGGCCCTGGAGCAACAATAAGAAAACTTGGTATCTATGTCAAACAAGCAATTCCTGCACACCAATGTATTTCTTATAAAAGTTACATTAGCCTTTGCTACTGAAAACAAAAAGAGTCATTTCTTTAAGGTTTTTGTTTGTTTTATGAGGACTTTTTCCCTCACTCAACTGTTTAGTTAGCAGCTTACAATTCTGAAATCCCAAAGGAAAGAGAGGCTTGGTATACTCCAGCAATAAGATGGCAGGCTCCCAAACCACAAATGGCTCCAATTTTTATGTAAAGTCAGCTCAGTGAATCACAGGTGGATTTTTACCAAGCATGCATTAAAGGCCTATGCCACCAATAATGCCTTATTTCAAAATAATTAGCTCATCCTTGGCTAGAAATATTCTGCATACTGTGGCCAAATACATTAACATATCAACAAAGACACCTCTGGAGACAATTCAGCCAAAGCCCAATATCCAGAAATGAATTGACTGAGGAGGAATAATAAAAGCTCATTGTGAGCAGCAGAGTGCACTAGGATTTATGCATCAGGACAGGTAAGAAGCAAAAACAGAAGCGTTTAGATACAATAACTTTTTGGTAAGACTTATAAGAAGATTTTATTTATGACTTTAAATCTGCTTTCAGGACTTATTTTTATAAAAATGCAAACTATAAAACCGAGTCAAAAGCAAGGGGAAAAAACACCAATACATAAGGAAATTAAAAATCCCAAGACAGCAATGAGTCCTTGAATGAAATGATCTTAAACAGAGAAGTTTTAAGGCTCTGTATCATTTCAGGCTGATCTGATCAGTCCACATACGTTATCTCCCACTATCCGAAGTCACCACTGTCATCATCACCATCGGCAGCTACTCTTTTCTGCTATTCCTTACTGCTTAATATGGATAAGCGCCTTTAGGATGATGTACTGGAAATCTAGTAAGCCCAAACAAGTCCATAAAACAACCCTTCAGTCTCCTCTAGACGATGTCCTTTATGTAAAGGTCACAAATAAGACCTTTGGTGACCTGGATTTTTTCTCTCTCTCCAGACTTATCTGCTGCCATCTTTCCTTTGAGACGTTATGTATGCATCCCTTTACCTAGAGTCCATTCACTTAGTAAAGCTATTGTGCACCATTCCTCAAATGTCGACCAAGCAAACTCTTCATATTTCAAGACTCAAAAAATTCCTTAACTGGACTTTTTGCATGGCCCATGTGGTAGAGTGTCTGCCTAGCAAGTGCAAGGCCCTGAGTTCAAACCCGAGTACCACAAATAAAAAAAATCCCTTGAAGTTTCTCTCCTCAAGGCAAAAAGTTGACCCTTAGCTTTTTAAGTAATGTGTCCTGTGCCTGAACCTGGTGCAGACTGGACCCATACTCCAGTCTTCCTATTTGTGCTTCCCTGTAAAGTATGCACCATTCCCAGCTTTTTGTTGAGATTGGGTCTGCTGAAATTTGTCCCCTACAGGGCTGGCCTCAAACTGCCATCCTCCCCATCTCTGCTTCCCAAGCAGCTAAGATTACAGGTGTGAGTCACTGGCACTCAGCTGCACACTGCAATTTTTTTAAAGGAGCAAAAACAAAGCAAAATAAACAAAACATAGCCACATAAGTGAACATATCCTCACTATTCAAAGTTTAAATAAGCCTGAGATATTCAAAGTAAAAACTAAAATCCTTTTCACCTTTCACTTTCCTCAGTTCTACCACCTTCCACAAAAGTAACTACAGTTAAGATTTCAGAGTACACTGTTTTACATTATCTATCTATCTGTCTGTCTGTCTGTCTATTGATCTATCTATCATCTATTGTACTGGGGATTGAACTCAGGGACTCACACTTGCCAGGCTAGTATGCTATCAATTGAGCCATGCCCCAGTCCTATATGTAGTCCTATTGTATACCTAATAAACAATTTCATATGTTTAAAAAGCACAGATCCTAGAGCCAACTGCTTGAGTCAGAATTCAAGTCCTACCCCTTAACACTTTTGAGATTTGGGACAAATGCCTTACCCTTGCTGAGTCTGCCTTCTTTGGCTGATTAAGTGAATTATGCATAAAGCACATCATAAATTCTTTAGGAGTGTCTTATATATGTTATCTAAGTATAGATTTTATGTTGCTTTTGGCATTGAGTATTAAATGTATTTGTCTGAAGAACTAAGATCTGAAGCTAAGCTAAGGTAATAGAGGGAAGTGCAGGCTGAATCCCAGCTGTGGGGTCTCACAATAGAGCATACATGGTGAGATGCGTACAAAGTGAACAAACTTTACCCATCACCTGGTGAACATTAGCCTGCAATAAAATTATTTCCCTTTAAACTAGATACTGAGACAGAAAAAAGAGATTAAAGTTGCTGGCTAATCTTGATGTTTCTCAAATTAAACTACTAAGAGAATATTCTTAAAAGTAGACTAACTTACTATGAAAGTTACTTTTATACCTCTAATAATTGGAAAAATATTTAAAATTTTGTATGTAATCAAAAAAATTGAGATATACACCAATAAATACCAAAAAGAAAAACTATATACCATACATTGAAATATTTTAGATATATCTACATGCATATAATATGCAATATTAAGGCCAAATATATTTCAGATCATATAAATATAGCAAAATACACTATGCTGTATGTAAGAAACACACCAAATGTTTTCAAATGACAAATTCAAAAAAGTTAAAGGATGAGTAATGAGTATAAATAATATGCAAATTAATAACATGCAGTAGCTAAATGTTGACATTTCAAAAGGAAAAATTCATAATAAAAACATTAAAGGAGAAAAGGAATAAAATTTTAAAATGCTAAAGATTTAGCTCACAGTGAAAACATAATGATTAAAGTTTCTGCTCTCAGTAACAGCAAAATCTTTCATGACCAGAAGATACAGAATATTCAAGAATAGACAACATATCAAAAAGATTTCCAGAGAATTTAGCACATTTCTCTCAATCTAAGATCAAGTGAACAAAAAATTAGTAAGGGAATAAAAACCTAGACAGTGAAACCAGGAGATACAGATTAAACCCTAGATCCTAGTGGAAAAATATTTTTTTTCTATTAGTGACTGAATTGCTAGTGAGAAAAATATCTAGACAGCATCTCTGTCACTCTGCCACATGGGTTATGCTAACAGTTGCCTAGGCAATTTTTCAGAGACTTGAAGGCCACTTGTGCTGACCTGTAGATGTCCAATAAAGGCTTGGCATTTCTGTTTCATATTATATCTGTCCCCTTTACAGCTTTAACATTTGGATCAAAGTCTACTCAGCTTTGCATATAAACATGTTGATCATTTGAGTTTTGACCAAAACCGTAGTACAAGGTTAACTTAAACTAGACTTGATGAGTATCTCCAATCTCTCCCTCCTCCTCTCTCTCTCTTTCTCTTTCTTTTTCTCCTTCTCTCCCAAGTTAAAGACACCTATCAAACATCATGACTAGAAACACCAGACTGTGAAAGGAGTGAAAAGAGTCCAATATGATTCAATAAAATTAAACAAATTAGATATGGATTCATCAGTTTAATCAGCTCTGCTAACTTTATACAGCATTAATGTCAAGCACCAATCTAAAAGTAAAACAACTCAAAGTACCCTCAATGTTTTATAAATTATATCGTAACTCGTGGGCTCAACTACTTACTGATTAGTTAGAAGTCTCCTGGATAGAAACCTATGCTTTTCTTATTGTGCAACAGTAACTAAAATTTTTCTTACTTGATCTGATTTAATTTGGGACAATATCCAACACTAGTGCTTCAAGCCATAATGATGGTTCCTGCCATCATTGCTTCCCCACACCTCTGGCTCCTGAAGGATCCCAAAGTTTCCTTAATGACACCCCCTAGGCATGACCTGCACCTATTTCTTGGGAAACATGATTATAATAAACTATCTTTTCAATAGCAAAAATATGTAAATTAAAATATACTATACTTACTGTTTTGCAAATGTTTTTATTTTCACTTACCATACTACCTCATTTTATAATATGGGTGTACTCAATTTAACCATTTATCATTTAATATTGCCACAGGAGAGTATTTTTCTGGAAAATCCTAAAACTTTTGATCAAATTATGTATATATATATATATGTATATGTATATATATACATATATAGTGTGTGTGCATTTATGTATAACAAATTGTCCTGTAAGGAGTATGGATTTATTTGTATTCCCATCAGACATCAGGAGTGAGTCTAATACACATCGATAAGGTGCATCTCCCTGGTCACATGCCTGCATCAGTAGGCATCAAGAAGAAGCCTCCTTGTCTCTGCTGATGTCCCTGAGAAGCCCTGGCAATCTTGGACCCCAGACTGTCTGTCCTGAGTCTACTAGGATTGTGACCATTAGATTCTTTACCAATATGTCTGTATCCCTCACCAAAAGAAACTCATCACCCATTTGTTCTGCCCATTACTCCTTCCAATCCATCTCCCATAGGTCCTTATCAATCCCTCCCCAATCCCTTCCATTGTTTCTTCTGGAACTCAAGAGTCATCATCAGCAAAATCTGCTCCATCTTCAGTCTCTTTTCTGAAAGGTCCCTTCACCTTCTTAGTTAACAGAAAACTTGCCTTTCTTTCTAGGAAGATCTTTTTCCTCTCTAGTCTTCCCAAGAAAAGGCTTTTCTTTTTTTAAGAAAAAACACACCTTTTTATATTTATGGACCTGGAATGCTGTAGTTCTCCTTAGTCTTCCTGTTAATTTGTTTTTCTTGCTTCAAACCACTCTTTCTCCCTCCTCTAAGCTTTTAACATAATGTCATTAAACGATATTATGAACTAACCCTCATTGTTGCAATTATCTATCTACCTTAAGCTACTGCCACTTCCTCTCTCCCTCCCTCCTTTCCTTCCTTCTCTTCCCTTCCTTTTTTTCCTTCCCTCCCCCTTTCTTTCTTCCTTCTTCCCCTTTTTCCAACAGTGTCTCACTGTGTAGCCTAATTAGCACTGAATTCATGATGCTTAGCCAGGAGAGTGCTGGGATTAGAGTCAGTTTCTCTTAATTCCTCTATGATTTTTAGCTCCTGACTCACTGTCATGATCTTCAGCACATTTGCTATATTAATTTTTGAAGATTCAATATACATGTAAATGATCTTTCCAGTATCTTACCATCTCACTTTCTCAATTTCTTTCCTCCATCTTGTTCTACACCCTATCTCAGTCATCACTTCATGACTCTGCCCTAAAACTTGTCATAAACACTCTCCAGCCCCTCCATGATCTCAATGCCCTGCATTTCATTATCTGACCAAACCACTGCACAGTTTCAGTTCACTCTCTTTAATAGCGCAACTGTATCAATGGTTCAGTCTTTCTAAAACCTCCAATCCACTATCCTATCTTTCTATTCCACATACCCCTTACCCGGTTTAAGTTCCACAATCATCATTATAATCATTCCCTGCATAATGTGCCCAACTCATGTGCCCTATCTCCCTTCCAAATAAACACTTGGCAAAAACAACTTGGCTACACCTCTTGTAGCCACTTGTGTAGATGAATGAGCCTGGAGGAAAACACACAATGATGTTTGGTGCTATATTAAATCAGGACCAAGAACCAGGTGAGCTCTCATGCTGCCTGACCTTTGTAACACAGAAATTAGTAGGGGATGAAAGTAAACAGAAATATGTGAAGCATTCTTCTTGTTTGGAAAAAGGATAAGAATATGGATTAACTCTACAAAATGACAGAAAGAATACATACTTTAATGTGTTATTTGTAAGCAACCACTATTATTTTTACAAATCATTTCCCTTCAAGAAGTTATTCTTGAGGATGTAGTCTAGCATTCAATACATTCTTTGAGAATTTGGCTGGAACTTTTTCGTTATAAGGAATAATTGACAATGATGGTATTAGTGATAAAGTTGATGCTGATGATGAGGACTTAGGTCTTTCTTAAATCTTTTATCTAAACTTCTCCAAACTTCAATTCTCTTTATGTTCATGTTAAGCAATAATTGGATTCATTTACAGCACTAAAGTATTTATTTTTTTACTTTTATTGTTTTTACATTTACTCACATGTGTATACATTGCTTGGGCCACCTCACCTCCCTTTCTGTGCAGAACCTGTTCCACCCTCTTGTTCTCCAATTTTGTTCAAGAGAAAAAATAAGAGATAAGAATGACAAAGCATTTTTGCTAGCTTGAGATAAAGATAGCCATACAGAGAGATTCCTATTGTTGCTTCCATGCACTTGTGTACTGCAACCCACATTGGTTCATCTCTACTAGACCTCTTTGCTACTTGCCGGTCACCTTCCCATAGTGGCCTCTGCTAGTTGAAGATTACTATATTCATTCTTCTACAGTGAGCACATCAACCACATTCAAGTTTTAGGTTTCCTTCCCTTTCCCTATTCCTCCCCTGTGCTTTCTCCCCTTAGAGACATGTGACCCATGTCTAATAATATTACTGCATTTGTTTTGGGTCTAAAATCCACATATGAGGGAAAACATGCAATTTTTGGCCTTCTGAGCATGACTAACTTCACTTAAGATGGTATTCTCCGGTTCCCTTCATTTACTTGCAAATGACAAAATTTCGTTCTTCTTTGTGGCTGAGTAAAATTCCATTGTGTATAAATGCCACATTTTCTTAATCCATTCTTGGTAGTAGGGCATCTTGGCTGTTTCCATAACTTGGCTATTGTGAATAGTGCTTCAATAAACAGGGTGTGCAGGTGCTTTTGTAATAACCTGAGTGGTATTCCTTTGGGTATATCCCTAGAGATGGTATTGCTGGATCATATGGCAGAGCTATGTTTAGTTTTTTAAGAAGCCTCTGTATTATTTTCCAAAGTGATTGTATTAGCTTACATTCCCACAAGCAGTGTATGAGGGTTCCTTTCCCCCCCACATCCTCACCAACATTTGTTGTTGGTGGTGTTCTTGATGCTAGCCATTCTAACAGGAGTGAGGTGTAATCTTAGTGTGCTTTGATTTGCACTGCCTTTATGGCCAAGGATGGTGAGCATTTTTTCATGTGTTATTTTGACATTTGGACATCTTCCTTTGAAAAAGTTCTGTTTAGTTCAGTTGCCCATTTCTTTATTGGTTCATTGATTTGGGGGGAGTTTAGCTTTTTAGCTTTCTGTATATTCTGGTTACCAGTCCTTTGTCTGATGTATAGCTAGCAAATATTTTCTCCCACTCTGTGGGTGATCTCTTCAGTTTAGAGACCATTTCTTTTGTTGTGCAGAAGCTTTTTAATTTTATGTAGTCCCATTTATCCATCCTTTCTCTTAGTTGCTGGGCTGCTTGAGTTCTACTGAGGAAGTCCTTGCCTATACCTATTCCTTCCAGAGTATTCCTTGCCCTTTCCTGTACTAACTGCAAGGTTTCATGTCTGATATTAAGGTCCTTAATCCACCTTGAGTTGATATTAGTGCGGGTGACAGGCATGAATCTAGTTTCAGTTTTCTGCAGGTGGATAACAATAGTGTTTAATTCTGACTTCTTTATAGCAGAAGTCTTAGATTCTTGAGCTGGGTGTGGTGGTGCATGCCTGCAATCCCAGCATTCTTGAGGCTGAGTCAGGAAGATCCAGCCTGGGGCTGACTCTGCCAAAAACAAAAAAAATCCCAAATCATAAACAAAAACAACAATCAAAAAATCTTCAATTGCTGGTACTGCAAAACAACAACAAAATCTTAGATTATTTGTGAATCTTTTCATCCCATGGGCCTAAATCCATTTTGCTTCTTTTACTACTGTCTTTTACTATTTGTATCTGTTGCCACACATTTAAGATAAAACTACCTTGGGAGCAAGGGATTAAATGGAAATGATGTAGATAATCATATTAATAATTCTTTCCCTCAACCTTTTAAAATGAATAAATTGGTGTATTGCCACTTATAAAATGTTTTTGGATTAAACAGTGGCATGGTGGCTCACATCTATAATCCCAGCTACCGGCAAGGAAGGGGGAGTGGAGATTGGGAGGATCACAGTTTGAAGCCAGCCTGGAGGAACAAGTTTATAAGACCCCCATCTTACTCAATGGCTGGATGTGGTGGCATACACCTGTCATCTGAGCTACACAGGAAGTGTAGATAGGAGGATCACAGCCCACACCCACCAGGCATAAATGTGAGCCCCAATCTGAAAAATAACTAAAGCAAAATGGGCTGGGGGCATGACTGATGTGATAGAGTGTCTGCCTAGTAAGTGTGAAACCCTAAGTACAAACCTCAATACTGTGAGAAAAGTTTTTTTGGATTAAAGGAATAAAATGTCACTAGCTACCAAGATACCTAGCTAATGAAAAGGAGTAAAAACCATTAGCCCATGACCTGATTCCTTTAAATATAGTATTCTGAGATATTCTTGAGATTTTTCATCATTTGTGTTGGTGATGGAATTATTGAAAACCTGATGCTGGCATGTGACAGATGATCTCAGTCTCATACTTCATAATTAAGTTTGTAATTATGATTTATGCTCTTAGAATTTAAAAAGACATATGCTTTTCTGCATGTGACACAAGTCAAGACTGAAAGTGATCAACAGTCATGTATCAGAGTATTGAGAATTTATGCAATTTATCTAGAATGAACTTGCCTTCAAACTTTCTTGAAATAACAAGAATTCTTGCCACATTTCTTTTTAGTAATTCATTGAGATATAGTAAATTACATGGAAAAATAAATGTTAAGCCCTTCTTGTTTAATTGTGATGTGATTTAAGGTTTCGATTTTCTATAACCATTTTGTATTTGAAAAAAAGGAATTGTTCGGCTTCCCTTTGAAAGCAGACATTTTCCCTATGAAACCTTAGAATCTTATTTCTTAGTCACACTTCAGAGCTCAAGAGATTAGTAATTTTTCCATGTAAAAACATAAAATATGCAATAAATGATTGAGAAAACCAATTTAATTCAATTCTTTGTAACTTGTTAGTCAAATATCTTTTTTATCAGAGATCAATTATTTGACTAATAATTACAATGTATTTGATATGAAATGAAATGTATATTCACAGTAGAATAATTTACAATAGAAAAAAATTGGGAACAGTATGATTTTAGTGTTCAGTAGGTTTTCTGGGGTTCCCATGTAACAGAGTGAAAACCTAGCACAAAGCCATGTCATAGAATATTTACTCATGTGGAAAAATGTTAATGCTACATATTAAATAAAAAATTTCTGTGGGCTACCCAATTTTTTTATAGCTTATGCCATTTTTCCTATAAACACAGTAGAAAGACTACAGGAACTTAATACTTAGTTTGGGGGTATGGAAGAGGGAGAAAGTATATATGATTTCTGATGGCTTATGAATTTCACTTTAGCTTTCCTAAGATTTTAAAGTTTCTTCATTGACCATCTGTTACCTCTGCAAATAGAAAAATCAGCTTTTGTTTAATTGCATTATCCACATCAACCAATATACATTGATGGTAGAGTGCCTACTTAGCAAGTGTGAGGCCTTGAGTTCAAATCCCAGTACTGCCAAGAATATTTATTGAACACCAGACCAGTGCAACATATTGTAGGAAGATATTTATCTTATTTTTTTTATTATTGTGCTGGGGGTTCATTGTGACCTTTACAAAAGTTCTTACACTATGTTGTAATGAATTCACCCCCTCTATCATTCCCCTTTATGTCCCCTCCCCCATTCCTGGAAGAGTCTCAATGGGTCTCGTTTCCCATTTCCATATATGTGTACATGATATTTCCACCATATTCAACCTCCTACACCCTTTCCTTGTATCCTCCGCCCACACTGGTACCAACTCCCCTGCCCAGGACCTGTATTGGCTTCTGTAGGAAGATATCTTTAAAAGACAATTTTTCCTGCCATCAAGGAGCTTCCAGGCACATTTCAGAAGAATTGTATGTAAAATATATAATGTTTTAAAAAATCAGTAAGGTTTAAGTAACAAGAGAAGCCAGGAATAGAAACAGGAGAAGCAACACATGACTCATTAAATGGTCAGGTCACTTTTTGTGGGGGATAACTTTTAATGTGATACAATATGAACCTAACTGACCCATACATTTTCCTTGCCTATGTGTACTAAAACCTGAATGAACTCCTCATCTGTGAATAGTCCCATTCCTGAGTTCAACTGCACTGGCATTTAATAAAGAACCATTTTGAAGCCTGCTAGTTCCTTGATTGCCAGCCACTTACTAACATGCAAGAGCTTTACCATGTACAGTTATCATTTCGATCTCTATTCTTTGTCTGAGGTTTTTATTTAGCTATAGATTATAAAACTTCCTTCTTTCCCTAGAGTTAAAAGATGGGACTGAGAAATGACATATCTTTGTGCTGTAGCGCTCTTGACATATTTTCTTGGCTATAGAAGAAGAGGGTAGGGTAAGCTAAATACTCATTTAGCCAATAGGTATTTCTTGAGAGCACAATTCTTTATGCTAGTCAGTAAAGTGGCAAACTAAAAAGGGTTGAATGGAGAGTACTTAAATTTCAAATAAGAACCCTAACTTTGGTTGCTGACTCTCTCAATATTTAGCCAAGTTTGTTGATTCTTCCCACAGGAAAGCAATACATTTCTTAGCACCAATAAAAAAGTTTTTAACCTATAGTATCAGAAAATGATGCTTTAAAATTTCTCTGAATATTATATATGAGATAAGATAACACAAATAATTGTTGAAATATATTCTGTTACACTATACAGATTTTCACCCAGAATGATTTTCAAAACCACAAATGAGAATTGATTTTCCCCTAGAGGTGACTCAAGCACAGGATAAATTTACAAATTGTTACAATAAAAGTGATAACAAGGTCTTTATGTAATTTCTTCAGGCCTGATAAGTGAGAATGATGTAGGGATAAATATTCCCCCATAGAACTGTGAATTAGATAAATATAATTCACAAGTGCTATGGAAATGATTAATTTGTAATGAAATTTTAATTTTTCCTTATTTTTAAAATCATTCTTTCTTCCAATAAATTGCATACACATAAAAGAAATTAGATTTCAACAAAGAGTGCTACAATGTGAATGTCTTTTCTCATTGATTTAACAAAAAAGTTTATAAATCATGCTTTCTGTGAACAAAACAAATATGATTGCTCAAAGAGAAACATTAGTTAATTCCTTACAGGACATTTTTGTCATTTTGGGAATTGAACTCAGGGCTTTGAACATGCCAGGCAATTGCTCTACCACTGAGCTACATGCCCAGTCCTGAAAAAGAATTCTTTTTTTTCTCTTTATTGCTGTGCTAGGTGGGGGTACATTATGGCATTTACAAAGGTTCTTACAATGTATCAAATATGTCACACTTGAATTCAACTCCCACTCCCTTTTCCCCTCTTTCTTGGAATAGTTTCAATTGGTATCATTTTTCCATTTACATACTTGTGCATACATTTTTTGCACCCTATTCACCCTCCTAACCCTCTTTCCCCACCACCTCCCTCCTCCCACTGGTACCACCCCCTCATCACCCCACCCCCACACCCCACCCCTGCCACCTGCAGGACCTGTTCTGCCCTCCTGTTCTCTGATTTTGTAGAAGAAAAAAGAAGATACAAAGAAAAACATGACATTTTTGCTTGTTTGAGATAAAGGTATCTACATAGGGAGTGAAAGAGAACTCTTTAACAGCTCTTTTAACTAATAAAATTAACTTGTTTGGCACAAAAATCAGGATGTTCTAACCAATGAATGCTTTTACTCAAGTAACATATTTTGTGTAAAAAATATTCAGAGCATGTTTTCCCCATAATATTGTAAACTTATTTATCTGAAATAAAAATATTTTTAAAATTGGATATCAAGTCTTCTTTAAGTTAGTGTGCATTAATTGTAAAAAAGAGCTTCACTGTGATATCTCCATACATTTCCATAATGTACTTTGATTATATTCACCCCCTCCATTACTCTGAAATAAAAATATTTATGAAAGGATGACTTCGTAACATCATACCCACTTACATAATTATAAGCTTTTAAAGCACACAAGTCCTTTATCTAAATGAATATATTGTCACTTACATGATATAATATTTATATATCTGAAGCTAGTAATTCTGCTCATGAATTTATTGATGGAATAAATATAAGCATTCCATGAAATAACTCTCCTTCCTCCCTCCTTAGAAGTTACTATATAATATGTGCTGAATTCAGAATATTTGGAAGTGAATGGCAGTTGTTTGTTCTCTGCTACTTTTAGTCAACTGAATATTCTTAATGGTTTAAATTTTGTTACCTGAAAAACTTAAAGTGCCGAATAATTTCAAGAAAAGAAAAAGAAGTTCCAAGATTGTTCCAAGGGTCCTTCCTGCCTCTCACAGCCATGAGAAGAGAAGTAAGTGTGATGGGGAGTTTGAAGGGCTTAGCAGGAAAAGCACTCTAATGTTGGGCAGTCAGAACAGTCAGCTGGGGTCTTGGAGAGCTCCTTATGCAACACCTTCATTTCACATGTGAGGAAGAGGAGCTATAAATGAGCCAACAGACTTCCCAAGGTCACATGGTTGGCTAACTCCCTCATAAACCTGCCCTCTTCTCTTTCTTCTCCTTCATGATCTTCTAGTAGCCTGAATGAGAGAGCAGGTCACCATGACTCTCTGCCTCACCTTCATTCACTCCCAGCTCCCATCACTGTGCCTCTGAACTGTCTCAGCTCTGGCCTCTTCTTTCTACTCCCTCTGCCTTCTTCCCAGTTCAGGTATTCATCATCTCTGGTCCATGTTATTGCCATAGTTCCTGAGTTGTTCTCCAGTGCTCCAAGCCTACTTTATGTCACTTTCTGTTGCCAGTCATCTTTTACACCCAGATCAGACTCCACTCTCTAGTAACCCAGTAACGAATGCCTGTTGCCCCAAGTTTCATTTCTGAAGGAGCTTACAGCTTTATTAAGAAAAATTGCATATATTAAAAAAGAAAAATAATCCTTATGATAGTTGAAATGATTTCACATTTATCATTCAATTTGAGTTTTACATGTGCTTCTGTATACCCAGTATATGCAAAAATTAAGGGATTTTTTTCCTTCTGTTTAATAGTTTATGTAAAAGTGGGCTTACATAATGCAATATATGTTATCAACATAAAAAAAACCTCATGAATCCACTTGTATTAGTCAGGGTTCCTTAGAGAAACAGAACCAGTAACAGATATGTATGCAATTACATGTATAGATAAGAGAAATTTATTTATTTTGAGATATTTATTTCTAATTTATTTTGAGACATTGGCTCATGCAAGTATGGAGGCCAAGAATCCTACTGTCTGCTATCTGCAGACTTGAAACTAGGAAACCTGGTAGAACAGTTCATCTCCTTCCTTCCTTTCTTCCTTCCTATGTATGCAGGTCTAAAGTAGCAGCTTTCTAAATGGTCAAAGGACACCTCGGGGATCAAGGGTAGTTGTTCCCCCAGGATAGGTAGTTTTAAGGAAGAACAGGTAGTTTTAAGGGAATTCACTTGTATATCCTCATCTTTGTGTACTTTTTCTTAAAACTGGTCTGGTTAAGAGGGTACCTGCTGTCCAGTCGTCAAATCATTCTCCATTCCCATCAAAACTGTACTTTTTACATTTTACAAAAGAGCTGAGTTTGTCACCCATCCTGAATCTCACTTTAAGTCACCTCGCAAAATGATAAAAACCTTCATAATTACAATGACACTACACAACATAAAAATTTGGTGAAAAAATTTCTCTAATTAAAACACTGCAAACCATCAGTGGGCATCAGACCTTTCCCCATCTTTCACTATTTCTGCCTAAGTTCATCTAGATGACATGATTTGAATGAGTACAATTTATGTTTAACAACCTTGGATTCTTCATTCTCTGAAAATTGTCCAAGAGTGTGTTGGTCCTGAGGAAGAATCTTGTGAGAGTAAAGCAAATATGCATTCTTATATTTGTTTTTCCATGTCTTTCATCAGCGATGAAAATTCATCAGCTGTGTTCTCTTAGAGAACACCTTCTCCATTCTTCACTTTCTCTTTTTCTGTAATTCCAGTTTAGATGTTTGTTCTTCTCAGTCTTCTCTGTGTTCCCAATCCTGCTTTCATATAGTTTCATCTCTTTATATTTTTTTGCTACATACTGGGCAGTTTCACCACTCTTCAATACATATTTATTTAACACATACTACATGGTAATTACTCTTTCAAGAACTTGTATGCCTCATTGAACAAAACAAATACATCCCTGCCTAAGAGGAGTATGCGTTTAAAGAGACAAAATGGGGAGGCAAACGATAAACAATAAATGATCTGGGTGTGGTGGTGCCTGCCTGTGATCTCAGCTATTTGAGAGACAGAGGCAGAAAGATCATAGTCTGAGGCTGGCCCAAGCAAAGTTAGCACAACAGCCTATCAGAAAAACAAACTAAAATCAAAAGGGACTGGGTGGGGGGATGGGTCAGCTCAAATGGTTCCATTCGCAATAACACACACACATACACAATGTGTAGAATGTGGAAAGTGGTAAATGTCAAAAAAGAGAGTAAGTAATTCCTTCTCTGTTTTTATTTGCCATTTGACCTATCAATTAGGTTTTTATTCTAAACTATATAATTTTTATATATCTAAATGTTCTATTTGAATATTTTCAGAACTATGTGGTCATTTTTAAAAGTCTGCTTCTTGTTCATTTAAAAAATTCTGTATTTTTTCTGCCCGGTAGCGAGGGGATGCGGGTAGAGGGAAGGGGTAGGGGAAAGGGAAGGGGTGGGAGAAAAGGGAGGGGGTGGGGCAAAGGGGGGAGAAATGACCCAAACATTGTACACACATATGAATAAAAGAAATTTAAAAAAACTGAAAATGTGCACACTTCAAAAAAATTTCTGTGTTTTACTGCTAAAATTATCTCATGAATAGTTATTTTATATTCTGTATTTAGTACCTACCATGTTAAAGTTTTAAGGATTTCTATACTTGTAGCTTTATTATTTCTGTTTACTCACACATATTCCTTTGTGTGCTTCGTAATTTATCTTTATTGGAAGCTTTTATTAAATTTAACATACCCCTTAAAAATTCTAAAGGCCTAGATGGAGACATGGCTCAAGTAGTAGAGTGACTGCCTAGCAAGAGTGAAGGCCTGAGTTCAAGCCCCAGTACCTCCAATAAATTAAAAAAAAATTCTAAAGGCCTAAATTGGGATGAGTTTTCCCTAGAGAAGATTTGGATTTCTTTGTGTTGGGGGCCAGGAGGCTCTGCAGATCTAAGATGATATTAGGTTGTCTGAGCACTCAGGTTTAAATATTGAAATTTCAAGGAGACTGGAGGTTACCAGGAAGTTGGAGTTGGAGTGAGAATTGGGCTTAGTATCTGACCCCAACACTGGTACCCACATTTGCTCCAATAGTAACCTCAGAATAATGAGGGTTTACTTCTCACCCTTTCCATATCAATCCTTTGCTTTAGTTTCAAGGGGAAAGACTTTAGGTGTCAGCCATTTCTCGTGGCTCTGGTGAGCTGAGCAATTCTTTAAAAAGCATTCTTTTTGTAACTTATTGAGGAAGTGGGGGTACCATAGTACCTTGTCTGCCATACTTCTGGAATTGAACTCAGCCCTAGGTTACCTTTCCAATTATTGTACTGCTTCTTCTAATTCCATATCCTTCCGCTCACCACACTCCCACCTCCGAATCTGGTCAACTTGCATTGCCACACTTGGTGCCCATATTCTTTTGGGTTGTAGTCTTTACAGTCACCCTCCTCCACTCCCAAGAAATGAACTTCCCACTTTCTTTTCTGCCCAGAGAAATCCTGTTCTTTAATCCATGATTAAAGTCAAGTGCTCTGAAAACCTTCCCTAACCACTATTTCTCACTTCTACCAGGGCAGAATTAATTACGCTCTCCTTTATGCTGGTATAATTAACCCAGATATCACAGTACATGACTGGGGTTCCTGCCAACTTGGCATTACAGGACCAGATCTCCTCCATCTGTGTGTCCCTAATGCACAAGTGTGGCCAATCATCACATCATCTGGGAACTGAACATAATTGTGGGAGTCGTGATTGAGGTTCTAGTTGCCTAACTCCCAATTCCTCCTCTTAGGCATTCACTGGTCTTGGAAATTGCTATTATTATCCAGTGAAGATTTCTTGGCTTTAGATGTGAGAGCTTTGTGGATGTTTTATGTCCCTCACACTTGCAGAGCATAATGTAGTAGAGTTGTTTCCTTTATCACAGCCCTCTGTCAATGGTATTTAAACTTTTACAAAATAGAATTGTCAGCCTAAAAGTTTTTATGGTAAAGATGATGTTATAATCTATAATTATATATAATTACAAGATTCCATTAAATATGATCACTATTGAGCTGCACGAATTTTCAGAATGGCTCAGTTCTTAAGAATTTTAAAGGTATGAAATTTGTATTCTTTGTTCAAAAATCACAATATAAGGTATGAAAACATTTTAAGCATAAAAAGATTTCTAACAATACCAAAAGATTTCAAGAAAAAGTGAAGGAACCTTTTCACTCTACCTTTCCCACACTACCACTTCCTCCTCACGTGTCGTTCAAACATGGAGCAAGATGTTGATACAGATGGAGCTATGAGGTCACAGTGCCATTTCCTTTACCAGAGAGAAAAAAATCAGGTCAAATGAAGTCTGTTTTTTTTTCTATTATTGAATATTCATTTGACATCACCAGTAGTAAAACAAACAACCACATCCCACATGCAGTACCAAGTACTATGATAATGAATATGCTAATATAATTTTGCATTGGAATAGATTCTGATAGAAGGAGTTTGTGGGGTTCATAGCGATTAGGAAAGAGTAAGTGATTAATAGTGACTCTGATGAACAAAAATAGTAATATATCATGTTTAAGTTTTATAGAAAGTTTTTCTGTTAAGTATGGGAGATTTTTTTTACTGACATTTAATGAAAAGTAGTAATATTAGTGCCTTTTAATCTAGAAAGGCCTGGCTTTACAAGGCCTCTCTATCCCTAACTGCTATTAAACTAATACTTAGTTTCCTGTAAAATCTAAAAACAAAGCTCAGAAAGCCTATCCTCCTTTTATTTTTAAAAATAATAAAAGCAGAACATAAATTATGATGAAGAATTTATAAATGAAGTATGGTAAAAACAGTTTTTCACTTAATCTCTGGATGAAGGATTTGCACCCTAATTATAGCATAGAGTCTCATAGGAATGAGAGGAGACCTTGGAAGTAACCAGAGTGAGCACTTCACTGTACAGGTGAGGTAAGTCGGGCCCCAAAGAGATTGGATTCTCCATGACATACTGCAGGGAGAGTCTGCACCAGGGCCCCAGAAGTACTGGGTGATCTTCACAATACCTTGGGTTACAAAGGCTTTCATGTACATTATTATTGACTCAGAGAACCAAGTAAAAGAAGAACAGATCGTCCGAAGTGGTGTCACACAGTAGCCTGTGCAGTAACCAGAGACTTGCCTTCCACCCACCCACGGACGAAAGGATGATGCTGGTCACAAAAGTGGTATACCCTTGGATGCTCCGAGAGCATTTCCTCAGAGGACAGGGCTGACACTGGATGGCAAATTGCCCAATTTTTGTGGTAATGTAGGAGCAGGATGACAAATGTTCTCACATGAGGGACTTGAAACACTGCACAGTGATAACCAAACTCCACGTATTTCAAACTCCAGGTATTTCCCAAAACTATAGTGATAATGAAATAGGAAATAGTGACAGGAAAGGGCCCCCTGTGAATCAGATATTCTCTTTCTTCTTCCTTCCTTCCTTCCTTCCTTCCTTCCTTCCTTCCTTCTTTCTTTCTTTCCCTTCCTTCCTTCCTTCCTTCTCTCTCTCTCTCTCTCTCTCTCTCTTTCTCTGTCTGTCTCTCCCTCTCTCCCTCCCTCTATCTCCCCCTTCTTTCTTTCTTCCTTTCTCTTCCCAGAAAAGAGCAGTTATATTGCCCACTAGGACTGAGAATACACTAGAGATGCCACTAATTGAGGACACTCCAGTAGAAGAACATTCGGCAGTTATGTGAGGCAGAGCCAAGAGGGATTTACGATGAATTTAGAGAGAAAATAGTTCCTTCTGCCACCCAAGCTGGAGAAGTGGGGCAGATCAGTTACATTTACAGAGAGATAGCAGGGAGACTGCACATAGATGACATCAGAGTTGACCTGTGAGGGAAAGACAGAATTTATTTCTGAACTGACGGGAATTATATTGCCATTAAAGGGAATGAAGTGAATAGAGGTAGAAGGGCTGGGAAGTGTGGAGTGGGTATAGGAAAAAATGAGTAGATCAGTTTGACAGCCACAGGATTTGTGAGAAGGGGAGAGGTTAGCAAAATTGGAGAAGAGGTGTGTCTAGACAGAGAAGTGTTGCAAATACCTAGGAAGAGGTTTGACTCTTAGCCTCTAGGTGATGGAACAATGAAATGATTTGAAAAATGCCGTGATAAAATGGAAGTTGGCCTCAAAATGATTGAAATCAGGATTATTAGAATAGGGAAAGACAGGAAATGGGAAGATCAAGTCAGAGCCCAAAGCGGTAAAACAGAAGGCAGGAAGTAAGGGCCTGATGTAGGGATGTGGTGATAGACTGAAGAAAAATAGAGATGCTTTGGTACTGAGCCTGATGCAGAGATGATATCAGATTGGGTGTGAGTCCAGTGTGATTAAGAGGAACTATATCATTGTCACAAAATCTGGTCCCTGAGGTTATTTTTTTCACATCATATTACATTTTCCACATAACCATCTTGCTAGAGAAATAATTCCTAATTTGCAGGCTACTCTGGGAATATATTTGTACCAAAATGAAGCAAACCAAAATTAATGTTCCAAGTGAAAAGGCTTTGCTTGAAAAAGACTCCTCTCTCTCCTGGGGAAAATAATAGTACTGCTTTTGACCAGGGAAAGTTGTGCATCCAGGAGATGGCTATGAAAAGCCAGTCATGTTTGGAGCTCTCTTTGCCTTAACTTCCTCCCAACCCACTCTAAGAGCCTGCTAAGGCTGAGTCAGAGCCATGAAACTCAGGTTGGTTGGTTTTTTTAAACATCAACTCATTTTTTAAAATGTTTTTTATTGTTGTACTGGGGGGTACATTGTGATATTTACAAACGTTCTTGCAATATATCTTAGTTGGATTCACCCCTTCCATCATTCTCCTTTATTCCCTGTTCCCCTATTCCTGAAATAGTTTCAACATGTCTCAATTTTCCATTTTCATAAATGAGTACATAATATTTCCACTACATTCAGCCTCTTTCACACCTTTCATTTATCTTCCCCCTCCCATTTGTACCATCCCCCAGACAGGACTTGTTTTACCTTCCTGTTCTCCGGTTTGGGGAAAAAAGGGGCATTTTTTTGTTTGTTTAAGATAGCTCTACAGGGAGTTTCCTTGTGCCATTTCTCTGTATATATGTATTATAACTTGAATTGGTTCATGAGCTCTATAGTTCTCCTTTCTACCTTAGTCCCCCTCTTACAGTGATTTCAACAGGTTTAAAAATTCTATGTTCATTCTTTGTAATTCTTTATATGGTTTTTTTAATTTTCCTGAATTGGTTTCTTTACTAGAAGACATTCATTTTCTAAGCAATAAAATTAAGCTTGGACCTTGACTCTAGAACTTAATTCTCTTTATTATTCAAGAGAAGGAATTGTGAATGTGTTCCTTAAGAAATGGATGTCAAAAGCTTCCTTGGTAATAGAGGTAAATACATTTTTATATAGTGGTTTTGTGTAGTGATTTAAAAAGAATAACTTCAATGTCTTTTCTTCCTAGAAGGATAACCATAGACTCTTTCTCATAGGGAAGTGCTATGATCGTGTTAGTACTCCATAAATATCTATAAGATATCAGGAAAAGATTCTAAAAAAAAGAAAAGGACTGCATCTTTCCTCTCATATGTGGAACAAGCAATATGAAAAACAAGTCATGCTAAGGGAAGGTCACTAACAGGAGATGGAAGGTAAAATAAGAAAGTTAATAAGGTGAATATGGTTGATGTACTTTCTGTACAAGAATGAATATAGAATTTTTAAACCTGTTGAAACCACCATAAGAAGGGGACTAAGGTAGAAAGGAGAAAAATACAGAGGATGAATCAATTCTGGTTATAATATATAGATATAGATATAGATATAGATATAGATATAGATATAGATATGGAAATGTCACAATGTAACTATATAGCTATCTTATACAAACAAAAATGTCTTTTTTCAAAAATGGAGAAAAGGAAGGTAAGACAGGTCCCGTCTGGGAGTTGGCACCAGTGGGGGGAATGTAGGGAAAGAAGGTGGAAGGGTGAATATGTTGAAAATATTATGTACTCATGTATGAAAATGGAAAAAATGAGACCTGTTGAAACTATTCCAGGAATGGGAGGAGGGAGGATAGGAGAAATGATGGAAGGGTGAATTCAACTATGATATATTGTAAGAAATTTGTAGACTGTCACAACATATCCCCAGTACAACAATAACAAAAAGATTAAAAAATTAATTATTTAAAAAAGGAAGAAAAGGCCTAAGATGGGAACGATTTCAAGAAGCAATGTAACTCTAAGGCTGTTGTGCAGGGGGAGCCCAGCGGACTCTCTGCTACCTGAAAAGTCAATAGACCTTCAGAGAAAAACATCCAAACGACAGAATATTCACTTCTGAGAGTTATTTGATTTACTCATTTAAGATTTGACTAGAGTTGGGAATAGGGTTAGAGAAAAATATCAGTTCTAGAGATTCTAAATATGTTCTAAATTCTTTATCAACTTCAGTGATGTTGGGTTCAAGGACATCTTTGGAGATGTACAAAGGATGTCCAAGATGCATAAATTCTTCCTCATGAAGAGTCTAGAGCTCCAAATGACTTCTTAATTGTGACTTTGGCTATTTAACAAGTGGCTTATTTTTCCAGATTTACATTGTTTTGTGTAAACTAGATCAGAGGTCTGGTTTTTATGGCAGACAGTAATTAGAACAATTCATTAATTCTCAAAAGATAATCAGGAATGTCTGAATTGTATTTTACTTTATAGCCCCTGCAAAGGAAAAAGAGCATTTGATGCAATGCAACTAACAGCACTTAATAAAAATGAAAAGTTTTAAATAATAATGACATGGTGTGTCCAAATCATCCATACAATAGCATTATTTGATTATATAGGGAATGATGGAGATTTCCAAAAGGAAATAGAAATACAAGAATCCTATTTTTTATTGATAACAAGGGAGACAACTAGTCAGCTACCACAGAGGTATGTTGGAGAAGTTGCAAAGATGGATTTTAAGCCAAAGAAGATAAAGGTAAAACTATGCTTCTAGAAATTTGATGTCTCCCCTATGATTTAATGTGTTGCAGCCTAGGGGCTGGTGGAGTATGTCAAGTGGTATAGTGTCTGCCTAGCAAGTGGGAGGCCCTGAGTTCAAGCCCCAGTATTGCAAAATAAATAAATAAGTAAAAGTGTTGTAGTCCATACCAAATGTGTTCGCAAATTCAAAAATGCCCAAGTAATGATTATGAATCAGTATTTCAAGATGTCAGCAAGGAAAAGACTTTAACTAAAATTCTTATTCAGAACTACTATAGATTATATTATAATATAATATATTTATTTCTTATTATTAGTTGACACAGGGTCTCACCATGTTGCCCAGGATAGCCTCGAACTCTTGAGCTCAACCAATCCTCCTGCTTCAGCCTCCCAAGTGCTGGGATTATTGGCACCCACCACTGTGCCTGACTAATTGTCTTTTAAATGGAACTAGATAGTCTTAGAAATAACTTCATCATGAGAAGAAGAAGAAAGTATCACTAGATCCTAAGTCTGCTTTTAAGACAATAATAAATACTCTTCTCTATATAGGATAATCATTACTTGTCCCTTGTTAACACTCAGAAACTTAATAGTGAATTGGAAATGTTTCCTGTATTTGGAAACTACTATTTCCATAGCCAAAGAATTCAATTGGCAGGATTCATGGACTTGCTAGCTGTATTCATTTGTTATTATGCATAACAGCCTCCAAATTTAATGGTTTAGGACAACCACTTATTTAGCTCATGATGCAGCCAATAAGTTGGCAGCTGAGGCTGATCTAACCTGGGCTCGTGTATTGATTTGTAGTTAGCTCTACTTCCAAGGCTTGGCCGGTCCTCTTGGCTCTCCTGTGTGTAATTCCCCATCCATCAGCAAGAGAGCCAGAGCTTGAGCTTATGGTGGAGGCAGGGCTGCAAGAGGGAAAGTGGAAGCGTGCAAGGATGCTTGAGGTCTAGGCCTAAAACTGGCACAAGTTCACATCTGCTGCACTTTGTTAGCCATAGCAACAATAAGACCAGCTGAGATTCAAGATGTGGGGGAGTGGACTCTACCTCTTAATTGAGAAGATGCAAAGTTGCATTAAAAGGCTTGGATAGAGGGGAGACTGTTAATTACAACCATAACGTGATCAATCTACCTCACTAAAAACTCTTCTAGCACTTGCAGCACTTTTATTGAAGAATTTTCTATTTAAAATTTTCTATTTCACCCAGATATTTTATTCAGGAATGATTATTGAATTTCATTAACTGTCTTTTTTTGACATGTTTTGATTTGCTCATGGGTTGCAGTTTTTCTCCTGAGTCATGTGGTAGATTATCTTAATATTTTTTCCAATATCAAACATTTCCTGTTTGTCTGGAAAGAGCTTCACCTGATTGTAGTTATTGTTCTTTTTGTATTGATTATTCTTTGCTAGTATTAAGATTTTATCTCTTTATAAATGGTTGGTACTTTCCTTTTTTGTGCTACATTTGGTAGACTTTGGTGTTAGAGTTATAACTGTCTGTTAGAGTGAAACTTCCATTATAACAGAACGTTATTCCAAAGAACATTTTTCTGCACATTGCTAAAGTCTCTATGGATTTAAATTCTACAATCCCTTTATTACTTACTGAGTGACCTACTCTGGTTCCTCCAAGTTTTCAAACTTCTTCAAGACTCCAAACATATCTTTTAAAAATTTGTGGCAAACAGTTTCTTAAGTAACCCCCACTGACCCCCACTTTGTTGCTTTTTTATGCCCTTGGGTAATTCCCTCACCTTGAATGTGACCCTACCTCTTGATTGGAGGAGACACATTATCTATAGATTTGATAGAGTTATTCTTTTAATTCTATCTGCACCTTGAAAAATAGTATTAAGATATAGAAGGACTGTTTATGACCAATAGGATATCACAAGATGACGGGATGTCACTTCCATGATTAGGTTACAAGTGACTTCTGTCTTCTTAATAGACTCTCTAAATTTTACTTGCAGAATCCAAAGGACCCAGCTATATTACAACTGGATTACTGACCCTCAGAAACTGGGGTAAACAATGTGCATTGTTTGGGGCCATTAATCTTGTGGTAATCTGTTATCCAGTAATAGGTAAGTAATGTACATTGAATCATAGATTCTCAGGATGTGAAGAACCTAAAAAACTCCATCCAGTTCAACCTTCTACTCTCATGTGAATCTCTTCAAAGTGCCTATCTAGCTTATGTTTAAGTGTCTGAAATGAAAGCACAAGGCCCTAAGTTTAAACTCCAGTACTGTAAAAAAAGTCTCAAATTATAAAAGTCACTAACATAAAGAGCAGTTCATGTTTCATAAATTATAATTTTCAGGAAGGCATCTATTTCAATAAATTAAATATTTTATCCAGAGGTCATATCTTTACCTAGATATCATGCCTACTTCTTCCACATAATAAACCTGAAATTATTTGAAGATAGTTATCCTATTAATCCTGAATCTTCTATTCTTATTCACTATACTGAAGCCATGAACACTGTGAAAATAGGAGCCAGCCCTATATTCTTTTTATATCCTGTGCCCTGACTGTGACAGCCACCGACAGAAAGGAAATGTTTAACAAATGCTGGTGAAATAAAATTGAGTTATCAATGTTGCATATTCTTAGTTCTTCAAAAACCCTGTACCCAATACGGTCATATGACCTCCCTCATCATCCTTGTCCCTGCTTTCTTGCCAAGGTTTCTGTAAGTGACACTTAACGATTGGTTTAAGTAGTAAAAGGAGTGTGACACTGTTTCTTAGAGTAACTGGTAAGCACAAGATTGAAATACCTGATCACTCATTTTGAGTTCACTGTCAATGAAAACTCTTCTTGTTTCTTCTTGATATGAATTGTGCCAAGTCTTATTGCTCTTTTATCACATTTACCCTGCTGAATTTCAGCTTGTTCCATGTGTTCTACCAGACCATGAAGCTGAAGTCTTCTTGGGTACTAATTTTATCATCTAAAGTAGTCTCCCTTGCTCCTAACTGCACATTACCTACAGAACCAATAGAATTATTTTTGTAATTATACTTACACTTTCAGTACTGTCAGTAAGATATGCAAAGGAAAATCTATTTTGGGGGCCTCCCTCACAAAGCAGCCAGAGTGTCCTATGTAAAACTTGAATCAGATTGACACCCCTTTCCTCACAACTTTTTAATGGCTTTGGATTTTTTAGAATACAAATTTCTTACCATGGTCCACAAGCTTCTACACCATTAGGCCTCTGCACACCTCTCAGCACACTGAAGATTGTCATTTCATTGTGATTCTTTTGAAGGTAATCTGTTGGTTTTGGAAGGAAGTGTTTAAAATTTCTTCCTTCCTCCCTCCCTCCCTCCCTCCCTCCCTTCCTTCCTTCCTTCCTTCTTTTCCTTTCTTTCTTACAGGATCTCGCAATGTAGTCCAAGCTGGGCTGGAACTAATGATGCCCCTGCCTAAGTCTCCTGAGTGCTGGGATTATAGGCATGGCCACAACACTTAGCTCTTAAAGATTTCTTTGTTTTTGATTTTCTGATATTTTACTCTGATTTTTCGAGGTATATTTCTTGGTATTTGTATTGTTTGAGATTGATTGGGTTCCTTGACTCTGTAGGTTTGGGTCTTTCATTAGTTCTAGAAAATTCTCAGCCTTTATGTTTTCAAGTATTTCCTCTGTGCTTTCCAGAATTAAATTTATGTCAGATTAGTTTTTCTCACACTTTTCTCTAATTACCTTCATTTCCCTCTTTATTTTCCAGTCCTGTGTGTTCCCATACAACACTCAGGATAATTTCTCCCAACTGTATTCTATTTCACTAATGCAGTTTTCAGCTTAATGCAATTTCAGCTTAATCAATTTATTCACTGATTTTTTAAAATTTCAGCTATCATATTTTTAGTTTTTTTGTTTTTAACAAATCAACTTTGCAATGTTTTATAGCTTCCTGTTTCCTACAGGTCTCTTCAACCTCATTGTTTATTTACTGTAACAAAGTCAGCAGAGTTCTTTCATTTCTTTCTTTGTCTTTCCTATTTTTTTTGAGACCAGATCTTGCCATGTTGCCCAGGTTGGCCGTGAACTCCTGGGCTCAGCAATCTTCCTGCCTCAGTCTCTTAGTATCCAGGACTACAGAAGTGAACCACTGCGCCTGACTCGGCATAGTTCTTCATTGCCTGCTTTGATATCTTTGTGGGTCCATTTGTTCATTGTTTCTGCTGGTTCTTACCTGGGGGTCTAGTTTCCTTATATTCGTGCTTCTCTTTGTATATAGCATGTTTATATTTGAGAAAATATTTGTGGAAACAATTTAAGGCCCATGGATGAAAGCCCACTAAACTACAGAGAGAATTTTTATTTGCTTCTGCTGAGCTTCCTCCTTAAAGCAAGCTTAAATCTTTGGGTAGCAAGTACATCACAGACATTAATTTTCTTCCGACTATTTCTTTTCAGAGCAGGCAGCCCTGTAGAGGGGAGCTTCCAAAATACTCTGGGGAGAGGCTTCTGTGAGATTTTTCACTTGATACCATCTCCCTTGTGCAGCAAGACCATTAAAACAAAACATGATTTTACCCAGATTAGCGAATGCATTCAGGGAAAAACACTTTCTCCACCCATGTCCCCTCTGTGTTCCCATTCACCTTCCAGAGTTCTCATCTTCCCTTCACCTTTGGCCTTTTCAAACTGTCTTGGTATCTCATTGTTGATGTAGAAAGATGTTTCTTTTATGTGTTTTGGTTGGTTTTAGCAAGATGATTTATTGAAATACAAAAACTATTTCAAATCCTCATTCTTTTATTTGGTAGCTGTGTGACTTTGGACGAGTTGTTTAAACTCCATGTGCCTCAATTTTCTTGTCCATTAAGTGGGGATAATATAGTACCTATATTACAGAATTACATGTGAAGAATAGTGTATCAAAAGCATAAATAAATGTTAATTATTATTAGTCACATCTCATTTATTTCCATTAGACCACTTACCATCATCAAAAATTATCTTGTTTTTTAAATCGCCATTTCTTTTCTAGTAGAACATAAGCTTTGTGTTTTATTTACTAGGTAAATTAATATAATTATTAGATTAATGAATGTATTCAATATTTTCACTTTAAAGGCATCATCTTTGACTCAATCTCAACAATTCACAAATTGAAAACAGATCAGTTTATGTGACAAAGTGATCAAACTAAAGTCTATTATACAGCATGTTCTTTTTCAAAAATTACAGTAAAAATTTCTCTAAGTCCAAGATAAGTGAAGGAATAGCTAGATTGAATCTAATAATTTATTTGCCTAGATACTGAATATGCAGCAAATTATTCGTGTTTTAGAATACCCCTTTCAAAAGTTAAAATTCAAGATGTCTTAGTTCAAATATTTCCATATGTACTCAATTTACCCAGTAGCTCAGTCTTTCATCACTTATCATGATTCTAGAGACTCTTTCTTCTATGGAACCATTGCTCCATCTCCAGGGACTCCGTGTGTAAAGTGTGAAATTTCTCACATGACAATCTTTTGATGAAGCTGCTGCATTATGCATTCCATTTGGTGCCAGTGAAGGAGTGAGATGCAGACATGTCTGATTGCGAATGCCTCATCTTGGATGTTGATGCCACTTGGTGTCATTTGGTAGCTGAAAACTTCCCTATCACCTGTCTTCTCTTAACTCAGAATCTTTGAAGAATATGGCTCATATTACACACAACATTGGGTTTATCTTAAGAAATGCTCCTCCCTCTGAATCAGAGATGACATCTCTGCTCTGTTCTCTGTGGGGAGATCAGACAGTGATTTCTCTGCATAGAGTTCAGGAAGCTCTTCCTCTAGGAAGCTCACCTCTACTTTTCTTTAGCTTTCAAATAAGCAAACACCTAATCACCTTAACAACAACTTAATGCCAGGTGTGTTGGTGTATATCTGTAATCCCAGCTGCTAGGGAAGCAGAGATAAGAGGATTGTGGTTTGAGGTGAGCCTGAACCAAAGTTAGCAGCAAGACACTGTTTCAAAACAAGGCCGGTATGGTGGTACATGCCATCCTCCCAGCTCTTTAGGGTGCAGAGCTAGGAGGATGGTGGTTGGAATCAGTCCCATGTAAAAGTGCAAGACCCTGCCTGAAAAACAAACTAATAGGACTGGGGTGTGGCTCGTGGTAGAACACTTGTGTAGTAAGTGGGAGGTGCTGAATTTAATCCCCAGTCCTGAAAAAAACTTGGTAACCATAGTTAAGTTAATCTTAATATAAAACTTACATTTTTTTCTGCTTACAGAACATATAGACCTTTTCAAAGTGAAATCTAAATGTCTCTATGTATTTGTTACAGAATACCCAGCTTTATGCAAGCGTGTTTCTCTGCATTTTATGCATATTAGATTTTTATAAATTAAGTCATAGTCAAGTGCACTAAGGGAAGTTTGCATTAAAAAAAATCCTGAGGTGAATTATCTTGGAAAATATAGAATGAAGAGAAAGAGTAGGAGGAAATGACATTCTATAGGTAGAAAGGGCAAAATTGTGGAAAAAATTTCCTGAAATAACATGTCACATACATCTAACAAGTGATAAATAATGAGTCATATACATATCAACACTGTTGTAGTACAGGGTCCTCCTGGGGATTTTCATAGAAAACAAATGGAATTGCAATTTTCATAAATCTCAATTTCCTTTATAGCAATGTCATCTTAAAGTTTTGACTAAAAAATGGAAATAGAAAGAAATAGTCTTTAATGCTAGCTGTGTCTAAGTGAGAAGGTTATCAAGAAGATATGGGAGAGCTAAGCACTGGTGGCCCACACCTGTAATCTCAGCTACTCAGGAGGCTAAGATCAGAAGGATGGTGGTTTGAAGCCAGCACGGGCAAATAGTTCATGAGACCCTGTACTGTAAAACCCTTCACAAAAAAGGGCTGGTGAAGTGGCTCAATGTGAAGGCCCTGAGTTCAAACCCTGATAACACACAAAGAAAATATGGGAGAAGAAAAGCAAAGACGATGCTGGGCTGGGGGTGTGGCTCAGTGGTAGAGACTTGCCTAGCATGGCCAGGCCCTGGGTTCTATTCCATTCCAATCCAGACACTTATTGTGATAGAGCATCATCAACTGGATTGCAGTAAGGAAGTAAGGTTTAGTTTTATTAAGAACTCTGAGAGTCATCTAGGAGATGAGTTTGGAAAAAAATTAATTAGAGACACAGAATCCCACTAAAGAGTTAATGAAGTAGTTAAGGCAAGAAAAATGATAGGAACATAATGTGGGGGAAGAAATGGAGAATTATTTGGGAGGTCATGGTGATAGTGGAACTCACAGGTTTCTGAATTGTACAGTGGTGGGCTTTCCTGATAGGGAAGACAGGATGAAGGGTAAGTTGATGGCAAAGGAAGTGGAATGGATTTAGGAGTAAAGATGTTGAGTTACAGCACAGTCATCCTATGAAGATCCAGGTGGAGTTTTCCGTATAGGGATTGGATATGAAGATCTGGAGCCAAGAAAAAAGAACAGGACAGAAACTATTTAGGAATAGGGGGAGAGGGGAAAAGGAGAATATTGGAGGAGGTGAATTCAACTATGATATATTGTAAGAATGTTTATAAATGCCACAATGTACCCTCAGTACAACAATAATAATAAAAACAATAAAATGAATCTTAAAATTAAAAAAAATTGCCACTTGTTGTGGTAACCATGCAGATGTATGAGATGGCTCAGGAAGATCAGTGAGTGAAAAAGAGGAGCAAAAGCAGAACTATGGGAGGTTGAGAAGGAAGAAAAGCTTAAAGGGAAAGCCAAGCAGGAAAATGTAAGTCCTCAGAACTCTAAGGAGCAAATGCACCAAAGGAGAATAATGTTTTGGGGAAGAGAAAATGTCAACAATAGCAGACGATAGAGGGAAGAGCGGCATAATTAAATTCTGAAAGTTTTTCAACTGGATTTGACAAATTAGAAGGCCAACCTACTATTGGTATAGCTTGGCCACAAAGGAACCTTCTCCAGGGTATTGAAGAAGTGCATTCGATTCAAATTCCTTTCCCTTCCCCCTCCACCTTGTCAGGCCTTCTAAGCCATCCTGACTCACTCCACACTTCTACTGTGTTGTCTAGAGTGGGTTTCTTAACACTAAGGTGCTTCCATCTCAAAGCAGAAAAAAGAGCTGGATGTGTAGGAAAACTGAAAGAGGAAAGGAATTACATTATAGTTGTTTAAATACAGCCAAAAGTCAAGCCCAAATTCCAAAGGAGTTCAAGCTAGAGCTACAGACTGAAGATGTGGGGTTGAGATGACTGGAGTAGAGAGGCAGCAGACTGCAATGCAAAGAGAGAAGTTAGAGGATTTAGTAGAGCTCTAGGATAATTTCCATTTCTCCTTTATGGTCTTGTGGGTGAGTCAGGCTGGCCAGGGCACAATAGTAAAGTGAAGAAATTGTAAAGTGACTTTAGAGAAATTTGTCATGAAAGAAAAAAAAATAAGCATTTGTTTACCTTGGAGTTTTTGTAAAACAAAGTATGCCTAAGATGATTTGCTTCTTAAATTTAGGACTCATTTCACATTTAAAATGCTAGAATTGTGACACTAACATAACAAGTATAACATTTGTTCTTCATAAAGTCTGTCATTAATTGGACTAATTGCTAGAAAACATATTTTAGCCTCAAAGGTGATTAAAAAATAATAACTTTTTACCTCTCTCTTATTTTTAGTTTTATTTCTATGGGGAAAGGCTAAAGGACCTCAAGAGTGGTGTGAAATGGAGGGCTATGTGCAAGACGTCTGAGGAGAAAGTTTAAGCATTCTGAAGTTACTGCCTTAGATTTTTCATAACCTGGTAAAAAATCTCTCTTTTTAGTTATTTCCATTGCTTAAAGTCATTTCTGCCAGGTATAGACACTGGTGACTTTGGGTGTAGTCACCTTTTCAATTAGTCTATGTTTGTATTTTATTTAAACATATTTATAAAGTATATTTATTTTGCTTATCACCCCAAATCCCAGATCTCAGCATTTCAAATGTGTGTTCTAATTTTAGCAAGCAAATGATCTTTGTGCATACTTTATCTTAAAAAATTGATTGCCATATTGATTTCAATTGCACTGTTTCCCCAAGTTCTGCAAATGATCTTTTCCTCCCAGCAGCTGATGGTCAGACCTTGTTCGTTTCTGATAGCTTGAATCCACTGGTCTGATTAGTTCTGGCAAGTCAGAGGGCACATTCCCAGGAGTAGTCCTGTTTGTTATTCCTTATTTTTCTAAGTCTTAGAGAGTTGCAAAGAGAAATGAAATTTCCTTGAAAATACATCTTTTCCTAAAAAGAATAAAGACTAAAAATCACATTGATATTGTCTAGTGTTGGCCATGATATCTGTCAGATCTCTTTAAAAGTAATTAGGTCAAACCACTTTAAGTGAAAATGAGAATTTCTTGGTCCTCATAACTGAAAGTCTGAGGTTGGTGCTTCAATGCTGTCATGAAAGCCATGTCTCTCCACGTCTCAGCTCCACTTTCTTCTGTGTTGCTTCATTCCTGGCATGCCATGAAAATGCCAAAGTACCAGGTTTCTATCAGTTTCTGAAGTTCAGAAAATAGTGAGTATTGCTTTGTAATTTTTCTGGAAAATTCCTTACAGCTAAATTTTATTTAAGGTGTCTGAGGAAGGTGTTCATCCCTAATACAACCACTGAGTCTAAGAGACTGAATCATGTTGACAGACCATGCTTACCCAGGGTGCCTACTCCTGGAAGTGGGCTAACTGTGAGGTCAGCCACATGGACAGTAGCACTAACAAGTGTGCTACAATCCTGTGTTAGGGTGAAGGGTTTATTATGGGTCAGCTCAAGTTGCACTTTCTCACCAAACCCTTGCACATGGGTTAAAGTGGATCCCTTTTGACCTAACAGTAGAACCTATTCTTGACCAAGAGAAAGAATCAGGTCCTATGGAAGCAATCTCCTTTGGTGTGGCCCTCTGAGAATAAGCAGCTGATATGCTTTCGCTCCTCCCCAGGGGACCCCTTTTTCTTGTCTTTTCCTGCTTTCCACTTCCTGTCTTCCATTCCTTCTGCTTTCTGGTTGACTGCTCACCTCTGTGCTTACAGTAGCCTCTTTACATCAGTAGCTACTGTCTTCTACCTACTCTTGCTTCACCTGGGCACAGCAAATTTTTATTTCACATTCCTCCAAGGAGAGATGAAATGGAAAAGATGAAGAAGACACTCTTCCTAAGTCCCTGGCATATTTGATGTTTAACTTGGCTTGCAGAACTAAATACAGGTTGCATTATTTCCAGGGCCCTTTGTGCAAAATCTATTAAGAATTTCATGTGAGCAATACATTAAACAAAGGATGGGGCCCTTCTGGGGCTGGGCTCTCTGCAACTGCACAAGACCAACATCCTGGGCAGAACTCTTGGCTTCCTTCCTCACTGTTCTCCTCAAACATTCCTTCTTTGTCACTTGCCATGCTGTTAGAGGAGGCACCTTATCTCCAAGGCCAGGAGGGTGGATTAAACCAAGAGAGGGTCCCTATTGCCTTTGTCAACAACTGGATTATTCATGAACACATGCTACAGTTCTGAACAAGGGGTCTGCTTCACCTTTTATGAAGAGAGACCCATGAGAAGAAACACTTCTATTTCCTCTAGATATTATTATCCATGCACTGGTGCCTGGCACTGCGAACGCCACTCTCTTAAAGACAGAAGAGTAGAAAGAGAGAAGGACCCATCAATGAGTTGTTGAATTAAATAGCCATGAAGCCCTCCTACTGACAGTTCTTAGAATGTGAAATAGTAAATGTTTCTTATTATTTAAACCAATCAGGTGGTTTTCTTTAACTTATAGCCAAAAGCAGCTCTATTAATAAACCTTTGTAGTCAAAGAATTTTTTTTACTTACATACTTTCAAAAAATTTTTTGTCTATATTCTGCATATGAATGAGAACATAAAATATTTGTATTTCTCAGTGTGGCTTATTTCACTTAACATGAAGAAAAGAAATTCTTAAAAATAAATTTCTTACATACAACTGAGGAAGGATGAACAGTCAGTAATGCAAAGTGTGGAGCAGCACAGGAGGGCCAGGCTTCCTTTTGTTTTTTTTTTTAATTATTTTTGAAGGTACTGGGGTTTAAACTCAGGGCCTCACACTTGCTAGGCAGGTGCTCTACCACTTGAGCCATTCTACCAGTCCTGGGTCAGGTTTCCTGAAGGAATTTTTTCCCTCTTAAAGAAAGAGGCCTATCACATACTGTTCACTTTCTTGCTCCCTATCATGATATAAGGAAATTTTAGAAACAGCAAGGGAAGTAATAAAACATATTAAATGATAAGCAAACTCAGATTCCAGAAAGTTCTAACAATAGAAAATTTGGCTTATAAAGGGTTCCTGATGGTAACGTGTGAGTAAGGGCTACCAAACGAGAAGTAGAAACAATGAGCCCTTGGATGTGCTTTTTTGGGTTCATCTTTGAAATGACTGCTGTAATCAACTTATATCTAGCTTCTAGAATATAGTAGCAAAATAGAAATAAACACATCCTTTCTTGTGATTTTGCCAAACAGATATGTTCTAAAACTATTTTTATGGTCAGGACTGTGTCTATTGTAAGTAATAGGAAAAGTAACTCAAGTTGACTTAAGCTTACATTATCAGTGACTGCAAGGGAGACTGGATTCTGGGCCAGCTGGATCCAGTCTCAAAGTAATTAAGGATTTTCCTTCTCTGTCTCTTGGCTCTGTCCATCTCTTACAGATACATTATTCTTGTTGGTCAGGTCTCCTTAAATGTCCCATCCTGGCACCAGAAGTAGTTCATCAACCCCAGTCACCTAGACAGAGCAAAAGCCACTCTCAAGGAGAATATGGGTTTTGTCTCAGGAAGAGGAACAAGATTCAGAGTAGGCACAAGTAAAAAGTGACTACTATATTACAAATAAAAGCAACTAAATATTACAACTATTGTGCAAAGAATTAGAGTTGAAATTTTAGATTATCAATAGCAAGTGATTCTGGGAAAGGCAAATGTTATTCAAAAGTCAAAGAATATTGAATCCAATGGTTATTTACTTTGAAGTAAAGATTTTTTTTCTTAATGTAGTCATTGAATTTTGAGAATTGGGTTAAGATTTTAATCTTTTGTCTAATCATTCAAAAAACTAATTCTATTTCTAGCTTAAGAATTCACACATGTCTAAACTTCAAATGTAAATAGAAAAAGGAATGTAATTGAAACTAGAGACATTGTGTGTATTACCCAATCAAAAGGACGACACATTAGAGTAACAAAGCAAGATTCCTGGGTGAAACTATCTATTATGCTCCATCCAAGCGGCAATTAAAAGGTCCATTGTAAAATCACATCACTTTGATTGTGTTCATACCAACATTTCTGACTGCTCATCAGAAAAGACAATTTATAGAGTGACATCATGGATCAAAAGGCAACAGCAAGCTTCATCCTTTATCCTATCAGCTTGTATTAAAATCTTCAAGTTATAAGACCTTATACACACTGATACAGGCAAAATTCCAAAAAGGTGCTCCCTGTAAAAGGGAAGGCAAGTTCCAACTTCTAAACTTTGTATTTAATGTAAGTTCAGGGATTCTCTTTTTTTAAGGTCAGCTCTCCAGAGCTGCATGAATTCGAGATTGCCTCATTTTCCTTGGCATAAAGACAAAGACATTAGTTTCTTGTTCCAAAATAACAAGACATTAATAGAGGTACCTTGAAAACATTGAGGTAATTTATAGATACTATGTAATTGTAAGACACTATGTTATTCTAAAGGCTGAAGAAAAATTAGTTATTTAAGAGGAGGTTTATCTGAGTCAAAATTATGGCATGGCTTTGCAAGGAGAAGGTTTCTTGTGCCTCAGTCCAAATTCCTTTTTAAGTTATCACCAGATGAGTTATACAATGTTATAGTCAATGCTATGGGAAATCCTGGAATGGGAGTGAAGGTGTTGATCAAATGAAGACATCTAAAAAAATCTAAGTCACTCAATATCATCTTTTTACATGCTATCAAGCAGGCAGAATCCATCATCACAATGCATAATGTTACTAAGAGAAATACTATGTGAGACCTAAATTGACTGCAGATGGTTTTTCCTTATAAGGAAGAAGTAGCATAATTCATATAAGTAAAGAACTAAATCTCTACACTGCTCCTTTTTCTTCACAGAGACTGTAGAGGAGGGGAGTTGAGACCTGGAGCAAAGACCCATTGTTTCTAGAGTCTTTGGCCATTAAGGATACTGAATTGGGAGATAGTGGTTAGAAAGAGTAGATGTATTCTCTCCAACCCCATCACCAGTAGGAAGAACAGTTGTTACTGTTTTAATTGTTGGGGTGCCAAAGTTGAAGGCAGAGCAAAAGCTGGGTGACTTGGTGGGAATCTACAGCAGGTAAAAAGGCCAAGGGTATTCAGAAGAGAGCTTAGCTATAAGTAGTCTTCCCTCATCTAAGGGGAGATGCTCCCAGACCCACATGGGGTGCCTGAAACTATGGATAGTACCATGCCCTGATAATAAACACTGTGATACAACAGTTGTTCTGATAAACTTGACCACTACTAAGTGAATAATGGGCAGGTAGCATTATAGCATGGATGCATTAGACAAAGGGCTGATCCTCATCTCAGGCTGGATGGAGCAGTAGAGTGTAGGATTTCATCACACTACTCAAAATTGCATGCAATTTAAAATGCAAATTTTTTAATTATGAAAATTTTCATTTAATATTTTTAGATTGTGGTTGTTCATGGAAAACTGAAGCCACAGAAAAGTGAAACTATGGGTAAGTGGGAGCTACTATATTTTAAGTTGTCTGCCCTAGAAATTAGTGATGTGAACTTCTTGCTGTTCCTATGAATCTTTATAAAATTTTGCTATACATTAAAGGCACTTATTTGTTTAGAGGAAGAGTGTGTTCAAGGAAAACAGCTTGAGTTCCACATATAGTGGATTGTAGTGTGAATCAGAGAAATGGAGATAAGATGTTGGTGAGATGAAAATTCTATAGGACAAGAATTCAGAGTTACAACTATAGCCCCAGGCCAGCACAGAAATCCCGGGGAAGAAATGGAATGGGGTTGCATAATATCTGAGTGACTAGCATAACAATAGTTACTAACATATATTCAAAGATTTGCTTGTACCAGGCCCTGAACTAAGAGTTTACACATACTCTCTAATACATTTCTCACAATAATTCTGTGTGTTTTCATTACTTTCCCTCTGAGATGAACAGACATTAAATAACTTGCCTAAGGTCATGCATGGCAAAGCTAAATTGTGAACAGATAACTGAACAGCACAAAAGCCTGTTTCTTAAGCATGACTTTTTTTTTATTCATATGTGCATACAAGGCTTGGGTCATTTATCCCCCCTGCCCCCACCCCCTCCCTTACCACCCACTCCACCCCCTCCCTCTCCCCCTTACCCCCTCAATACCCAGCAGAAACTATTTTGCCCTTAGTGCTAATTTTGTTGTAGACAGAGTATAAGTCATAATAGGAAGGAACAAGGGTTTTTGCTGTTAAGCATGACTTTGTATTCTTGTCTTGTGGTATCTGTGGGGGATTGGTTTCAGGACACTAGCAAAACCCCAAATCTATGGATATACAAGTCTCTTATATAAAATGTCATGGTATTTTATATGACCTATTCACATTCTTTTGTATACTTTAAATCATATCTAGATTACTTATGATACCTAATGCAATGTAAATGGTGTATAGATTTTTTTTGACTCAGGGTCACAATATGTAGCCCATGCTGACCTCAAAATCACCATCCCCCTGCCTCAGCCTCTCATGTTGGGACTACAGTCATAAGCCACTGCACCCAAAGCTAGTTGTATGTAAATAATTATTATAGCATATTATTTATGAAACAATTACAAGAGAAAAGTCTGTAGATGTTCAGCACAGATGAAATTAAAGAAATATTTTTGATTGCTCCCACAGATGGGAACCCACAAGTATGGAGGACTGACTGTACTACCTTTCCAAGAACTGATGGGAGCAACACAGTTACTGGCTGACCTTTACTGATATGCATTCCATTTCTTTAGTATAAGTAATTAATAATTGATTTTAAATGAAGCCCCAAATTCCTAGATATTTGTTTTAGTGTTAAAAGAAATCACTATTATCAATAACAGTTATTGATTACCTAATTAGTGTGTAGTGAAGGAAAAGAATTATATTACCCAATTACTAGCCTTATGAACATTATGGTGAATAATGATAAGCATTAATATAGAAATAAAAGCAATGTATGAAATTCTCAGCTGGAAGCCAAAAGGCTCAGCTAATGTGGAATATTGTAAAAGTTATGGAGTGGAAAAGATACTATGGGGATCCTCGATCAGTTCCTCAAAACTGTGTGAGTTTGAGCAAGTGTCCTATCCTCTCTCCATCACAGCTGCCTCATTGGCAATACAGGGATGGTGAGAGAAACGGCTTTATGCGCTACAGCACCGTCAAGAGCATTGAGCAAGTTGACAAATGGAAAATTTGCTTCACAAACTGCAAAGAGTTATATAAACTACAGTTATTTCTTTTTGAATTTTACTGGAAACATGATTGTCCTCCAGATATTTAAAAATGGACTATCCCACATACAAGGACAAATGCCACAAAGTAAGACTGTACTAAGTGTGTCCAAAAAAGTCATCTATTGTTCTGAACAACAGCTTTTTATCCTGCAACTCATCTGTTCATGCTGGGAGAATTATTGGCAGGTGAACAGGAACAATTGTAATGGGGAATACTGGTGACAGTGAGAAGAGAAAGGGCAAACACAGTCAATCAAACCCTATTTTCTCTCTCATACCATCCCCTCCTCTGCTGTGTATGGCAACTGCTGCAGTAACCCTTTTCTTCACTCCATCACCACTGCCTTACTTCACTCCATCATCACTGCCTCTTGATTAGACATCAAAATGGCCCATCATCAATCAATCCATTTCCCACCACACCAACACAGTTTTCTTTCTAAAATGCAGATGTGATTGTGCCACCCTCCAGCTTCAATCCCCAGAGAGATTGTAAAGTTTCAGCTCATCAGAACCCTCCATGAACAGCTTTTCCCTCTTTCCAATTCTCCAGGTGTATTCTGTACTCCAGTGTGACTCTGCCCTGCAGCTCTTTGAATAGGCCATGATCAATTTCACTGCCACACCTTGTCAATTGCCTTCCTCTTGTTCTTCTGATGATTTTTCACACATTCTCCAAGACTCAGCCTTATACCAGTCTTTTCTTTCCCATCTGTTCCCATCCCACACCCAGAGGGAGCGTTCAGGATTGTCACCCATCCATTATGCATGCTCCTTTCATAGCATTTTCCACAGGAAGTATAATTATTTATCTTTCTGTCTTTCTCACTGGACTGTGAACTTCTTGAAGTTAGGAACTTCTTTACACCTGCATCTCTAGCACCCAGTACCTAATATCTCCTTAATAAACATTGAAAGAATGAACATATTAATACTGATTTAAAAGTTTCCCATATTAGAAAAGTTTCAAAAATGACTGAATAGCAATATATTTATAGAAGTATAGCTTACTTGTAATTTTCTGTCTTATGTACACAGCATGGAAAAATTTTAAATTGTGGTAACCGAAGTCATAGTCATTTAAAAGAGGTGTCACTAGCAAAATGGATCCTGTGCTTAGAAAAATTGAAGAGTGCAGTGATTAACAGAAAAATTCCACCCAGACATTTCTTTACCCTCATTTTCATGTCAAATGATTTTCTGTTGGAATTTGCAGTAAAGTTGTAACTCTATTAGCTATGATATTACTGTCTGATTCCATCTGGATTAAGACAAAGTAAAAAATCTGTAGCAGTGAAAACCTGAAGAAGTAAAAGGAGCAAAGAAAATGGAATGTTTCTGTATGAGAAACACTAAAGGAAGAAATCCAGTGCCTGGAGGCTGTTGCCTGGTAAAAGCATTTGTCAAACTGTGGGTATAAGCCAAAAACATCTCATTTATAGTAGGTAAGGGTAGAAGAGGTCAGTATGGAACATAACTATTTTAACTACTTTTTCTATGTAAAGACAAATAAATATCACAGGGCTCCATAAAAAGTGTATGAAATGCATTCATCAGATACTTAGCCTTTGGGAAGCCACTATTTACGCTAGGCTTAGTGATTACATTGGCAGAGGGAAGGGGGAAAATGACACCCTAATTGGTCTGCCTTTCTTGATCAGTGAGATATTTTTTTTAATGGGAGCTGGTAGCCTTTTTCCCTACTCCTATTTTTTTCCTTTTTAGAGGCTTCCTTAAGTAGCATATATCTTTTAAGAGTATGGGAAAAATCTTGCTTTCTTGTGAAGACTGGGCTTATTGCTCTGTTTAAAAGTACCTGTAGATAAAAGGTTGAGGCAGCATGATGTCTCTCCCTTTTTACCAACTCTTTTAGTACTTTACCTGTGTCCTCATCATCCCCAAACTGGATCATTGCAACTGCTTCAGACATCTCCCAGCCCCTTCGTTCACCTTTTGTTCCAGCCTTTGCTGAGCCACTCAGTTCTGCACAGGTTTACCTTGTGGCACATGGTGCACCCAGCATATGTCACTTAAGGCCCTGGAGCTTCTCAGACACCTCCATGTGAGTGCCAGAGGCACCTGCTGGTCTTTTTGTTTGCAGCCCATAAGTGTGGTTCATGGGGGCAGGGTAATAAAATGTTCCTCCCCTCAGATCTATCCACCTGAGGAGTGGAAGTGAGAAGTATTTTGACGCTCTGCACTTATTTAGTCCATTCATGACAATCCAGCTTTGTTTTTTAAGTTATAAAGAATCTCTCTAAATTATAATAGTATCAGTGTCTTTAGTTTGACTGTTATGAATTCTCCCCTTCCCTTTCTCCTGCACTTCTCCCTAAGGGCCATTGAAGTTCTCAGATACTTAAATACCATCCTGGCATCTTTCTCCTTCCTAGGTGGGGGCATTTTCTTTTGTGTTTCCTAAAGCAATAATTGAGAATGTAGTAATAGTAAGAGAGTGTAGGAAAAATTACAAAGAGAAAAATATGCCTCAATATACCACAAAAAATCTCTTTCAGGTCTGTCCCCTCTTCCCAGTCTTCATACTATCATTGACTAGCACCATTCTTACCATACTAGTCATCCACAAACGAACCAACATGGCTTCTAACTTATTGCCTCTGATAACCAGTCTGAACTTAACTTCTCTTTAATCCAACTGTACTTAAAGTGAGCACCAACATCTCTTGAAGTGAAGGAGGTTCGTAAGGTACAAAAATGGAGGTAATATTGGGAGGGAAAATGGATACTAAGGAATAGCTATTGAAGCTTGCCACCCTGATATCCTCTCCTAAATATTCCTCATGTGACACCTGGTAACAAAACCAATGCTTAGTTCAAAAATGTAAAGTTGCTATTGGGCACAAGATAAGCTACACTCCCCAATTTCCCCGCAGTTAGGTTGGGGCAACTGACTGTGTTCTAGATGGTGGAATGTGAGCAGAAGTGATTTACACCACTGGGAGGCTCAGTCTCTGGAACCTCCCATGTGCCACCCTCCATTCACTCCCTTCCTTCTGCAGTATCCTTGGAAGTCACCTGTAGAAGACCATACCAACAGAGGGAATGAGGTAGGCCTGGAATGATTGGGTAAAGACGAATCTCACATTCTCTCCCCACTCTCACACATCGAATTGGGATGTGAGTGAATGATAAGTTTTTATTGTGTTAAGCCTCTGTGAGTTGGAGACTGTTAATACCAGTCAGTGTTATTTACCCTAACACATCCCTCTATTGTACATGGTAGTCCTCTTGCCTAAAATGCATGCTCTCTTTTGTCTGTTTTTTTGTAATTGAAATCTTACCAGTGTCTAAAGATCCAACTAAAGTCCTGCCTGATCTATGAACTTTTTAATGAGCACTAGAGCTCATGACGTCCTTCTTTCTTCATCTCCCAAGGTACTTGGTGTTCTTTTTGTATCTTCAATATGCACTGCTTTACTTTGTAATTTGACTTTCAATACATATTTCTTTATTTGCTTAAATAGATTATAATTCCCAACTGGAAAAAAACTATTATTATTTTTATTGTTATTATTAAGTCCTCAAAGCAATTATCACCAACCCTTATAGGTGACACACCAGGAATGAAAAGTCAAAAGTCATTGAAGGCTCATAAATGTCCTAAAAATATCATAGTACTATTGTATCTATTGCTGAAAAGTCATAGTAATAATTCAATGGTAGGATGTCTGTATTTGAACCATGTTGGAACAGAAGAAAATATTTATTTCTAGAATAGAATTGGTCTCATGTGTACTAAATGAAAAATATTTTTACTGTGTCATTTACAGTGTAAAGAAGATTAGGCACCTTTACTACTACTCAAGATATCTTGATTATGTTAAGTATAAATGATGAGAAAATTAAGTCAGACTTAGGGAATTTATAACTTTAGATTACATAGTTATAATTCATGAAACGTAGAATCAATACTATAGATTTTTGTCTTGATAAGCTATCTCCTAGGCTCTGTCTTCAAAATATCTATCTTCCTCCAGACTTGCACTCTTTCACCAATAAAGCAAACTCATATTTCCTCTACGTCATCTTGTTGCAGAAGAAAAAGTTACTTACAATTGCATTTTTTAGTTTTGAGTATGGAACATAGCTCTACTTTGAAACATTCCTCTCTCTTGGCTTCCTTGTCATTGTTCTTTTGTGATTACCCTCCCACCTTCCTGGCCACTTTGTCCATTTTGGCAGACTCCTCTTAGTCTATCCCCCTGTTACATATTTTTAAAAGGTGGCACAGCTCTCACCTTTCAATATCAATACTCCATTTCATAACTGGGTAATCCAATCCACTCTTTTGTCTTTTTTATCAACTATATGCATAGGATTACCAAAATGAAATGACATCAAGTAAACTGAAAAGCTATATTTTATTTAAAGATATGAAGAAATGTGAATTAAATTCAGAGAGGAACACACTCTTATGAGTAAGGAGAAACCTGAGGCTGCTTTCTATCCCTAGGATAATTTGTATGTGGCAGAGGAGCAGATATAATACTGTCAAAATTTTGCTGCACAAGATGAAATGAGTCTTTTTTTTGGCACTACTGGAGTTTGAAATCAGGGCTTCATGCTTGCTAGATAGGTGCTCTGTCACCTGAGCCATTCCACCAACCCCTTTTTTGTGTGCTGTGTATTTTTAAGATAGTGTCTTCTGAGCTATTTGCCTGGGCTGGCCTCAAACTGTGATCCTCCTGATCTATGCCTCCCTAGTAGCTAGGATTTTTCAGGCATGAGCCACCACACCTGGCTTGTCATAGATACTTTATTATAAGTTTGTTGTTATTTAGAAAATAGATTACAGTTATCTTCACTGAGATTGAACTGACAATCTGTACATAAAGTTGTGAAAGACTGACATCTTAACTTCATGGTGTTTTCCAATTCTTGAATAAGAAATATTTTAAATTTGTATAAATCTTCTTGGATTTCCTTCCTCAGTTCTTAGAGTTTTTTAATATTAGATACTGGGATATTTCACTAATTTTTTCACCTGTATTTAATTTTTTGCTAATCTTGGACATAGCATTTTTAAATTCTACTTATTTGGTAATATATGTATATAGGAATTGACTCATGTCATCAGTGAATAATTGTGGTTTTATTTTTTCCTTTAAAATATGTATAACTTCTATTTCCTTTCCTGTATTATTGCATTAGCTACAGTTTCTAGAAAAATGTTCAGTGAGAGTGGTCAAAGAGGACATCGTTTCTATTCTATCTTAAAGGAATATGTCCAATTTCTCACCCTTAATAACAGTTTGCTGAGCGTTTTTATCATTAATAGATCTTGTATATTGTCAAGTAAATTCTCTGCTGAATTGTATGATCAACTGACATGATCATACAGTTTTGTCTCTTTAGCTTATTGATGTGGAGAATTATTTTGCAGGATTTTAGAATATGAGCCAGTCTTACACACTTGAAATACATTTCAGTCATAATGTTTGATTCTTTTCATATATCATTAGATTTGATTCCTATTTTGTTGTGGAAACTTGCATATATGTTCATGAGTAATATTTGCATATAGTTTTCCTTTTTTGTAATGTCTATATCTAGTTTTGTATTGGGTAAGCTGACCTCAGACAATGCTTAATTATTGAGTTTTATTATTTGCCTAATGTCCATTGAATCAGTAGTAATGTGCTTTCTTCCATTTCTCGTACTATGTCCCTTTTCTTTTCTTCCTTGATAAGTTTGGCTAGGTGTCTATCAACCTACTGATCTTTCAAAACAACAGTTTTTGTTTTGTTGATTTTTTAGTGTATTTTGCTTTCAATTTACTGATTTCTGCTCTACTTTTTAACATTTCTTTACTTCTGCTTGCTTCCAGATTAAATTGATCAACTTTATCTACTGTCTTAGTGGGAATTAGATTATTGATTCCAGATATTTTTCTTTTATAACATTTTTACAGCCTCCTGAAGGAAATTTTATTTTATTATTTATTTTTAAAATTTAAAAATTAACTAACATGTTCTAATATGCTATAAATTTCCCAGTCACTACTTTCACTGCATCCCACAAGTTTGATAAGCTGTATTTTAATTTTCATTTACTTAAAATATCTTGAAATTTCTCTCAAGGCTCCTTCTTTGCCTATGTGTTACTTAGATGGGTGTCACTTAATTTTCAAATATTTGTGGAATTTTCTAGCTATCTTATTGCTTGCTTGTTTAATTGCTTAGTAATTTGGTCACAAATTACCACATATATGACTTCTATTCTTTTAAATTTGTTCAGATTTGCTCTGTCTTGATGAATGTTCCATGTGAGCTTGAGAAGAATGTGTATTTTGATGGCACATTATTTTATTCTATAAATTATTTTCACTTATGGTGTTGAACATGCTGTTTGGTCTATTCTTCCATGCACTTTTGTATTGCAAACCACATTGTTTCATCTCTTCCAGAACTCTTCACTACTTCCTGGTCCCCTTCCCATAGTGGCCTCTGCCAGTTTAGGATTACCATATACACTCCTCTACAGTGAGCACATCAACCACATTCTAGTATTAGGTTTCCTTTCCTTTCTCTATTCTTGCTGGGCATGTTCTTCTCTTAGTGCATGACCTATGTCCAATAATATTACTGTATTTGTTTTAGGTCTATAATCTGCATAGGAAGGAGAACATGCAATTTTTGGCCTTCTGAGCCTGGCTAACTTCTCTTAAGATGATGTTTTCCAGTTCCATCCATTTGTACTTCTGAATAACAAAATTGCATTCTTCTTCAAGGCTGAGTAAAATCCCATTGTGTACAAATACCACATTTTCTTAATCCATTCATCAGTAGTGGGGTACCTTGGCTATTTCCATAGCTTGGCTATTATAAATAGTGCTGCAGTAAACATGAGTGTGCAGGTGCCTTTGTAATAACCTGATTTGCATTCCTTTAGGTATATCCTGAAGAGTGGGATTGCTGGATCATATGGCAGATCTAGGTTTAGTTTTATAAGAAATCTCCATATTGTTTTCCAAAATGGTTGTACTAGCTTACATTCCCACTAGCAGTGTATGAGGGTTCCTGTTTCCTGCACCCTCACCAATATTTGTTGGTGGTGTTCTTGATGCTAGCTATTCTAACAAGAGTGAGGTGGAATTTTAGTGTGGTTTTGATTTGCATTTCCTTTATGGCCAGGGATGGTGAACATTTTTTCATGTGTTCTGGCCACTTGGACTTCTTCCTTTGAAAAAGTTCTTGCTTCCAGAGTATTCCCTGCTCTTTCCTGTACTAACTGCAAGGTTTTGGTCTGATATTATGGTCCTTAATCCACTTTGAGTTGATACTAGTACAGGCTGACAGGCATGGATCTAGTTTCAGTTTTCTGCAGGCAGATAACCACTTTTTCCAGCAACATTTGTTGAAGAGACTATCTTTCTATAATCATATGTTTTGGGCACTTTTGTAAAAAAATATAAGGTGGATGTAGCTGTATGGATTCATATCTGGGTCTTCCATTCTGTTCCACTGGTCTTCATATCTATTTTTGTGCCAGTACCATGCTGTTTTTATTGCTATGGCTCTGTAGTATAGTTTGAAGTCAGGTATTGTGATACATCCAGCTTTACTCTTTTTGCTCAGTATTGCCTTGACTATTTGCAGCCTTTTGTGTTTCCTAACGAACTTTAGGGTAGTTTTTTTCAATCTCTGTGATGAATGTCATTGGGATTTTGATAGGAATTGTGTTGAATATGGGATTGTTTTTGGTAGTATAGCCATTTTTTCTTTCTGCCAATCCATGAGCATGGGAGATCTTTCTACTTTCTGTAGTCTTCCTTGGTCTCTTTTTTCAGTGGTTTGTAGTTCTTCTTGTAGAGGTCATTCACATCCTTGTTAAGGTTTTTCCTAGGTATTGGATTTTTATTAAGGGTATTGTAAATGGAATTGTTTTCCTATATGCTTTCTCACTTTGTTCATTGTTGGTATATAGAAAGCTTCTAGTCAAGATAGTAACCACCATCACATTAGAAGCAGATAAAATTCAAAGACTGACCCTTAAGTCTACCTTTAATTGCACCTAACAGCCATGAAAATCCTGTGTGGCACAGCCAGCAAGGCAATTCTGACCCTGGGGAAAAAAAGGTCTCTGACTTTTTCTCTTTTTTTTTTCTTTCTTTCTCCCAACAAGCCAAAGACAGAGCATCAATCAGAATCAAACTCTGTGATATCCTGGACTCCTAGCCTGTGGAACTCCTCCCTATGCTACACCACACTGAAAAAAGCGGCACCATTTCTCCCCACCAACCGGCTCCAAAGCTGCTTGCATAAAACTGTAGAATGAACAGATGAGCATCACGTACCATGTGCAACTTCCCTACCCATCACCCACAAAAATCATCCAGTGCAGTCCCTTGCAGACTGAATGCCCCCCCAGCAAAAGAGAAAAATATAAACAGCAAACTGTAACCTAATACTGACAACAGAGGTGGGGATGGAGCAAGGAGCCAAACTCTCAGTGCCAAACTCTCAGTGAGGAAATGTGGGTAAAGCAATGAAGGCTGAGAACAGGCATTGGGCAACAGGCCAACCTCCCAAACAGGGCAAGTTGTGGATCCCAGAGCTGATCTTTGGAACAAAGGGCAGCATTCAAAACTAAATTGCCCCACCTTGCTGTGGAAAGAGCTGACGAACAGGGCTGCAGGTGAAGGACAACACAACTGCTGCCTGGTTAAAACAACAGCTCTGAACATCCTGCATAAACTGTCAGAGTTACCTCACCTCACGAATCCAACTGACATTGTGGACAGAAGGACCAAATACTACTCACAAGCCAGTAACCTGGTGAGAGCACATCAGAGCTTCCACTTGTATGCCAATACCAGGACTGGACACCTAAGAAATAACTCCCGAACTTATACCAAAAGACTGAACATTCTGTGGTTCCTGAAACTGGAGATTTTTATTGTGTTTCTTTCTTTTTTCTAATTATTATTATTATTATTCTTGTACTATTAACTTCACCATCATTATTCTCATATCCCTAATTTTACCCTCTTCGCTTTCCCTCCTTCTCCTGTGCTGCAATCCATTGTTCTCCCTACCAACTACTCTTTCTGCCCATCCTCATCCACTCTTTCCCCCATATTCACCCACCCTTCTATGCTACCCCAACCTGTCACCACACTACCCCTCCTTCCTACACACTCACCACCCACTGACTAGCCTATTGTACCAACTATACACACCCCAATCCCCTGCAATCCCTGACACATGCACCCACCACTACAACAACAGAAGTACACCCAAACACATATAAGGCCTACAAAACCCTGCAGCCCCCAAACATCTTCCCCTACCCACCCCTTTTCTTGCCCAGCCCCACTTTTAGCACCACTTTATCAATTCTCCAAAATAAATAACTAGCCAAACAACCATTACCCCCCAATTCCCATTGTTTATAGATATTATCACCAAGGGGTTTTCTATATAATATGTAAAAAACTGGTCTGGCATTCAACCTGTGAATTTGTTATTGCTAAATTACACCCCCAGGCCAGGGAAAGAAAGAGCACATTAACCTAGCTAACAACCAAGTCAGTTGCAACACAAATATTAAATCAAGGGAAAGAACATGGGCAATTAAAACCACAATGAGCCTATCAAGGACATAGTTGCATAGGACCAAGTGGAGGGATGGGATGCAGAAGAAGGGATAGAAACCACTCTCCTCAAAAAAATAATTCAATACAAGATTCAGTGGAAAATGTAGAAAATGGATATCATCCCTGACCCCAACAAAACAATGATAAATGTCAATAAGGAACCCAGGACACCTACCAAAAAATCCTCAAAGAAGAAATCTTAGAAGATATCACTGAGAAATTCATGGAGAAAAATATTAAACATAGTTAACCAGAATGTACAAGATGCACTCAAGAATTTTCAAGACACCAAAAATAAAGTACATGAGAAGACATAGAAACAAATAAATGAACTCAGAGAGGACTTTAAATGAAACAAAGGATACTACAGAAAGAGAGATTTATGAATTAAAGATGACAACACAAAATATAAAGTAGGATTTGGAAAAAGATATGGAAAACCTCAGAAAAAAAGAATCAGACAGAAATCCTGGAAATAAAATGTCCCTTAAGTCAAACAAAAAATACAGTGGAAGGCCACACCAGCAGACTAGAACAAGTGGAAGACAAATCTCAGATCTCAAAGATAAATTGAAGTTAAAAAAAAAAAAACAAAAGAAATCTTAGTCAAACAACTCAAGAGCTGTGAAAGGAATATGCAAGAACTCACCGACTCCATCAAAAGACCAAACCTGAGAATCATGGGCATTGAAGAAGGAGAAGTACAAGTCAAAGGGCTACATAATATATTCATAAAATAACAGAAAATTTCCCAAATCTCAACAAAGTTTTGCCCTTTCAGGTACAGGAACAGACTTGACCAAAACAGAACCTCCCTACAGCATATTATCATTAAAACAACAAGCACAGAGAACAGAGAAAGAACATTGAGAGCTATAAGAGAGAAAAACCAAATAACTTATAAAGGTAAGCCCATTAAAATAACAGCAGATTTTTCAGTGGAAACATTAGAAGCAAGAAGGGCATGGAGTGAGGTATTTTGGGCACTGACTGAAAACAACTTCAGCCTTTGGTACTCTTCCCAGAAAAATTATCATTCATAATTGACAGAGCCATAAAAGTCTTCCATGATAAACAGAAACTAAAACAATATATGGCCACCAAGCCACCACTATAGAAGAGTCTACAAAATATTTTCTACAAAAAATTCAGCACATAGAAGATGAAAGCAAACGAAACCACAAGAGGATGGGAAGCATCAAACCATAGGAGAAGAAAAGACAAGTAATCAGAGAGTAGCATTGATTTGGCTGCACACGATCAAATCCTTAACCAAAAAAACAACAAGATGGTAGGGATCACCACATATAAATCAATATTAACACTAAATGTCAATGGACTCAAATCTCCCATTGAAAGACACCATTTGGTGAACTGGATTAAAAAGGAAGATCCAACAATCTGTTGTTTACAAGAGACGCATCTTATTGACAGAAATGAACACTGGCTTATAGTGAAAGGCTGGAAGAAGATTTACAAGCAAATGGTCCCCCAAAACAGGCAGGAGTAGCAATACTTATGTCACACAAAATAGATTTCAAACTTATTTGATCAAATGAGATAAAGAAAGGACACTTCATAGTAATAAAATGGGCAAAACAACAAAAGGAAACAACAATTATAAACCTATATGCACCCAATTTCATCACTAAAGGACTTAAAAGCACACAGATTCCAACACAGGAGTAGTGGGAGACTTTAATATCCTTCTATCACCTATAGGTAGGGCATCCAAACAAAAAAATCCATAAAAAAAATCCTAGAAATTAATGACACCGTACATCAAGTGGACTTAACTGATGTCCACAGAATATTTTATCCAGCAACAGCACAATATACATTCTTCCCAGCAGCCCATGGAATTTTCTCCAGAATTGATCATATCTTAGGGCACAAGGAAGTCTCAGAAAATATAAGAAAATAGAAATAAACCCTGACTCCTATCTGAACACAATGCACTAAAACTCATCAAAAACAACAGCAGAAAATATGCAAATAATTAGAGGCTTAATAACACATTCTCAAGCATTAGTGAGTCAAAGAAGAAATAAGAGAGGAAATCAAAAGGTCCCTGGAAGCTAATGAAAATGAAAATACCACCTACCAGAACCTATGGAACATAACAAAGGCAGACCTAAGAGGAAAGTTTATAGCCATGAGTGCATATATTAAAAGGACAGAAAGATCTCAAATAAATGACCTAATGCTACATCTCAAACTCCTAGAAAAACAATAACAAGCAAAATCCAAAGCAAGTAGAAAGAGAGAAAAAACTTTTAAAGGGCCCAAATTAATGAAATAGAGACAAAAAATACAAAGAATGAACAAAACAAAAAGGTAGTTCTTTGAAAAAATAAACAAGATTAACAACCCCCTGGCAAATTTAACTAAAACAAGGAGGGAAAAGACCCAAATTAGTAAAATTAGGAACAAAAAGGGGAGATAACAACAAACACCATGGAAATCCAGGGAATCATCAGAGACTACTTTGAGAACATACATTGCAATAAATTTGAAAATCTTGAAGAAATGGACAAATTTCTAGATACTTATGACCATCCAAAACTGAACCAAGAGGATATTAACCTCCTAAACAGATCTATAACTCAAAATGAAATTGAACCAGAAACTCCAGGACCTGATGGGATCTCAGCGAAATTCCACCAGACCTTCAAAGAAGAACTAACACCAATACTCCTTCAACTTTTCCACAAAATAGAAACCTAACTCATTTTATGAAGCCAGCATTACACTCATCCCAAAACTGGACAAGGACACATCTGAAAAAGGAGGACTACAGGCCAATCTCCTTAATGAACATTGACACAAAAGTCCTCAATAAAATAATGGTAACCAAGTCCAACAACATATCAGAAAGATCATTCACCATGACCAAGTCAGCTTCATCCCAGGGATGCAGTGATGGTTCAACATATGCAAATCAATCAATGTAATATAACACATTAACAGAAGCAAAGACAAATCCAGTTGATTATCTCAATAGATTCAGAAAAAATCCTTTGTGAATATTCAACACAACTTCATGATAAAAGCTCTAAGAAAACTAGGAATAAAAGGAATGTGCCTCAACGTTATAAAGGCTGTACATGACAAACCTATTGCCAACATCATACTTAATGAGGAAAAACTGAAACCATTCCCCCTAAGTCAGGAATGAGACAAGGATGCTCACTCCTATTCAGCGTAGACCTGGAATTCCTACCCAGTGCAAGAAGGAATGCAAGAAGAAGGAATATAAGGAATCCAAACAGGTAAAGAAATAGTAAAAGTATCCATATTTGCAGACAGCATGATCCTTTACCTCAAAGACCCAAAAAACTCACCCCAAAACTCCTAGATACCATAAACAGCTTCAGCAATGTAGCAAGGTACAAAATCAACTTATAAAAATCAGTAGCCTTTTTATACACCAACAATTAACGAATTGAGAAAGAATATAGGAAAATAATTCCATTTATAATAGCCTCAAAAAAATCAAATACATAGGACAACACAAGATTAACTGTCTTTAGAGTATAAAGGGTTTAAAATAAATAATTCATTGTTATGATGCCATCCAATATGCATCTGTAATTACAGGATGGCTCTTGGTTATAGAGATAAGGGAAAAGTAGAATCTGAAACTTCAGGATTACTACAGTCTCTCCCATGGTTAGAAGATGGCCATAGTGAATTTCACCTCTTTCTCCCTACTCCTCTTACCCCTCTTAACTTTTCCTCTAAGGGCATTTTACTTTCATTTTAGTTTCTGCTTTGAACCTGAATCATATCTAGGTCATTTGTAGTTCATAGAACTTGAACTTGGACAATTTCTCTATTGGGAAACTTTGGTAGTTTGGCTGCAGCTACATCTTTCTGTGGGTTCTGGCACTATTGAATAAAAATCTAGGTTGACTAGGGTTTTTCTAGACTTTGAAAATAATATTGAAATCTTTTTTTATAAAGTGCAGAAAAAATTCTGAAGAGTTAAACATGGAGGGGTTAAAAAGAGTAGTAGATGGGGTGAATTTAATCAAGGTACTTTACATGTATGTATGGAAATATCACAATGAATCCCCTTTGTATAATTAATTTCTGCTGTTGAAAAAATAGAGTTAAATAAGGGCAGGCATTATCCAGGTAGCAGGTGGAAATAGTCAACATAGGTGTGCTTTTTTTTGGGGGGGGGTTTCGTTTGGTTCCTTTATAAATCAATTTTGCCTGGACCTCAATTTCCTTTTATATAATAAAACTTAGTGATGGTACTTTATGTGTTTTTGTTTTTTGTTTTTTGTTTTTTTACTAGATCTGGAATTTGATTTTATACCTGTTCCTTTAAAGAGTTGAACTCTGTTATGGAAATGTTAAGAGATTTAAGTACCTGAATTGCAGAAGGAAGTCAAAACTGGAGGTTTAGACCTTGAGAGGCAGTGTACGGTGTATAGTAATGTTTAAGAGAAAGAAGTTTTAAAAAGAATAAAAATTAAAAAAAATTTTTAAAAAGCGAGAAAGAAGTTTGGCACCACAGTGCTGTTGTGCAAATCCTAGCTCTCTAGCTAAGTAAAGTATTTAACCTCCTGAGCCTTAAGATTTTAATTATTGAAATTGTGAATGGAGAATAATGGGTTTGGGAGGATTAATGAGTCCCTGTTATAATTAGTGGATCACTGTTTGCATTACTAATTGTCTTATGTGCATTTCACATCTGTTCCAAGCAACGTGAAATCTTCCCCAGAGCTAATGCAGTTTCCCAATTTTCTCTTTCTGGTGAAGTTTGTTCACAAGAAGTGCACAAAGAAGTATCTTGGATAAACCTCTAATTCCAGAAAGCTGTCTGCCTTGGTGCACCTGCTGAATAATATTAAGAGCATTTCTTTTTAAAAATCGTGAGCGTCAAGCCACTTTCATTAATACAACAACAATAATAAATGATACTATTTGAGAGATTCAGTGTGTCAGAATTTTACACAATCAAGTTCCCTTTATTTTATTAAAAGCATTTCCTTCTATTCTGTGCACTCATTTTATGTCGCCCACCTGAGTCTCATTTTTGTTAGCGTCCTTTTCCTAAGTGGCCTTATCTGTCCCCTGCTATCCGGAAGGCCATTAACATCCACTTTTGGTAGGAAGCAAGGTGATTCTGAAATTAGCCAGTTACTATAACCCAGTGGTCCAGGCTCCGCCCCCACTGCAAGGAGAGGGAGGAGGGCGGGGCTCGGCAGGTTTCTGGGCGGGGCTCGAGTGACGCAACCCAAGCGCCAGCGCCCTCGCGTGACCTGCTCGGCGGTCGCGGCGCAGAGCCGCAGCGTGTGCGTGGACACCTCCTTTCCTCCGCTTCCTCGGCTACCGCGGGTTCTTGCCAGGAGCTGAACTGCGGCGGCAGGTGGAGGGAATGCGCGCATGCAGAGCTGCGGGGCCCGGGTTGGGCGGCGGCACTCGCGGTCTCCCGAGACCAGCAGAGAGGTCTGGGCCGCCTGGCACTGGGCCGAGTTCGGAGCTGGGTCCCGCCTCGCAGGCCGGGCCCAGGTGGGCGGTACCTTTTCCCGGTGGGTTTGGGGGTGCAGCCGCGTGGGCCCAGGCGGGCGTCGCACAGGCTTCTCTTCCTAGGCTGCCCTCTGCCTTGGCGAATCCAAATCCTCCCTGAGTCCTTTCCGACCCTTGCTGGCATCGCGCGGAGCCCCGGACCTGCATCGCGGGTGAGTCAGGGGGCCCGGAAGGGCTGCGGCGCCTGCGGTAGGGGACCCGGTGGTGGAGTGGGCCCGGTGGGGACGTGGAGGAAGCTAGGTGGACTGGCGCTGCGCGGCCGGGGCTGGCGGGAAGGACCAGGCGTTGGCTAGCTGGGCCAGGAGCCTCGTCAGCTGCCTGGGAGCACAGCCCCGGGGCCCCCGCGGGTGCTTCACGCAGGGTCGCTTCACCTCAGGAGGGAAGGAAGCCTTGAGCTTCCTGGTCTCCTAGCTTGCTTGATTTGCTTGGGTTCTCATGGCTCCCAGTGCGCGACACTCAGCGGAAACTGTGTTTTGGTCAAAAGAGGTAAAGAAAAGTGATTGCCTTCGGGAGAGCATTAATTGTCCTGACTCCCCCACTGGACTTACTGTTGACAGGAGTGTTAAAGGCAAGATTTCTTGCAAAGCGATGGTGGTTTTGTAAGGTCTAAGAGTAAAGTTTCAGCTGATGTAGTTTACCTAGACAAAACTAAGTACAGACAAATCAACCAGGATAGTTTTCTTGTGTTAAGTTGAGTGGTATGTGGATTGTATGCGTATGGTATCTCATTGAATCATCAAAAACCTTTTACGTAAAGTCTTTATAGTCCCACTTTACAGATGGGAGAATAAAAGACCACAGCTCTAAAAGTAAGGGTAACTTGTCCAAAGTCAGAGCTGTGACTCAGCCAGGCCATTAGACTCATTTACAGTCCCTTAATCTGTATACTGTACTGTTTCTCTAATATCTCAAGAGTTTGTAAGGCTAGTTTTATTTGGTAAAGTGTCCAGAGTGCCCGGACTAGAAAAGAAAGTAAGGCACCCTTCGTGCCAGCAAGGACCCAGCAGTTTGATAGAAAAAGTTTTTCTAGGCCACACTTTGAGTATGTTTTAAAGATAGACTTTTTCCTCCTGAGTCCTCTGACTCCCACCTCATCCTCTTTCCATAGGACAGTGATTTTTGAAACTTTTGTAAGATCTTACTTTGAAAATTGGGGTTCTATCTTGGATTTATTACTTCTTGTTTTTAAACTTTAAACAAGGAAATATAATATTGGAGTAAAAGTAGAATAGTTTCCTGTTGTGTGTTCATGTTCAGAGTATTTAATATGAAATGTTAACACTGTTATGAAGTCAGAATACCTGTATGATTGGTTAAAATGTCATTTTTTAATTTAACATGAAACATGAAGAAGGGTCTTCCGAAGTGAAAAGGAAGAAAAAATAGAACATTTCAGGACTTCCAAAAACACTTTGGTTGGTATTATTGGCTACGATTTTTTAAAAAACTAATTTCGAGTTTAAGCTCTTCTAGAAAAAAAGCCGACATCTGCTTCATTTGTCATACAGTCTATGTGGTGAGGGAATGGCAGTGGAGTAGTGGGTGGTGTAAAGTAACCTACACATCCTTGTACCTGAGTTTTGGGCTCTTGATATCTGATGGACAGGTCATGTTTAGGCTGTACACGGGCAGGAGAAAACCAGGGAATCCCTAGGCTTGATTAACAAGTGTCAGTATGCCTTTTTCTCTTCCTTGGCTTGCTCTTTAGTTTGCCAATGTTTATAAAGAGTTTTAAAAATAAATGAGAAAATCAGTTGACGTTTGTTCTTTGTACAATATTTTATATAGATGAATAATATACATATATATATGTTTTTGTGGAGGAGTTACTGGGGTTTGAAATCAGGTCCTCACACTTGGTAAGTAGGTACTCTATCACTTGAGTTGTACCCCCAGCCCTTTTTGTTATTTATTCAGTTATTTATTTTTACTTTTTTTTTTAATAGGTTCTCTCACATTTTGTCTAGGCAGCCGTGGACAGTGATCCTCCTATATACCCTTTCTGCTTCCTGTGTTTCTGTGATGACAGATGCCTGCCACCATGTCCAGCTTTTATTGGTTGAGATGAGGTCTAGCATTGTTTTGCCCCAGATGGTCTTGAACTGTGATCCTCCCAATGACTGCCTTTCAGGTAGGTAAGACTCCAAGTGGGACCCCCTGGACCAGCCTTTTTGTTTTTGAGATTATTTTCCCCTAAAGCTCAGGTTGGCCTGGAACTTGTGATCCTCTTACCTCAGTCTCCCAAGTGTTGGGATTATAGGTGTGCTCAATCACATCTGGCTTTAAGTGTATTTTTTATGATGAAGGTCTATGGAGATTAGTAAAAGACGTGGTTAAACATGATTAAGAAGTAGTTTAATTCCTTTAATAAATATTTACTGAGTGCCATATAGCAGGCATTATTTCAAGCTTCTGTTAATAGAGAAGTGTAGTACCCTGGAGAGTACTACAGTATTGAATCCTTTCTTAAGAAGACAGTACTGCCACGTGCTGGTGGTAATCCTAGCTACTCAGGAGGCAGAAATCAGGAGGATTGCCATTTGAAGACAGCCTGGGCAAATATCTTCAGGACCCTATCTCAGAAAAAAACCTGTCACGAAAAAGGATTGGTGGAGTGGCTCAAGTTGTAGGTCCTGAGTTCAAACCCCAATACCACACACACACAAAAACAACCGAACACTTTTGTGAACTCATGTATTTTCTTGATTTTATATGCAAGGATGTTTTTCGCTTTATGTCAAAGACTACTGTCAAGCACTACTCATTTGGTAATTTTATCTATAATAAATCTTTATTGTTTTCATTAATAAATCAGGGATTTCCAGTACTACTGCTTTAGGTACTATGGTAAACTAGTGTTATAGACTTCAGCAAACTTTTTCATCTAAAGATAGTGACAGAATTTTAAAATTTCATGGGCGGTTAGGAAAATTGATTCGTTAATTTGAGAAAATTATGGGATACAGAAAAAGAAAAGTGAAGTGGTCAGATAGGCAGCAGTTTGGATGATGATTTGGAGAGTGAACTTGGAAGCCTGGTGGTCAGTTACAGCTATTGTAGTAATTCAGTTGAGAAATGAGGACTGGTAGTAGAGTAGTGTAAATGGGACATAAGGGATGGAAATGGATTCAGGAGTTGTAAAGGAGGTATAATGGGTAAGATTTACTGGGCTTCAGAGAGATTGAAGTCTGCATAATTTCTAGACACTGTTGTGTTCATGCCTATCATTAGGATTTAATAAATATTTGTGCGATGAATAAAAATGAATTCTCTAATGCCCGCCTTGGGAAACTGAATGAATTCTGGTGACATTTACTGCAGCAGTGAGTATAGGAAGAGCATTAGGCTGCAGAGTATGATGAGTTCAGTTTGAGGTGTCATATTTGAGGCGTCTGTGACTTATAAGAAATATCCTTAGGTAGTTGTACATATGGATCTGAGTTGAGAAGAAGACCCAGCTTGAGATACAAGTTTTGGAGACCTATTTTTCTAAAATTCTTTAAAAAGTTTATTTTACTAAGCAGGTGAGCCAATATGAATTTCTGGCTGTAGATGTGAGGTTTGCTAAAGTGCATCAGTTTTCTTGTATGGTAAGACTTTTTAAGTGTTTAAAATTGTTTCATATGTAACATGAAAAATATATGTGTATTTACTGGGAATTGAGCCCAGGGCCTCACGCATGTGCTCTACCAATTAGCTATACCCTGAGTCCAAGAATCAGTTTTGTGGTATGGATTATGTTAAAATGTGCTTTACATTTATTCAGTTTTCTGATATATAGTGTTTGAATTGTCTATACGTGAATATTCCTTCTGCCTGGTATTTGATTTGCTTATAAGAATCATTCATTGATATTTGTGGAACTGTTTTATTCATATTAACTTAATACTTTCTCGATTATGGTTTATGCCAGCTGATTTTAGTTAGAAAATTTGTAACTCATTAAATGCATGTTTTTCTCATACACATTTTACAGAATGAGAGAAATGTTAGTCATTATTTAGTGCCATGCGTATTGATGTTGTTTTTGCTTTCATTCTTGTGTTGAACTTAGCTACTACTTCTGTAGTGTGTGTGTGTTTGGTAAGGCCAAATGTTATGAGTTTTATTTTTGCTTTATATTTTTAATGCCTTTAGCATCTCTTCATGGAAAAGAAGGCCATTTTGCTACTTGGAGGCAGGCTCAAATAGATGCAGTAATTTACTCAAGCTGTTTCACAGCCTGCCTTGTTTCCAAAGTACCAGATGATTTCCATTATTTCTTTTCTTTTTCTTTTTGGTGGTACTGGTGCTTGAACTCAGGTACTCACATTTGCTAGGCAGGTGCTCTACCACTTGAGCCACTTCTCAAGTCCTCCATTATTTCTCACTTCAATTTTTTTTTGACAGGCCTGTGGTTTGAACTCAGGACCTTATGCTTGCCAGGAAGGCACTTGAGCCATGGTACCAGCCCTGCTGTTTCTGATTGAATGTTATTTTTGGTTTGACTTTAGAGGGATATCAATGAATGTGTGTTTGTTGTATATAGAATCCTAGGACTGAAGGGGATGTGTGGAATGACTTCCTGGGTAGCAGGAATTCTACCAAGTAATCTGTTTGACTTAAAAGGACAACTGTGTATTTGTTTGCTTAAATGCCTAGAATAGGGGATTATATAATTGTGATTTATACACACAAAGCTGCTGGCTCTGGCTAAAATGTTAAAGGAAGCTAAATATGCTTTTGTTGTTTGCCATCTCCTTTTTAAGATTTTCCCCATCTTCAGGAATCAGTGCATTTTTGTGCTATTTATAGTTTCTAAAGCTTGTTAATGAGAAAAGTAGTCTAGTGAATTAATTCACACTGATAACACATAGCAATGGTTAATGGTAGATAATATTGAAATAGTCATATGCTGCATAGTGACCTTTTGATCAACAATGGACCACATATATTACTGTGTTCCCATAAGATTAAAGGAGCTTAAAAGTTGGTATAGCTTAATGACATTGTAGTATCTATAATGTGCAACACATTACATGTTTGTGGTGATGCTATCTTATAAAAGTATAGCACATAGATTTGTGTATATCACATAACTGATAACAATAGCAGACAAATCTGTTTCTGCTTTTTGCATTTACTATAGTGTACTTTGTTTAGTTATAACGTGTCCTTTCTATTTGTATTAAGAATAGTTTACTGTAAAACAGTATGTCATGCTACACTAGTAGTGGCTCCATGCATTTTGTGTTTATCACGTCTCTTGGTTGCATCATATTTTCTTGTGTTGATTTAATCTGACATCATCAAAATCTACTGCTAATTTTGACCGTAATAGGTCACATGGACTAAATGGCTTGGAAATGAGATTAAAAGTGACTTAAGGACTACAAAGGTGGAAAATTAGTGATGATTATTGCACATTAGTCAGGGATGTCTCATTACATCATAGTCTATTCTCCTGAAGAATAAGAACAAGTTATGGGAGCCTGTTAAACATTCTGCTTCATTGAAGGCAATGAGACTGACAAAAACTTGAGAAAGGCCTACATCATGTATGGAGAAACTTCTAATGACCTGGGACAGAAGCATATCCTTCACCACAGCATGAGAATCACGGCCAAAGCATAGCATTTGTTTGTGAAATTGAAAGAAAAGCTTGGACCCAACTGTGATGTTGAATTTATTGTTACTTGTGAGTGGTTTGAATGATTCAAGAATCATTATTCATTACATGTGTGAAAATGAGTGGTTAGGCTGCTGAAGAATGTTTGGAAAGTAGGTAAGATAATTGTGGAGGAAAATTATTTGTCAGAGCAAATCTTCAATGTGGATGAAACATCCAGATTCTGGAAATGAATACTGGAAAGATCTTTGATCTGTAAGTGACCAAGTCAATGCCAGGTCTGAAAGCTTTTAAGGACAGGATACCAATCTTGCTTGGGGCAATGTTATAGACTATAAATTGAAACCCTTTGTGATCTGTCACAGTGAGACGCTCATGGCTTTCAAGCGCATGAGTAAATACACACTGCCAGTGACCTACAGGAGCAATAAGAGACCATGGATGATTCAGAATGATCTCCTGAATTGCTGTGGCAGTTAAATGGAGAAATACTCTTTGAAAACAGCATGCCTTTCAAGATGTTGTTTGTTGTTGATAATGTTCTCATGTACCCTTCTTTTATTGGTGATGTTCATCTCAATATCAAAATGATGCTTCTTCTTCCACACCTTCTCTCTGGGACAACCAGTAGATTGAGGAGTTATAGCAATTTTTAAGGACTACTAACCAAGGAGGACCTCTGTCCAGGCTATTGCAGCTGAGGAAACACTGATGCATTTCTCCAAGGATTGCATATATAACTCCATCAAGAACCTTGCTTGGGCTTGAGGCCATGTCCCCAAGAAGTGAATTAATGGCATCTGTTTCTTGAAGTAGACACTAAGGAGATTTGTCCATGACTTCAGCGGACTTATCAAAGGTGAGGAGGATGCAGAAATCCAGGTGGTGGTTGAGATGTCAAACAACTTTAAGGTGGATGTGGATGACATTGAGGAGCTGCTAGAGGTGGTTCCTGACTTGCTGGAACTGGAAGAGGAACATAGCTGAAGAAGCAAGAGCAAAGGAAATTGCACAGTAAGAAGAGAAGAGCTCCCAAGAATTTACAATGAAGGGTTTAGAAGTAGGGTTCTTCCTCCTGCTGCTGTTGCTGCTGCTGCTCCTCTTCTCCTCCTCCTCCCTTCTCGTTTTCCTCTGTCCTTCTTCCCACCTCCTGCTTGTCTTTCTCCTCCAGGGCTTTGCTTATCCTGGGCAACTGCTCTACTGCTGAGTTATACCCCCAGCTCAAGTGAATGGTTTGCAAACCTCAACAAAAACTTTAAAAAGTTTGAAAACATGCATGCTATCACTGAAAGATCGTTATTAATAAAGAATGTTCATGGCTGGGTGTTGTGCCTATAATCCCTGGTATTTGGGAGGAAAGCAGATATAGGAAGATTGTGGTTTGAGGCCAGCACAGTGTTACCGGGGCAAGTTAGCAGTATCTCAAAGAACAAATTGAGAATGGTGTAGTATGCCTGTAATCCCAGCTACATGGGAAGCAGAGGTAGAAGGAATGTAGTCCAAGGTCAGCCCTGGGCAAAAGCACAAGACCTTATCTCAAAAGTAACTAAAAGAAAAAAGGGTCAGGGTTGTGTCTCAAGTGGTAAAGCACTGGCCTAGCAAGTGTGAGACCCTGCAGTCAAACCCCAATAACCTCCCTTCCCCACAACAAAGGGAAGAGGTAAATCATGAATGCTCATGGTTCATCATCTCCTTACTAGCAAATTGATGAGAAAAAAGAAATAAATGAAGCAAATGACCATGGACATATTTCTGAGAAGACTGGCCCCTTCTCAGGATGAGCCTCAGGCAGGTCCTTAGAAGGAATTCCAGAAGAAGGCACTGTTGTCCTAGGAGACTGCTACATGCTTGTTACTGCCCCTAAAGTCCTGCCAGTGGGACAAGATGTGGAGGTGGAGGATAATGATATTGAGGTCCTGACACTGGGCTAGGCTAATGTGTCTGCTTTCATCTTAGTTTTTAACCAAAAGGGTCCAAAAAATTAAAAATAGAAAATGGCTTATGGAATAAAAATATAAAGAAAGAAAATATTTTTTGTGTAGCTGAATGATGTGTTCATTTTATGTAAAAAAATTTAAAAACTGTAAAAACAGTTAAAGTAGTTAAAGATAATTCATTGAATAAAATAAGGTATTTTTTTGTCAGTTTAGTGTAGTCTAAGCATATAATGCTTGGAATTTCTTGAGTGTCTCCTGTACATTTTGGTTGACCATATCCAGTATCATCTCTATAAAATTCTCATTGACTACCTGTAGTATTTCTTCTTTTAGATTATTCTTGTAGGCTTCTCCCCAATGAATTTCTGATGTGCCTTTTGCAGTATGATTTTTGGTTATTTTTGGTGGGACTAGGGTTTGAACTCAGAGCCTCATGTTTATTAAACAGGTGTTCTACCACTTGAGCCACTATGCCAGCCCTGATTGTATTGGGTTTTTTTCAAGGTACGGTCTTGAGAACTGTTTGCCTGGGCTGGCTTCAAACTGTGATCCTCCTGATCTCTACCTCATGAGTAGCTAGGCATAAGCCACCGGTGCCCAGCTCACTTTTTATATCTTAGTACTTACTGCCTGGTTTAACCGGCTTTGTCTTGTGGTATTTTCTCTACTCAAAAATATCTTGCATTATCCCATGAGCTCGGAGGGCTACTTTGATCGTAACAGAGGCCTTTTAAGTGTTTTTCTCTAGGTGACTCTGAAGAATCATGCATTTTAGGTTCTCTGTGCATATGCCCACCACTAGCACTTAACTGCACGTTATCTGTTGCTAACGTCACTTAAATGACTAGAGGCCCTGAAATCTTTTTTGAAATGGGGAATCTTTGGCTATTTCATGCTGGTATGTGGCATAGGCCTAGGTCAGGAGTCTCTGTTGAGGGGGACAGCTGGGATCCTTTAGGGATGGTGAGCAGAAGTAGTTGTGTAGAAGGAAGAGCCATGCTCAGAGTTTGGTAGAGTTAGCCCTTGAGCCGTATCACTTGTGGTCTCTGCCCTCTGTGTTTTACCTATGTTCATGTGCTTATTTGTGGCCTGTGTCACATCCTGAAAGTTATCCCCATGTTGAATTTGGTGTTCATTCCCACATCTACTTGTATACTGTCATTATCTACATAAGTATCTCAGAATTTACATTCTGCATGTTTTTAAAATCACTGCTCCTCTGTACCTTACCTTGTGTGTTGAACATGTCTTAAAGATTCTCCATGTGATGTGGGTAACCTTGAGTTTGTTTACCACCTTCCATACAGTGTTTTTATAAAACAGCAAATGGTCTACAATTTCTGCATTCTTTCTTAATGTTATTTTTATGTTTTGGTGGTTCTGGGGTTTGAACTCAGGGCCTCACCCTTGCAAGCAGGCAGTCTAACACTTGAGGCACGCAGACAGATCTGTTTTGTGTTGGGTGTTTTTGAGATAGGGTCATGCTAACTGAACTAATCCTCCCTATCTCTGCTTCCTGAGTAGCTAGGATTACAAGGCAGATCTTTTGCTACACGTTATAGAGTTGTCCGTTTTTTTATGATAAAGTTGCTGTGACCATTTTATAATACGGATCTTTGTGCTTTTACTCTGGGTTTCCTTGGGCAGCAATATTTTTACCTGCAGCTGGGGATCGATCCCTGGGCCTTGGGCGTGCTGGGCAGTCCTCTCCCCCTGGGTCACGGCCCTAGCAGCCTCAACACATTACTTTTAAATGACATGTGTTATTTGTGTCTTCTATCCGAAACAAAATGTCAGATTTTAATAATGAAATTACATTGTTACTAAGTATCGCAGGATGTTTTAATGACTAAATTTTTCATTTTTTTAACAGGACGCTGACAAAAATTTCATCAGGATCTTGGAGGAACAGGGCCGACTTCTTCTTGCCAGTACCTTCACTCACAGCTGCCCTTCCTGCTGGAGGAGAGAGGAGATGAGACTTTTGTAGCTGGAGCTTCAAGTTTGTGGATATACTTGTGTGTGCCATGCCTTCATATTTGTGGTGTCCATCGCTTGGCTGTCCTGTACAGTTAGTGTCAGAAATTGCTCTCTTATCACATTTTGAGTTTTATGAATGCGTAAAGCTGTCTCTTTCCTCAGGAGTTGTGTGACAAAAAGACATACAGAAATCTGTTTTGTTCCGTGGCCAAGTTTTTTTAGGATGAGCATCATCTCTGAAATTTTACAGTGGAATTTATTGAGAAGTTAGTATATCGAGTGTAAATACCCAGATGGAAATATAACATTCAGCACCCTGAAGTTCAGTCCCCCCATTTCCTCCTCTGTGCTGATGTTCACATTATTCCTGAGGAAACTGTCATCCACCAAGCTGTGTTTTTCTTTGTAGCCTTGTTCTTTATTGGCTTTTACCACTTTCTCGATACCATGAAGAGATATGGACAATTTTGTAGACTTAGATGTTTGTAGGCTGAGTAGTAATGGTGGTAATGTTATTAAGAGGATAAAAGCCAGTCTTTTTTTTTTTATTATTCATATGTGCATACAAGGCTTGGGTCATTTCTCCCCCCTGCCCCCACCCCCTCCCTTACCACTCACTCTACCCCCTCCCTCTCCCCCCACCCCCACAATACTCAGCAGAAACTATTTTGCCCTTATTGCTAATTTTGTTGTAGAGAGAGTATAAGCAATAATAGGAAGGAACAAGGGTTTTTGCTGGTTGAGATAAGGATAGCTATACAGGGCATTGACTCACATTGATTTCCTGTGCGTGGGTGTTACCTTCTAGGTTAATTCTTTTTGATCTACCCTTTTCTCTAGTACCTGTTCCCCTTTTCCTATTGGCCTCAGTTGCTTTAAGGTATCTGCTTTAGTTTCTCTGCGTTAAGGGCAGCAAATGTTAGCTAATGTTTTTAGGTGTCTTACCTATCCTCACCCCTCCCTTGTGTGCTCTCGCTTTTATCATGTGCTCATAGTCTAATCCCATTGTTGTGTTTACCCTTGATCTAATGTCCACATATGAGGGAGAACATATGATTTTTGGTCTTTTGGGCCAGGCTAACCTCACTCAGAATGATGTTCTCCAGTTCCATCCATTTACCAGCGAATGATAACATTTCGTTCTTCTTCATGGCTGCATAAAATTCCATTGTGTATAGACACCACATTTTCTTAATCCATTGGTCAGTGGTGGGGCATCTTGGCTGTTTCCATAACTTGGCTATTGTGAATAGCACTGCAGCAAACATGGGTGTTCATGTGCCCCTGGAGTAACCTGTGTCAGAGTCTTTTGGGTATATCCCCAGGGGTGGTATTGCTGGATCAAATGGTAGATCGATGTTTAGCTGATAAAAGCCAGTCTTGCATGGGCACCTGCTTGTGTCCTTCTGAGCAGCTGTATCTGCCTTTCTGCCTCCCCATGTCAGATCACCCCTCATTTACAAAGCAGTACCCAGCTGGTTTGTGCATGTGGAGCATGTGGTGGACCAGGTTCTGAACAACAGCGACCTTTGTTTCTGGTGAGCATGAGCTGTGTTTCTTCACACTGTCCTTTGCAGGTAGTTAGTAAGTGGAATTTATACTCTCTCCAAAGTAATAGCCATCTCTTACGTTTATTGTAATAGCTGTCTCTTCTGTATGTTAAGGAATACACCCTAGCATTTAATCTTACCCAACAGAAGTAATTGCCTTTTTTTTTGTGTGGTATTCGGATTTGAACTCAGGGCTTCACTCTTGGTAGGCAGGCACTCTTACCACTTGAGCCACTCCACCACCCCTGTTTTGTGGTGGTTTTTTTCAAGATAGGGTCTTATGAACTATTTGCCTGGGCTGGCTTCAAATTGCAATCATCCTGATCTCTGTCTCCTGAGTAGCTGGGATTACAGGCGTGAGCCACTGCAACTTGGCTAGTAATAATCTTCTTATGACATAGCATGTAAGGAAGCATTTGTCTTATTTAAAACCTAATGGAAATAAGCAGCTGCCACTTAGATGATTTACAGGATAGAATGACTTTTAATATACAACTTAATTTTTTAATTGGAAAAATACAGATTAGATTCTACAGCATATTACTCATAAAAATTAATGCCTGAAGGTTAAAGAACTAAGTGAAAGGATTGATTGAGTTTGGGAAAAAATCTGGTTATGCTCCAAATCTAGTAACCTTAAATAATAATCTTCAAGATAAACATCATTTTGGGCTGTATCTGTCCATCCATTTATACTGAAGCACTTTGGGTGCTTCAGTTCCTGGAGTAGTTTATGCCTCCTGCCCTTGGCTTAATAGAGAAGCCAAAGCACAGACTTAGGATAGCCCAAGCAGGGTTCTTTCAATGTGTGTGCAAAATGAAGCAAGGCTCAAATATATGTGTTTCAGAAGAATGTTTTTCACTGAGAGTTTAGAGTTTGCTCTGTGCTTCTCTCAAGGACGCAGCATTCAATGTTGAGAGAATCAGGAAACCCTCAGGGCAGTAAAGGTTATGCTTATAAACTCTAACTTTCTAATATTTCCTTTTGCTTTTTTTTTTTCTTTTGTGCAGTACTGGGGTTTGAGCTCAGGGCCTACACCTTGAGCCACTCCACCAGCCCTAGTTTTGAGACAGGGGCTCTCAAACTATTTGCTTATGCTAGCTTCTAACTTTGATCTTCCTAATCTCTGCCTCCTGAGCAGCTGGGATCACAGGCATGAGCCACTGGCCTGGCAGTTTTTGCATTTTTAAAGCTATCAAGCTCCTTAGTTCCCCACAAGTTTAAGGTACCACATAGAATAGAATGTTAGGAAGATAGCCTGGAGAGGCTGTGCACATCAGAACTGGCTGCATAAGGAAGGGTGGTAGGTGTGGTGCCAAAAGAAGTGGATAACTGGGAGCCTGGGGGTAGAAGAGTACCCTGATTTAGCCTGGCACTTGGGAAGGATTTCTGTGGAGCTGAACCTTCAGGGATAAGGACCAGTGGGAGGGATGGCAGAGGGAAGAAGGCCTGCCTCGTAGCAGAGGCAATTTAGTGAGGAACTACATGCTGAGTAACTTGCTTCATATCAGAAGATAATGTCCTGGCAGTAAGCTCAGTGTTTCCATAGCATTCACTTCACAAAGCATTACACAAAAGTTATGTGGTTATAATATGTCTTTCTAATGTTCTTACATGATTGGTGATCTGTTTGTGGCAGGGTCCCAGAGTTTGTGCAAGAAAAGCAGTTTGGAAATTGGCTGAAGGATGCACCTGACTGGGCAATGTCCAGAAACAGATCCTGGGGCACCCCCATCCCACTGTGGTCAGTGAAGACTGAGGAATGTGGAGAACGGATTATGAAGGCCTGTGAGAATTGGACATAAGCAAGGCAAGAAGTAGCTTAATTGCTTTCAGCATCTGTAGGCCAAGATAGGCCCAGTCCCTGGCCACAAACAGAAAAAGCAGAACAGCTACGTCTCCTAAGCTTGTGTTCAGAGAAGCAGGAATGCAGGTTTCTCCTGTTACAATGTCACATCCCTCCCCGAGAGCCTCTGCTCCACCCTGTTTGCTGCTGTTCATGAAAGGCCCCTGAAGGAGGAAGAGGGGCTTTGGCTTTTTGGGTTTTACTTTGGGACTTTGGGTGTGGGGGGCTTTTTGGAGGGAAAAGAATTACTGAAGGAGAAAGAATTGCTAAAGAGAAATTTCTGAAGGGAAAAGAATGGCTAAAGGGGGGTTGATAGAAAGTCTGCACCGAGAACTTTAACATAGGCCTGAGAAAGCTAAGCGAAAGAAAAAACTTTAATGTAGGCTTTAGAAGCTAAAGAAAAGCCAAAGAGAACATGGGACCATGCAAGATAGAGACTGGAGACTTTGGAATCTGAGCACTGAGGCTTTAAGAAAGCTAAAGAGAGAATGCTAAAGAAAAGCTGCAAGCCTGGGGCAAAAGACTTTAAGAGCGATTAGGCTGAAGATAAGCTAAGAGAAAACATGGGACAGTACGAGTCTCAGGAAAGAGGTTTTAAGCAAGGTTTTAAAGAACTGCAGGGAGTAAGGCCTTAAAGAATGAAAGAGAAAAGAAGCATTAGGGTTGGGCATTTCTACCCGAGCATCCAACACACCTGACCCCACTTTCTGTCTGTCTTCTATCCTGTCTTTGATGAGTCTATGGTTGTCCCCTGTTAAGCCCTGTTCGGTTCAGTAATAACCAGGAGCAAGAAAACAGTGCCCCCTCCTGAGGAGGTGAGGTGTGATCATTTATCCCTGTGTTGACTTTGTTTATGCCGTGTGAATATGGCATGAATTTTTGTTTAAACGTAGCTTTAAAATTTTCCTCTGTTAAGTGAAGAATATAGTTTGTATTTTTCTCGGGAACATCTACACATTATTTCCTTCTTGTGTTGCTCTGCTCTCCTTCCAACACCCTCACATCTAGTTTTAGCATTAACTTAAGGTTAAACTGACCTTGTAGATAATAGGGAAAACTTAAAAAAAAAAAGTTAACCCAACCAAGCATTGCAGACTTTCTAAAATTGTGTGTGAGGGCTGGAGATGTGGCTCAGTGGTAGAGCATTTACCTAAAATTGTGTGTGTAAAGATTTAGGTAGACAGACAGACATTTCCACTGTAGGACCTTCTGTCCAGTGCTGAGAACTTTGCAGCACTAATGAGCGGTGGGAATTACATTTCCTGTAGGGACGTATAAGGCAACGTGAAGTAGGTTGAGTCAGAGCCTTTCAGTTCTGAACACAAAGTGCAGAGAGAGGCCATGGGTGCCAGTAGGTAGCAGAAGCCTGTTCCCTGAATGATGACTCATAGTCACTGTTAGTGGTGTACCCCTGTGAGAAGATCATCCCAGTCTAGGTGTCCCAGCTGGCTCCTCTTCTCAACTCCTTACCCAGACAGAAGCCCAACATCTTGTCATTTAGGCTGATTATTTTGGTATGGTTCAAGCACAGTAATTTAGTTCTAATTTCTTCTTGGGAAAATTCTAGTTAAAGAGCCAGATTTAGGTGCCAGGAAGGAACTAAGATGCCTTAAAACCACAGTCTATGGTATATCACTTATGCTGGTTGTTTTTGGCAAAGACTTGTGCATATCCTCCAGAAGATAGCTGTTGAGATGATGGCTATGAATGTTTAGAATCCTCTCCATGTAGGGACTCTCTGATAGTAAGGATAGTAGGATGTCTGAAAGTAGACAAGTAGCACTTTTTTTCAGAGACCAACTTGTGGCCTTTTATGAAGTAAGCCATCCATATTGGTGATAACTGTCCTTCAGCCCAGATTGGCACATTAATGAGCTTTTAAAAGATATCAGAGATTTCTAAAATGAAACATGCCTGCACTTACATTAACTCAGCATGACCTCTTTGGCTCTAAAGTGCTGCTTTTAACTTTGTTTAACTTTGTTAGTTTGCATTGGGTCAGTGGCAGAGCTTGAAGAACTACCAGGAGCAAAGGTCTCAGATCTCCAAAGAGAGAGCTCAGTTTGTGAATGTTTGATTCACTTCACTCCTAACATCTTGTTAGAACACAATCTGTAGCAAGGTTCAGATCTGCACTCAGATGGCATGCTGGCCGTGTAGCAGCAAGCTGTTTTGAAGTTGGAGTAGGAAAGAATGAGGAGTATAGTAAACATGTAAACCAGTGGTATGGCCATCATCAGTTCTATGCCACACCTTACACATCTCGTAGCACAGTGCGTTTGTTTGCATCACCATCGCCACAGGCACACAATTTTGTGCTTTACCCTCGTGGTCAGTATAAAGTCGCCAGTGATGAACTTTTCCAGCTACACTGTAAGTCTGTGGAGCCACTTTGCATAGAACTTCCTTGTTGACCAAATCAGTAGGACACCTGACTGCAATATCTCATTAGGGCTTTGTGTTTTGTCTTGGCAGTTAAACTGCGAGTTCTCCTGTGCTTAAATTAATAGAAGTGGCCATCTTTCTGTTTGATGGCATTGACCACCTGACCATTCCATCACACTGGGGATGAGAATCTCCGAGGTGTTTGACTGCTGGTTCGAGAGTGGCAGCATGCCCTGTGCTCAGGTTCTTTATCCATTTGGAAATGAGGGAGCTTGAGGATGCTTTTCCTGCAGACTTCATTGCCGAAGGCATTGACCAAACCAGAGGGTGGTATATATGGTATACCCCTTCTCATGTTTTTGTTGATTTTATTTTATTGAGCAAGTGTCTTACTGAGTACCTGCTTGGGAGTCTGTTGGGTGCTGGGGTTGTAGAAAACAAGACAGACTCTGTTCCTCCCTTCTGCTCTTCCCACCCAGCATGGACACAAACATGTCTTTCAGATGTTTCTTTCTCTCGCTACAAATAAGTTGCAGTGTTAAAATTTGAACTATTTCACATTTTGTACCATTTGTATGTTAAATAGGAAGTTAAGTGATACAGTATACTTAATATGTGTATTTGTTTACTTGAAATCATTTACTTAAACTTTGTGTGTGTGTGTGTGTGAAATACCATGGCTTGAACTCAGGGCCTACACCTTGAGCCACTCCACCAGCCCTTTATTGTGAAGGTTTTTTTCAAGATAGGGTCTTGCAGAACTACTTGCTCATGCTGGCTTGGAACCACGATCCTCCTGATCTCTGCCTCCTGAGTAGCTGGGATTATAGGCATGAGCACCAGTGCCTGGCTCCATTTACTTAAATGTTTAATGAATATTTTCACCAAGGCAGTAGAGTAGGTGCTGGAAATGTGGAAGGAAGTTGGAAATGTCTCAAATGTTGAGTCTATAGGTTTATAAATTAACACTCCAGAAAATCCAGAGTAGAGGAGTGTGGGTGTGGGTGGTGGGCAGAGAGAGGGAGACAGAGGCATTAGGGCATTGGTTTTTCACCATTGCCCCATTAAAGCAGTACCCTTATATTAATTAGAAAAAAGGTTAGTTTTTTTCTTTTTGTGGATAGGTTTTTCTGGTTTGCTGGTCCTTGTGTAGGACAGTGTTTAAAGAATTGTTTTGAAGTCATTTTCTGTTTTTATAGGATATTCGTGCAGGGAAACAGGACACCAAGGCTTTTCAGGAAGCAGTATTTATTAGTGTGCTGGTGGCTTAGAAGATTCACATCCAAAGGCTGAGCCCCAAGAACAAAGGGGCTCTCACCTTACACACCCTTGCAAGCAGGTTACAGAAGCAAGAAGCAAGGTTTAACCCATCTATGGTTGCATGTGAGTCCATTGGCTACTTCACCCCCAGTGCCGTGTGACCTTCTTCACGTTCAGATTCTTTAAGTTTTCTCTCCCTGCTATGCCATCCCCTCCCCCTGCTACATTATCATAACACAGCCTTGCTTGCTTCTTTTCTGGCCCTCCTCCCTGCTACATCGTTCCCCACTTTGATGCTGAGTCCCACCTAGGGTCAAAGAGCATCATCCTGATTCAGGGGTTTGTATTTTCATAGCATCATTACAGGGGCGGCTGTTTTTTCTCTGTAGTGGCCTCTATAATGGTCCCCATGGACGACAGTACCAAGGGAACCAGGCAGGGTAACATCAGACATGCTCCCAAGACAAGACCCATCACCCCACTTTCCATGACAAACATGGCCTGCATTGTTTTCTTTACTCTGGAGCATCCAGTATCGCTTACCAGCAACCTGGCAAAGCTGGGGAGTGTATGAGCCGATGTAACACCTGACCCATTGGTGGGTGTGTGATACAAAGTATAGCTGTATGGAGGTCCAGACGTGGGGGAAACCTTGCAAGTGTGAACTAAAAGGTATGAGTCCAAATGTGTAGAGGAGAGCAGGGGTGCATCCCATGTTTGAGCTTCCACCATGTGTAGACTAGTCAGATTCCAAGTGACTAGAGCAGGGCTGTTGTCCCATTGTTCGTGGTCCCCTGTTGTTTCCTGGGAAGTGGTGTCCTGCCAAGGAAGGGCACAGGCGTTTTGGAGGGTGATCTTGCACAGTGAGGCTGGGGCAGGGATGCATTCCTACTCAGGAGAGGCTGGCTGTACTTGGCTGTGGTGGATCCAGCTAGCAATTTTTGCTACTTTAACTGTAGTGGGGGTAGACAAAATAACAACAAAAGGGCCCCTCCAATGAAGTTTTAATGGTTGAACATTTTATTCTTTTACCCAGACAGTATCTTTTGGGTTTTTGTGGGGTTTTTTTCTGAGTAGAATTACCATGGCAACAGTATATTATCAGCATACATATCCAAGAAAATGCACTGCTTAAAATAAAAAACACCATCTTTAAGTATCAAAGGACATGTCTAGAGCCAGTAAAAATAATCATTTTGTCTCTAAGTAAAAGACCCTGTCTTAAAAAAAAAATGAGTTTGTGCCTGGAAGGCTTTAATGCCAGACAGCCACATATGCCTAAGAACCATTTTTTAAAACCTCTCAGCCTTGGTTACTTTGGAGAGGTCTGGCACCAGTGACTCCATTTGAACTTTGATGGCATTTCCCCCCTTTGTCTCCAAACTGCTTGTCTCTGAGCATCTCTGAAGATCTTTCTCCTAGCCAAGTACTAACCAGACCCAACCCTGCTTTGCTTCTGAGACTGAATGAGATTGGGTGCATTCAGGGTGGTATGAAGATCTTTCTTGATTGGTTATTTTTTTCATCATGAGGATTTGTTCTTTCCTGGATTTTGTTTGTTTGCTTTTGGCCCACGTCAGGGGAGAAGTAACAAGCAGATAAGGTGGAAGTCAGTGCCAACGAGACCCTTTTGTCCAAATTTAAGCAACAAAGAGGCTTAGAAGGAGTGGCTCTTAGGCAGTGGGCTTCTAGACAAGGATAATACAGAACAAAATCTAACAAAAACACATCCATAAAGCTAACATGGTTGACACATAAGTACTTATTAGGGTCATTTTCCATGGACTTGATTATAAATGCCCCAGAAGGATCAGAACTATAATGATGAAAACTTAAAAGAGCCACGGTTAAAATTCTGATGGGCAATTTAGCAACTAACAGAATAGTATATCAGTACCACTAACTTTTTTGTTACAGAGTTTATCTAAATTTTGTATTTTAGAAGGCTTGATATACTTGAAAATAAAAATATTTAATATACAGGAACCAGCAACAGCATCACAGCTCTATAAAGGTTATAGATACATACTAGTTTAGTTGTTGCTCTTGAAGTAAAACCTTTGATTTTCTCATCAGTTGGGAGTGAGGAAAACAGTGTCAGTGACCCCAAATAGCCCAGTCACAGACACATATAAGGTAGTGACTGCATTAGAATCACCCAAGACAATAGTTGTTTAGCCATTATTGCGAGGTCATCTAGAAAATTTTACATAAACCAGCTTTTAAATGAACTTTTATTCAGTTATGACTCAGTTACCTCAGTAGTCAAAACCCTGACAAAAATCACCAGAGAACACAGGTAAATATTTACGGGGACTAAGTGTGGAGTTAGGAAACATAGTGGCCAAGAATGATGGCTCAGATGTTGATAAGAGATCACATCCCAGACTGTTGACATTAGCTTATGGCTCATGACATACAGCAGGATCCCACCAACCTGTACTCAATGGAGCCCCCCTAAAATAACAGGCCCAATCTGGCCACCCCAGGCCAAAAATCCCCCCACCTGACATGTGGAAGGAGTAGGACTAACACCTCCACTCTGTTGAGTCCAATAGAAACTGGAGGTCTTGACCTCCAGTGTAGTGCTCCTTTTTGAAGTTTTACGAAAGTAAATCTGTTTCAACCCTCATATCTGTGCAGTAGCACCCGGTGCTCAGCTGCCTCTTGCCCCTCTGTGTTTTAATAAACTCTTGTCTGATAAATTTTTGGATTAGCCTATAGCACCAAAACTTCCTGACAGTTACCTTGCTAAAACAAAAACCTTTTTTAAGACAGTTTTTTAACTGTGTTTTTCTTTCTTAAGACTGCTTGCCTTAGGCAAAAGAAATCTTTATATATTCTAGATGCAAGTCCTTTGTCAAAATACATGCTTTGCAAGTATTTTCTGTGGCTTGCCTATTTATTATCTTACCAGTGCCTCTTTTCTTTTGAGACAGGGTCTAACTATGTAGCCTTTGTAGTTCAGTCTCACCTTGAACTTGGGATCTTCCTACTTCAGTCTCCTGAGTGCTGAGCTTGCAGGTCTGTTCTACCATGCCTGGCTTTATCAATGCCTTTTGATGAACAAATGTTTGTAATTTTGATAGAATACCTCCCCAGTTTCCTTACCTATTGCTAGGGCTGCTGCTGTTCTTAGCATCACCATCCTGGGCAAGAAAGTCTTCCTTGTGTCTTCTTCCTTCCTTCAGAACTGTCCTGCATGGGTTCTGCACTGTGGCTTTTGCCTGGGGCTATGCTGTCATTAATTGCTTCTTGTCCTCGTGTTTCAAGAAATGTTCTGTTTATTGAGGTAGTATTCTTTTTGTTTTCAGGTGTAAATTTGTAATTTAAAAACTTGATAAAGACATTGCCCACAGATATCAGCAACATCCCTGTAGCCAAGGAGATGTATTTATTTACTGCAGTAAAGGAGTACATTCAAAAGGAACTGTGTGGGGTGTCTCAAGGCAATGTCTGTGTGTGGGTTGGGGGTGGGGTTGTTAGAATAAATCTTGGAGCTGGAGTTAGTCACAGGATGGTATTGACGGGTATAACAAATTGTGGTCTTGTTTTTAGACTACATGAGTTTGTTTTTGTTATAGTTTGATCAGTTTATCTCAGAACTGATAACTAAAACTTACAGGATGCCATGAACTGGACTGAGCTATTACACTAGGCTCCAACAGAAACCACTCCAAACCAAAGTGGAGTCACTCCTGCTAAAGTTCCAGTTCACCAATCCAAAACTAAGTTATTAATTTGAAATCAGAAGAAAGATGGTAGCAAAATCCCAAAACAAGGCTTTAAAAAAAAAATTCAGTCTTAACCAATCAGTAACTGACATTACCAATCACCTTTTGTATTATGCTATTTCCTTGTTTATACCCAGCTTATCGCTTCTCTATTTTTAGTTGAGATGCTCCCTGATTCATTACTTGCAAATAAAGGCTAATTATATCATTTAATAAATGAATTGGTGTTTTGACTAAGAGAATCTACAATGACATTGTAGTAGTTTTTGGTTGGTTCTGTTTCATGAATCAGGGTGTGTTTTGTAAGTTGGTTTCCTTTTGTTTTTATCTTTTATGTCACTCCCATATATTTGTAGGAGGAGAAAATACAATCTATGGTTATGGATGAAGATATGAACAATGGGGTTACAGTTCCTTATTTTCTCTTCTGTTTCATTTCAGAGTTGTTTATAGTGTATTCAGTGATGGACAACAGACAGACAGGCTGTAGGGTGCATTGCCTAATTGGCTAAGCTGCTTTTGAGTGCTGATGGACATGTTAGTGCTGTGTGACAAAACGCTCTGGCTCAGTGTCCACGACTGACTCCATCCATCCATCCATCCATCCATGCTTCTTAAAAGATGGTGCTTAATGAGCAAGCCCATCTTTTGCAGTTCAAGCATGATGTACCCTTGCCATTTTATCTTTGCTCAAAATCTGAAGAATGGTGGCATATTTAATGGTTTTCTGTTTATGCTAATGCATGTTTTAACATGATAGACACAATGCATTGTATAATTGCAGCTTTCTGGGAAAGTCAGTATCTTAGGAATTGTTTTTCAGATATTCCATAATTTTTTTCTTAAATAGGAAAACATTTGAGCCAGATTCCAGTGGCTGACACCTAACTACTCAGGAGGCAGAGATCAGGAGGATCAAGATTTGAAGTCAGCCTAGGCAAATAGTTCACAAGACCCTATCTCGAAAAAACCCATCTCAAAAAAGGGCTGGTGGAGTGGCTCAAGGTGCAGACCCTGAGTTCAAATCCCAGTACTTCAAAAAAAATTAATATGACAAAGTATTAGCAGTTGTTATAAAGAAAAACTATAATCTAATAAGAAAAAGGCAAATAACTTGTGACAGAGATGTCCACCTCAGATCTCCTTTCAAGAGAGGACTACTAACTGCAAGGAGTGTGTTTAGCTAATGGCCTCCAACTACAAATTCCTTCAGGTTCACCTAAACTTTGGAGCTGGGATCGCATTGCTCTTGGGTGGCCCATATCAACAAAGGAGCATCATTGTTGCAGAGGTCCTCACCCATTTCTGCATAGTGTGAGACTTTTCTCTTTAGCAGTCATTGCTTTGGAATCCCCCATTTGGCCAGCAGAGATGCCATCAGATTTGTGTCCCATTCGCACAGCTGTCCTTACCCAATCCTGCTTTCTCCCATTTGCTTTGATGAGTGTTATTCCTTAATAACCCATTTCACTCCTAACTCTATCTCAGCATCTGCTTCCTTGAGGACTCAACTGACATGCAACTTCAAAAGGCAAAGTTATAGATAGAAGAAACATAAAAAGATACCCACTACCACTAATGGTGAAATAATTAGGAAAGTGAAAATTGAGGGACCAATAGGTAGAAATTTTTATCACAGGTGAAAGTTTAAAGAAGTTGAATAGTATGTTGGCTAGCATGAGTTAGAATGTAAATTATGAAGGGTGTGGTAATTTGAATTGGCACAGCCACTTTGAGAAACTGCTTTGCAAAATAGTTTATATGTAAACATCTTGTGACTCAGAACTTTCACTTCCTGATAGGCAAGTGCTGTATCACTTAATTACACCCCTATTTTCTAGAAGTTTCACTTCTTAAACATTACTGTTTTTCTGGGGGAGAGTACTGGGGTTTGAACTTGGGGCCTTCACCTTGAGTCACTCTGCCAGCCCTTTTTGTGTTAGGTATTTTCTCCCTTAGAACTTTTCTATGCCCATCCTTTTTTTCCTGGATAGAGCAGTGACTTTGTAAGTGTTCCTGTATGCATAGTGACATTTGAATGTCCTAAGCTTTAGGTATCTGGCTCCCAACATTGATAAAAAGGGACAAAAGAGAAAAGAAAGATGTCCCCCTCAAAATCAATATGCTATTTTTTAAATCCTCCTGGAGGGTGCTTCTAATGGTGGGTGTTGAAACAGTGGCTTCTGTCCTCTGTGTCTGCATTTCCTTCATCAGAATCATCAGTCAGCAGTTTGACCACAGAACCCTGGTACTGAGAAAATGAAGTTTTTATTGGCTTCTGCACATTTCATCAGGAATGCAGGTATAGCTGATTGCTGTGGGATTGAGGTTGGAAGATAAGTAGTTATTATCACACTAGTGACTGTGATTGACTGAAATATTCAATGGCCAAGCCTTTTTTGGAAGCTACAGATTCAAATGGATTCGAGTTCCAAAATAATTACCTCAGTAACTATTCAGTTAGCTGATCATTTTCCCAGTATAACTGTTACCTGTGTACAGAGATGGGCTCCTACTGTTTCCTAACTTTGCTCATCTTTGAAGTCACGCTATACAGATTTTTTTTCCTTTTTTTTTGCAGTGCTGGGGATTGAACCCATGCTTTGTGCAAGGACTTTATGCCTAAGTCACACCCCCCGCTCTTTGTTATAAAATTGTTTAAAAGAGAGCATTCGAGCACAAGATATTGAGTAGGGTCAGTGACTTCATATCACATCAGTTTTAGCCATGTAACGTTTACATGCTGTCAGTACTGGTCTTATGCCTCTGTCGTATGCTGGAGTAATTCACACTGAGGACCAAAACCTGGTAGAAATTACAACAAACTGGGAGAGATGACAAAAGACTTGCTAATAACCTGTATCCAAACATTGAGTACTGAGCTAGGAACTACTCAAAGGTTACAGGCAGAAATGTGGACCCCTGAAATTAGCCAGTTACTGTATTCTTTCACTTTCATTTGAAGTTTTTCTGCTTCACTTTCATTATATAGAAACACAATAAGTATGTGTAAGTTTTATTTCTGGTAACTTGGTAATTTAATGCAACTTTGTGACTAATAACAACTAAGGCAATGAGACAAAAAAAACTTAAATTTTATCAAGATGAGGGAAAGATAGAAATCCAGAGAGGTGAGCAAAGCTTTGGTAGTTTTTTCTTTGGAGATACCAAGAGAGTGAGCAGTGCTTCTCAGAACCGGTTGGGGATAGAGAGTAATAGTGTACACTTTGGGTTAGATGAAAAACTCTGGACCCTAAAAGTAAAGGTGAACCAGAAGTAAACCACTTTTCACATGGGTTATATGCCAGCTTTGTGTTGTATGGGTAGTTTAGGAAATCTTCATTTAAGAAACTGTGTTAGAGTGATTAGAGATAATTTGTGACCTAAGGATCTGACATAAGCAAGTGACAGTCCTCTTTGAAGAATGATAACACCTTCTTCCTAGGCTCCACCTTTTCTACCAACACTTTTTCAATGCAGTGATCTACAAAACACTAAAAGATGCAGGCCTGGAACAGCAAGAGGAAAACTCACAACAAAATGAACAAAAGAAACAAATTCACATGAGCAGGGGGCATGGCTTAAGTCGTGGAGCACTTGACTAGCAAGGAAGAGCCTGAAGTTCAATCCTAAGTATGAAAAAAGAAAAGAAAAGAAAAGGACTTTTTTTTGTCAGGGAGACACAAAAAGAAGGAAAATTTTGAGGGTTAATTATGAAGTACAAAAATGTTACAGCAGATTTGACAAAAATGATGTAGGCATTGTATAATAATTAGAAATAAGCAAATGGGTTTAATAACAGATTTGAAATAGCTAATAAAGATATTGAACTGAAATCTAGGTCATAATAAAATAGTTGGAATAAACAACATTGAGACAAAAGGTAAAAATGACAAGAGATGGAAAATGACAAAGGATACAATGCGAGGTTTGACTAAGAGTTTTAGAGTTTCAAAAACAGATGAGGAAGAGAAATAGAAGACCCACAATTGAGTTCACAAAGCTAGTCAGATGGCTAGAGCCATCTGACTTTCAACAGAGCTGCTAAAAACTATTGGAAAAAAGACAGCCTCTTCCACAAGTTGTTCTGGAAAAACTGGATATCTGCATGTAGAAACTGAAATTAGATCCCTGTCTCTCTGTACAAAAATCAATTCAGAATGGGTCAAAGATCTTTACAGAAGATCTGAGACTTTGAAACTATTACAGGAAAACAGATAAAGCCATGGACAATCACTTTCTGAATAGGAGTGCACTTGTTCAGGAAATGATAGAAAGATGTGACAAACGGGATTGCACTGAATTAAAAGCTTTCTGCACAGCAAAGGAATAATCACCAAAATTAAGAGACAACCTACAGAATGGGAGAAAATCTTTGCCAGCTTATTCATCAGACAGGGGATTAACATCCAGCATATATAAATTATAGAATTCAAAAGAATAAATCCAATCAGTAAGTGGACAAATGAACTGAACAGACTGTTCTTGAAGGAAGAAACACAATTAGCTAATGAACGCATGAAAAATGCTCAACGTTCTCATCCGTCAAGGAATTGCAAATCAAAAGTACACTGAGATTCTGTCCCATGCCAGTCAGTGGCCAGCATCAAGAAACCAAAAGCACAGGTGCTGGTGAGGAGGGGGAGGGGAAGGAACCCTTTTACACTGTTGGTAGAAATATCTGTGAGTGTAGCAACTTTGGATATCAGTATGGAGGCTCCTCATAAAACTAAAAATAGAGCTAGCACTTAATCTTGGCTGTGTCACTCCCGGGCATCTACCCAAAGGAGTCACAGCCAGCATACCATAGAGACACCTGCACACCCATGTTTACTGCACCTCTTGTCACAATAGCCACACTGTGGAATCAACCTAGGTGCCCATCAACAGATGAACAGGTAAAGAAAATGGTAAATGTACACAGTGGAGTATTTGTCAGCCATTAGGAAGAATGAGACTCTGGTTTGCTGGGAAATGGATAGAACTGGAAATATTATGTTAAGTGAAATAAGCAAGACTCAGACAGGGATCCATTTTCTTATATGTGGAACCCAGACCTAAAAATAAAAAATGACGAGTATAAAAGGAGGATGGGGGAGGGAACTAGAAGAAGGGAGGAGGGTGAAGAGAGAGAGAGGGTAATGGGGAGGCAAATTGATCAAAGCACATTATACATATGTATGATAAAATAGAATAATATAAACCATTAAAATAGTAAAAAAAAATCCTGAAGGGAAGGGGGGGGGTAAGAAAAAGTAATAGAAGGGACAAACATGATTAAAATACATTATATGCATTTGATGGAAATATCACAATGAAACCTCTTCACAATTACATATACTAATACAAAAATGTTAACTTAAAAAGATCATTGTAAGAAAAATGGTAAGATTTTTCCTAAAATGAATACATTAAATTTCATAGTGAAAAGTATGCAAATGATCCCTGTCAAGATACATAAAAAGCAATCCACACCTAGATAAGCCAAAACAAAACAGAAGAAAATAAACCAGCTGTTGTCTCAACAGAATCAACTCGAGCAGTAAGACAGTTTAAACACCTTCAGATGGGTGCAGGGCTGTAATCCCAGGACTTGGAAATGAAAAACTGCTGAGCCAGGCTGGGTGCAGTGGCTCCCACCTGTAATCCCAGCCTGGGAAAAACTGCAAGACCCTATCTGAAAAGTAACCTAAAGCAAAAGGGTTGGGGGGTGTGGCTCAAGTGGAACAGTGCTCGCCTAAGAAGCATTAAAGCCCCAAGTTCAAGTCCCAGTATCAAAAAAAAAAAAAAAAAAAAAACTAATGAAGTAGTTTTATGCCTACCAGAGATATCTTTCAAAAAATGTGCCAAGGAGTTCTTTTGGGGACAAATCACAATTTTTGCACTTTTCCATCTCTCTAAAACCCTCTTAATAAAATTGATGACACAACAGAGTAGTAAAGGAATGAACCATGGACAATATCTTAATTGAAATGAAAACAAAGTGGTCCACAAATTGACAAAACAATGGGCCAAACTATTCCCCATTCCCCAATGTCACACTTGCAGGATGTGTGAAAATAACAAAAGGAAGAGAAATTCTGATAGACCCTAAGAGAAGTAGTAAGAACATAGTAAGGTTCTGAGTAGTGGGAAATTCTCTGAGTAGAATAGTAACCCACAGTATAGCCAGGGGGCATGGGAGAAGTTTCCTTCATCTGTAATTGTAGACAAGGTCAAAAGGTCTGAAGGAGCAAGGTGGAGAAGACAGGAATCCAAGTGACATGTCTGCGAATGTACCTTTTTGTAGGATTTAGAATAAATAGGATAGAAGGAACAGTGGCAGAAGAGTTAGACAAGAAGGTATGACTGAACCTTTGAGAATTTAGGCTGTAGTGTAAATATTTTTTTATGTGGATAGTCATTAACTAATATGAAGACTAGACTCTTCATACCGTTGTTAAAAAATTACACTGAATAGCTGCCATTTCTTCATGGTGCCATGTGTTCTCAGCTGGTGGCGATGTCGTGCATGCAGTAACAAACAACGGGTCACTCCCACCCAACTTCCCTGGCTGAAACCTGAAAAAAAAAGTTCACTTTTAAATATTTTCAAAGTTGAACAAACTTTTGGTGCTTTATTCTCTGTGTTTTTCTACTTCACTGATTTCTACTGATTTCCCTTCTGTTTATATTTTGTCTAACTTTCTTATTGCAGAAATTCAGATCATCAATTTCATATCTATTTACTTTTTAAGTACAAGCATTAACAGCTGTAATTTTCCCTCTTCTTGCTGCTTTAGCTTGTCTTCATTATCTTTCAGTCAAACTGCTTCTACTTTTCTTGTGCTTTCTCTTCAAACCATGTGTTACTCAGAAGTATGCTGCTTGGTGTCTAAATTAGGTGAACTTCTAGATCTTTTTTTGTTACTGAATTCTAATTTAGCATATTGTCTTTTTTTGGCCGTTCTGGGGTTTGAACTCAGGGCCGCAGGCACTCTACCACTTCAGCCACTATGCCAGCACTCTGAGTTCTAATTTAATTTCATGCAAAGTAAAAAGCCATTGGCAGCAGACCTGTGTTAAAACAGATGAATTCAGACTGAGCAAATGAAGTAAATGAAAAGATAGTGCGGTTTTTGTTTGTTTGTTTGTTTGTTATTTAAATTACCCCCACTCTTCTCTTATGATTAAAAAACTCAGGACATAATACAAAAAAAATTAGGAGGACTTTGAAAAGTATGGGAAGAAAGAAGACAGCTTAGAGATCTCATGATGTGGGAAGCCACAGGCTAGAGTGAGTTTCCTGGGTTTTCCTTTTGCTTCCATATCTCTCTCACAGGGTGCTACAGAAGTGTGCAGGAGACAAGCAAAGTGCAAAAAGCCAGCAGACAAGACTGTGTCCCTAGCAAAAGTACTGGAAAAATGGTGGCTTGGGGGGTAGAAAACAGTTTTTGACAATATATACCCTGCTCCTGGAAAATATCAGTCCATCTGGAAGCTCCCCCTGGGAGATCTCTGCAGGATAGTGGCAAAGGGAAATACCATCAGTGAGCAGAACTGTGGGCAAAGCATGTGCCTATGTTCTTGGAAGGAGAAATGGCCAGGGATGCAATTATATACCAAGCCATGGGCTGCAGCCAGTGGTCTACATGGATGGTCAGTGACTTGGAGGTAATGTGATTAAGAAATCGGTGACAAAGATATTCGGAGAGAGGCATGTGGATAGACCTCTCAGAACAGGCAAAAAGGTGTGAATGCCTGTGTGCCAGGAATGCTCACTAATGGGCAACTTCAGAAGAGGAGAATTTTAATAATCAAGTGATAGAATGACCTTTTCTGTGAATACCAGTCATTGCCACACCTGTCATTGCCCCATGGGTTTGTGAACAGAATGCCCATGGCGAGAGGGATGGAGGTGACGAATGGGCGTAGCATCATAGACATCCACTTAGCAAGACTGACTTGGTCAGGCCTGCTGCTGTCCAGTCTGCAAATAACAAAGGCCAACATGGAGTGCCCAGTATGGCACCATTCCCCAGGGTGAGCACCAGGTTGATTATGTTAAGCTGCTTCTGTCATAGAAGGGGCAGCATTTTATCCATAACTAAATAGACAATTATTTTGAGTATGTATTTGCCTGCCTTCCTTGAATGCAGTGATTCTTCCTAAAATCCATGGACATCCATGGACTTGCAGAATGCTTTTTCTCTTTTTCATAGTATTCCTTTGATCGAGTAACTAATGCACTTGACAGTAAACGAAGCCTGGCAGTGGGTCCCATGTATGTGGAATGTGCTGTTTTTACCCCATTCCACAACACCCTGAGGCACCTGGCTTGACAGAATGGCAGAATAACCTTTGAATACTCAGTTACAATAGTGCCAGCAGTACCAGGTAGGTTGAGTATCTTGTAGGGCTGGACTGATAAAAGGAAAATTCTGGCTGGGCATGGCAGGTCACATCTGTAATCCCAGCTACTCAGGAAGTAGAGATCAGGATCATAGTTCAAGGCCAGCCTGGGCAGGTTAGCAATAAAAATGAATGTGGTACTTCACAACTGTAACCCCAACTACGCAGGAGACCATAGGTAGAAGGATTTCAATCTGAGGCTGGCCCTGGACAGAAAAATGTGAGAACCTACCTGAAATAATAACTAAAGACAAAAAGGCTGGGGTATAGCTCACGTAGAGCACCTGCCTAGTAAGTGTGAGGTCCAGAGTTCAAACCCCAGTACCACCAAAAAATGGTTTCAAGACCAGCCTGGGCTAGAGTGAGATCCTGCCTCAAAAAACTGCTTTTGTTTTTTGGGGGGTTTTTTTGGTACCAAGGCTTGAACTCAGGGCCTATACCTTGAGCCACTCCACCAGACCTTTCTTTGTGGGTGTGTGTTACGTATTTTCAAGATAGGGTCTCAAAAACTATTTGCCCAGTCTGGCTTCGAACTGCGATCCTGCTGAGTAGCTAGGATTACAGGTGTGAGCCACCGGCACCCGACTGCTCTTGGTTCTTAAGTCTGCAGGTATTTTTTCAACTGCTGTGTGGCTTAGCTGCTGGTAATTGCAGGACCTGTCCCTGGACCTGGTCCTTTTCTGAGTAACATCCATAATGGCTCAGGAAACCCTTACATTTAAGAGACACCTCAGTCTCGAGAGTTTTGGTTTAGTAGGGGTAAGTCTCTGCAGAAGGCTGTACATGCTCAGTCCAGTATTTGGTACTGTGTCTCCAGTAGCCAGAATTCAAAGGTCTAGGAATCAAAACATGGAAATAGGGGTGGAACCACTCACCATGATGCTTAGTGACCCACTAGTAAGATTTTGCTTCTAGTTGCCATGATTTTATGCTCTGCTGGCCTGGAGGTCCTAATTACAGAGGGAGGAATGTTGTGATTCCACCAAACTTGAAAGCTGCCACTTGTCAACTTGATAACCTCTGAATCAACAGACCTAGAAAAAACGTTACAGGGTTAGCAGGGGCCAGCCTGTAACAGATTAATCCAGATTGTAAAGGGGAAAATTGGATTTTAACTCCACAGTGGGAATAAGAAGGTTATTTGAAATGCAGGATATCCTTTAGGGCATCTACTAGTATTGTCAGAGTCAGTGGAACTCTGTAACAACCCAAGCCAGGCAGGGCTATGATGGCACAGACCCTTGAGGAACGAAGGTGATGGCCACCCTGCTGGGTAGAGAACCACGACGGCTGACAAGCTTGCTGGAGGGAAAGTGAATGCACAGTGGGCAGGAGGAGGAGGCAGTTATACATAACGACTAGGTCTGCTTGACCCGTTGCAGAGATGAGGACTGTAATTGTTCTGAGTGCTTCCAGGAAACACTAATACTAAAAGATGCCCTAAAGGGCCTCCTGTATCACAGTGTTTACTTTGTTATGAATATATGTGTGCATGCACACATCTGTTTCAAAAATCCTTGTTTTTCTTCCTATCATGTAGCATTAGACTAATTGTACATGTAAGTGGGTGAGTAACATGTGTGATGGTTAATTTTATGTGTTTAATTTTATGTGTCAACTTGACACACAAATCCCTGCCACACGGTGCCCAGATATTTCCTAAAACATTTTTTGGGGTATTTCTGTGATGACGTTTTTGGATGAGATTCACATTTTAACCAGTATGGTAAAAGCAATCTGCTTTTACCATAAAGTGGGTTAGGCCTCATCTACTCAATCAAAGGCCTAAAGAGACCCAAAAGACTGAGTGTCCCCCGAGTAAAAGAGCATCTGCAGGTGACTGTCCAGCTCTCCTGGTCTCTGTCTGCCGGCCTTCATACCAGACCCGCACCATTATCTCACTTAGTCTCCAGCCGGCCAGGACCATTGCGTTTCAGATTCTCAGGCTCCAGAACTGGGAGAGCACGTTCCTGTAGTATTCCACTTGCCTTTTCTCTGGAGAACCCTAATACAGTGTAGTAAATGAATTCTGTGCCTATAAAGTTGTTGCGGGATAACTTACAGGACAAAGGACAGGTGGAGCAGTCCACGATTACAGTTGGACACTTCAGCCCTCATCTCTCATTTACTAGAAATTATGTAAGACACAGAACTGGACAACACCGTCAGCTACCGAGGTCAAATTCTCACTCATACAACCTTACACCCAGCAACAGCAGTACTTCTTTTAAAAGTACACAGAACATACAACAAGATATGTCATATTCCTAGGCCATAAGACATCTCAAAACAACTGGAACAGAATGTTCTCATGCATTGCTAGACCGGGTGTCAGACTGCAGACAGCAGAAGGAAAATAACAAGACGGGGAGTTGGGGACCAGTGAGTGACCTAGCACCATGAAGGTGGTTCGTCATGTTGGAGAGGACTAGGGGGCGGGGAGGGATCGATTACATGCAAAAGGATTCATAGTAAGGCTGATGTGGGAACCTGGCTTCTCCGTGTTCAGAAGAAAGTTATAAGAATGGAAAGGGAGAAACTGTAATTAGACACAGAGAGGGATATGCAAACTGGAGTGTGTGTGTGTGTATATCAACACACACCTCTGGCTCAACTCACTAAGATAACCTGGGGGCAGCAATAAGCTTTGTCTCAACAAACAACTGCTGGATTCAGTAATCATATCTGCATTAGACAAATACTGTTCAATTTCTAATTATGATGTCTTTCTAAGCATCTTAATGTTACTGGTTTCTGTCTCAGTTTGTCTGGAGGGAAGAACACAATACTCTTTTTAAAGCTTAGTCCTTAGAGACTGGAGCCTTGTTTTATGTGCCTCAGCATTCAGTCCACTCCAGTGATTATTCTCGGTGCGGTTATAAAGAATATGTATTGTGTTCCTGTTGAGTTTAATGTTCTGTAAATGTTCTATTTCCTTATCAATTCATCGTCAGTTTGTTTTTTCAATAACTGAAGGAGAAGTTGTAAATTCTCTCCACTGTGGTTATTCGTTTTTCTGCTTCTTTCTTCCATTCTGTTATTTTTTCTTCATGTCTTTTCTTCCAGGCTGGCCTTATCTTTTCATTATCTTACCAGTATTTTTGGCAGAGTCGAAATTTGTAATTTTAAAGGAATGAAACTTTTCAAGGTCTTTTTTCATGGATTTTACTTTTGGTACCCTGTCTAAAAAGACATTGTAAAACCCAAGGTTGCCTATGGTTTTATCTTATCTTCCAGGGGTTTTACAGTTTTGTGTCTTACAAGTAGGTCTGTGATTCATTTTGAGTTTTTTTTTTTTTTTAAAAGATGTAAGATCTGTATTCTGATCCTTTTTGTTGTTGTTGTTGCATGTGGATATTCAGTTGTCCCAGTACCATTTGCTGGAAGGACTTCTTTCTCCATTGAATTGCCTTTGCCAGAATTGACTCAATTTGTGAGGATGTATTTCTAGGCTCTCTCTATTGAGGTATTCCTTGTGTCCCCCCTCTTCTTTTTATGATACCAGAACCCCAGAACCACACTGTCTTTTTTGTGATTTTATTAGCATATAATAATAGTTGTAAAGGGGGTTACACTGTGATATTTTACATATGTGCTTACAATATAGCTTAGATTTACTCCCAGCCACCATTCTCCCTCTCCCTCTCCCCTCCTTCTTAGGACAATTTCAACAGGTTTCATTCTTCTATTTTCTTTTATGGATACAAAACACATACCCCATGTTCCCCTTCGTTCCCCCTTTCCTTGTGTCCTACCCCTCTCCCACTGGTACTCACCCCTGGAAAAGATTTAATTTCCCCTCCTGCCCTTCGTTTTCCACTCTGTCTTAATTACCCTTGCTCCAAATAAGTTGTGAGTTCTGGTAGTGTCTAACTTGGTTCTTCGTATTGTGTTGGCTCTTCTGTGTCTTTGCCTTTCCATGTGAATTTTAGAATGGTTTTTGGATATATGCAAAGTAATTTACTGATATTCTGATGGGATGTCTTTGAATCTGTAGCTGAGCTTGGAGAGCACTGATATCTTCACTGTGCTGAGTTTCCCCATTGTACGGAATACATCTTCATTGTTTTACATCTTTGATTTCTTTCAGTGGAATTGTGTACTTTGCTTCTTAGAGGTTAGAGTTATACCCAGTATTACTTTGTTTAGGTGTTATATAAATGCTGTACTGTTTTCTAGTTCAACTTCCAATGGCTCATTGCTGGTATATAGGAGAGCAATCAATTTTTGAATATTAACCTTTCATACTGCAAGCTTATTGTAACACCTTTCTTCAGGGTTTTTGTTGGTTATGGTGTGTTGGGATTTTCTACATAGACAGCCATACCAGCTGCAGGCAAAGTCAGTTTTATTTTTCTCTCCTTTCTAGTCTGTGTACCTCTATCTCCATTTCTTCTTACCTAAGTACAGTGTTGAATAGAAGTGGCAAAGGCTTCACATTAAACAAAAAATGACATGCATGTAAATTCACCCCTTAGAACACCATTTCTTTTTCTTTTTTTTTTTTTTTTGAGGCACGGTCCCACTGTAACTCAGGCTGATCTTGCACTTGCCATCCTCCTGCTTCAGTCTCCTGAGAGCTGGGATTACGGGTGTCCCCCTTCCCTCTCCCTCTCCCCTTCCCTCTTCCCCCTCCCCCTCCCTCTTCCCCCACCCCTCTTCCTCCCCCTCCTTCCCCGCTTCTTCCTCCTCCCCCTCTTTGCTTCATTTCTTAATAGTGATTGTTGATTTCCTCTGTGTCCAGAATGTCATGACCACACCTAATATTAACAATAATTTTCCAGCATCGTCTTACACCTGGTTCATATTGAATGGTCCTTTGTACTTTCCTCTTCTTACTCATCTGTGTAAGCCAGGGCCCAGTCTAAGCTGTGCATGTTGTGTGAGGAATGATTTATGATACTTTTGTAATTAAGGAAAAAAATCTCCCCTCTACTTCTCCCTTCTTAAAAAGAAATCTCTTCATAAAATTGACTTGTTGTAGAGGTTGGTGAAAAGAAGGTCTACCTCTCTGAATTCTTTCTGCTAAGTGCATGGCCTCTGTCACAGTGCTGAAATCAGGTGTTTGCTCTAATGAAACCCAGTGTGCTTTATTCGTTCTACTAAATGGAGAATTTGCTCTGCCTTCAGCTGGGGTAAAGAATGGGGTGAGCATGGCTACCTAAAGATGACCAGAGATCGGGATAACCACTGTGAGATTGGCACCTGGGCAGCTGCCCCACTCTGTGAGCTCCTGATGGTGACAGGAAGGCATTGATTGAGGACATCATGTTTAGAGGAAGGACATTATCTTCAAATTGACAAGCATATACGGTGTCGTAGCTAACACTTGAGTCATTGATGATCCAACCTGTGATGTGAATTCTATGACATTTTGTACTTGTGACATGGTACCACTGCTGTAAAAGTTGCCATAAACAGATTATATTACTGAATCACCTAAATAAATTGTTGACTATATTTGGTTAATAAAATTGAAAGTTTGTAGAGGTGAAAATTTGTTCTGGTTTTAAAGCACTGATGTAATACACTGTCATCCCTCTCTGAGACAGAACTGAATGTGCCAGTGGGGCACCAGGAGAAAGAGGGGGTGCCTTCTTTCTCCATCATTCATACATATGCAGACCTTATCTCAGGTGTCCAGGGGCTGTTTGAACCCTATCCTAGATTAGAAGAAAACTTGATCAATCTATTATTGAATCCCTTAATAATTTATTGACTTACCTGAATAATAAAATTTAAATTTTGTAAAGGTGAGCTATCTTTCTGTTTTTTTTTAATTATTATTGTACTGGGAATACATTGTGACATTTATCAAAGTTCTTACAATATATCATAGTTGAATTCACTCCCTCCCTCATTCTCCTTTATCCTCCCCTCCCCTCATTCCTGGAATAGTTTCACCAAGTCTCATTTTTCCCTTTTCACTCGTGAGTGTGTAATATTCCACCACATTCACCCTCCCACACTCTTTCCTTATATCCTCCCCCCTCCCACTGATACCAAACTCCAAAGAGGACCTGTGTTACCTTCCTGTTCTCAGTTTTTGAAAAAAGACATTTTTGTTTGTATAAGATAACTACACAAGGAGTTTCCTTGTGACATTTCCGTGTATATGTGGGTTATAACCTGAATTGGTTCATCCCCTCCATTTTTCTTCTTTCTACTTAGTCCCCTTCTAAACCTGTGCTTTCAAAAGGTTTAAAAAATTCTACATTCATTCTTATATAGAAAGTAATTGACTATTTTCACCTTCTTAACTTCCTTCTTTTACCCTCCCTTTCTCATATGCAATGACCTCTCTTAGTGTGACCTGTTTTTCATAATATTGCTGCATTTGTATTAGGTTTATATTCCACATATGAGAGAAAACATGGTGACTTTTGGCCTTCTGAGCCTGGCTAACTTCACTTAAGTTGATGTTCTCCAGTTCCATTAAACGACAAAATTACATTCTTCTTGATGACTGAATAAACTTCCATTGTATATAAACACCATGTTGTCTTAATCCAGTCATCAGTTGTGGGGCATCTTGGCTGTTTCCATAGCTTTCTGGGTTTAAAGCACTGATGTGATGAGCTTTCCTTCTTCTCTGAAGACAGAACTGAATGTGTCAATAGTGCACCAGCAAGAAGAATGGGTATTTCTGGCTCTTCCAGTCAAACATAGCTCAGATATCCAGGGGCTGGTTGAACCCTATCCTAGATGGGAGGAAAACTTGACCAAAGATCTATAAGGACAAAGGAAAATTGTTTGAATAAAGAAAATAATCTCTTTTTCGAAAAGCAAATGGGAGGATATGTGATTTTACTATAGTAAGAGAGCCTGGGAGATCAGGTTGATTGCACCCAAGATGGTTGCAGTCCCATCCACTTATGGGACAAACAGTTGAATCTGGTTTCTGGAGCATCTTCACCAAGTGTGGGTAGAGGCCTGCTGGCCGTGTTGCGCTCAAGGAAGGACAGGACACTACTGAGTTGACAAGGCTGATGACCACACAAGAGATAAGATATAAACTCCTGGGTCTTCACACATGGTTTCGTGGCCTTGGAAGGTGGGAGACAGATGGAAGGATCGGAAGTGAGGGTCTGAAGCTGTATATTGAACTGAACTCTCCATATTGTATTGGTACAGAGCACATACTTCTATCGAGTGTGTGTCATCAAAGCCTCGTGTTCCCACACTAGAAGGAATAAGGAAGGGGTTGAGATGGTTAGTGGACAGACTCCATCTTCCCAGAGTAGGGAGTGAGGAAACTGGGATTGCAGCCCACATAGCCTACAGAAGAGTCCATCCAAGTGCATCTGGTGGACCTCCTGCCATTCTAAAGTCTCATCTGTCCTTCCCTACTAGGTCACAAATGCGTATATTTTAACAAAATGACAAATGTACCATCAGGAGTGAAGTTCCTTGAGTTTTGTACATAAGAATGGAGTGTAGTGGGAGAAGATGTGAGATTCCCCTGCTAATTGCCCTCCCCAGGGTGGAATCTAGATTTGATCCAACCACAATTAATGTACTGCCCACTTTGTGTCTGTCATCCCCACTGAGGGAGAGACAGTACCCTCCTCATTGAGAAGGTGCTAGTGTGAGAATGCAAGTCAGGGAGGACTTCCAGGAAAAGGGACGTAGTTACTTGTCAGAGCAAACAGTCACTGGGATAAGACGAGCCGAGTGTCCTAGCAGACACCAGAGGTCAGCACCCTGAGACAGGAGACTGTGGTTAGAGATCCTGTGGGAGAATTGGGTCGAGGTGTTGAGATGTGAGACTGGGAAGAGGTGGGTTGTTAGGACACAGTGCACCCCAGGAGTTGTACAGTGAAGAGACCAATTTCCTGATATGTCTTACTGGAAACACAGTGGCTTGTAAAAAAGTCATTTTCACTTTATAGCAGGACTCCACTGTGTGTGGTCATTTGGAATTCTTTTCCTGCTGGAGACATCTGGATGTTTGCTGGGCTGGGTGGTTGTGGATGCTTGTGTTGATGGGTCTTCTCCACTAGTGACCAGAGCACCCTCAGGGGTCTCTCTGTGGCTTTGCCTCCCACCACATGAATCTGGGAACTATACACACTGTCCACATATATTCCAAGAGGATAAATTTTAAACAGCAACTTTCACAATTATTCAGGACATCTCTATGGGAGATCTACAGCAAGGTTGGTGACATCAAAAGTGTCCCTGGGGAACTAAGAGAGACTCCATAGCTGGGGAGGAGCTTCCAGAAGCCAGGTCAAACCAAGGTAGTAACCTAATGACACCTGTTTGAGCACCATATGGAAACAACCCTGCTGTTTCTGGACATTTGTATCTCCTAGAAGTTCAAAGCTATCCCTGGCCATAGTGTGTCTTCATCTTTTGGGGTGGGTTTTAAAAGCAAGAGAGACCATCACTTGTACTTATTTCTAGAATGAAGAAGGACAAAGGAGAGCAGTATGGGAGGAGAACTTGAAAATAATTGAGCTGCACAATGAAGAGTACAGACAAGGGAAACACAGCTTCTCCATGGGACCTGGTGAGTGTGGTGTGCATTGTGTAATCTGTGCTTCCTCTCCTCTGTTTCTTACAAAATGCTCTCTGCTTTGAACATGTTCTTTACTCTTTCTTGAAGACCCATGAAGAATTCAGGAAGACAAGACTTGGCTATCAAACCATGGAGGACGATTGCATGGATTGTCAAGGTGATGTGACTCATGTGAAGGATCAGATATGACACTGTCACATTCAACCCTTCCAGTGCCCACAGAAAAGACAAGAAGGTATTGCCATTTCCTTTAGGAGACTACAAATTGACCTTAGGTTTACCTTTTCTTTTTAGAGAATAGCAGACATCAGAGCTGCTGTTCAGGTCTTGGTATTTGCTTTGTGGTTGATGCCTTTTATTCCCTTTCTAGGGTTAGTGTGTTTCTTGCTAAGCTTTTAGTGTGATTGGGGCCCTAGGAGGACAGATGTTCAGGAAAACTGAGTAGAACCTAGTGGAATGTTCTTCCTCTCAAGGAGATTGTGACTGCACAGATGGGCAAGTCAGTACACACTTCCTGTACCCGATAGATGATGGAGGGCAGGCACAGAGGAATCACCTCTTTAGGACTGCAAAGTAAATGGATCTCTTCACTTTGGTGTCATTCCTGCTCTGGTTGTGCAAGGTGAAACAACCTCAGAGGTAAAAGACTCCTTCCTCAGAATTCCCCTCTAGATGGGAGAATCTGGATATGTCCTAAGTGAGTTCACCCATTATGAAAAATTAACCTGGCAGAGCTCTGGGGTGGTATGGTTAGCACACAGGCAATCTTATTTCCCTGTAACACAGAGCACATGCACACATTGTATATGTAATGCGTTTCTCCACTGTGGAAAAATTCCTATAGAATGTTAGATGAAGCATGTCTTATTAAAGACATATTAGCTATGTTTCGGTATCAAACAGCAGCATGGGATGATTTATAACAGCATTGCTTTGGAAACCCTAAGCTGCAAACTTCTGAGTCCTGGGAACCCAACCCATGTTCAGCGAGGTGGACAGCAATAATTAAGTCTCTTACTCTTTACTTTTCAAAGGGCCGATCCTCAGATTGTTTATCTGAGATCTCTCTAATTTGCTCTTGTGGGTGCTCCTGGCTGTGTACTTCCTTCTTAAATTAGTTGTTACTTTTATGAACACAAATGCTTTGTTCTTCCTATTAAATGGGGAATTTGCTCTTCCTTTAGATGCATGAAGATCTTAAGAGACCAGGACAACCACTGTGGTAGTGCCACACGGTCCAGCTACCCCACTGTGCGAGCTCCTCGTTGGTGATAGGAAGGTTTCAATTGCGGACATCATGACCAGAGGAGGGACTTTATCACCAAGGTGACCAGCTCCTACTGTGTCGGATCCAACGCTTGATAAGTTGTGAGCTCTGACATCTTTGTAGAAGTAAAATGATACCACTATTATAACTGACATAAACACAGTGGTATTAGTGTACATAATGCATTGACTCTCACTTGATTAATGAAATTTAAACTTTGTAAGGATGATACAGCTTTCTCTTTAATACACATTCCATTCTTCTCTGAAGGCAAAATTGAATGTGTCAATGGTACACCAGGAGGAAGAGAGGGTGACTTCCGGCTCCTCCAGTCATACATATGCAGACCTTATCTCAGGTGCCCTGTGTCAAACCCTAACCTTGAGTGGAACAAAATTTGACAAAAGATCTATGAGGATAAAGGAAACTTGTTTGAATAAAGAAAAAAATAATTTTTAGGAAGCAAACAGGAGGATATATGATTTCACTACTATGAAAGGGCCTGGGAGATCGGGTTCATATACCAAGATGGTTGTAGCGCCAACAAGGTATGGAATAAAAGATGTGGATGTAGTTTATAGAACATTTTCATCAACTGCAGCTAAAGTCCTGGAGGCTAATAACAGTCAAGGAAGGACAGGACACTGGTGGGTGGCCAAGGCAGATATGATTCCTGGGTGAAGGCTGTGCTTCACACATGGTTCCATGGTCTTGGAAGGTGGTAGACAGATGGAAGGATCAGAGATGAGGGTGAATCTGCATTAAACCAAGCCACAGGTAATCCTAGAAAAGAGCATCTCTGTTTGAACATAAATTAATAAGGAGAAGTGCTGCCCAGAAACACAGCTTCTTCTCCTGTAGTACATTTGTAAAGTGTCAATTCATGTATTTAAGTAGCTGCTGCTATTTTGAGTGTGTGCCTTCAACAAGTGTCTAGTGGGTCCATTCTTGAGGTGGCACTTGCTGAGCCTGGAGACACAAAGGTCAGATAGATAATGCCGGTTCCCTCCCTTTGGAGCTTCCATTACCTTTGGGCAGCCAACACACCCCAGCATGGTGGGATTCCAGGGCACTGACTTGCATCTGAAAGGGGAGCATAGGACACTGGATGTGTCAGGGTCACAGTGCCCTTTTGGGGTTGCAGAAGGTCTGACAAATGTTCTCTGGTCAAATCTCAGGAGACCTGTGTCATATGTAGTACATGAGATTAGGAGGATGTTTCTCTGTGCTGTGTGAACTTCAATTTTGAATTAATGAACTTTCAGTGAAATTTTGTCATTTGCAAATAAGTGAATGGAACTGGAGAACATCATCTTAAGTGAAGTTAGCCAGGCTTAGAAAACCAAAAATAGCATGTTCTCCCTCATGTGTCGTTTATAGACCTAAAACATGCAGTATTATTATTGTACATGGGTTACACAGTAAGGAGAGAAGTTAGGAGGAATAGGAAAAGGGAAGAAAACCCAAAACTTGAATGTGGTTGATGTGCTCCTCTGTAGAGGAGTGAATAAAGTAATCCTAAAGTGGCAGAGGCCACAATGGGAAGGGGACCAGGAAGTAGAGAAGAGGTCTGGCAGAGATGAACCAGTGTGTTTTGTAATACACAAGTACATGGAAGCAACAGTAGGAATCTCTTGGTATAGCTATCTTTATCTTAAACTAGCAAAAGCACTATGTCTTTTTTATTATCTCCTATGTTTTCTCTTCAACAAAAATCAGAGAACAAGAGGGCAGAACAGGTTCTGCCTGGAAGTGGGGTGGGTAGGGGGGAGGTGGCCTAAATGTATACACGTGAATAAATGTAAAAATGATTTAAAAAAAAAAAACCAAAAACGTAAGAAAGTATTTTGCAAAATAAAAAGAATTGTGGAGAGAAAAAAAAGATAATGAACTTTCATCTATTTCATGGGCTAACATATGCAGAAATATGTAGTTCTAGAAAAATAATTGATAAATCAGATGGAAGAGGACAGGGAGAGCAAAAGGATCTTCAGTTCATAACAGCAAGTCTGCAATTGGAGAGTTTGTTCCTGTGATTCACAGTGACCATCCCCAGCTCCTCTCACACAGCGTGGACAGAGGAACCAGTACTGGCCAGTTGACCTCAGTGCAGGCCGTACAGGTGTCAGCACCCAGTACCTCTTGACAATGTTGTGGTCCAACTTACTGTTCCAGTCCAAGAAAAATAGAAGATAATTTTGTTCTGGGCTAAAGGACAGAAAGACAGCTAGGGAATATAATGTTCTAATAAGACTGTTTTGCTGGTTTCATTAATGATCCCTTTGGTAACAAAAAAAGTAAAGTAATTGTCTCATTTCTCTTGTAAAAGGAGACCAATTAGTCATTGTTGACAGACTCAATGAAAGCTTAAAATTTAATACCCAACTTGCGGGGCACAATAGCAAACTTCTGTAATCCTAGCTGAGGCTGAGATCAGGAAGATAGGTGTTTGAGGCCTACCTCAGCACAGGAATGAAAGACCTGTCTCAAGCAACAGTGGGAGGCACCCTACCCTATGAGCCACACCTCCAGTCAGTTTTGTTCTGGTTATTTTTCAGATGGGGTCTTTTCTGCCCAGGCTGGCCTAGAACCATGATCTGAATCTCATCCTCCCAGGTAGCTAGAATTACAGGCCAGTGGCGCCCAGCTAATTCTTCTGTTTCTTACTTTAATTCTGGCATTTCCTCTGCTTCTGTGTGGTTGTTCCTCTTGTTTTCAATTTTGGACAGTATCTTTTGACTCCTAAATAGAAAGGTGATTTGGCTCACATGCTCCACCCCTTCCTCTTTGCCCTCTCCTTTTTTCTTTTCTTTTTTTGGTAATACTGGGATTTGAACTCAAGGCCTGGCACTTGTTAAACAAGTGGTCTACTACTTGAGCCATGCCTCCAAGCCCCTTGCAACTGCTTTATCAAGATCTAATTCCCATACCATCTATTTTCTGTGTTAAACTGCACAGCTGAGCAGTTTTAAGGATATTCACAAAGATGACGGCCACCTCTAAATGCAGCGTGCACCATTCCTAAGTGCAGAACAGGTTCGTCCTCCCTCCAGAGGAAAACCCCTCCATTGTCAGCACTCCTCATTCCTCTCTCCTCCAACCCCTGACAGCAACCTATTTTCCTCATCATCACTAGTGGTTTTTATTTGTTTGTCTTTTTCCTTTTCTTCTTCTGTGATGGTACTTGTGTTTGAACTCTGGCCCTTGAGCTTGACCCTTGAGCCACTCCTCCAGCCCTTTTTGCTTTAGGTGTTTCCTTGTAGTTTTTTTTTTTTTTTCTTTTAATGGGTCTCAATTTTTGCTCTGACTGTCTTGGAGCTTCAATTCTCCTACCTGTGCCTCCCATGTAGCCGGGATGACAGGCATGTGCCACCATGTCTGTCTTATTTGTCTCAATAACTGCCTGGGCTTGCTTTGAAACTCTATCTTCCTACCTATGCCTCCTGAGTAGCTGGGATTATAGGTGTGAACCATAACTCCGGGCTTGTTTTCTCTTGTAGTCATCTACGGATGTAACATAAGATCTTACTGTGGGTTTGAGTTGCGTTTTCCTAATTACTAATATTTTGAGCGTCTTTTCATGAGTTTATGTGTCATTTAGGTATCTTCTTCAGAAAAATATCTATACAAATCTTTTGTCTATTGTGTATTCAACTTAAGTTTAAGAACTTTATATCTTTTAGAGACTCTGCCCTTATCAGATATATCAGATAGCTGATTCACATACATTTCCTCCTGGCCGAGGATTATCTTCTCACTTTCTTGATGACATTTTAGAATCACCAAAGTTTTCAATTTTGGTGAGGTTGTTTACTCATGTTTTCTTCTAAGGTTTCTACATTCTTAGCTCTTACATTTAGGTCTCTGACAAGGATTGTGCTCAGTCTGTGGGCCACTTTGGGAACCTGTCATTTTAGCAATATTGTCTCCCAATCCAGCCTGGCACCAGTGGCTCATGCCTGTAATCCCAGTTACTCAGGAGGCAGAGATCAGGAGGATCATGGTTCGAAACCAGCCCCAGGCAAATAGTTCTCAAGACCCTATGTTGAAAAACCCATCACAAAAAAGGGCTGGTGGAGTGGCTCAAGTAGTGGAATGCCTGTCTAGCAAGCATGAGGCCCTGACTTCAAATCCCAGTGTTGCCAAAGGGAAAAAACCTCCCTCAAATATTACTTCCATTTTCAATATTTTGTTACTTTTCAATTTTCAATGCGGTTGTGAATGGAATTATTTTCCTAATTTCATTTTATTGTTATAGACATACAATTGATATTGTATTTTTTTGGTGGATGTGGGGTTTGAACTCAGGTCTTTGCACTTGCAAACAGGTGCTCTATGGCTTGAGCTACACTTTCTTTTGTGACAGGGTCTCACTCTGAAGGCCAGGTTGGCCTCAAACTCACTAGTCTCTTACCTCAGCCTGCAGAGTGCTGGGATTATAGGCCTGTACTACTGTGCCAGCCTCACATCTAATTTTTGTATATTGATTATGTATCCATGCTGGTGGAGTGACTCAAGTAGTAAAGTGTCTGCCTAGCAAGCACAAGATGCTGAGTTCAAGCCCCAGGGCTGAAAAAAAAATAGAAAAGGAAAACGAGTTCTATGCATGTGTGTGCCTGCACCACCCATGCACTAGAATTTTCTATGTACAAGACCATGTCATCTATGAATAGAGATAATTTTACTTCTTTTACACACTAGGATTTTTTTTTTTTGGCAGTACTGTGGTTTGAACTCAGGGCCTCATGCTTACTAGGCAGGTGCTCTATCACTTGAGCTACTTGGCCAGCCCTTTTTCGTGATGGGTTTTTAAAAATAGGGTCTTGAGAACTATTTGCTGGGGCTGGTTTCGAACCACAATCCTCCTGATCTCTACCTCCTGAGTAGCTGGGATTACAGGCGTGAGTAACTTAGGTTTCTCTTGTTGTTTTGTTTTGGCAGTACTAAGTATTGAACTCAGGGCCTCACGCTTGCCAGACAGGTGCTCTGCCACTTGAGCTATGCTGTATGCCTGGGTGCCCTGGACCACCACCCTCCTATTTGTGCCTCCCAGTACAGCTGGGATTACAGGTGTGCACCACTGCCCCCAGCCATATGTTGAGATGGAGTTTTGAGAACTTGTTCCCAGGCTGGCCTCCAACTGTGATCGAAACTCTGCCTCCCATGTAGGACTGAGACACCTTACCTGAGTTAGTGTTTTCCCTTGCCTTATTGCTATGGCTTGAACCTCCAGTGAGGATGAAGGTTGTTGAGTTTCTCCTGATTATTGGGTGAAGTTATTTGATCTTTCATCATTGAGTATGATGTTAATTGTGGGTTTTCCAGAGATGGCCTTTGAGGAGTTTTCCCCTATCTCTAGTTTGTTGAGTGCTGCCGAATGGCAAAGGGTGTTGGCATTTGTCCAAAGCCTTTCCTGTATCTATTGAGATGCTTATGTACTTTCATCCTTTATTTAATTAATATAGTATGTTACATTGATTGATTTTCATATATTGAATCAACATTGCATTTCTGGAATAAATCTCACTTGGTCCTGTAATCCTTTTTATATGGATTCCATTCACTAGTATTTTGTTGAGGAATTTGGTGTGTGATTTTCTTGTGATACCTTTGATTTGGTATCAAGGAATACTGGTCTCCCACAGTGAGTTAGGAAGTATTTCTTCCTGCTCTAGAAGACTTTGTGAAGATTTCGTGTTAATTTTTCTTTAAACATTGGGTAGAATCCAGATAATTCAGTAGAGTTTTGTGTGCGTTGGCAGTGGGTAGGGGGCTGATGACTAATCCAGTCTTTCTTTCAGCAGAGAATTAAAAGTCTTGCACTTGCTAGGCAAGTGCTCTGCTGCTTGAGCCATGCACCCACCCCTTTTGCTTTAGCTATTTTTCAGATAGGGTTTTGTTGTTCCTCCTTCCACCCCTCCCCCTCCCCACAATGCCGGCCTGGACACAATCCTTCTACCTACGCCTCCTGTGCAGCTGGGATTACAAGTGTGTACCACTCAGCCCAGCTTCTATTCAGGTTTCTATTTCATCTTAGTACCCTCTCTTAGTGTTTGATGTTTACACTATTACTTTTAATTTCTCCATCAGCCATTTTTCTAACTTTAAATAATAGGATTACATTTTTGTTTCTTGCACATCAACTGTCCACTCTTTCCTTTGATCCTCTATTTTGTTAGACAAAGATATTTACATCCTTTCCTTCTGTGTACCTTATCATAACATCTATCAGCAACACTTTTACCATGTTAAGTTGGGAACATTTGCATTCTGTCTGTCCCCACAACTGATTCCTGAGTGCAATGTCTACAGTTTGGATTTAAAAGTTAAGACCACCCTAATCCTAACTACTCAGGAGGCAGTGAGCAGGAGGATCATGGCTTGAGAACAGCCTGGGCCAAAGAGTTAGTGAGACTCCATCTCAACTAACAAGCCAGACATGGTAGTGCACACTTGTCATCGTCTCAGCTGCTTGGGAAATGTAAGTAGGAGGATCTCAGCCCAGGCTGGTCCTGGGCAAAAATAATAATAACCATATCCTAATAATAACCATAGCAGTAAAGAGCTGGGGGCATGGCTCAAGTGGTGCAGTACCTTCCTAGCAAGAGGAGGCCCTGAGTTCAAACCCAGTACCACCAAAAAGATTTTAAAAAGTTAGAAATGGCTTCTCTCATACCCACAGCCTCAGGAGCATTCTATCTGACCCAATAGTGAACTCTTGTTATCTTTCACTGATTGCTTTGCATGGTGACACATTTGGTTTGTTTCATTTTTGGACCATTATTTCCCATATGGGGTTTGTTGTTTTTCTTGGAGTGTTTAACTGCCTTGTTTGGCTCTGGCATGACTTCATTCTGTTCTCAATACTTTTTCAGGCTCTTCATCATTCCGTCTATTTTTATCGAATCTTCCTTTTCACTACACATCTTCCTCTGAGAGCTCTCTTCCTTTCTGCTCCAAACTAGATGATTTCTTGGTACACCGTCCCCAGACTTCTGTCTTTCCTCCGTGAAGTCACATCAGCTCCTCTGAGCTTGGCCATGCCCTAGTCTCTTCTCTCTGAATTATTTCTTCTGTTATTAAGGGACTTAGCCTTACCTCAGTTTTCCTCTATCTCTCTTTTTGGTGGGACTGGAGCTTGAACTCAGGACTTCACGTTTGCAAAACAGGCGTTCTACCACTTAATCCACACCTCCAGTCCATTTTGCTCTGGTTATTTTGGAGATGGGGGTCTCACAAATTTTTGCCTGGGTTGACCTCAAACCTCAAGCCTCCTGATCTCAGCCTCCTGAGTAGCTGAAATTACAGGCATGAGCCATGGCACTGGGTAGTTTTCCCATCTCTTAAAGGAATAGTACAGATCTTTCTAGAATATAACTTCAGCAGAATTTAGGAGGCAATGTGCTTATATTGAAAATGTGCCTCAAAATGCCCAGGAGAAGGAATTCTGACATAAAATCAAGAATTGATTTCCTTGTTAATTTCTCGTGACTTTTCCCTGGTTTTGACTAATTATCCATCCTGCAGGCTAGATTAAGTTTTGAATTTAATACCTTATATAGCATTCAATCAGAAAAAGAGACAGTCAAGGTTAAAATTGTTACACAATTAAGTCATAGTTTTTCTCCCCTCTCTAAAATAGAAACAATAAGAAGTTACTTCCTTAACATTAAAATGAGTCCAGATATTGATAAGTCTATCAGCAACTATTTAAGGCAGATTTTTTTTTGGTACTTGGGTTCGAACTCAGGGCCTTACACTTGTCTGCCCTTTTCTATGTTGGGTTTTTTCAAGATAGGGTCTCTGAGCTATTTGCCTGGGCTGGCTTCAAACTGCAATCCTCCTCATCTCTACCTCCTAAGTAGCTAGGATTACAGGTGTGAGCCAGCGGGGCCCAATTTAAGGCAGGTAATCTGATGCATAACCCCTTCTGAGCACTATTGAAATCAGAAGGCTGCCTACTCTAGTGGGCAGAATTTGTATTTGAGTCAAGTGCTTTATTGGATGTATTTTGGCTTAATTCAACATATTTTCTTTAAAAAAAAGGAAATCAGATTGGATTTCCATATCTTTGTAAGAAAGAACCCATTTTATATGAGCAGTAATCAAGAAATAAATCAAAGTCTTACACCTCTGAGGTTGTGTGTGTGTATGTGTGTGTGTGTGTACTGGGATTTGAACCCAGGGTCCCAAGTTTGCTAGTTAGATGCACTACCACTTAAACCACAGGTTCAGTCTGCACTGATGAGCCTTTTTTTTTTTTTTTTGGTGGTACTGGGGTTTGAACTCAGGGCTTCATGCTTCCTAGGCAGGTGCTGTATCACTTGAGCCACTCTACAGCCTTGTATTGGTTGAGTTTTTTTCAAGATAGGGTCTCATGAACTACTTTCCCAGGCTAGCTTCGAACCTGAGTAGCTAGGATTACAGGTGTGAACCACTGGGGCCTGGTTCCACACTGAGAAGTCTTTAGGGTGGGCTGAGTGGTGGTTTGAGTTTTTAACTTTATATTAAAAAATTCAGATCAGAAAGAAATTAGGGTAAATTGGGGGATGTCAAAATCACTTAAAAAATTAAGATGTTTAGCATCTGTGTGACTTGGGCCCAAGGGATCCTTCCACTCAGCTTCTCAAGTAACAGACTACAGACAGGTGCTACCATACGTGGTAACGTTTCAGATTTTTAAGAAGCATTTTTGCCTTCCCCAGCATGAGCTTTCGGACAAGCATGCAAATCACTAGAAGAAAAACTGTCAGCTCATAAAGTGCTTTAGCAGCCTGCCATGCTCTCAGATGGTAAATAAAGAAGAAGTCCTTGTCTTTTTCCATTTTCCTGCTGAAACAGTTAACAGTTCTAGGTGAAGGGGACTACAAGCTATTTGGGAGGCAGAGCCATTTTGTATGGACAGATGCCATCCTAAAGATAATGCCGATCAGTTAGAGCTTAAAATTGACACATCATAGGTTCCAACCCTTAATGTACAGTGAAATAAAAATAGTAAAAATGTAGGTGCACCGAACCTTTGCAGAGTTACCATTTTTATGATTTTGACAAGTTCACATTCTGGTTTTACCCTCACACTATTCCAGGCTTAAGTATTTAATATTTAACAATCTGTATTTTATAAATAGTAGATGTGCCTGTCTTCACAATGGAGGGTCAGTAGCAGGTTCGATTGTTGACAAGAGTGCTCATGTGTCAGGTGCCAGTGGCTCACACCTGTAATCCTAGCTACTCAGGAGGCACAGATCAGGAGGATCACAGATCAAAGCCATCTTGGGCAAGTAGTTCACAAGACCCTATCTCAAAAAACCCATCACAAAAACAGGGCGGGTGGAGTGGCTCAAGATCAAGGTCCTGAGTTCAAGATCCAGCACTGGAAAAATAAAGAGTGATCACAGTTGTCTCACCTGCTTAACTTATGTTACTGTTAATTTCCCCTTGTGGCTGAGAGTCCAGGGAGGGGTTTGGGTCATTCTGGAGAAGAAAGAGCTGGAAGGAGTCAATTGGAACTGAGCACCAGGGTGCTTGGGTAACTCTACAAGCATCTCAGAAGTTTTATTCTCACACACATGCACATGCTAAGCTGAGAGGAATCACCTGCCCATCCCCGCCAGGGAGCTGCAAGTCTCCCTCCCACAAATATAGTGCCAAAGCCTACTATGTGCAAAGAAGACCCTGTGGGATGGGATGGTTCTCTGTGAAGGGATTTGGCCGAGGTCATAGGGCTAATTGTTGGCAGAGTGGATGAAATTCAATTCAATCCAATTCAATTCAACTCAACTCAATTCAGTTCACCTCAACTCAGCTCAACTCAACTCAATTCAATTCAACTCAATTCAATAAATGGTTGGACAGCAGTAAGAAACAGAACCCTGGCTGTCTAGAAGTTTAGAGCATATGAGTCCCTGCTGGAAATTCTTACAAATGAACATCTACTCCATTTACAATAAAATCTGAGCTCCTCTCAAGGGCCAGCATTTCCCCATGAGTTCCTTCTTCTCTCTTTGTGGTCACATCAGCTCCTCAACCTAAGGTCATTGCCTCATCAGGGACATAAATGGAAACCTCTGAAATTGGAAGCCAAAATAAACCCTTCCCCTTTGGAGTTGATTTTCTTGGGTATTTTGTCACAGAGACAGAGAGCTGATATCAACCACTGTAACCATTTGTAGGTGCGCAGTTCTGTGGCCCTTGGTGCATTCTCACTGCTGTGCCACTGTCACCACTGTCCATCTCCAGAAGAGGAAGCTAGTTCTGGGACACTCCAACACTGAGGTCCACAGTGGAGCCGGGGACAAGTTGGCCTAGAGTTAGTGTTACCAGATCTCCCTCTTTTCGAGGGACAGTTCAGATTGTGCCTATTGTTCTGGAATAATTAATAATGGCTCTTTTCACTCTGAAAAGCATTCTAGTTTGGAACTATATGGTTTGGATAATATGGTCAGGCTGGTTCCTATGCCTGATATGCTCTTCCCCCATATAGTCCTGTAATGCTAGGTAAAACAGCATCAAGGCCTCCTCCATCTTGTTCTCCTGCTTTGTTGACTTGGAGTGTATCTCACCAGGGAACCCAACCTATGCCTTTGTTCTGTCTTCTTCACTAGAATGTGAGCACCCCTCATGACAGGACCTGCCTCTGTCCTTCATCTCTACAGGCCCAGAGCCAAAGTCAGTGCTTGGGCTGGTGTAGAAATGTACACGTCTGTGGGTTGATGAGTGAATACAGAGGGAGGCAGCTGAACTGAAGGCTGGCACAGTGCTGAGGGATGCTGGGCCCAACCCAGCCTTCAAGGCCCACCTTGGCCATCTCTCTCTGTTTTCCTTGGAATTTGGTATAGGTATTTCTTGGATTACTCAGGGTGTCAATGTGTGGTTACCCTTGGTTTCTCTGCTTTGGAGGGCAGCTGGGGATTCCTTCTCTGAGCCTCATCACCAGCACATCCTTAGAGGATGTTGTGAAGGAAGGAGGACAGCTGAGGGAGCAGAGATGGGCATTAAGAACTTGGATAGCATTTCTCCTTCTCAATCATGAGCTCCCTTGGGTGGCTGCAGTCTTGGGCCACCCAGTGTTATTTATTAGTCTGATATCTACTCTTTACCAAGAGTTAATGTGTATAAGGGCTGCATTTTTCCCTTGCTTTCAGAACCCAGAACAAAAGCAGACTAGTTCTATGAGTTTGGCATAGCTGCTTAAATAAGCTTTGTGAACAGAAACAAGTAACATAGAAAAAAATATAAGCAAATAAGATGTATGTATGTGTTTAAGTCTCCATGTTAAGTCACCAGAACTTGCTTTCATATTTCCTACGACCTCAGTCAAGTATACTGCAACTTAAAATGAAAATGAGTTGCCAGGCATGGTGGTTCATGTCTGTAATCCCAGCTATTTGGGAAGCAGAGGTAAGAGGATCAAGATCCAAGGCTAACTTGAGCAAAAGAAATCAAGATCTTATCTGAAAAGTAATCTAAGAGCGAAAAGGGCTGGTGGAGTGGCTCAAGTGGTAGGGTGCCTGCCTAGCAAGCACAGGGCCCTGAGTTCAAACCCCAGTACCCCAAAGAGAAAAAAAGAAAAGAAAATGAATGGAGAGACACAAAGAGAGGTGCAACCGTTGTAGAGGATAAAGAGAAAATGGCAATGGGGATTATATACTTATTTTTTTGTCTGTTTTTTTTTTTGAGACAGGGTCTTGCTGTGTTGCCCAGGCTGGCCTCAAACTCATGATCCTCCTTCCTTAGCCTCTCAAGTAGCAGGGATTACAGGCACGTGCCACTTCACCTTGCTCACAAACAATTTTAGATGGGGAAAACAAAGCTCCCAGAAGCTGTGTGAGTTGCCCATTTGCCCCCATCTGACATCGGCAGAGGAATCCAGGCCCAGGTAGTTGTCTAGTGTCTTTCCTTGAATGCTCCCTAATGACAAAGTCAAGTTGGAAACCGCAGCGAAGGAAGTTGAGGAGTTTCTGCTGATTCCATGGTACCAACTGCCAAAAAGGAGTTTAGAGACAAGCTCCCTTGCCTCCTCTCTCCGATTTCCTTTCCCCTGTTGTGCAATTTACTGCTGACTGGGATGGTCTGGAGAATTAGGCTCAGCTGTGGAGTAATCCTGCTGTCATGAACATGGCATGAGGATCCCAGCTCTTGTTCGCTAGCCCTCTGTAGCATTTAATTGTGTTTCTGTGGAGGCCTGGTTGCGGGGAGCCAAGTGCAGGGTCCTGGGGGCAAGTGGAAGGAGGCGCTGCTTCTTGAGGCTGTGCACGTGCAGGGTGAGTGCCTCTGCTGTACCTTGGCTTCCTGGCTTTTGCCCCTGAAGTCCTGGCTCTAGTCTTGGTGCCCACAAAGCTAGCCACTGGAGAGGGAGAATGTGGTAGATAGAGGCTCTGGGGTGTCACTGGTGGGGCAGAGTCTCATTGCTCTTATTTTATTATTTTTGGCATTACCGGGGTTTGAACTCAGCACCTCATGCTTGCTAGGCAGACACTGTACCACTTGAGCCACTCCATCAGCCCTTTTTTGTGTTGGATATTTTCAAGAAAGGATCTCAAGAACTATTTGCCCAGGCTGGCTTTGAACCACAATCCCCTGATCTCTGCCTCATGAGTAGCTAGGATTATAGGTGTGAGCCAACAGCACCCGGCTGAGTCATTGCTCTTTAGACCTGAGGCCCTCTTCTCTGCCCTGTGCCATCTGGGGTTTATCCCCAGATGAGAGATCTCTGAGGCAGGCATTGTCATCCCCTGTCCAGGGCCTGTCACTGCAGCTCCAGAGAAAGTGGGTAGAACTTGAGGGAACTCTCTCTCCCTGCCCTTGACATGGACTCCACACTCACCCGGGCAAGCACTTTCCCCTTCCCATGCAGGTCTCCAGCTCTGGACCGTGGAAAGCCAAAAGGGACCCGTCTCCTTGGGCCTGTGAGACAACCTGAAATGCTTGGTCAGGACTGACTCAGCGCTCACTGCTCATAGGAAATTCCTGGCCGTTGCTGCTTCCCTTCAATTTGTAGGAACATTCCAAGGAGTGGCAAGATGGCCACATTAGATGGATAGACCTCCAGCCCATGGGACTGGAGGAAGGCACTTTGCATTTGGTGATCGTGGTAGCATCTTATTAAGCATACAGCTGGATCATGGTAATGACTCAAAAACTTTTATTACAATAAGAAAGAGGGTTGGGTTTTTATGCATCTCAAGCTGTCAGGTGGGCTGGCTTTGAGAAGGGTTTCCTCCACATCCTATTTAGAAAGAAGCATCATGGGTACTTTAAAAGATGTCACGCCAAAAGAACAGTTGGTTTTTATCTCAGACACACAAACATTGAAAGAGCCAGCTTCGTATTTGACTAGGGTTTAAAAAACCAAAAACACTTGGCGTCTTTGCCAAGGTTTTCCTCTACAGAGCAACTTTGTATGAGAGGAAATGAGCTTCAGTATTGCCATGGAGCCATCAGAGGCTGTGTAAGTCAGCTGGTTTGGGATGCTGGCCAGAGCAAGTGCACGTTTGATGCCGGCCATGGCACACTCCCTGCTTGTGCATGTGCATGTGAAATAAACAAGACCAATTTTGTCACCTCTACCTCTATTATCAAGAGTGAAAATTAGAACTACACAGTGCGGAGATCTAGTTTATGAAGGAGTCACTGAGGTGAGGCGAGGTGCCTCACGCCTGTATTCCTGGCTACACCAAATCTATGAGAGGGTGTGGTGGTGTGCACAACTGTGTCATCCCCACTATGGAGGAGGCTGAGATCGGGAGGGTTGTGGCTCCAGTTCTTGAGATCCGATCTCAACAGAAAGAAGCTGGTTGTGATGGCGTGCACCTGTCATCCTGGCTATGTGGGAAGTATAAATAGAAGGAATGAGGTCCTGGCCAGCCCCAGGTGTAAAGCCAAAGACTATCTCTAAAATAACCAATGCAAAAAAGGGCCAGCGAGTGGCCCAAGTGGTAGAGCTCCTCTCTAGCAAGTGTGGGGTCCTGAGTTCAAACCCTAGAACCAAAAAAAAAAAGCCCATGATAAAGACAGCATATTTATAACTTCTAAGTATATTTCCTTTAAGTAGTGCATTTTCTGGAGCATTCTACACAAGTTATTTTTCACTGGGCTGTTTATGTTAATCACCTTCAGGATTCCCCTGCATGAAGAATTTTCAAAGGACTTTGAAAGTCTTTGTTGGAACTGACAGGTTTCTTGTCTTTTTCACCTTCACAGGTTTTGATCCAGTGTGCAACATGGCCAATTTTTTAAATTAAGGAAGCTCTAGACAAGGTGTCGAGAAGCTCCCTTCCCATCCCACCATGCAGCTGTCTAGTGTTCATCTCTCAGTGGTAAAGATTGGAAGGGAACCTGAGAACCAGGTCCGGTGACTCTCAGCTCTAATGAAGCATATGGCAGTGCCATCTGCAGAGCGGGGACCACTGACGGCCCCCTGTCCAGGTGTTTTTCCTTCTTTAGGGCTCAAGCAAGACCCCAGAATCTGCATGTCTAACAAGTTCCAGGAGACAAGCCTGTGGCATCTCCTGCTAAAGAGTGTGCAGTACTCACTTAGGGAAGCCTATGATTTCTCAACCTTCTGAAGGTAGGCAGGTATTTATAGAACTGCTCATATTTGACAACAACCAAAAAAACCCAAGAAAAAGAAGAAACCAACCCTAAAACGAGCCCCCGATTCTCCCCTCGGGCACCTAAGCCACCTTGATGTGAACGCTGCTAACTGAGGATGGAGAGGGCCATGTTTTGGGTGCATTTTAGTCTCTAATAGAAGTCACTGGCCGCCCAATCATTACCATTCACAGATGTGTCAGTCAGTGTTCAGTCTCTGTGACAAAATGCCTGAGGAAACCAATGTACAGGAGGAAAGGTTTATTTTTTCTCAGAAGTTTCACTCCAGTCTGCTGGCTCCATTGCTTTTAGGACATGGTAACACCAAACATCATGGCAGTGAACGTGTGGAAGAGCAAAGCTGTTCCCCTCTTGGTGGCCAGGAAGCAGGGGAGGGGGGAGAGAGAGTGGCAGAGGGGCCAGGGACAAGACTCAGCTTCCAGAACAGCCCCAGTGACCCACTTCCTCAGGAGGCCCACCTCTGTTGTGTCCACCCCTCCTAATAATGCCATCAGGTGGCAACCTAGCCTTTAGCATGTGGCCTTCAGGGGCTTTTCAGAGCCAAACCCTGACACCAGGTGTATCCTTGATCTACCAACAGCTGGATAAATAAGAAGTAAACTCTTGATTGTGAGCCTGTGACATAGGAGAGAAATTCCAAGTTCGTGTTTTTCTGAGCACAGGCAGAAGAAGTGTTTTTTGAGTCAGCTTTCCTAAGAGGGAGCTGCACCAGGGGACCAGGCAGCCACTGAATCTGGGTTTAGTCTTCCCCTGCAAACATGACTTCCTGGCTTTTTTTTTTTTTTTTGGTGGGATTGGAGTTTGAACTCAGGGCTTTGCACTTGCAAAACAGGCTCTCTACTACTTGAGTCACACTTTCAGTCCATTTTGTTCTGGTTATTTTGGAGATGGGGTATCGTGAGCTATTTGCCTGGGTTGCAGTCTTCTGATCTCATCTTCTCAAGTAGCTAGGATTACAGGCATGAGCCACTGGTGCCTGGTTGCTTCCCTATCTTGGAGTTGGTCTTGGTTCCTCTCTCTCTCTCTCTCTCTTGCACTCCACATCCATGTACTGACAATTTCTGGCTGTTCTGCATTCACAATTGATCCACTACCCCACTGATCCCACTCTGGGGCACCCCAGTGGCACTGCCTGCCTGGATTCTACACTTGTTCCATAACTGGCCTTTTCCCCTTTTCCTTCAGTCACCTCACCTCTCCCTGAAACTGTCCATGCTCTACACTGTGGCCCAATTGGAGATTTCAGATCTATGTCAGATCACATCAGTATGACCCCTCTGATGAACAACCCCTCCCCATCCATTGCCTGGGCTGACTTTGAACCATGATCCTCCTGATCTCTGCCTCCCTGGTAGCTAGGATTACAGGCGTGAGCCACCATTGCCTGGCTTTGGCATGTATGTTTTTAAACTTTACTATCTACCCCCCATCGTGAGAAGGTGAGAAAACCCAAGAGGGCAGGAGTTTCCATCTGGTTGTACCCCAGGGCCTGTCCTCTGGTAGGTGCCTGGAGGTTCAGATATAAGACTTGGCCCAGAGTGCTGGAATCTCTATTTTTATCAAGGGCTGTAGGTCACTTTAATGATTGAGCAAATTTAGGAGATCCTGCACAAACTATATTGTTTCTTTACTATAAGATCCCCCCCAAAAGAGTTCTCCCAATCACTAAATTCCTAGAGTCTCCCCAAGAAAGACAGAAATCAAGCCAGCATATGTGATCTCATTTGTAAGAAGGGGCAAAAGCTTTGATTCTGAAACATAAAACAAACACCTAATTAAAACCTCTTTCCATTCAGCCTATAAACAGAACCATGTGCCTGCCTGCCGTCCTTGAAAACAAAGCCAGGCATGGTGGCTTGTGACTGCAATCCCAGCACTTGGGATGCTGAGACAGGATGGAAATGTCCAGGCCAGTTTGAGCTACACAGTGAGACTCTGTCTCATCAGCAACACAAAAGGAAAACCCTTGCTTTGCCTCTGTCCTCCACACCTTTCTCATCCCATCACTTTTGTGGTTTCTACACCAGGGCTTCACTTCCTTCCTTCCCAGTGGTTCCTCGGCCCCCTGAGGTTCAGCTCCTGCCCTTTTATTTCCACAGAACCATTTACCAAAATCCCCAGTACCTCCCAGATTGCATTCACATCTGTTCTCTAACTTGATGTCTTAAAAATTGTGCTAAAATATACATAACGGAAAATTTACCTTTTTGATCACTTTTATGTGTACTGGTTTGGTGCCATTGATTACACTGAAGTTCAAATGTCACTGCCTTCTATCCCCAAAGCCTCTTCCTCTTCCCAAATTGAAACTCTTCTCCCTGCCCCCTAAGCCCTTAGTACCCACCACTCTTTCTTTCTTGTGACTCCTTCAAGTACCTCATGTCAGTGGGATCATACACTCACTAGTTGTCCTTTGTGACTGGCTCCTGTCACAACTTTCACCCCTGCTGGGACACGTCAGAATTTCGTTCCTTCCCACGTGGAATGTAATACATGTGTGTGTAGACCACATTTTCTCTATCCCTTTGTCCATTCATGGGCACTGTTTGATTCCACCTTTTGGTGACTGTGAACGAGACCCTGTTTTCAATGCCTTGGGGTGATACCCAGAAGTGGAATTGAGGGTTCATGTGGCTTCTCTGTTAAATTGTCAAAAGAATGGTCCAGACTGTCATCTGCTGTCCACAGCAGCACTGTTGTCCTTTCTCACCAGCAATGCTCAGATCCTCTGTATCCTTTCCAGCACTCATTGTTTAGTTGTACTTCTTTTCTTTTTTTTTTTTTTTGGTGGTTACTGGGGTTTGAACTCAGAGCCTTACACTTGCAAGACAGGCGCTCTACCGCTTGAGCTACTCCACCAGCCCTGCAGTTACTTTCTTTTTGATAATAGTCATCCTTGTGGGTATGAAGTGGCTGTAAGTTAAATTTTCTGAGGTGATAATTCTATGAACACTCCTTCTCTAAACTCTTCTTTCCAGCCGGGCGCTGTAATCCTAGCTACTCAAGGAGTGTCGTGCTTTGAAGCCAGCCTGGACAAATAGTTTGAGAGACCCTATCTTGAAAATATCTAACACAAAAAGGGATGGTGGAGTGGCTCAAGGTGATGACCCTTAGTTCAAACCCCAGTAGTGAAAAGAAAAGAAAAGAAAAACCACGCTCTTCTTTCAGCCACACACAGTGATGCATACCTGTAATGCCTGCTACTTGAGAGACAGAGGTAGGAAGACCACAGTCCACTGGCCTGGGCAAAAATGTCTATGTTTTTCAGACTCTATTTGCAAAACAAACTAAAAAGGACTGAAAAAAGGGGTGTACGTATCTCAAGTGGTGGAGGGCTTGCTTGAGTTTAACCCCCAGTACTCTGACCCCTCCTACCTCCCAGAATTGCTTTCCTCGACCTTCCCCAGCTTTTCTTTTCTACTTTGATTTTGTTTGTCTTTTCTTTTCAGTCTCTAGCCACCTCATCAGCATTTGCGGTACCCAGAGCTGTATCTGAGCTGTGGCTCCGGGGCCACTCTGCTGCAGACTGCAGACACCATCTACTGAAGCTTCATCGAGAGGTGACTTCACCTTCCACCCGAATCGGTGGGGATTCTCAAGTCTGGATCCCCTACCCAGACCCTTTTCCTGAGCTCTGTTCCAACCAGCCACTATACACAGAAGTTAAGAATACCTGACAAAGCCTGACACAGAGAAGCACTCCTGTCTCTTGCCATGTGATGTCCTGCGCCCCCGTGGGTCTGCCAGCAAGAGGGCCAGCATGACCTACAAACCCTCAACCTTGTACCTCCAAAACCATGAGCCAAAATAGCCCTCTTTTCCTTATCATGCATTCTGCCTAAGGTGTTTCATTATAGTAACGAAAAGCTGACCAATATGGTGTCTTAAAATGTACAAATAGGACCTGGGGATGTAGCTCAAGGGAAGATCACTCGGGTAGCATGTGGAAGGCCTCGCGTCCCATCCCCACACCACACAAACATACAAAAAAATCCCTATGAAGCCGGGTGCTGGTGGCCAATGCCTGTAATCCTAGCTACTCAGGAGGCAGAGATCAGGAGGATCGAGGTTCAAGGCCAGCCCAGGCAAGTAGTTTGCGAGACCCTATCTTGAAAATATGCATCACAAAAAAGGACGGGTGGAGTGGCTCAAGGTGCAGACTGCAAAAAAACCAACCCTATGAATAACTTCAACATAAATTACATATCGCCTAATATATAACATAGATTATTAAAAAAAGAGCTAATATTGTGTCAGGTATCGGGGGATGAGTGATTTATAAGTGTTTTGTCATTGATCCTTTTTTCTCTTTCTTTGAGACAGGGTCTAGATATGTAGCTCAAGCTGGTCTTGAACTTGTGATCCTCCTACCTCATCCTCCAGATGTTGGAATTACAGGAATGCACCACCATGCCCAGCTGTGACCTACCCATCATTCAACACTCTCACCAATCCTATCAGGTAGCTTCTATGTTTAGTCCCATATTGCTGTTGAGGAAACTGAGCGTTTTGGGAAGTACCTTGCTCAAGGTCACACAGTTCTGAACCAGCCTCACCAAATCTACTGTGCAGCTAAGTCTGTGCCAGGCCCCTTGGTACCCTTGGCTCCTCACCCCGAGCTTCTTACTGAGTTGTAATCTCGTTTACTTCTCTATCACTGGAATATACTGCATGAGGCTGGGGAAACTTTATTTTTAATTTTTATTTCCTTCTGTATCAGGTCTTAGCATAGTGCTTACTGTTAGCACCTGCATCCAATTTGTGTAGGTGAATGAGCCAGTAGACAGCACACCGTTATTCATCCATGATCACGCAGTACCCAAGTTTACGATATGTGTGTGCATCACAGAAATTATACAAATTAATATGAGTCTTTTGTCTTCGAGCTCAGTTCTCATGATTAAGTGTCATTTGTCAGGAGACTCTCAGAGGATGTGTGACCTGATGCTCCCCTCTCCCCTCTAGGTAGGTAGAAATGGTAGGGAAGCAATTCTTGTTTTTCTTTTTCTTCTTCTTCTTTTTTCTTTCTTCTTCTTTTCTTCTTCTCCTCCTCCCCCTTCCCCTCCCCCTTCTCCTTCTTCTTTCTCCTCCTTCTTTCTACTACTTTTTTTTCCTCAATACTGGGGTACTCAGAGCTTCACACTTGCTAGGCAGGTACTCTAACACTTGAGCCACTCTGCCAACCCTTTTTTGTGTTGGGTTTTTTGATAGGGTCTCCAGAACGATTTGCCCAGGCTGGCTTCAAACCACGATCCTCCTGATCTCTGCTTCCTGAGTAGCTAGGACCACAACCTGCCAACACCTTGATCTTGGACTTCCAGCCTTCAGGACTGTGAGAAAATGAATGTCTGTTTAAATCTCTAGCCTGTGGTATTTTGTATGGCAGCCAGAGTGAACTGATATAGTCTCCATCCATGCATCCATGAATCCCCTGCCCCCTCAGCATCCTGCTTCCTTTGGATGGAGCTGGACTAGGCATCCATCCACCCACCATCCATCCATCCGTCCACCCATCCATCCATCCATCCACCCACCATCCATCCATCCATCCATCTGTCCACCCATCCATCCATCGTCCACCCATCCTTCCATCCACCCGTCCATCCATCCACCTGTCCACCGGGGCCTGGCGGGAGGCACGCACCCTTCCCCCGCGGCAGGCAGCGACACCCAGACTCTGGGCCGGATGATGCACTCCAGAGCGCGGCTCCCCAGAGCATCTCAGAGCCCAAGGCCTCCCGGGACCGCTCCCTGCCACTTGGCAGGTTATGGGACTGCGGAGATTCCAGCGTGTCCGCCCCTGCCACCGTGACCCTACGCGCTGGCAGCGGCTTCCCCGGGAACTTCCTTCAGCCCTAGGATCACTCCATGAGGTGGGGGGGCGGAGGGCGGCCACGTCCTGAGGTGACTCGCGGGGTGTCAGAGCGCAGGGCCCCAACCCCCCCTCCCCGACCCCTGGGGTCGGACTGAGCTGGAGGAGTGGGGGGTGCGCGGGGCGGTGCCAGGGCTGGTGCACAGCTGCATAGGCAGCATCAGCGGCAGCAGCGGGACTCGGCCCGCCAGACATCCTGGGCATCTGCGGCGCCAGGAGGGGCGCGGCGACTGGAGCCCTGGCCTGGGAGAGGGCCGGTGAGGTGGGAGGGAGGTGCGCGGTGACTCGCGGGGTAGCGGAGCAAGGCGCCCCACACCCCCGGGGGCGGGCTGGGCTGGGGGAGCAGGGGGCGCGCGGGTCGGGGCGGGTGCGCGGCGGCAGCAGTAGGAGGCGTGCGCTCGGGGTCCTGGTCGCCAGAAGGAGGAGGAGGATGTGGCGCGCAAAAGGGAAGTGGGTGCCGGATACAAGCTGGGAGGTAAGAGCCAGAGCGCAAGGGCCGGGAGGGGCGGCGCGGCAGACAGCGGGACTAGGCCCCGCTGTTCATCCCGGGCATCAGGGGCGCGGCTGGCGGGCGCCCCGGCCGGGGGAGGGCCGGTGAGGTGTGGGGGCGGAGTGCGGCCGCGTCCTTAGGGTGACTCGAGGGGTGGCGGAGCGCGACGCCCCCCACCCCCGGGGGCGGGCTGGGCTGGGGAAGCGGAGGGCGCGCGGGGCGGGGCGGGTGCGCGGCGGTGGTGGCAGCAGTAGGAGGCGTGCACTCGGGGTCCAGGTCGCGAGGAGGAGGATGTGGTGCGCAAAGGGGAAGTGGCTGCCGAAAATAGCCCGGAGGTATGAGCAGGAGGGCGAGGGCCGGGAGGGGCGGCGCGGCAGATGGCGGGACTTGGCCCAGCTGGACATCCTGGGCATTGGCTTGTATCTGATTAGATACAAGCACGTGAGATGATTTGATCCTTTAAACTGGGCTTAAAAAGACTCATCTGCTCCTATTTATGAAAAAGAGAGAAAGAAATCATTCTCCCAAAAGTATTTGATAAACTTGAGTTTATTGGACTCATGACAGCTGATTTGTTATTATGCAAAATTCAAAATGAGTTGATTCTGGTTGCTATTGTGCTCTACCAAATAGTTTGTTTATAGTTCATTTAAATGTCATGTTATATTACATTTCAAACAATTTCCTGTCAGCTATACTTTACAAGGTGTCATTTAAGTCTCTGACTTGTGTCTTAAAATGTCGAAGCAACAATTAAACTATCCCATTATGCTTTCATGAGTGGAAAATAGTGTTTTATAAATTTTGAGAATTGCATTACTCACTTGTAAACATCAACATCAACCAAGATGCAAATTGTATATTTTACTTTGTTGAATTACAAAAAGGATATTAAGTTACATTGATAGGCATAACCTAGCTTGTCTCTGCTTGTTTTTCCAAGAACACAGATGAACTCATTTAAATGTAGCAGTACCAAGGAATCATCAGCCAGAGAGAAAACCATGGCAGAGAAAGTTTTCCCTCACAGATAAATGAATCACTGTGTCTTTTAAATAGATTTTTCTCTGATGTTGAATGAGACATTATTTTCTTTGCATCAATAGAGTAGAAGTAGTTATATTTTTGTTTTTGTTTTATACTTGCGTTTCTATTAAGTCAAACTTCTTTTCTTACTGTCATGGTCTGATACTGTGCCGAGTAAAAAGCAAATTTAGTTTGTTATAATGTATTTAATTTTACAAGAGTCAGAAGAGAGTATGCTTTTTTTATTTATTACTACTGGAAGCATTACAAATATTGTGCTAAGTGTTTTGCACGTACTATTTTATTTATCAGCGAATAACCTGAAATAGGTACTATTAATTTATTTATAGTCTACAGTATTCATTTAATAGTCACAACTAAAACTTATTAGTCTGATGTTCCACAATGAGAACGTAAAGAAGCTGGCTCTAGCATGTGTTCTAACTTTCATATGCTAATCGATTAGGATACATTCTTTCACTCAAGGGGAAAAATGGGCACACGCATACACACACAAATAGAAAGATAAGCTCTGCTTTATTTTATCCATGGATTTTTAAAGTATTTATTTTCATTATTTCTATACTGGGAGTGCATTGTGATATTTGCCAAATTTCTTACAATAAATTGTAGTTGAATTCACCCCCTCCATCACTCTCCTTTATCCTCCTCCCTCCATTCATAAAAGAAAATACATAGTAGAGAAGAAATTCATTCAGCTGATGATAGAAGTAACAAGATAGAAGTTGAAACCATAAATGTAAAATCTGTATGAATTTTAATTTTAGCTGTTGTTTATTTTCTGGAACCTCAAGTACCTATGATAAAATATGAGCACACATTACTTTGCTAAACTGCATCATATACAATTTATTTGTATGCCACTTAAAACTTTATTTCTCCTATTTTTCCCTCCCCCTCTTAATAAAAATAATTTACAAAACTGAAAGTACAGCCTCTAAAGTATGGGGGCTTAGAGACCCTCATACTGATAAGTGACATTTCCATAAAATGAGAGCTACCTATGTAGTGAACATATGAAATTCAAAATGAATTGATTCTGGTTGCTATTGTGCTCCACCAAAATCATAGCTACTGTTTAAAGGTAGTTTAAATGTCATTTTACATGACGTTGCAAATAACAAATCAGCTGTCAGGAGTCCAATAAATTCCTTAATTTTGTCAAATACTTTCTGGAGAATGTCTTCTTTCTTGTTCATAAATAAGAGCAGATGAGTCTTTTTAAGCCCTGTTTCAAAGGATCAAATCATCTAGTGTCCTTGTTTTTAATCAGATGTCTTAAGCAATAAGAAGAGACAGAGATCTTTATCTTAATATGAAGGCTCATATCAAGGCATGAGCTCATCAGGCTTATATCATTATCAAAATTAAACCCCTTTGTACTATTAAATGTATGCTAACAAAAAAGGATCTTCCTAGAAAAAAACATTCTAATGTATATTTTCCACTTATGTTTATGAAAGGGGTTATTTTCAGATGTAATTATATGCCTGAATGCAATTGGATGTAATAATCAACAGAGAATAACTTTGCCTGGACCTACAGCCAGTGTCCCCCCACTACAGAGTTCATTCATTAGCTGTAAGAAGAGACATTTGCCAGTATTTTAAAATAATATTCTACTTTCTGTCTCGGCTATGAAAATTAGTTGGAGTGATTTCAATGTTTATTCAGTTAGTACTTATTGATCCACATTATTTTTCTTTTTGTAAATTGTTTGAGTGTAATGTTCAATTGAGAAAACCCTATAGAAATCGGTGAAACCAGACTTGGGAGGCATCTTTATGGAGAGTGCATTTTCATCTGTGGCTTTCAATTTTGCATGGGCTGTAGAGGACCTTGATCCAGTTCTCCCAGTTTATCCTGCTTTGTCTGGGTTTTATCAGCAATTTTGTAACATTAGGGAAACAAGGTTAATTATTCGTGAGTTGCAAATTAACAGTCAAGATTTTTAACTACATTATTTATCCACATTACATTCATCGTCTTCTCAGACTTGATTGCTGATTGATCTGTCATCTATCCATCTCTATCTACCTATCTATCTCTATCTATCATCTATCTTGGCAACTATAATTTCAAAGGTGTCATTTAAACATCTGCCTGTGTCTTAAAATGTCTTTTGTATATTTGCCCTTGGTTTTCTGGAAGGGGATATTTTAATATGTAATTATATACCTGAATGCAATTTGATATAATAATCAACAGAGAATTCCTTTGCCAGGACCTATAACCAGTGTACCCCCACTACAGACTTCATTCATTAAATGTAAGAGGAGACATTTAACAGTATTTTAAAATAAATAGTATTCCATTTTCCATCTTGGCTACGGAAAATGAAAATTTAGCTGGAGTAATTCCAATGTTTATTCAGTGATTACATATTTATCTGCATTATTTTCCTGTTTTTAAATTGTTTAATTAAGTTTAACAATGTACTCTTCATCTTTGCTGAATTCATTAATTGTGGATTCCTTGAGTTTTTATAGAAAGAATCATGCCATATGCTGACAGAAGGGTTTATTTTCTTCATTTCTAAGTTGACTGACTTTTTAAAGAGTTTTCTTACCAATTACTCTGGTTAGAACTTTAAGTACAACATTGTGTAGTCTTGGTGATAGTGAGCATCCTTGTTTTGTTCTGATCACGGGAAAAGTTTCAGTATTTTACTGTAGAGTATTCTTAGCTGTGAGTAATCATGTTGGGGAAGTTTTCTTCCATTCCTCATTTTAAACTCTTTTTATAAAGCAAAGGTGTTGAATTTTTTCAAATGCATTTATCAATGTTTTCAAATGTGGTTTATCAGCTTGGGTGATAATCCATTTTTTCCCTTCCTTTTCTATTAGTGTGTTACAATATATTGATTTTCTTTAGTTAAACCACCTCACATTCCTGGGATAAATCCCACTTGTTCATGCTGTAAGTACTTTTAATATATTGAACAATTTGATTTGCTAAAATTCAGTTAGTATTTTTATATCTGTATTAATAAGGAATATTGGTTAATTTTTTGTGCTGCTTTTTGCTTTGGTATCAGAATAAACTCTCACCTCATAAAATGAACTAATAAGCAATTTCATATTGTAGAGTTTTTGGAAGAATTTGTGAAAGATTGGTGTTAATACTTTTTAAAATGTTTAACTCAGAAGCAAAGTGACCTAGTCCTAAAGTTTTCTTTTTTGGGAGGTTTCTGATTACTGATGAATTTTTGTTGCTATGTACTTGTTATAGGTCTGTACAGACTATCTTTTTTTTATTTTGGTGAGATTGGGGCTTGAACTCAGGGCTTCAACTCAGGGCTTCATGCTTCTAAAGCAGGTAGTCTACCACTTGAGACATACCTCCAGTCCATTTTGCTCTGGTTATTTGCCCAAGTTTGCATTGAATCATAGTTCTCCTGATCTCAGTCTTCCTAGTAATTACAAGTACAAGCATGAGCCACCTGTGCCTGTCTATATTTTCTTATCCTAAAATTGTTTAAGTTTGTGAGATTCTAGAAATTTGTCCATTTCATATTGGCTATCCAGCCATTGGCATGCAGTTTTCATAGTTTCCCTCATAATCTTTGGTTCTGTAAAGTTGTATTCATTTCCCCAATTTTGTTTCTAATCTTATGTCCAACCACTTTTTCTTCTTAGGTAGTTGAGATAAAGATTTGTTAATTTTGTTGATCATTCTAAGCAACCAATATACTCTATTGAATGTGTATCCCGCCATTGATTTATTACTACTTTAATCTTTATTATTTCCTTCTTTCTTTTAGCTGTCATCTCGTTTGTTTTCAATTTTTTTGTTTTCTTAAGATATAAATTTAAGGTTTTGAATTGACATCTTTTCCCATTAAATTGGAGGTTTTTCCATCCATAAATTTCCTTTTGATTAATACTTGTAGTAAATTCTATAAACTTTGGTATTTTTTATTTTATTTGTTCCAAAACTATTTCTTCTTTTTCCCTTTGTTACTTTTCTCACCCATTAATTTATTGAAAGCATGTAATTTAAATTCCACATTTAGCCAAGTTTTCTTCTTTTATTGTATTATTTATTTGTATCTGTATTTCATACCATTAAAAAAATACTATGTACTATTTCAATATTTTAAAATTAACTGAGAGTAGCACTCAGGAGGCAGAGACAGAGGAAAATCAAAAGTTTCAGCCAGTCTTGGGCTACATAGTGAGTCCTAGGTCCAGGTCATATACTGAGAAAAAAGGATTACTGAGACTATTTGGGGGAACTAATGATTGGTGTATTCTGGAGAATTTTAGCCTATACATGAAAAACTTGTGCATTCTTCTATTATATGGTGAACAGTTTTGAATTTATCAGTGTTTTAACTACTTGTTTACATGATCATACAGTATTATTGACCTTCTATTCATTCTTGGAAGTAGAATATTACAGTTTCTAATATACACTTGGCCATTTCTCCCTTCAATTTTGTCCATATTAGACACATATACTTCTTTTGTTCATTTGTGTTGCTCTCACAAATTACCATGGACTGGGTAATTTATAAATAATAGCAACTTATTTATCAGAGGGTCTGGAGTCCAAAATTACAGTATCAGCAGAGTGAGAGACTGGGGCTGCTTTCTGCTTCTAAGATGGTACCTTGTTACTACAACTTCTGAGGGTGAGGAATAGTGCGTCCTTCAATGGTAGAAGTTTTAGAAGAACAAGAAAATCCTGCTTTAGCCTCAAAAGCCTTGCTAAGAAAGCAACTCCCGATCATGAGGGGCAGAGCACTCATGACTTTACTCTTATCAGAGGCCACACTTCTTAACACTGTTTGCACTGAGGATTTATTTTCAATAAGAATTTAGAGGGGACACCATTATTCAAACTTTAGCATATAATTGTGGCTTTAGTGTTTGTTGCTTCCATGATGACTGTTGTCATATCTCATTTATTGTACTTTTTTGCCTTTTGTAACTTTTTTTACTTAAAGTTTATTTTGTTTTACATTAGTATAGCCAACTCTGCTCTCCTTTAGTTATTATTTGCATGGAATATATTTTTACCTTCATTCATCCTCTATATATTTGTGCCTTTGGATGTTAAATAATGTATTATTTCCACTCAAATGTATTACCATTTTTAGCCATTTTATTAATTAGAGCCTAATCCATTCACATTTAAAGTTGCTTACGACTAAGATTTTTTTTCATTTTTACATTTTTATATTTCTTTTACCTTCTTTAATTCCTTGAGTTCACCTAGTGTTGCCTTCTTTGATGTTTCTTTTTTGCATGTATACTTTTGTTGATTCTTTTTTATTTCCTTTTTGTATTTTGTGTATAAATCAGACATTGTAATTAATATATTAAAATGACAGCTACCCTCTTATGATGTTTTTGGCACACAGAACCTCTGGGTTCGTTGTATGACTTTTCACATAAATTTATAATTACTTATTTATATGTTTGTCTTTTAAATCAAATAGAAAATAGAGTTATAAAATAAATATAAAATAATACCACACTTTATATTTGCTTACATAGTTATCTTTAATGCAGTTCTTTGTTTTATCACATGGTTTCAATTGATTGTCTAGTGTCCTCTGACTTCATTCTGGAGAACTCCATTTAACATTGTTTTGAAGGGCAGGTCCAAGGGTAATTTTGCTGGATATAATGGTTTTGGCTAACAGCATTATTTCAATATTTTTAAAATGCTGTTTCATTTCCTTCTCACTTCCATAATTATTGATGTGAAATCTGTTAAAGTTATGATGGATTCCTTTTTTATGTTAAGTAGCTTCTGTCTTTCTACTTCTAAGATCATTTATTTGTCCTTAGTTTATGATAATATGATTAAAATGTGTCTCAGAATATATCTCTGTTTCTCCATATTGAAGTTTACTGAGCTTCATGAATATATGAACCTATGTTTGTTTATCAACTTGAGAAACATTTAGCTTATCATTTCTCCAAATACTCATTCTTCCTTTTGCACCCTTTCCTGTGTTTTTTATTCTTGTATGAATACCATTACAGTTAGACTGACTTATTTGAAGATTTATTCCAAGTGGTTTTTAATAAGAGTATTAAAAAAAACCCTCCCATGTGTGCCTTATGCAGCTCACATGATGTGAAGAAGCTGTGTCAGTCCCGCCTTAATGTCAGTGGTGTGAGTGTTCATGGTGCTTTCTCATGGTGTCATTGGAACTTTTCACCCACAGACAGCGAGGGCCAACTCTGTCCTTAGGTTTGTATGCTTCATGCTCCACATGTACCTTCGGTTCATTGCATGTTCTTTTGTTCTTTTTACTCTCTTCTCCTTCCGTTCCTGGTAATTTCTGGAGGAGGAGGATGTGGCGCGCGAAGGGGAAGTGGCTGCCAAAAACAGCCCGGAGGTAAGAGCCAGAGCACGAGGGCTGGGAGGGGCGGCGCGGCAGATGGCGGGACTTGGCCCCGCTGTTAATCCCGGGCATCGGAGGCGCCATTAGGGGCGCGGCTGGCGGGCGCCCTGGCCGGGGAGAGGGCCGGTGAGGTGGGGGTGCAGAGCACGGCCGCCTCCTGAGGTGACTCGCGGGGTGGCGGAGCGCGGAGCCCCCCATCCCCGGGGGCGGGCTGGGCTGGGGGGGGGGGGCGGGTGCGCGGGGGCTGGCTGGGGAAGCGGGGGGCGCGCGGGCAGCAGAGCCCCGGGTGTGGGGCAGGGGGGAGGAGAGGGAGGCTAGATGGATAGAATGCTGGAGGAGGGAGTAGAGGAGCACAGCTTCCACCTGCTGGAGCAGTGGGTGGGTGACCCTGGAGTGCTGAGCACAGATGGACACGCGGTGGCCCAGATCCGGTGATGCTGCAGCTGATCCTGCTCCCCGTGGGCCTACCAGGGATGTTACACACGACACACACACACACACAAAACACACCAATACAGACACATACAACACAAACATACACATCACACACAGTACACATACGCACACAACTAGGCATACACAGAGACACATACATGACACACATGCACAGAACAAAGATACACAACACATATACACACACATAGCACACACACACATACATACACAAGATACACAACACACACATTCACGCATCGAAACACAGCATACAACACACATACATGACACACACAGACGCACATGCACACACACCTCCTACACCCACAACACATACCACACTAACACGTATACAAAACACACACACAAAACACATACATAAACAACAATACACATAAACAAAGACACATACATACAACACACACAGACACACACCTAATATCCCCACAAACCTACACACAAAACACATATACACACTGGCTGAACACACTAGACACACCAAACACACACAACACACACACCTGACACCCACACCAAACACATACAACACACACATACAATTGTGCTACTGGTACAGCCTGCATCTGTGCTGTTCTGAGCCCAGGTGCCTCCAGGAGCCTTGCAGTGCATTCAGCAGACCATTTCTGCAAGGCAGAGCTCGCCACAGATTGAGCACCCTGCCTGACCCCACAGGCAAGGATGGCTCTAGGACGCCATAGCCCAGAGACATTGGACCCAAACAGGGCAACTCTGGTGCCTGTGACCCACACGGACTTCTGGAGCAGCCAGTCCTCTCTGGAAACCTCAAGAGGCCTTTGGGAGGATACAGGGAGCCAGTGCCCAGGTTGCAGACACGAACACTGCGACCTCCTCTGGAGGGGGTAAGGGCATCTACAGTGGACCAGACCAGTCACCCTATAGACCTCAAGCATCTTGCTCTGACCCAGGCCTCTGGAGGAGGAAGAGGACCTCACTGCTCAGACCCCAACAGGGTTTGGCTTCCATCAACCCTCAGCAGAAGCCTCAGCAGACAGCCCACATGCAGGGAGGCATCTGGGGAGAGACTTCAAGCCCAGATGCCAGCCCTGGCAGAGTTGTCAGAGAAAATGTGCAGCATGGAGCTTGCATGCCCCATGAGGATTTTCCTGGCCACCCCGGGCTGAGTACCTGAGATAAACTGGGAGAACTATGGCAGCTACTTTCATGGACGTGTACCTGACCTAGCCCTTGGGGACTTTGTGTGCTTGAATTGTCTAAAGATGGGGTGCTGAGGGGCAGGAATGGTGAGGCTTTCTAACAATACTTGAAACCTAATGATAAGCAACATTTCCTCATTATTTTCCAGTGACCGACCTTACTGAAATGGTGCTACAGTTGCTGTGCAAAGAAATTCTGGCATGAAGAAGAATGTAAAAATCTACCTTCTGTGGTTCAAGATCAGGTTGGGTGTGAGTAGGAGGTTGTGGGGATCCTGGGAGAGCTAACTTAGCAAAGGTGTCTTTAACTTTTCCTTGCTCCAAGAAGCACCCTGACTGCTTTGCCACTCAGGCAGAGGGGACATGTGGGGAGAGTTATTCGATTTTTTTTGTGCTTTATTCTTTCCAGAAATCCACAGCCAAAGTATAGGCTCTTGAGCTCCAGGTACTGCTCTTGGATCACCTTGCTCAGAGCTCACTCCATCTCCCTCTCATGGAGTGTACTTTCTGCTTTCACTTTCAGTAAAACTTGGCTGCTGCTTTGCAATCTGTTTGTTCCCATCCAGTTCTTTGTTCAGGATGCCAAACACCTGAGATCTTCTCAACCAGGGTCTTTTGCGACCACCCTCTGAGAACACTATGAATACATCTGGGACACATTCATCTAGAGTGCCTTTCCCCACAATTTCTTCCTTTTTTTTTTTAACTTTCATTTTTCTCTGTTCTATTTTATCACCTTCACATTTATTTACATATGTGTACATTGTTTGGGCCACCTGCCCCTCCTCCCATGCCCCCCAATACCTCCAGTCTGGGCAGAACCTGTTCCACCATCTTGTTCTCCGATTTTGTTGAAGAGAAAACATAGGAGATAGTAAGAAAGACATAAAGTTTTTGCAAGTTTGAGGTAAAGATGGCTGTACAGAGAGAGTCCTAGTGTTGCTTCCATGCACTTGTGTATTACAACCCACATTGGCTCATCTCTGCCAGACCTCTTCACTTCTTCCTGGTCCCCTTCCCATACTGGCCTCTGCCAGGTTAAGATTACTTTATTTGCTCCTCTACAGAGAGCACATCAACCACATTCAAATTTTAGGTTACCTTCCTTTTTCCTATTCCTCCCACACACATTCTCTCCTTACTGTGTGACCCATGTCCAATAATAGTATTGAATTTATTTTGGGTCTACAATCTGCATTTTAGGGAGAACCTGTGATTTTTGGTCTTCTGAGCCTGGCTAACTTTGCTTAAGATGGTGTTCTCAACATCCATCTGTTACTTGTGAATGACAAAATTTCATTCTTCTTTGTGGCTAAGTAAAATTCCATTGTGTATAAATACCACATTTTGTTAGTCCATTCATCCACTGAGGGGCATCTTGGCTGTTTCCATAGCTTGGCTGTTGTAAATAATGCTGCAATAAAGATGGGTGTGCAAGTGTCTTTGAAATAACTTGAGCCGCATTCCTTTGTGTATATCCCTAGGAGTGGGATTGCTGGATCATATGGCAAATCTATGTTTAGTATTTAAAAAGCCTCTATATTGTTTTCCAAAGTGGTTGTACTAGCTTGCGTTCCCACCAGCAGTGTATGAGGGTTCCTTTTTCCCCTCATCCTTGCCAACATTTGTTGGTGGTGGTGTTCTTCATGCTAGTTATTCTAACAGGAGTGAGGTAGAAGCTTAGTGAGGTTTTGATTTGCATTTCCTTTATGGCTAGGGATGGTGGGTATTTTTTCATGTGTTTTTTGGCCGTTTGGACTTCTTCCTTTGAAAAAGTTCTGTTTAGTTCAGTTGCCCACTTCTTTATTGGTTTATTAATTTGGGGGGAGTTTAGTTTTTTGAGCTCCTTATATATTCTGGTTATCAGTCCTTTGTCGGATGTATAGCTAGCAAATATTTTCTCCTACTCTGTGGGTGTTCTCTTCAGTTTAGAGACCATTTCTTTTGTTGAGCAGAAGCTTTTTGATTCCATGTAGCCCCATTTGTCCAACTTTTCTCTTAGTTGCTGGGCTGCTGCAGTTCGTCTGAGGAATTCCTTGCCTATAGCTATTGTGTCCAGGGTATTCCCTATTCTTTCACGTACTAACTGCAAGGATTTGTATCTAATATTAAGTTCCTTCAATCCACTTTTGAGTTGATTCTAGTAAGTGTGATAGGCATGGATCTAGTTTCAGTTTTCTGTAGGCAGATAACCACTTTTCCCAGCAACATTTGTTGAAGAGGCTGTCTTTTCTCCATCATTTGTTTTTGGCACCTTTGTCAAAAATAAGGTCAGATAGCTGTATGGATTCATATCCAGGTCCTCTATTCTGTTACACTCTTCTTCATATCTGTTTTTGTGCCACTACCATGCTGTTCTTATTGCTGTGGGTCTGTAGTATAGTTTGAAATTGGGTATTGTGATACCTGCAGCATTGGTCTTTTTGCTCAGTATTGCCTTGGCTATTAATGGTCTTTTGTGTTTCCAAATAAACTTTAGGGTAGATGTTTCGATTTCCATGATGCATGTCATTAGGATGTTGAGGGGAATTGTGTTGAATGTGTAGATTGACTTTGGTAGTATAGCTATTTTTACTAGGTTGATCGTGCCAATCCATGAGCATGGGAGATCTTTCCATCTTCTATAGTCTTCCTTGATTTCTTTCTTCAGTAGTTTGTAGTTCCCTTAGACAGTTTATTTACATCCTTTGTTAAGCTTATTCCTAGGTAGTTGATGTTTTTTAGGCTTTTGTAAATGGAATTGTTTTCCTATATTCTTTCTCAGTTAGTTCACTGTTGGTGTATAGAAAGGCTACTGATTTTTGTAAGCTTATTTTGTATCCTGCTACATTGCTGAAGGTGTTTGTGGTGTCTAGGAGTTTTGGGGTGGAGTTTTCTGGGAATTTGTAAGGTAGTACTTGTATATACTCTCAAAGGTTCTCCAAGTTATTAAGTTCGTTAGTTCTTGTGAAAGAGAGCACACAGTAATTAGTACCTATTAGTCTTTGCAATTGAAAGGTAGTACTCAATGTAGCATTCACATATGAAGTATTTACATTCACTGTTTTATGACTCATGTTCCTAAAAGAAGCACAAATTGCAAGTTTACCAAATCTACCTTTGTTAATTTTGAATTTTTCTTATTTTAGATTTTCATTAATTTCAAGGATATATATGTATATGTACACATACGTATAGTGTTCATGTATAAATAATATAGCCTCTGAAACTAAACAAATCTTTGCACTTGTGATTTACAAAATATCTGATAACACCACCTTTGATATTCTGTATTCTGTATTCTTTCACCTCACAAAATATTTTGATGTTAATTATTTCCAGAAATACTTTCTGTGACCAAAGATCAAGTTAAATTAATGTATTCCACTGGTTGAATTATTTGAAAATGTGAAAACATTTCACCACAGTGCTTGTGATGTTAGGTCATCCCCATAACCACGGAATTAGGGATGTGGACATGAACTTGACAGGTGAGATTAACTTCATGATGTAGTTCACCGCCTTGCAGGTCAGAGACATTCAAAGCTGCCTGTGCTCAGCTCCCACTGCGCTGCTGTCCCTGCATCTTGCTCTACAGCCATGGCTACTCAGGGCTCCTCTCGATGCTGTTTGGAGAAAATGTTTGTCACTGTGTCACCCAGGTGTCCAATACAGTAGTGTAACTGGGTGTTTTCAGTTGAAACTTGAAATTGTGGTGTTAGTAGTCACATTGGTTTTGAGGAAATCCTCAGGTTAAGGTGAAGTGATCATGAGCAACAAAATGAGAATGTTTTGAGGAAAATTGGGTATTAGGTGAAATAATTATTAGCAGTTAGAATAACTTTTCTGATATTTGCTTTTTAAGAAAATCATTTCAGGAAATACACAAATCAGATTCTGCGTGATGGACCCTTCAGAAGATCTGAGAAGCCAGCTTGGACATTTAAAATCAGAACTGTCATTTATACATATGCTAACTGGCTTCAATATGAGAAATTCTTCTGGAAGACAAGGACTGCTGACCTCTGAGATTATCAAAAAGGGTGAGCATTATTTTAATCTAGAAATAGTTTTGAAGCTCACCTTGTTATGACCAGGAACTTGGTTATAATAATGTTGAATTAAGATTCTGCACATTCACTGTCATGGTGTACTTGTGCAGTGAGGCATCTTTTGAACATCATATTTGCTCAGTACTTTTTTTGTGTCATTAGGGTGTGAATTCAGGCCTTGTGCCACCTAGGGAGATGCTCCAACTCTTGAGCTGAAGTTCAGCCCCCAAACTCTTAAAAGTCACCTGAAGTAAATATTAAAGTACAGAACAGTGTCCTTGATTACCTTCCTGGTCAAGTAAGAGTGATATGGTATTTGCGATTTTAACACACCCCAGGGCCTCATGCATGCTAGGAAAGTGCTGTACCAATTGAGCCATGTTGTCAGCCTATTTTAATTTTTTTGAGACAAGGTGTACATCGTGGCCCAAGCTGGCCTCCTGCCTCAGCTGCCCAATTGCTGGCATTACAGGTGTGACCATTACACCAGCATTAATTTATAAATCTTACAATTCATCGCTCCCATGAAAGCTGCCTCACTGTACTGTAGTACTCCTAACTGTCATTACCTAGGGTCAATAATCGACCATCAGCTGAAGCTTTTCCCAGAAAGAAGCAATCTGGTCTTAATGACTAAGTTTTATTGCCAAGGATCTAAGGTGCCCTGAGAGGTGAAAGGAAGGTAATTTACTGTTGCAAGTGAATGTTAGGAATTTTCTTTGATCAAGAACAACGTTCTTTAGCAGAAATCATTTTTGGAAGTGCTTGCTGATTTTTCTACTGAAATAACTCTTAGGAGAGGGAGAGTGCTCAGTGGGTCTTCAGCAGCTCACTGCAGCGGTGTTTTTAATTACTTATATAATTGAAGTGATGGAATTTAGAGACTTGAAAAGATTTGAATGGAAGAGATGGGATTCAGAAAGTACAGCCAGGTAGGGTTTGCATAACAACTTGAGCAGTAGAGTGCCTGCCTAGCAGGTGGAAGGTCCTGAGCTCAAATACAGTCCCACAAAAAAAAAAAAGGCTAGCCCTGTATGAAACTCTTTATCTATCTATTCATTGCTGGTACTGGGGTTTGAACTCAGAGCCTCACATTTGCTAGGCAGGTGCTCTACCACTTGAGCCACTTCAACAACTCTTTTTTGTGTCTGTGTTGAGTACTTTTGATATAAGGTGTCATGAACTATTTGGCCAGGCTAGCTTTGAACCACAGTCCTCCTGATCTCTGTTTTGTGTGTAGCTAGGATTGCAGACATGAGCCACCAGTACTCAGTTGACAGTCTTGAGTAGTAGTCACCCACCTCGGGTGGGTCTCAGACCTCAATCCTCCTCACTGTGAGACCTCATGCAGAAGGATTACAGGTGCATACCACCATGCCTAGCTTGTTGGTAGAGATGGGGGTCTTGCAACATTTTGGAGTTTGTTGGGTGGTACTGGACTTTGAACTCAGGGCCTTGTGTTTGCACAGGTAGTCTACTACTTGACCCACACCTCTAGACCAGGTCTTCTAACTTTTTGCGTGGTCTGTACTAGAATTGTGATCTTCTAATCTCTGCTTCCCAAGTAGCTGGGATTTGAACAGGCATGAACCACTGCGCCTGGCCTCTGTTCTTTACTTTTTATTTTTTCATGATTTCCCAGCACTGTACTAATGAGGACTGCTCTTACCTTTTTGTCAGCTCTAAAAGCATGTTATGAAGAGTAAGTACTTTGGCTTGATAGTTGATCATTTTGAAGGACAAATCTTCCGGTGTTCATTAATTTTGATAAAAAATATACTCTCACTGTTTAAAATTTTTTTCTAAATTTTATTAAGAGTATAGATCTTTAAATTAAGGAAATTCAGTGAACCCCCAAAAGAACAAACACAGCAAAAACATACAAAACTAATTGCTATCTTGTTTAGGAACAGCTAAAACATGATAAAAACAAAGAGCAATGTCCAGATTTCCCAAAATTCACAAGAGTGGTTATGTCTGGGGAGAAGAATGGCAAGGCTTCAAGTATATTAGTAAATTATTTTCTTCAAGTAATCTAAAGAGTACATAATTATTTATTACTCATTAAATTGTGTGTACACATTTGTGCATATAGTATAGAGATCACAATATTAATACAATATTAATGAAGTCCATCTTTTTTTGTGTGTGTGGTTCTGGGGAAGGAAACCAGAGCCTTGTACATATTAGGCAAGTGTTCTCCCAGTGAGCTGTATCCCCAGCCCTCCATTCTTCGTCTGTTACTTATAAGAAGAGAAGCTATTCCTAATCACACTTCTTATTCATTTAAAAAAATTCTGGGGCTGGCAGAGTGGCTCAAGCAGTAAGAGTGCTTGTTTACAAAGCATGAGGCCTTGAGTTCAAACCCCAGTGTCGCCAAAAAAAAAAAAAATCTGTGTTCAAGTTAACAAGTACTGACATTACAGTTTGGCACACTGTTTTTCTTTAGAAGCAATTATACATGCATTTTATACTTCCATAAAGAAAAGAAATGAAGCCTGGACCTTAGATAATTCAGAATATCTCTATGGGCCTGAGTTTGTTGTCTACAAAATAAAGTGTTTGCACCAGGTTATTTTAGATTCATCCACAATTCAATGTTTACTGCATTTTGACACATTTTTATGGAGAAAGCCCAAGGTCACCTAGGTTTTCTTCTATGTTATTTTCATAACATAAGTTTTACATGTGTGTCTGTGGTCCATTTTGCATTAATTTTTGTAAAAATTGTAACTCAGTGTTTAGATTTACTTATTTGCTACATGTGAATATACAGCATCTTCTATGGAATAGACTGTCCTTTCTCCATTGAACTTCCTTTGCTCCTCTGTCAGGAATCACTTTATAGCCAGGGGTGGTGGCTCATGTCTATAATCTCAGATGCTCTGGAGGTGGAGATCAGGAGGTAGTGGTTCATGGTCAGTGGGAGCAAAAATTTAATGTGAGTTCACCTTGACAAATAAGCTGGTTGTGAAGGTGCATGTCTCTAATCCCAGCTACATAGGAGACTGTCTATAGCAGGATCACTGTCTGAGGCCAACCTGGGCAAAAAGCACTGGATCTTATGTGAAAAACAGCTAAAACAAAAAGGACTGAGGGTGTGGCCCAAGCTGTAGAGTGCCTGCCTAACAAATGTGAGTCCTGAATTCAAACTCAGTACTCCCACACTCCACTGCCAAAGAAAATCACTTTTCTGTATTTGTGAATCTATTTCTGGACTCGATCTTGAACTTGTGATCCACCTTCTATGCTTTCACCAACACCACACTTTTTATTAGTGTAAAAGTTAAGTGTCAAAATTAGGTAGTGTTAGTTCTCTGACCTCATTCTTCAGTATCATGCTGGCTGATCTGAATCTTTTGCCTTTTTTTTTCCTACTGTGTTGTGATTGAACTCAGAGCCTTGTGGCTGCTAGGCACGCAGTCAAACTCTGAACTATATCCACAGCTTCTGCCTTTCTAGTCCATGTAAACTAGAGATTCTCTTTTCTTCTCATTTATTTACTTTTTTTTAATTATAAAAAAATTTTATTGCGATGTATTTGTTATATGGGGGGAACCATAGTGATAGTTCTGATTAGGATTATATTGTACATTATTTAGATTGCCCTGATCATGTCTCCTCCTAAAAATCACTTCACTTAAAGCATTTGCAAGAGATTTCTTCTATTTCATATAAGTATAGGAAGTCCATCTAAGGTATATGCTCATCTTAATCTCCTTCATTCACCCTTCCTCCTCCCACTAGTGCCCCCAGACACACACTGTACCTGTTTTATAGTCCTTGTTTCATTACTAATATTTAAGTTGACGTTCAAAGGGTTTCTCTATGTTTCCCCTCTGTGAGTATATTTTGTTCTGTTCCATCCCTTCTGTTGCTCTCCCTTACCTTTTTACCTCCCACCCTCCCCCCTTTTTCAACTGCTTTCAGTACACACCTTCATATCCTCTACCTTCACAGATGTTATGTTTTATGATGTTACTGATGCTCTATCATTCTCTTTTCCTTTCCCTCTTTCTCTGAGTTCCATGGAGCAGTTCTACTATGACAAACACATTCTGCATCTGAGTTTGTATATGTTTTTCTTTTGGATCTATCTTCCACGTATGAGAGAAAACATGTGGCCTTTGTGTTTCTGATCCTGGCTAACTTCACTTAACATCATGCCTTCCAATTGTATTCACTTTCAAACCACATGTCATTATCCCTTCTGGCTGAGTAAAACTTCTGTGTATACACCACATTTTCTTATGCACTCATAGTTGTAGGACACCTGGGTTGTTCCCACAGCTTGGCTATTGTGAGTCATGCTCAGATGAACATGGGAGTACAGGTGTTTTTATTGTATCCTGTCTTATGTTCCTTTGGGCAGATGCCCAGGGGCAGTATCAGTGGATCATATGGCAGTTCTAGCTTTAGCTTTCTGAGGAATCTCCCTACTGCTTTCTGAAGTGGTTGTACTAATTTGCATTCCCACCAGCATGTTTAAGGGTTCCATTTCACCACATCCTCGCCAGCATTTGTGGTTATTATTGCCCTTGATTACAGCCATTCTAACCGGGGTGAGATGAAATAAGTGTTGTTGTGATTTGCATATCTGTTGTAGCCAGGGAAGTTGAACACTTCTTCTTGTATATACTGTTCATTTGTACCTCTCCCTTTGAGAATTTCCTGTTTCATTCATGTGCCTGTTTTAAACTCTTGAGTATGCTTGTCATTATCTACAAAGCAGCTTGCTGGGGTTTCAGTTGGGTTGCATGGAATCTATAGGTCACATTAGGAAGAACTGACATCTCAACCACATTGAATCTTTCTTTTCATAAAATCATGATCAGGCATTCCATTTAGCTGTCATGTGTCTTTAGTTTCCTTTAATCTGGTTGATCCTTCTTTGTCTTTTGTAACACTGACTTTTTTGAAGTTCACTTACGTTATAGATTGTTATTTTTTTTCCTTTCTCCTTTCCTTCCCCTTCCTCTTTCCCTTCCTTCTCCCTATGTAGTCCAGGATAGCCTTGATGTGTGATTGTTTGACTTCAGCCTCCTGAGTGCTGAGCTTACAGGTATGTGCCACTACACTTGGAATCAAAGTTCACAATCATCTTGTTAGAATAACTTGGTTCTACTAATTCTGAATACCTACCTAGCACTCTATTTAAATTGACTTCCCTCTGGGCTTTCCCCATTGCTGTCTTAGGTTTCAATTTTCCTGGATATACCAGGTCAGTTCTACTTGTCCATGTACTATTGAATTTATCCCAGTGAGTTCCAGCTTCCAAAATTAGGTTGCTCTTATCTTTCCTTTTCTCTTTACCCTTGTAGAATTGTGCCCTTCTAAAAATAATCTCATTCACAAAACTGCATGCCAACCTAACATCAAAATTGTGCTTATGAGGTATAATAAATTTCTGTTTCTTGATCTGGGTGGTGGTTGCATGGATAAACATATATGTAGAAAATGAGTCAGGTTTGAACTTCAGAATAGGGCATGTTGGCTGGCTGTGGTGGCAAATGCCTGTAATCCCACCTACCCTGGAAATGGAGAAAAAGATTGAGCCTCAGGCTCAACTTGAGTAGGAACTAGCAAGACCCTATTATAAAATCAAGCTTTGTTACATGATTCAGGCTGGCAATCCCAGCTATTCAGAAGACAGAAATAAGGAGGATTGAGGGACCAAGTTGGCCCAGGAAAAAGTGCAAGAGTCTACTTGAAAAAAACAAAACAAACAAAACTAAAAGCCAAAGAACTGGTGAGTCTACCCAACTGGGCATACATTGAGAAACCCCTTTGAACACCAACTTAAATATTAATAATGAAAAACAGGACTGTAAAATGGATACAGTGTGTATTGGTGTACTAGTGGGAGGAGGAGAGTGAGTGAAAGAGATTAACATGATGGTATATGGTTGATGGACTTCATGTACCTCTATGAAGTAGAACTGAGAAAACTTGCAATTGCTTTAAGTGGGGTGGGGAGAGGGTTAAGGGGAAGAGATAATGGGGACAGTGTAACCAATGTACAGTACAAGTCTATTCGGAATTGTTGTTAATCCCCCCATATAACGAATATCCTAATAAAAAGTTTATAAAAAATAACCTTGTTAACACCTCCCTCAAAAAAAAGGAAAAGGACTGGCTCAAGGGGTAGTTTGCTTGAGGTGTTGAAGTAAATGCTCAGTGCTGCCAAACTAAATAGATGCATAAACAAACAAACAAAGGGCTTGCTGGGCACCAGTAGCTCATTCCCGTGATCCTAGGTACTGGGAGGCTGAGAACAGAGGGTCATAGTTTGAGGCCAGCACAGGTGAAGAGACCCCATCTCCAAAATACCCAGAGAAAAATGGTCTGGAGGTTTGGTTCAAACAGTAGAGCATGTTGAATTCAAACCCCAGTTCCACAAAAATGTATGCATGTCATATCTTGAAAATAGCATTCATATTAGTGAAATTTTGAGAGGTAACAGAGATAAGCATGTGGGTTCCATTTATTGTCTTCAACAGTATTTAGGACAAATGGTCCTAATGTATGTGGCCCACCCTAGGTGTTGTGAGACTAAAGAAAGAGGCTAGACATATCTACAGTTGCACAGAGTAGAATTTATTGGGGGGAGTTACTGCCAGAAGCATGGCTCTGGGTGGCAGCAAAGACCACTTGGATTCCCTAAATATGGTTTAGAAAGAATGGCATATTTGTGAGTTAGGACAAAAGTGACTTCATTCCGGCTAGAATGCTCTCAGTTTATCTTAATATTGAGAGTCAGGTGCATCTGGGAGCCAGGATCCCTATTTAAAGCTCCATGAATGTCTCTAGTGGTTTTGTCTAATAGTGATTGTTGGAAAAACTGACTAGGGTTACTCTGGGACCACCATAGTGGTTATGAACCAGGATGGCTACAGTCATGTCAAGCCAAATCCATACAAGAACAAGATAATGATGAGAAACAGAAAAGAAAGAAGAACATCAAACAGTGAACATGATTCAAACTTACCTAGGGTTTTCTATGTCTATTTCTGTTTACCTTGAATGTTGGTATAATTGAGCACTAGAAAGTATAAATTGATATTGATCCAATTTTGTAAGGCTAATCAATTTGATATACTTTCTTCCAGATTTTTAAATACAATTGCTAATGTACACTTTCATATTTCTACATATGTTGTAGATATTCATACAAAATAATGGATATCTGAAGACAACTGTTGTTTGCATATAAAATGCTTGTTTATCTAATTTACAGACGTGAAGAATGTTCTACAGAGACACTGATTATCAGAAAGTTGCCACATGGTTACATTTCAACTTGAATTTCAGATTCTGGAAATGCAGGTAAATTAAGGAGCATGTTGAGATAACAAAGATCTTTCTTCTATGAGAGAAACAATTCCCACACCCCAGCTTCTAGCAGTGACTGAGCTGAGGAGGAGGAGTCCATGAGGCAGAGCTCCCTTAGCACATTTCATCACTTCAGTTTTGTTAAGTATCAACCCCATCATCTGCACGTGGTAGGGTTGTTGCTGAGGCCATAAGCACTTTCTTGTAGAGCAGGTGTCACGATGCTCCTGGGCTCCCAGTGTAAGACCCTGAGGTTGCAGAACAGTGCCAGATGCCACCAGTAGTTAGCATATGGGCCTGCCATCTGTTATCTGTAAGTTTCCTAAGCTGTGTAAGAGATTTCTCTAACATTTAGCATAGTAAAACAAGAAAAAATACTACTTTGCTCTTTTTCTGTGGGTCAGGAATTTGGAAGCAGCCCAGTTGGGTGTCCATGCTCAGGCCTTCTCTTGAGCTTGTAGTCATCTAGGACCATAGCCTTCCGGAGGCTGCTTTGGCTGGATGACTCTGCAAGTTAGTTATATTGGAGTGCTGAAACCCAAGATAGGCAGGGGAGGGAGACAACTTTGGTTAAGATTTTAATACAAGATGATGAGGCAGACAGAATGATAACACATAGCCCTACTGACTGGGGATGGGCAGTGCAGGCTGAAGCATCTTCAAAGGCTGTCTTCAGGAAGGGCAGAATTCAGGCATAATTTTGAGAACTGACAATGTTTGATGGCAGAAAGCAAGTTTCAACCAGTAGATTTTATCATTTGGAAATGTGTACAAAAAAGAGGAATAAAACAAGTCCAGGAAGGCTGACTTGGCTTCAGCTTTTCAAATGAATGTAAGTATAGAGCAGATGTTAGTCAACCCTGTGGACTGGCTGCATTTTTGCAGTCAGGGAGCCAGAATTCCTCATCTGTGTCAGTGTGTCTGCTTGTGAGCCTGTGTTCACACACATGGCCATGCATATCTGTGAGAGCATATGTGATTATCTGTGAATGTAGATGTGCATAATAAGCCTTTGTGTGTCTGTACATACACATCCCTATGCTTGCAGTTGTGATTTTCTCTAGCTGGCACTGTGGTATTCATGTCTGTGTTGAGTTGTGTTTCAGTTTTATTTTTATAAGAGATGAGGACTGGTTATGGAGACCAGGGTAGCCTTTAACTCTAAATGCTCTTCCCTTAGCCTCTTAAGTGTGGGGACCACCACACTTGGTCCTCATTATATTGTTCTTCTCCTTCTTGTCATTGTCCCATCTCTGTTAGTGCATGTGCATCAGGTGCCAGCTGTCTCTGAGGGTTCCAGGCTAAGGCAGGTAAGATAGGCATGGCTAACTGAGGCCTTTCTATGAGACAAATACTAGGATGATCCCAAAAGTACAAGTAATGAAACGAGGAAAGTCATGAGAGTCAGAATAACCTGTCTGAGATCACATGCCTTATTGGAAAGAGGCACTGGGTGTGAACCTAACTTGATTTCCTCCCAGTTGGGCATTGGCACATTCAGACCCATCTGGAGACAGTGGTGGGGTGGTTGTAGGTGTGACATGGAGCAGTCCAGGAAGCATTCAGCAGCATAGTGAACCTAGGAGATGTCTTGTCTAAGACAAAGTGTCAGTTGAGGAGACCTTCAGAGATATCCTCACTTCCTGGATACGGGCCAGAGAATTTAGAACCCTGTTGGCCAGGCAACCACTGTCCTGATCCACTGTAACAAACTCATATCTCTCTAAACCTTATAGAGTAAAGGATGTTTTCTCGATGTCTCCCATTGCGCAGAGGCTCACGTTCCAGGAGAAGCAACCCTGGAGGCCAGCCTCTGTCTGGAGAAACTACATCAGTACTTGACCACAATGCCAGTGGAGATGTTTCCAGAGGACCCCAAAGGTGACAGAGGGCAGGACAGGGCAGTTGAAGGGGGGGGGGCACACAAGCCACTCTAATCTCCCAGAGACCACAACAGATCCCTCCTCTTGTGGGTGTGTGTTTGTGTGTCTGTGTGTCTGTGAGTATAGGAAAATTTGATCCTCCTATTTCACTTGACTCTATGACAAAGTCCTTTTTCCAGTGAGCTACTGTCTCCATGCTTGAACTGTCCCTCTTTGGCCCCAAACCAGGAAGAACTTGTGCCAGCCAACTTCCTCTGTGAGGCCTACAGGGAGAAACTCTCCAGGGCAAAAATTTTGGAGAAAATGGTGCCTTCTGTGCTGTTCTGGGACCCCATCTTCCTCCCCACAACCAGGGGCAGCAACCGAAGGTTCACTGCAACAGAGCATGAGCTCAACAGACTGTTCAAATGGTGAGCCCAGAGGATTTCCACTGCTGTGACTTAGCAATGTAGTGTCCTGCTCTTGGCCCAGTTTGTTGTTCAGAGTAGGTGGCTCAGGTTATTACTCCTGGAGGATGATTCTGGGACTCAGTAGGATGATCCCTGTATGTGGTAGCCCAATGCCTCATCCTACAGAGTCAGCCAACTAACTAAACCTAGCATAATCTCTGCCTTTGGAAGTCAAGGCAGAATTACAGGATCTTATCTCTTCCTGCAGTTCTATCACCACATCAAGGTGTGGAACCAACTTCAGAACCTATTTTGGAGGATGTGGAACTCAAATTATCTCATTTAGAGGCTGTGGAGTTTGAGACAGCTCCCGAAGAGACTCCAGTGCTCCAGCAGGCCATGCTGCCGGTTCCATCATGCAAGTCTACCTGGCCTTCATCTGTGACCGTAGAAAAGGTGCTGATTAAGTATAGCCCAAATTGGTGGCAGGGCAATTAATGCTAACTGATGCAAGTGGTTGTGCAGTCATAGTGGAGGCAGGCATTCTTGGGACCCTGTGACCCTTCTGCCCCAATCTGGCATTCCCTGGTGCAGGAACATTTTTCCCATTGAAATCCAGGGAGCAACATGAGCAGGGCCATTTTCTAGACCTGATAGATAATTCAACTCCACTTTGTCCACTGCACAAAGGCCAACGCAGTTACTATGTAGATTCAGGAATGGAACAGGATGGCTAGTCCCTGATTGATCACCTGTGTCAGAACTCTGAGTGAATTCTCAATGATTGGCCTCACTCCGTTAGTGAAAGTGAGAGGGAGTTTAAGCCTGTAGGTTTGCATGAAAGGATAGATTGGGTAGTGGGTGCCCAAGAGGCTGTGAGCACAAGTAGAAGCTGGACAGCTTCCTGAGGGAGGAAAGAATGACTTAGAGTCACCGTGGTAAGGTCTTGGAGCATGAATGTGAAGAGCATATCACAGGGTCCCCAGGTTCAGGGACAGCGACCTTAACCTTGATACCTAGTCATGACAGGTCATTTTAGCTTCAAGGAGAATGGGAATGATAAGGGGAACCTGAATCAAGGAAGCCATATCCCACACAACCGCCAACATGGCCTCACAGCACCTTCCATGCAAGGGTGGGTGTGGGCAGGGCAGGTGCCCTCCTGGGTGACACACCTCCTCAGAATAGCTTGGATCAAGGGCCCTTCACAGTGTGCTCAGAAAGAGTTGAGTGTTGAATGGCAGGTACATGACACCATCTAATCTAGTACTCACTGGGTGACTACAATCTGTGTGTTATAACACATCAACCTCCATCCCTGTGTTCTGTGACTTTGCCCTTGTCATCATTTCTCATCCTCTTATACATCACCCAGGCCTTCCTGGGTGATGTCTGATCAGTCGATGGACATAAAGCTCATGCCAATTTTTAGTCAAGAGTTGTAGAAAATATTTGGTTTGTAGGAGAGGGCCATGCATTAAGAATTTATTGATAATAAATATTATATGTAGAATTCTATGTGATGAAGAGAAAGAATCTTCTCTCGAGACCAAATTTGGGCAAGGGGAGGAAGCAGATGTGGACTGGCATGACCTGGGCCACTTACACTCTGGTGAAGCCTCCTGATAGCAACATTTGTTGCTCTCTCAGGAGAGGGAAGCAAATAGCAACATTTGTTGCTCTCTCAGGAGAGGGAAAGCAAATAGGTGGACCTATTTGCGACAGCTCCTCCTTTGGCAGGCAGACCCAGCACCATAACCCAGGGCATCCTACCTAGGACTACCTGTAGTCCTATCCATCAGCCTGAGATTCTCCTTCAGGACAGGGCCCTGATATTGGAATCCTGGGTCCTAGCATCACTCCTTTCTAGGGTTGTCACCTCCTCTGTGAGGGCAGGAGGAAGTGGAGGCAGTTCATGTTGCACAAAGAGGGCAAGCTCAGCCCTACAATCTATAAGAGCAGCTGCCTGGTTCACTTTGCTGTTTCTGTGCATTCTTACTGTTGCCTGCAGTTCATTCTGCTTTGTGGCACTGGGAGCAGTATTCTCACTTACCTTCATGAAAGCCCATCCTCATTTGTCTGTCTGTATATAGTTTTGTTTGGATGGCATTACTGTGTGAAGTTAGCCATTCTCAGTGTCCTTGATGCTTTCTCAAGTGGCCTTGAGCAGAGGAGAGGTTCATCAGAGTGGGAAGTGCACTGCCTGGGAATCTGGTACCACAAGGATAACAGGAAGGGTTTCTTGTGATACCTGCCTCTCCCAAAGCCAGGATCAGCCCTAGTCCTGACAGACACCCTGGAACTCCTTGTCCACCCAGGATCTAGTTCCCATCATAAGGGTGGTCTCCACACCTCCACATTCCTCCCAGATATTCAAATATCATGCAATGTCCTGAATACCCCCAAACACTTCCAGGGATACACAGGGCTGTGAATGTGCATGTAAATATGTGAGCTTGCATAAGCCATTTTGTCCATATGTATCCATTTCTATATACACACCTGTGATCTTCCCTTCATTCCAGTATTGAACTTAGGCTTGTGTAGAGTTGTGTTTCGTTTTTTATTCATTTGAGGGACAGCATCTTCCTATGAGGCTCAGTATAGCCTCGAACTTGAGATGCTCTTCCCTGAACCTCCAAAGTATGGCAATTGAAGATGTGTACTGCAATGCCTGCATTTCATTTTTTTTGTTGATTCCCTTATCTACCCTTCTAATTGTCCCTTCTCCATATTAGTGCATTAGCTACATCTTCCAACTGTCCCTGAGTGCCACAAGTAACACAGGTAGCTATGGGCATGTAAAAGCAAGGGTTTCCTAGCTAGCAGATGCTAGGGTGGCTGCTCAATGAGAAAAAGGGGAGAGTGGGGAGGATGTGAGAACCACAGTGACCTGTCCAGGGTAACATCCAAGGTTGGAAGGAGGGGCCACTTATGAATCCTGCTCTATCACTTCAAATTTGGGTTACTGTCTAGCCAGGCATGTCTCTGGACAGTGTGGGTGAGGATTGGAATGTGGCTGTGTGTAGCTTTCCACATGGTCTGGGCAGGCAGGTGGGTCAGAATACCAGTGGACCTGGGGCAAGTTTTCTCTGAGACAGAGGTTCAGTGGAGTACACCTTCAGAGATGACCTTACTTATAACATTGAAAGCCAAAGACAATGCAGACTTTGAAGACCAGCAAGTAGAATGCAGAGCAACTACAGCTAGCTCATTTCTCTGGAGACACTAAAGAGTGAAGGATGTCCTCTTTGTGTCTCTTGACTGGCATATAGTCAGGCTCCAGGAGAGGCCAGAACAGAGGCCTCATCCACATTTTGAGACACTGGATCAGCTCACGTACACACATCCTTTGGTTTTTCCCAGAGGATGCTAAAGGTGACACAATCATTGACAGTATAGGTGATGCCAGCCATCAGACCAATCTGTCCCCTCGCATAAAGCAACAGATCACTATTGGTATGCCTGTGGGTGTGGGTGTGTATATACCTGAGTGTGTGAAAAATTCTTTTTGGCAATTTTCACTTCACTATAGTGCAATGCTTTTTGCCAGTTGCTACTGTTTGTGTTTAAATTGTTCCTCCTTTTTCTCCACCTAGAATAATAATACATCAGCCTCCATGTTGGATGAGCCCTGCAGTGAACTGAAACTCAAGGCAAGAAATCTGCAGAATTTGGTGACCGAAATATTGAACTCTGCCTTATGTGAGGACACCACCTGTATCCACAACTTTCTGGGCAGCTATAGATATTTCACTACCACCAAGCAGATGCTGGATGTGCTTTTCACTTGGTGAGCACTACTTCAATACCCAAAGGACAAGCCAATTCCTAGCTGAGACTTGGCAATGCCCTGCCTTACTTTTGTTCTGGTTTAATTGTGGAGACTGGAGTGCTCAGTAGAACCCTTTCATAAGGACCAAGAGGAATGAGCCCTAGAAATGCCTCTCCCAGGCCTGCTCCTGTGGAGTTCGCCACCAGGTCTGTTGATTACATTGGGTGTCCCGACCCCTCCTTGGATAATCTCTCTGACTTGGTCCTCACTTACCATGTCCTCACCCCAACAGTCTTATTTTTAAAAGGAGGTTTCCCATGTCCTGTAGCACATCAGGGACTGCTCCAGGTTCTGAGGAACCTAGACCCAGTGCGGTATCTGTACAGGAGCTAGGTGACCTCATTCATTGCACAAATATACACAAAGCACCTACTGTATGGGATTGTGTTTCCAGCCACATAGCACAATACTGTAAAAGAACAGTCAAATTGTTGATGTCCTAGGCTCCATTCCCTTGGGAAGTCACCCAGGAACACTCGGTGTCATAACAGGTACAGTAGATGTGACACTTTCATGGACTTCTCTAGGTTCTCTGTCTAAAGAGTGGGGACATGTGTAGGCTGAGTTTGGTTAGGATTAGACACACCCTGTGATCCAAAACACTTGTGATTCCAACTGCAGGGCTCAGGTCTAGAGCTTCACCTGAATACAAGGAAGCCAAAAGAGCTGTGGGTGTCATTCTGAGCACTTGATTGCTAGATGAGCTGTTAGGACCTCAGAGCAGGACCCTGTGTTAATCCATCATCCAAAACACATCCCATCCCTGTGGTAGTTGCCCACCGTGTTGCCCCTCAGGGCCACAGAAATGGATTGATGTCCTCACTTCATAGTGGGAACTTAGCTGATACCCAGGGACCCAATGCATGCTCAGAAGCAGGCTTTGCCAATCAGGAGAAAAGTGCTATGGGCAGATAGACCACGCCCATGGTCTTCAGGGTATTGAGGCAGCTGGAACTGCAATGTGAGGGCTCCCAGAGCCGTGTGTATGCCAGGCAGGAGAACAAGCCCTAGTGTAGTTGACATGAGGAAAGAGGCCCCAGAGACACATAGAGCTGTGTGTGGAGAGTCCTTGGACAAGGAAGAAGTGCTCAAACCACTTAGCTTGGGCTCCCTCTCATAGAGGATCCCTGCAACTCCTGTTTTTTTTTTTACCCTGACTGCCATGGCCTGGACAGACAAATATCATGGTCTAGAGTGTGCAGTACTTTGGATAAGCAGGGGTAGGCACAGGAACCATGCACCCATTAATCCACTGTGGCAGGGAAGGGAAAGGGAAGGCCAGGCCTGTGATTGAATTGCCCTTCCATCTGCTTCCAGGGTCTTGTCATCAATCTTTGGCACCTGGCTGGATTATTTCTCTCAGGATTTCCATGAACCACCACACTTCCCGTGCCTGAAGTTATTACTTAATTACCTGGGGATTTATATGCCAGGCTCAGAAGTGGAGGTCCAAACATTCCTTCTGCTGGACCACTGGGAGGACATGCAGCCCAGTGAGATGGAAGGTAAAAGTGAGGAGCCTGGGGACAGAGGACAGAGAGCACATGAAGAGGGATGTGTGCACACAGCCCTACCTTGTGTATATTCCTAGTCTAGCACTGGAGCAGGAGTAAGGATGAGCTTTGGACACTACAGGGATTGAACCACAGTCTGGGAGGATGTCCTGCTGTGGGTTCCAGGCTCTGACTTCTCAGGGAAGCTGAGAGAGATCATCTCTGAATTTCCAAAGAATAAGGGCAAGGTGTTCATGTGGGTTTCTTATCACCTCTTGCAGATCTAGCTACAGCTCCAATTTTGGCATTACAACCAAATCCAGAGCCTGAACCAAATTCCTCAGGAGCACCAGAGGTGGAGCTGCCTCCTGTGGAGATGCCAGAATATAAGACTGGTCCATTTGGAGAGCCTTTAAGGCCTCAATTCTTGGACATGGAGCTTGACCTGATCAGGGAGAACCCTTCTATATTGGATTCCCCTCATGACCTTGTTGATCACTTCATCCTGATGGAATCTGTGAGTGGCTCTGCAGGGCAGGGTGGTGACAGGTGTCCTTCTGAATTCCTCTGTCCAGACCTGGTATTCCATGGCTCAGAGCCATTTTTCCCCATTCAGATTCTTAGATCTACATGAACATGGCCATTTTCTTAACCAGACCTCATTTTCCCCCTTCAGTGCCTGAAATTTGGCCTTCTGCAATAATAGAATCAGGGTGGAGAAAGGTACAGCAGAAAGGACTTCATTTGTCCATGTGCTAGAACCTCAGCATTTAGGTGAGTGCTGAGGGGCTGACCCCACACTCTTTGAGCAGAACATGGAAGTTATACTCTGCAGGTTTGTGTTAAAAGTTAGGGTTGCTCAATTCACCAGACTAGGAGTCTATGAGCCAGACCAAGAGCTGGACACCACCCTGAGACAGGAAAAGGTGATTTAGAGTCATAGTGGGAAAACCTTGAGGTCAGAGTTTATAGGTCCAGGTGCACTGCAGGGACCCACAGTTCCTCAACAGCATCCTTGACCTTGAGCTCTCTTTGACACAAGGTCAGTTTAGCCTCCTGGAGGAAGAGAGTAAGGACAGTGGAATCCATATACAGGAAGTCATATCCCACACAGATGGTGTCAACTCAGCATCTCTGAATCTTTGATGAAAGGAAGGGGCTGGGTAGAACAGGTCCCTCTTTGGTGACAAACCTCCTTGGATTAATAAATACCAATTACCCCTCACAGCCTGCTCAGAGAGCTGAATGCCAGAAACATACACCATAGAATCCAGGACTGCCTGGATCACAATGAGAATGGTGTGACAGGTCAATCCCCATCTCTTCTTCTGTGGATTCTGCTTTGTCCACCTGTCTTACTGTCTTCATCTCAGTGATGAGGATTCACCCAGTGAAGGTTGATCTCTCTAGGGGCATCAAAGCTCTCTGAGATTTTAGTTGAAAATTTTGGGAAATCTTTCATTTCTAGGAAAGGGCCAAATGTGGGCATTTCATTGACTACAAAAATTCTCAATACAATCCTGTCTGCTGCAGAGCTGACAGTTGGTCAGAGTGAGAAGCAGGTATGAGCGTGTCATGACTGGCAAGACCTGGACTAGGGACATTCTGTGGATACCTGCTTACACAGACCGATTTTTCTCTCCCAGTGGAAGGATAATCATTCTGTATCCTTAGGGACTAACTCAGTAGATTCTCCTCTGTCAGGCTCACCTGGTATCATAACATAAGTCATCCTACCCAAATTTACCTGTGGGTAAAGTCCAGCAGACTGATGCTATCACAGAGGACAGGGTCCTGACTTTGGAATCCAGAGTCAGATGCTCATTCCTTCACTGGCCTGTCACCTCCTCTGAGAGGATATGAGGAAGTAGAGGCAGCATGGTTCTCCCACAGAGGGAAAACAGACATGCAATCAGACAGAGCACTGCCTGGTCCCAATTCTCACTCCAGGCCTTTCTGCAATTGCCTGCAGTTCTTTCTGCTGTGAGCAGGACACTCCTTCACCTGTACAAAAGTGCACCCTCCATTGTTGGCCCTGGGTATTGATTATTTGGAATGGATATGAAAAGAGGGCCCTGTTTTGTGGAGTTAGCCATTTTGAGTGACTTGATACTCTCTGAAGTGTCCCTGAACAAGGGAGAGATTTGTCAGAGTGTCAGTGCCATAGCAGTGAATCTAGCACAAGGAGGATGATAGAAAGGGCACTTTGTGCTATCTAACTCCGACAATGCAGGTTCAGTGCTGGTCCTGAACAACACTCCTGGAGGACCTTGTCCAATCTCAGGACCTGCACTGACCATCAGTGAAGTTCTCAGGCCTCCCCAGTCCTTGAAGGTCTTCAAGTAACAGGCATGGAGTCCATCTCCTGTCCAAACACCTGCATCCATAGCCAGCGATATGAATGTTTGTGTGAATGTTCATGTTCAATTGAGGTGTTTTGACATTATATACATATATATTATAATATGTATAAATACACAGAGATAGATAGATAGACTGATACATGTACTTATCATTTTATCTCAATTCCATTGTGGAACTTAGGCTTGGTTTGAGTCCTGTGTCATTTTTGTAGTTGAATGAATGACACATTCTGGGTGTGTGGTCCTGGCTGTCCTTGAAAACAACATTCACTTCTATTAGCCTCCAAAGCATGGAAATTACAGGTGGGCATCAGCACAACCCAGTCTGCATTATATTCTTTGTTTTTCAACTTACTTCTATTGTTCCTTCTCTGTGATTGTGCATTAGCTTCCTGTTCCACTTGTCCCTAAGAATCACAGGGAATACAGTCACCCTGGAATGTATAAAAGCAAGGACTTTCTTGGTAGCTGACACCAGGATTATCCACAGCAAGCACATGGGGACAGTGCCAAGGACAGTAAATATGCAATACCTGGCCATAGAGAGGCACCTGCTTAAATGAGGGTCCAGGTATAAACCGAGCTCTTTCCCCTCAAAATTACAAAATGGGCTGACTAGATCTGCTAATGGCGGACATGGTGTAGTGTGTGGGTGTTATCGTGTGGACAGGGTAGGCAGGTGAAGCAGTATACTTGTAGATCTTGGGGCTATTTGGTCTAAGGACAGACACTCAGTAGAGTAAAACTTCAGAGAATAAACCTCTTACACCACTCAGGACTAGTCACATTGTAGAACACAGGGGACAAGGCATCTACATTCCAGAGTAACTCAGCAAACTCATTGCTCTAGAGAACCTCCAGGGAGAAGGGGATACAATTGGTGTCTCCTAATTTGTACATACTCTGTACCCAGGAGCACCCAAAAGGAGGCCTAATCCCAGTGTTGAGACTCTCGTTCTCCCCCAGCCCATGATGCCTCTTGATTTTTGCAGGTGCCACCAAAGGTGACCCAGGGATGGCCAGAAGAGCTGGCAAGGGACATCTAGTAGAATCTGATCCCCCACCTAAAGCAACAGATCCCTATCAGTGTGTGTGTGTTTGTGGAAAATCTTTGGGTATTTTCTCAGTGCACTCTCCTTTTGCTGTTTGATACTGCTTTTGTGTTTGAATTTATTGTCATTTGTCCCCACCTAGATTGAAACTCCACCAGTGTCTCTCCAAGAAGAGTCCTGCCATAATGAAATTCCTGAGGCACACAACCTGGGGAATTTCACAGACCAGATTTGGACTGCCCTGCTCTGTGGAAACACTGTTTTTGTTTACCACATCCAGGGGATTTATGGATGTTTTACTACCACTGAGCATGTGCTGGATATTCTTTATACATGGTGAGCAATACTTCAACACCCAGAGGAATCCCAAACTCCTGGGTGTGACTTGCCCAGCTACCATGCTTCTCTTTTCCCCATTTGATTGTGGAGACTGGTGGGTTCAGAAGAACCCTCTTAGGAGGTGTTTCCAGGATCCAGAGATATGTGCCACAGAAGCTCTTGTGTTGGGTCTGATGTTGTGTTTTCAGCTAACAAGGACTTTGGCTCTTCTGTGTGCCCAGAGTTTCTCCAGGAGAATCATTCTACCTTGGTCTTCACTTACCCTTGGCCCTGGCAAAGCACCTCCCCATTTTTAAAGGAAGTTCTCTATTCTGTGGAGCAAACACTGTCATATCACAGTCCAGGGAGCTCTTGGGGATGCAGGAAAACAGGCCCAGCAAACTAGCTGGGAAAGACCCAGGTGGCTTCATTCATTTCTGAAATACAACATGAGGCTTTACTGTGTTTGGGCAGGATTCCAGGCACATAGCGTATTTTAGTAAAAGAGCAGGCAAGTCAAGGATTTCCTGGGCTCCATTCTTGTGGGAAGTTACCAGGTAACACTAGGTGTCACGGTAGATGTGACAGCTGCATTGACTCCACAAGGTATGACTCCAATGAGGAAAAAAGACCAGAGGACAAACTGAAAAAGTGACCAGCTATTGGGTAAAGAGGATGTGTACCAGTCTCCATAGGGACATTTAGGGGCTGCATTTGGGTAGCAGCCAGTCTGGGTGCCCAAACTCTCCTGATTCCAAATAGAAGTCTGAGGTTGGGGGGCACCTGAGTTGAAAAGACTCCACGAGAGCTGTGGTTGTGTCCTGAGCACCTGAGTGTGGAGTGGCTGCTTGGGCCTCAGCAAAAGGCACCTTTGAGAGTCCATCATACACAATACAGCCTATCCTCCTGGGGCTTGCCTACCCTGTTGCCCATCAGGCCCCAGAGAATCTGTGAGGGTGGCCTCATCACTAGTGGAGAGTCAGCTGTTCCCCAGCTGCACTGTAAGTGCTCTGAGGGAAACTTGCACAGCAATGGAATAGTGTTCTCTCAGACAGCTGACACGCATTGCTTATGGAGATGAACCAGCTGGAACCACAAAGTGAGAGAAACTAGCCCCATAGAGAAGCCAAGGAAGAGGACATGCCCTAGTGGAGTTGACATCCCAGAGGCAAGGGAGGCCAAGGCGCACACACAGCAGTATGTGGAGAATCCCTGATCAGGGAAGATGATTCAAGCCATTTAGCTTCTACCTCCCCACCCCATGCAGGCTTTCTGCCCCTGTGCCTGTCCTGCCACTGCTTGGACAGACAAAACATTTGGTCTGCTTTTTCTTGTCCTTTGGATAAAATGGTAGCAGGCACAGGATCCTAGCACTTCCAAGTCTGGTGGAAAAGGACAAAGAAAGTCAAGGTGAGTTCTGTCATTCTTCTGCCCTACTCTCTGCATCCAGGGATATCAGCTCCATCCTTGGCATATGGCTCTACCAGTACTGGGAGAATTTTGACAATTCTGCCGAGTTTCCCTGCCTCACACTGACCACAACATACATGCAGTTACAAATGTCTGGAATACATGAGGAGTGCGAGGCCCAACTTTTCCTGGTTCACTGGGAGTACCGGGTGCCCAGTGGGGCCATATATGAAGGTGAGGAGCGTGGCATGCATCATTAGCACATGAGGAGTGGTCTATGTAGGCCCCACCTTGTGGACCTTCTATTTCTGGAGTTGGGCAAAGTGGAATGAGGGACCCACAACCCCGCAGCACTGGGACCACAGTCTAGGAAGGTTTCCTGTTGTGGGGCCAGGGCTCTGGCTCCTCCGGCAGCCTGGGGTCATCTCTGATGTTCAAAAACATCAGGCCAAGGTGGTCATCTGGAGATTTGTCTCCTTCTGCAGCTACATTAACAGGTCTGGTGATGGTTCCCCAACCAAATGCAGAGCCTGAGCCACCTCCTTCAGAGGCCCAAGGATTTGAGCCAAATCCTATGCCAGGACCAACAACAAATTCTCCTGGGCCTATGGCTGAAGACATGGATGTGGAGTGGATCGATGAGGACACTAAGTTCATTGCCATGCCTCAAGACCTGGTGCAAGAGCACTTCCTGGTAGTGGATGATGTGAGTGGTGGTGCCGGGAGGAGTGTTCACAGGTGTCTTTCAGACCTCCTCTGTCCAGACCTGGCATTCCCTGGTCATTTTAATAACCAGGATCACTATGGAAAGAGCTGATCTTTAACCAAAGACCTGAGTTCTCCATTTGAACAGTGGAGATAGGCCACCACAACTGGCTGTATGCACTCGGAGATTGCACAGAGGGGCAGCCAAGCATACATTTGTCTTCTGTGCCAGGACCTCAGGACTTTGGGTTAGGTCTGAATTGACTGACCCCCACTCAGTGTGTTAAGTAGATAGGAGGTTAAAGTCTAGGGGTTTATGTGAAAGGGTAAAGCACGGTGCTGGGTTCTCCAGGCCCAGGCAGCTTTGAGCATGGACACAAGGTGGACAAGCACACTGAGACAGGAAAGAAGAAGTAGGACTCATAATGGTGTGTCACTAGAGATACCCACAGCTTCTAAAGAGCTTCTTTGACCTTAAGCCCTGTTTGGCACCAAGTCACTTTAGTGAATAGAGGGAGGACAGCCATGGTAATGGAACCTGAATCCATGTAGCCATATCCCACACACATACTGTCAACTCAGTTTCTCTGCATCATGCATGGATGGGAGGGGCTGGGCAAAGGCAGGGGCACACCTTGGTGGTGAACTCCACGGAGTAGTAAAAATCAGTGGCTCCTCACAGCCTTCTCAGAAGAAGCTGAGATCTGAATGTCAGACAAGGCACATACACCATTGAATCCAGTACTGAGTGGATCACAATCATCATGGTGTGAAAAGTCAATCTCTCTCTGTCTTCTGTGGCTTCTGCTTTGTCCTCCTGTCTCACCCTCTTACACCTCAGTGATGAGGACCCCATGCATTTCATCCTGCTGTGTCGTTCAGGGAGCAGGACACTCATTCCCCTGTACAAAAGTCCACCCTCCATTGTGTGGTTGTGGGTATAGCTTAGTTGGCATGGATATGAAAAGCGGGCCCTGATTTGTGGAGTTATCCATCCTGAGTGACTTGATACTCTGAGGAGTCCTTTAATAAGGGAGAGATTTGTCAGAATACAAGTGCCCACCCATGAATCTGGTACCAGGAGGATGATAGAAATGGCACTGTGCTACCAAATTCCCCACAATGCAGACTCAGCCCTGGTCCTAACCAACACCCCTGCTACACCCATATACACACACACTCACACAGGCACACATATATACACATGCACTTGTCATTTTTTCTCAATTCCATTGTGGAACTCAGGCTTGGTTTGAATCCTGTGTCATTTTTATAGTTGAATGAATGACACATTCTGGGTGTGTGGCCCTGGCTGTCCTGGAAGACAACATTCAGTTCCATTAGCCTCCAACGTATGGAAATTACAGCAGGGCATCACCACAACTTGGCCTGCGTTATATTCTTTGTCTTTCAACTTACTCCAATTGTTCCTTCTCTGTGATGGTGCATTAGCTACCTGTTCCACATATCTCTAAGAGTCACAGTAAATACAGCCACGCTGGGATATGTAGAAGCAAGGACTTTCTAGGCATCCAACACCACCATCATCTACAGTTAGCACATGGGGACAGTGCCAAGGACAGGAAATATACAATACCTGGCCATAGTCACACACCTGCTTAAATGAGGGTCCAGGTGTAAACGCAGCTCTGTCTCCTCAGAGTAGGAAAATGGGCCGTCCAGATCTGCCTGGGGCTGATGTGGTGTAGCATGTGGTTGTGACTGTGTCTGGTTTTCCACATGAACTGGGCACCCCAGGGGGTCAGCATATCAGTACACCTTGGGGAGGTTTTGTGTGAGGGCAGTGAGTGGGTAGAGTATAACTTCAGAGAATAAGCTTCTTATAGCACTGCGGACCAATAACTTTGTAGATCCAGGGGACCAGGCATCTACATTCCAGAGCAACCTCAGCAAACCCACTGATCTGGAGAATCTTCAGGGAGCAGAGTGTTCTCTTGGTGTCTCCCAACTTCCACAGTCTCATTCCCCATGACCTCCCCAAGTGATGCCTAGTACAAATTGGCAGATGTTGGATCACTACAGTCCCATGAAGCCAGGTGATCACCAAGGTGACACAGTGATTACCAGAATAGGTGTCAAGGCACCTTCAGACCATACTGAACCTTGTTTAAAGCAAGAGATCCCTACCAATTTGTGTGTGTGAGTGTGTGTCTATATAATATGTTTGGGACATTTTTCTCTACACTCTGAAGGCAAATAGCGTTTCTTGTTTGATATTTGAATATCACCTCATTATACCCATCCAGATTGAAAATGCACCCGTGTCCATACAAGAGGATTCCTGGAGCAATGGAATACACACAGTTGGCTCCCTGGAGAATTTATTGGAGCAACTTTGGATTGCCATGTTCCTTGGGGACATCATATTTTTCAACCACTTCCTTGGCATCTATGGCCAGTTTACTACTGCAGAGCATGTTCTCCATGTTCTCTTCACATGGTGAGCACTGTTTCCTTACCCACTGGAGTCCCTCACTCCTGGCTGTGATTTGGCCATGCAGTGTCCTGCTCTTGTCCCAGGTTGATTGTAGACACTAGTGTGCCCAATAGAACACCATCATGAGGTGTTTCCATTGCCTACAGGGATGAGCCATAGAAGCACTTGTCTTGAGCCTGATGTTGTGTAGGCAGCTAGCCAGGGCTGTGGCTGCTCTGTGCATCCCCAGTCCTCCTGGGAGAATCATGCTACCTTGGACCTCACTTACTCTTGGCCTCAGCAATCAGTCTTCCCAGTTTTCAAAGAAAATCCCCAGTCTATGGAGTACTATCTGACCTGTCTTAAGCAGATTGGCAGCTCTCGGGTTCTGAGGAACACAGGCCAAGGAAGTTATCTGGGAATGAGCCAGGTGGTTTCATTCCTTGCACAATGTAACATGAGGCACCTGGTACGTGTTGGCAAGTTTCCAGGAATGTAGTATATGTCAGTCAAAAAGCAGGCAGATCCCTGACGTCCTGAGCTCCATTCCTTTGGAAAATTACTCAGTAATGCTATGTTTCATCGCAGGCTCAGTAGTGTTGACAGCTTCTGTGAGTCTGCATGGTGTGATTCCCATGAGGCTGATAGACCAGAGAACAAGCTGAAAAAGTAAGCTGCTGTTGGGTAAAGAGGGTGGGCACCTGTGCCAAGACTGTGTACTTTTAGGGGATGCTTCGGGTAGGACAAGGCACACACTGGGCCCCAAAACTCTTGTGATTCTGACTAGAGGGCTGCAGTCTAGATCTTCACCTGAATTAAAAGAAATCCTAGAGGACTGTAGGTGGGACCCCTCCCTGTGCACCTGAGAGGGAGAGGTGTTTCTAAGGCCTCAGTGAAGTCCCCTTTAAGAATTCATCATCTACTTCATAGCCTATCCCTGAGGGGCTTGCCCACCATGTTGTGCCCATCAGGCTTTCCAGAGAATCTGCGAGGATTGTCTGGAGAGATTCTCTAGTGGAGAGTCTAGTGGATTCTCTATTGGAGAGGCACCAGTACTGAGATTCCTGGAGTGCTCACAGTCAGCATGTCAATTGAATAGTGTAATTGGCAGACAGCCAACACATATTGCTTAGGGAAATGACACAGCTAGAACCACAATATATGAGGGACACCAGAGCCCTGTGGAAGCCAAGCAGGTGAACATGCCTTAGTGGATTTGACATCACAGAGACACACAGAGCAGCATATAGAGATTCCCTGAACAGGGGAGATGTGCTCAGACCATTTAGCCTTGGCACTGTCCCATGGTGGCTCCCAGCATCTCCCTATTCTTTTCCTTCCCTGCCACTTCCTGCACAGACAAAGGTTTGGTCTGGTTGTTCTGTCCTCTGTATAGACAGGGATGGGCACAGGATGCCAGGTCCAACAAATTCACTCTGGCAGTGCAGGGAAAGGAAGACCAGTTTCTGATTCTGTTGCCCTTCTATGTGCTTCCAGGGCACTCACCTACATCCTTCACACGTGGCTTAACATGTACTGGGAGGATTTCTATGAACCTAGTGAGTTTCCCTGCCTCAAATTGATGGTAGTGTACTTGAACCTCCATATGCCTGGTTCAGAGGAGATGCACCTGGCCCAACATCTCTTGTTTCAGTGGGAGTTTCTGGAGCCCAGTGAAACAGCCTATGAAGGTGAGGAGCCTGGGTTTGCATGCTGGGCACATGAGGAGTGGTCTGTGCAGGGCCCCACCGTGTGGACCTTCCATTTTATGAGGTGGGCAAGGAGGAATGAGGAGCCTGTGACTCCACAGCACTTGGACCACAGTCTAGGCTGTGTTCTTCTCTGCAGTCAGGGCTCTGGCTTCTCTGGCAACCTTGGCCTTTTCTGATTTTTGAAAGCATGAGGACAAGGCGTTCATATGAGGATCTTGTCTCCTCCTGCAGGGCTTTTAACTGCTCAATTGCTGATGCTTCAACCCAATGCAGAGCCTGATCCATCTCCCTCAGAGGCCCAAAGATTTGAACCAAATCCTATGCCAGGACCAACAATAAGTTCTCCCAGCCCTATACCTGAGGACACGGAGCTGGAGATTATCAGTGATGACACTCAGCTCCTTACCATATCTGAGGACCATGAAGAGCACTTCATGGTAATGAGTGGTGGGAGTGGCTGTGCAGGCCAGGATGGTGTCGGTTCTCACCTGTTCTGTTCAAATGTGGCTTTCTTTGGTTCACAGGCATTTTTCCCATCAGAGGATCCTTCCTGCCCTGGCCTTATTTCCAAAGAGGATGAGCCAATGGAAGAGGAGCTTTACTTCCTTTTTTCTTAGTTTGTTTTATTTGTTCTTTTTGTGATATAAAAATGAGTCTATGAAAATTACTGTTCATATGATATTTACATTATTTACATATTGATTATTTACATTATTGTAACTAATTGACAACATTATTTGACATAAATAAACAATTTTCTTTACTCTTTGACATTAGATGCCAAACTTCGTGGCATTTCCTTCAGACCTAGTAGCATAGCACTTCATGCTGACAGATGCTGTGAATGGGTCTGCAGGGGAGGGTGGTAGCAAGTGTCCTTTAGGCTGGTTCTGCACACACCTGGCATCTCCTGGCTAAAAGCCATTTTCCCCTTCAATTCAACCTGAAGAGGGCCATTTTCTTAATGCAAAACTTCAGGTCAACCTTTGGACTGTAGATGTGTGCTCCCTCCAGTTACTGTGCAGAGTCAGGGATAGGGTAGAGGTGCATCTATGCATATATTTACCTCTTATGCTATGACCTCAGGCATTTGATTGAGGCTGGAGATGGCTGACCCATCCCTTTTGTGAGTATAACATGGTATTTAGAGTGCAGGGCTTTGTGTGAAAGAGATGGATGCTGTGTTCACCAGGTCCAGGAGTGTGTGAGCATGAGTGACAAATGGACTGCTCCCTGAGAGAGGAAAGGACTTTTGAGTCATACTGGGATGACCTTGATGTCAGAGTTTATAAACCAATGGGTTGCATTTGTCATTTGTGGGAGTCACAGTTCCTGGACAGCAACCTGTTTGGCTATTAATATCCCTAAGACTAATTCCTAAGTCTATTCCAATGAAACTTTACAATCTAATTTGGTAATACCATTTGGATATAGGAAAATAGTATGGAAACTATAATGCTCAGAACTTCTTTGAATTATACACCGACAAACAAAAAGACACAGAGATATTTTAATTTTAGTACCAAATTTATCCCTTTTATCCCTCAGTTAAGAGTAAATCCAAATTTAAAAACCCTTTTCTCCTCTTAGGAGGGTGGCATTTTTAGTGATTTTGATCTCAAAACACACAAATAAAGGAGACTCACAAACCCAATTTTCTTATAGCTCTTACAGTGAGGAGAAGATCTCTAGAAAGAATGTATCTCTATATAAAAGTCACAAAGGTTGTTAAATCATTGAATGAAATTTCCAGTGGTGGAATATATATACAAATCACAACACAAGGAACTAGCAGCAAAAATCAGGACACTAGCTAAAACTATACAAAATCAAATCTATGCTTCATTACAAATGATCAGGATTTCGATACATAAGGCCAGAAATTATTCTTCCCTTTAAGTCCTGAGATATCTGTCAGGGAACGAACAAAAGAGACTGTGTTTTTATTTGGCTTGAGTAAAGGGGAGTTTTAAAATGAAGTGCAATCTTAAGTCATGGTATAAAATATAAATTGGAGAATGCAGAAGTTAATTTTATTTCGACTATTGCAATAGTGAGAACTTTCATTTCTGCAGGAAAACACAAAAGTTTTACAGAGGCATCAAACAAGGGAGTCAAGTGGAAGGGTTGATGGACTTTAAGTTGTGAAGAAGAAGGACTTCTTGCAGTTAGCTGTTTCAAAAGATAAAGTATGCAGTGAGAAATTTCTTAGTCATAACTGCTTTCCAGGGCCACAGGATAAAAGGAATCCAATATTATCAAGAATATGCATGGGTTTTTCAAATCTGGTCTTTGACAAGGAAATTCAAGGCATTGACGAAGATGGACTTAAAACTCTTTTTAGCTTGAGTAAACATTGGATAAATTTCTTTCTAACCATAGCTCTGACCTCCCTTTCCTATGAGCCCTTTATGAAACCTGTGACTGCAAGTTCTCTTCTGTGCTCTTTTGAAATGTCTATCCATCTGCTTCAAGTCATGTTTTTTTTATTTAGAAACATAAACATTTAAGTCAAAATCAATTTTAAAAGGAGTACTTGCCTGAAATTATAAAATACACTAAAATTTCATAACAGTTTATATTTGCTTGCATTGAAATACATTTGTTGACATATTGGTAGGAGCAATTTAGCAACATAAAATAGCTGTAGTATGTTCAAAATATTAAGAAACAAATTCAGAGATGAAACCACCTTTGAAAGATAATTACGGATCCATTGGCAGCATATACTAATGGACTAGATTTTTACTTCTAGGACTAAAACCTCAAGGAATGTGCTGATACTGATTAGCTCTGAGCAGAAGTCAGAATGTGCACACTTCCAGAGTCAAAACTCAAGTAGACCAACTGAACACCAACCCTTTCTTTTAACTGTTGAAATGTTTACTCGTGACCATGGGCTTTCTTAAGTTACTGGAATGCTAGACCTTAGCTCTTGTGCTGGAGTAATGATTTAGGCTAGGAGAGTCATTTTGTCTAGAGTGTGGTATAAGCAGATGTTTTTTTTTTTTTTCGTGGTGGTGGTGGTGATACTGGGGTTTGAACTCAGGGCCTCATGCTTTCTAGGCAAGTGCTCTGCCACTTGAGTGTACCCTCAGCCCACATTGTTTTTTATTTTTAGAAATCACTAAACTCCGCTGGTGCCATGGCAGATCCTTCCTCAGTTCCAGAGGCTTCTTCTGGAGTCTGCAGTTCTTGACAGTGGTACTTCACTTTCAGTGGTTTGCCAGGGTACCACACCAAGTGAATACAACAGGGAACAATTTCCTGTGTTGAGAATTCATGAAGCAGAACAGTATAATCAAAATCAATTGCACCAACACTAGTTTTCCACTGCTTCACACTACTGAGCTGGGCCAAGTAGTAGTGTAACAACTGGGTGGTCTTTCCCCACATCACCTAAGAGATGCCAAGAAAAGCCAAGTCCCAGATGGGTCTCAGTGAGGGATCGATATGTCCATGACTCTCAGGTATGCTGCCAATGCCCAAGGGGTTCTTAAGTTGCTTCATCTGTTTGTAAAGCAGGTAAACCTCCTGTTGCCATTTCTGTTTCTCAATGAGCCTTGTGCAGGTTACACTGATGGCTGGTTTGGCTTCTTCTTGAAAAACACCCGAGCAGAGCATTTCCCCAAACGATCCTCACCTTCCTCTGGGTTGTAGCGCTCTGTGCTAAACACCAGGTCAACTTTACAGCCCTTTTTTGGATCCACCCATGCGCGGCCCTCCTGCACGGCGGCCAGCACTCGCAGGGTGCTGGGCGAGCCGGCACGGACGTGGAAGAAGTGCAGTGCCGCGTGCTGCGGGATCCCAGCCCCTTCCGCGCGCGCTGCCTGCACGGCCAGCAGCAGCGCGAGCCGCTGGACGCCGGGCCGGGGCTGCATGGACGCGGGCGGCCGGCGGGTCAGAGCCGGGGTCGCCGCTGGGCCGCCTGCTTAAAGTCATCTTGACAGTTTTAGGATGCAGGGAGTTTTCTTGTGGAACTGTGTACCAGCTCTTTGAAAAGTTAACAAGTCTCTTACTCTCTGTGGGAGAATAGGATCCTAAAACCCAGAAGCACCAATTAGTAAACCCAGAGACAAGAATAGCAGAGATAAAAATTTAAAAAAATAACAAAGATAAAAAACTCAGCTCCCATTAACATCCAATAACTGCAATAGATTACAAATAATTTATCATTGCTCAACTGCTCCCCTAGTTCTTCCTTCTGTTCCACTAGATCCCAGCACTAAAAAGTTATTTTTTTTAGAAAGCAAAGTTGAATTTGGTCTCTCCTTCCTATTAAAATCATCTTTGAAAAGGTCTCCTTTATTTGCTCAACACTAGTGTAGTTTTTGCCCTGACAGAAGTAAACTTGGCAGTCGTGAAGCTCTTGTTACTTGTTTCTCATCTCAAGACAATTCTGGAAATTCTGGAGTTTGAACTCAGGACCTCATGCTTGCTAGACAGCTGCTCTGCCATCTAAGCCATGTCCTTGCCCTTTTTTTGCTTTAGAGTCTTATTTTCTTTTCTCAGAGCTGGCCTTGGACTGTGTTCCTCCTACTTCATGCATCCAGCATAGCTGCGATTACAGGCTGCTTCACCACATCTGGTCTTCCTCTCTGGAGAATTCTTAAAGTTTGCGGCATGAGTAGCTATATTCTGAAGACCATTATTTCGCATATGTTTTTCTTTTGTGTTCGTTTTGTGAAGGAAGTTACTTGACCTTGAGTGGAAGCAGAAAAAAGCCACACAAATTATTTTTAATTATTAAGTGAAAACTCATCAACTGAGAGCAATAATATGTTAAGTTGGAAGTGCATTTTCTAAGTGGACAATGTGCTGTTCCTGTGTAATTTCATAAACATAAATTAATAATTAAAAGTCATCAAAGTGGCTAGTTCATTATTTGTCAAGTAGTTATACATGTTAAAACCAGGAATGTGAAGGAGGGCATCTCCTTGTAGTTCTCTGATTGTGCAAGTTGTCACACACCATTTTGTCCCTCCATGGAAATTTCTCAGTGTACAAACTTTTGAAATCCTTGAGTAACCATCTCTTTCTAAATCACTTTTAGGAATTGCTTGCTGAGGAAGCGTACGGTCATGTACAACTTTGTCTCCAATTAGTCCAGATAAAACGAGTAGGAAAAGAACTTTAAGTTATGAACATCAAAGTATATGAAGCTGAGATGACACATAAAATGCAGAGGTAGAGATAAAAGGTTGTTGAAATGTTACTATCAACATTTACAATTATTTATAGCACTCCCAGAAGAAAATAAGACTAACATTTATGAAAGATGTACTAAAATACTGAAGTTAAAGTGGTATACAGTATTCCAATAGGTAAGTCCTTGCATAAAATTGTCATGAGTAAGATTAAATTGTGTGTTAATATATTTGAATGAGGAATGTGGACTAAGACATTCTTTAACAGCCAAAGAACATTTGTTTAAATATGAGTTTGAATAACAGGAGAGAGAATATAAATCTAGAAAATACCAGCACAGAGAATAAAAAATTATATAAACATCTTTTGAACTTTGAAAATGGCAAGAAAAATTTTAAAGAAGTTAATGAGTTAACAGTAATTTGTGAGTTATATAACTTTATACACTAAATTTCAGTGATATATCATTTAAAATTTCATAAGTTTACTAATTTTGCCTTCCTCACTGTAACATTTTTATACATTATGGGGTGAGAAAGAGGCAAAAGTTTTGAGTATATGTTTTAATGGTCTTTGTCTAGAACAATGAACTTTTTTGGAATAGAATGAATATTAACAATCCATTTATTTCCAGCTGATAAACCAGGGCTATTCATGTATGAAAATGAGAAGTGTTTGATATTTTTTGTTACCCCAAATTTATAGACAAAACATGCACATACATATTTCCCACAGCATTTATAATGAAAGCTCAAAATAGTACACTAAAGATCAGAAACGAGTTTATTTGTTATACATACATGTACCTGACATAAGCTCTGCTCAGGAAATTATACAGCAACTTGTCTTGGCATTTATCTTATAATAATAAGCACACAAATGTGATAAAGTAGTGAAGATTAATTATTCTTTTAAAAGATTTTTAAGCAGGGCCAAGAGTGGTAGGGTTTGCCTGTAATTCCAGTTACATGTGAGGTGGAGTTAGGAAGATCATAGTCCAAGGCTGGCCCTGGTAAATGTGAAAGAACCTATCTGAAAAACAAACAAAAGCAAAAATGGCTAGGATTTGGCTTAAATGGCAGAGTACTTGTCTAGGTTGCATGAGGTTCTGAGTTCAAACTCCAGTACCAACAACAAAAAAACCAAAAAATTAAAAATAATATCTAAAATCAATTAGAGGAAATCACATAACTTCACGAGTAGTAGTTTTTGGAAGCACACAAGATATATTTTTCTACTATTTCATTTAATTACATTTATACTAAAGAAAAATTATTTCTGATAATTGCTTGATCCATGTTTGATGACATGTTGTTAGTGGTTGGACACAGTTATCATCCTTGTAATGGTTGAATGTGGTGCAGGCCAGTCTGGGCACAAAGTAACACCCTATCTTAAAAATCACCAGAGGAGAAAGGGCAGGAAATGTGGCTGAAGTTGCAGAGCACCTGCCTACTAAACATAAATTCCTGGGTATGAATTTCAGTACTGTAAAAAAATACAACCCCCCCCAAAAAAACAGAACACAAAATTCCAAAATGTAAAACAGTCAGAAAAAAATATAAAAGACAGGAAAGAAGGACAAGAAAGTATGGCTTGATTTTACCAGATAGGGAGCACATGGAAACCAACAACAAAGACCAGGTGCTACACCAAAGAATGACTAGAAGAGGAACTCAAGATAAGGAGAGTCATGCTGATTTACATGTCATCACAGACTAATTCCTGAGAGTAGCAAGGCAAGTGGGACCTTTTGTGGGTTCTGCACCTGGTCAAATGCTGAGGTACAAGCAACTGGTCTGGCAGATAGAGACTCACTGGGGGCTCTATAAGAGAAAAACATAACTAAGGAATTGTCCATCATTGATCAAGTCCCACCCACCTGAGGATGAATGTTTGAGAGGTTATTATTTGAATTACTTGAATACTTACTCAGGAAAAACCTACATATGTCCTCCAGCTTTATGTGCACTTAGTTGACTTTAAAGAATAACTAAGTTTGGAGGTCATATAGGTGGATTATACATTATTCAACTTCCACTAGCTTTCCTGTTGACGCCACATCTGACTGAAGCCACCCAATGGGTCAAAAGTGTTCTCTAGAGAATTCTATCTCCACCTGTTCTATGGGGAAAACTTGCTTTTCTGTACTTCACCTGTTCCCACAGGGAAAAATTGCCTTTTACTATCTTCACCTGTTCTCTGGGGAAAAGCACCCTGTATCTTAATAACTCCAGAATTGTCTACTCCTCAGAAAAGGATTATAGGAATTTCTGATCAGTAACTTTTCTGTAAGTTGACAGATCCCAGGGCACCTGAAAACCTGCAGATAGGAGAAACCCATGGGTCAGAAAAACCCAAAATTTCTAACTACCCTGGAATTTGTAATTACCTTGGTGTGTGCTTGTCAGACCACCTTCTGTATAAGCTTTGAACCTGCAACTTCTAAGCAACATTTTGTTAAATTTCTTTGATTTGCTAGCATTCCAAATATTTTTTTCTTGTTCCCCAAACTCATTATTGAGTTACCTGCCTTCTCAATTTTCGAGCAACAAGCATTGAGATGTTCTTTGAGAATATTACCAGATATTCAAGTCTGATTTTCAAGTCAGATTTACAGCAGGCTGGCTTCTTGGCAGTTTGTTGAAAATAAGGGATTTCCATCTAGTAGATATGAGGTAGCTTTCTGGACAGATGCCGTAGGTTGTAAGTCAAAGTTCTATTATCACATATGGTTGGCAATTGTCTATTTATGTGTTTGGTCTCTCACATTATTACATATGAGAATTACTTGCATCATCATCAAGCCTCCACAATTAACATTTAACTCTTCCTGGCTGCCAAGTTACCTAGATGGTGCAAATCCTTATAGCATAAATTAACTTTTGAATTTATTTTAGTTAACACCTAGGAAATAAAAAGTATATAATATTTTTGTCTCTTTACAAAATGTCCCCTAATCTGGGCATGGTGGTTCATCTCTGAAAGCACAGCTTGGGGGAGGCTAGGGCAAGAGAACTGCAAGTTCAAAGTCTGCTTAAGCTTCATAGGGAAACCATATCACTTAACAAAAAGAACAACAAAAAAGAAAGAATACTGTCCTACTTTTTACCATGATTAATTAAGTATGGTTTATATATCTAACATACTTGTGAGGAGTTAGAAAAAATATACTGCATACATACCCTATATCTAGTTACATATGTGTGTACATGCATTTTGCCCATTAGAACTGTTACTTTTTATTTATCTTCTTTTTTCCACATTGAAATTTAGAATGTAAAAGACATCTTCTTACTATTTGATGTTTTGAATCAAATTCTTTCTATCTATGTCTTCAATCCAGTTATTATGAACTTGGAAGAGAGATAGGGAGAAATTTGAATTTTAGTCTGTGCTTGTAGCTGTTATTTTTCAACTATGCAACCAATGAGGGTATTAATATAATTTCAAGTGAATTTGCTTGTAATTTTCTATTATTTGTTTCTATAATGTTTACATTTGAGATCAAGAAAAAGATACACAATTATAATTAGGGAATGGTATTGATAGCTCTCAGGTTATAAAGGCATGTCTTAGACCTCTAACTATTGTAAGTGCATTTTGTGGTGTGATTAGCTTACTTGATCTACACAAAATAAGAAATATTATCACATGCTTTCCAGGTGGTATAAATTAAAGTTGTACCGATTTGGACTCACTTGCCTTAGGTCACCCACCAACATTGCAAACAGATTTTGAATGCAGATGTCCAGCTTAACTGTTAGTGAACCGTTAGTGGGCTCAACTGTTTTAAAATGTGCTTCTAAAAGTCAGGTAGTAATAGAGTACTGTTTTCATTTACTTTTGTTTTGCATGTTCTGTATTTCAAAATTGTTTCCATTCATTAACAGAAAGTAACAGACATGGCATAGTGATTCATACCTGTAATCCCAGGTATTCAACAGGATAAAGTAGGAGAATCACTGTCTGAGGAAAGTCCAGGAAAAGCAGAAGACCCTATCTGAAGAACAAACTTTATCCAAAAGGACTGGGGTGTGACTCAAGTAGTACAGCACATGGCTAGAGTGAGTTTCTGAGTTCAGTACCAAGTATCACCATTTCTCTTAAGGACTTGGGAGCCATGTCTTTGAAATGACAATAATAACAGAGATTTCTTTCTATCTTCCGATCTCTGTGGAAGAATAGATGCTTAACTTCACTAGGAGTCAGTTAGGACACATAGATGGTTTAATAACAAGAAAAATACAAATCAGAAATAATTCCAAATGCTGGACACATCAATCAAAAAATAAAATAAAATATTAAGATATCTGTAAAGTTTATATATAAAATAGTAAGTATATGTACAAATATACACATGTATAAATATGCTGTGTACATATATGTGCATATACATATAGTATAAACTGATGGATTATCTTTTTCACAGGTTTATATTCTCTCTAACTGCAATAGTATCAAAAGAAAATAAATTTCCCTTTGCTCATCCTGTGGGATGTGATTTATATTTTTAATATGTAGGAGGTATTTGAATGTGATATTTCACCATCAAGCAGCTGTAATGTAAAGACCTCAGCCTGATTATTAATGAATGCTGTGAAATTCACCATAAAAAATAGGGACATCTGTGGAAAGGATGTTTAGTTTGCACTTCAATGGTAGGTGATAAAATTGAGACGGTCCTTGCCATACATTGTACTGTTGCATTAGGGCCCTCTTCAGCAGTAACAGCTCAAGGTATTTTCTAGGGTGATAAAATATTTAATAAAAGTAAAAAGAGGCACAACAGACCTCAGCAGCTCTTTTGGCCTTTGAGAAGCATTGCTAGTCAAAGCTATTATCTGAATACTCTCTTCTAGTAAAAATTGCAGCTCATCCTCAAAAAGCACAGGGGTTTCAGTAGATCTGTAAAACTTCTCTTCATCTTCATTCAAGATCCTAAACCAGATCTGATTTAAGTTGCTGTCTTCACATGCACAGGATGATATGAAGGACCTGATGTTACAATAATGCCATTTCCCCTATCAACCAACAATCAAGGAATCTTCAGTGCTAAAAGGACAGCACTGACTTGCTAAATTACATCCTGATTCTGTGCAGTGGTGTGGAGAAATCTGAGCTGAACACATTAATTCAATTAATTAATTAATTAATGGGAGGCTGTCCTCCCATTAATTGTTAATGATTACCTTCATGAATTGAGAGTAACCCTGCATCATCAATTTCATTTTTCTTTTTTTTAACTCATTTATTCATATGCGCATACATTGTTTGGGCCATTTCTCCCCCTTATCCCCAACCCTTCCCTCTCCCCTCCACCACCCCCATTGCTTCCAGGCAGAATCTGTTCTGCCCTTATCTCTCATTTTGTTGAATAGCAATAATAAGAAGGACAAAGAGTTTTTGCTAGTTGACATAAGGATAGCTATACAGAGAGATTCCTAGCATTGCTTCCATGTACAAATGTGTTACATCCCAAGTTGGCTCATGTCTAACTGACCTTTTCACTAATTCCTGATCCCCTTCTAATATAGATCTCTGTCACTTTAAGGTTTCTGTTATTAGTTTTGCTGCAATGGGGACATCAAATACTATCATGTTTTGAGTTTCTCGCCTATCCCCATATCTGGTGTGTGTGCTCTCCCCTTGTCATGTGACCCAAGCCCAACCATATTGGTGCATTTGCTCTAGATCTAAAGTCTGCATATGAGAGAGAACATGTGATTAACTTCCTTCTTTTACTATCCCACTCTTGTGTGTGACCTGCCCTTAGCATGACCTGTTTTTCATAACATTGCTATATTTGTATTAGGTCTGTATTCCACATATGAGAGAAAACATGTGGAGTTTAGACTTCTGAACCTGACTACTTCACTTATGATGAAGTTTTCCAATTCCATCCATTTACTTGCAAGTGACAAAATTTCATTCTTTTTGTGGCTGAATAAAATTCCATTGCATATAAATACCATATTTCCTGAATCCATTTATCAGTAGAGGGGCATCTTGGCTTTTTTTATAGCTCAGCTATTGTGAATAATGCTGCAAAAACTTGGGTGTGCAGGAGTCTTTGTTGTAACCTGACTGACATTCCTTTGGGCATATATCTAGGAGTGGAATTGCTGGATGATATAGCAGATTTATTTTTAATTTTCTTGAGGAGCCTCCATATTGTTTTCCATAGTGGTTGTACTAATTTACATTCCCACCAACAGTGTATGAGGGTTCCTTTTTCCCCACATCCTCACCAACAATTGTTGTTGTTGTTCTTGATGATAGCCGTTCTAACAGGAGTGAGGTAGAACCTTAACCTGGTTTTGTTTTGCATTTCCTTTATGGCCAGGGATGGTGAGCATTTCTTCATGTGCTTTTTAGCTATTTGGACATCTTCTTTCAAAAAAGTTCCATTGTGTTCCTTTCCCCATGTCTTCACTGGGTCATTGATTTTTGGGGAGCTTAGATTTTTAGCTTCCTGTATATTCTGGTTATCAATCCCTTGTTAGATGTATAGCTGGCAAAGATTTTCTTCCATTCTATGGGAGGCCTTGTCAATTTGAAGACCATTTCTTTTTTATGCAGAAACCTTTTAATTTCATGTAGTCCTGTTTGTCAGCCTTTTCTCATAGTAGCTCAGCCATCTGAATTCTATTAAGGAAGTCATTACCTATGCCTCTTAATGCCAGTATATTCCTTGTTCTTTTCTGCACTAGTTTCAAAGTTTCAGGTCTTATATTATGGTCGATAATCCACCTCGAGTTGAAATTTAAACAGTGTGACAGACATGGATCTAGTTTCAGTTTTTGGCATGCAAATTTGTAACATATCATTTAATGAGAGTGCAACAAAGCATTACATGATACAGTTCTCCATTTTTTAATGTTGTAGCTTTCTATATGTGTATGTATTTTATAATTAACTGAAAACTATAATGTATAAGTAATCAATTTTTATTTTTGCTTTTTTTATTCCTTATTTTTTATTTCTATTTTTCCATTGTTCAAGGTATTAAAAAGCTATGTGTATTGTCTAAATGTTTTCAAGTTTAGTTTTCTTATCTAAGCCTGTAAATCCTTCAAGTTAATTTTCACGTGGTATGAAGTTGTGATTATGGCTAATTATTTCACATGTGGATAACTAATATTTCTATCATCATTTGTTGAAAAGACTGTTCCTTCTCTATGGAATTGCTTTGTTACCTCTGTTGAAATTAAATTAATTATTTGTGTGTGATTGAATTTTCCATGCTATATTCTGTTCTGCTTTTCTGTCCTGACCCTATACTATAGTGCCTGATTATTCTAACTTTGTAGCAAGTTTTCAAACCAGAAAGTGTAAGTCTGCTGTCTTTGATTGTCTTTTAAAAATTTGGTTTGATAATCTAGACTCATTTCATTTAAATATAAATTTTAGAACTAGTTTATTCACTTCTAAAAAAAGGCCTACTCATATTTTGATGAAAAATATATTGAATTTTCTAGTAGTTTTGAGAGTTCTAGATTGTTGAACATGGTATATACATCCATGTATTGTGGTCTCCATTAGTTGTTCTCAGTGAATCATAATCTTCAGTGATCAGATGTTACAAATCTTTCATTTTCATTATTGTTAAAAGTATTTCCTATTTATAATGTGTCCATTCTTCTGAATTTATTTAATGTAAACACAACATAGATGTTTTATATTTTAAGCAGATGTCCTAAACTTTCCTAAGTTACTTTATTAGCTATAAAATCTGTTCTCTAGATTCACTGGGATTTTCTTTGTAAACAACCATGTGATCTGCAAATAGAGAAGGTTTTTACATCTTTTGCTTTCTAATATCTGAATTGCTATGATCACTACACATGGTTTAGCCTGTGTATGATAATATGTTTTATATTTATAGTGTCTCATTAATGAGAGTAATAAAATAGGTCCTTTCAAAAGAATAATTATTTCATTTGGTACTTAGTGCAAGAAAGTGTGCTTCTAACAGGAGTTCACATAGGAACTGACTCCTCTCTGCAACTATAGTGTCTTATACAATCTGACTATTCTCAAAATTTTCTTTGCTAGAAAATAGAGCATCAAAGTTTGATGCCAGCTCACGAAAAAATGTTAGTGGACCCTATGTCTAAAGCAAGCCAGGCGTGTGTTTCCTTGAATCTTAGTTCTGCAGGAGGCAGAGGAAGAAGGATTATGGTCTGAGTCTGTCTTGGACAAAAGCAGAGACCCTATCTTGAAAACAAAAACTAGAGTGGGAGTCAGGCGAGCAGTGCATTGGGCGGTGGGGGTCAGGCTGCAGGTGCGTCGTGTGGTGGGGGTCAGGCGGGAGGTGGTCGGGCTGCACGCAGCATGGGTCAGGCTGGAGGTGCATCAGGTGCCAGGTGCGGGTATCTGGGGTCAGGTGGTGCCCGGGCTGTGGGAGTTAGGAGGGAGGTGCCTCAGGATGCGCATGAGAGGGGGCTGGTGGGAGGTGCTTAGGGATGCTCGCTGCAGGGGTCAGGCGGGAGGTGTGTCTGGATGCCTGAGGCGGGGTCAGGCAGGAGGTGCTTGGGGATGTGCGCGGCGGGGGTCTGGTGAGAAGTGCCTCTGGATGCATGTGGCATGCTTCAAGCGGGACATGTAGCTGGCTGTGGGATTCAAGCTGGAGGTACGTCGGGCTGCGGGCGAGGTCAGGCCAGCCAAGCATCAGGCAGCAGAGGTCAGGCGTGCGGTGCATCCAGCGGCGGGGGTCAGGCGGGAGGTGCGTCAGGATGCTGGTGGCGATGCACTGCAAAGTGCATCGGGTTATGGTTGGCGGGGTCAGGCTAGTGGTCCATCGGGCGGTGGGTGCGGGGTCAGGCGTGCGGTGTGTAGGGCGGCGGGGTTCAGGCGGGAGGTGCACGGGGCTGCGGGCATATGGGGTCAGGGGGTGCATCGGGCTGCGCGCGGCGGGGGTCGGGCGGGAGGTGCTTTGGGATGTCCGGGGTGGAGGTCAGGCGGGAGGTGCATTGGGTTGTGGGCAGCGGGGTCAGGCGAGTGGTGCATCGGGAGGCGGGGGTCAGGCGGGAAGTGGGCTGCAGGAGGCATGGGTCAGGCGGGAGGTGCTTCATGATGCGCGCAGTGGGGTTCTGGTGGGAGGTGCTTCAGGATGCAGGCAGTGGGAGTCAGGCGAGCTGTGAATCAGGCAGCAGAGGTCAGGCGTGAGGTGCATCGGGTGGCGGGGGTCAGGCGGGAAGTGGGCTGCGGGCGGCGTGGGTCAGGCGGGAGGTGTGTCAGGATGCTGGTGGTGGGGGTCAGGCTTGTGGTGCATCGGGCGGCGGGGGCGGGGTCAGGCGTGCGGTGCAGATCAGGTGTGAGGTGCGTGAGGATGCTGGTGGCAGTGGGGTCAGGCTTGCAGTGCATCGGATTATGGTTGGCGGTGTCAGGCTTGTAGTGCATCTGGCGGCGGGGGCGGGGTCAGGTGTGCGGTGTGTAGGGCCGCGTATGTCAGGCTGGAGGTGCGTTGGGATGCGGGCAGAGGGGTCAGGCCTGCGGTGTGTGCGGTTTTGGGAGTCAGCGTGCAGTGCATGGAATTGTGGGGAGCAGTGGACAGGCGTGTGGTGTATTGGGGTTCTGTGGTCAGTGTGCCCTGCGTTGGGTTGCAGGCGGTGGGGGTCAGCAGGCGGTGCATTGGGCAGCGGGTGCCAGGCATGCAAAAAAAAATAGCAAAAGGACTAGGGCATGGCTCAAGTGGTGGAGTACTTGCCTCACAAGCGTGAGACGTTGAGTTCAATCTCCAGAACATCAAAAACAAACAAAATGAAATAACCAAAATTCTTAATATGCAGCAGAGGCTGGTGAAATCTCAGAGTCTTGATATCCTTTGTTTGAGTATAGAAGATAGTACCTACTTTGAGCTATTATTTTTAACCAAGAGCATTCACAGATTTTGAAGTTTTGGTTTGCTCAATCTCATTTGGAAAATGCCTTTCCTACCTTGTACTTTGTTGCCCAGTTTGAGCAACAAATCCCTAATCCTTTAAAAACATCTGCTGATGTGTTTGGATTTTAAGAAAACAAATCCCAATCAGCTCATGGCTCACTCTCCTGTTGGCATTTTGCAATCTAACTTGGGCCTATGACTATTTCTTAATTTATATGAGTCCATTCATATACCTTTTTTGGATTCGATTTTATCACCTGGCCATGGTTTCTCTCTCAGACTGGTCCCAGGTGAGTCTTTCCTATTGCAAATTCCATTTCTGTTCCTGGCTTATTTCCCAAGTGCAAAGATAGTACAGCTTTCTATGTGCTGGAGATGCCCTAGGCTGATATAGATCAATAGGTTACAATATTCAAAATCTTTTTGAAGTATGTAATGCAAATATCACCTCCTGAATGATTTAAACTTTAACTCTTAATAGGATTGAAATTAATCCATAAAAATCTATGTGATATTAAGCATTGCATTTTTTTCTTTTTTTTTTTTTTGCATTTTAAGTGGACAGTTTTTTTGAAATTCTACCATATAGAAAGTCATATTATCAGAAAGAATACATTGGCTGATTCTCCTCAAGCTAATTATTTTACTTCTGTTTATTATTTAATAATGTAGAGGGGTTTTAAATACACAAATAATATGATGTGATTGTTTATTTTAAATGTGAAGTATATAATATGATTTTATTATAGGTTTTTTGTTTATTTATTCATTCATATATTTATACATGATTTGGGCCATGTTTCACCCCCTGCCCCCATGTCCCTCACTTCCCACCCACCCCCTCAGTTCCAGGCAGATCCTGTTCTGCCTTCTTCTCCAATTTTGTTGAAGAGAAAATGTAAGAGAGAATAAGAAAGACATAGCATTTTTACTAGCTTGAGATAAAGATAGATACACAGAGAGATTCCTAACATTGCTTCCATGCACTTGCGTATTTTAACCCACATAGGTTCATCCCACCGGACCTCTTCACTTCTTCCCAGTCCCCTTCCCATAGTGGTCTCTGCCAGTTTAAGATTACTTTATTCACTCCTCTACAGTGGGCACATCAAACACTTTCAAGTTTTAGGTTTCCTTCCCTTTCCCTATTCTTCCTGTACGTGTTCTCTCCTTAGCCTGTGACCCATGTCCAATAATATTACTGCAATTGTTTTAGGTCTATAATCCACATACAAGGGAGAACATGGATTTTTGGCCATTTGAGTGTGGCTAACTTCACGTAAGTTGATATTCTCCAGTTCCATCCATTTATTTGTGAATGACAAAATTTCATTCTTCCTTGTAGCTGAGTAAAATTCCATTTCATGTAAATACAACATTTTCTTAATCCATTCATCAGTAGTGGGGCATATTGCCTGTTCCATAACTTAGCTATTGTGAATGGTGATGCAATAAACATGGGTGTGCAGTTGCCTTTTGAATAAACTGAGTTTCATCCCTTTGGATATAACCCCAGGAGTGAGATTGCTGTATCATATAGCAGATCTATGTGTAGTTGTGTTAAGAAGCCTCCATATTGTTTTCCAAAGTGGTTGTACTAGCTTACATTCCCACCAACAGTGTATATGAGGGTTCCATTTTCCCCACATGCTTGTCAACATTTGTTGGTGGTGGTGTTTTTGGTGATACCTATTCTAACAGGAGTAAGGTGGAATCTTACTAAAAGAGTAAGTTGTGGTTTTGATTTACATTTCCTTTACAGCCAGGGATGGTGAGCATTTTTTAATGTGTTTTTGGACATTTAGATTTGTCCCTTTGAAGAAGTTCTGTTTAGTTCAGTTGCCCATTTCCTTACTGATTCATTGATTTTGGGGGAGATTAGTTTTTTGAGTTCCCTGCATATTCTGGTTATCAGTCCTTTGTCTGATGTTTAGCCAGCAAATTGTTTCTCCCACTCTGTGGGTGGTTTCTTCAGTTTAGAGGCCATTTCTTTTGTTGTGCAGAAGCTTTTAAATTTAATGTAGTCTCATTTGTACATCCTTTCTCTTAGTTGCTGGGATGCTGGAGTTCTGCTGAGGAAGTCCTTGCTTATACCTATGGTTTTCAGAGTATTCCTGGCTTTGTCCTGTACTAACTTTAGGGTTTCAGGTCCAATATTAAGGTCCTTAATTCACTTTAAGTGGATACAAATACAAGGTGATAGTCATGGATCTAGTTTCAGTTTTTCACAGGCAGATAATAACTTTTCCCAGCAAAATTTGTTGAAGAGGCTGTCTTTTCTCCATCATATGTTTTTGGCGACTTTGTCAAAAATAAGGTGGACATAGCTGTGTGGATTCATATTGGGTCCTATATTTTGTTCCACTGGTCTTCATATCTTTTTTGGTGCAAGTACCATGCTGGTTTTATTGCTATGGCTCTATAATATAGTTTGAAGTAGGGCATTATGATACCTTTAGCATTGCTCTATTTCCTGATCATTGCCTTGGCTATTCACAGTCTCTTGTATTTCCAAATGAACTTTAGGGTAGATTTTTCAATCCCTGTCCTAAATATCATTGGGATTTTGATGGGAATTGCTTGAACATGTAGATTGCTTTTGGTAGTATAGCCATTTTTACTATGTTGATTCTATCAATTCATGAACATGGGAGATCTTTTCACCTTCTGTAATCTTCCTCAGTTTCTTTCTTCAGAGTTTTGTAATTCTCCTTGTAGAGGTCATTCACATCCTTTGTTAAGTTTACTCCTGGGAATTTGATTTTTTTGAGGCTATTGTAAATGGAATTGTTCTCATGTATTATTTCTCAATTTGTTCATTGTTGGTGTGTAGAAAGGCTACTGATTTTTGTGAGTATATTTTGTGTCCTGCTACATTGCTGAAGCTGTTTATGATGTCTAGGAGTTTTGGAGTAGAGTTTTTTGGATGTTTGAGATATAGGGTCATGTCATCTGCAAATAGGTGTACTTTAACAGTTTCCTTACCTATTTTTATTCCTTTTATTATGTCTTGTTTTATTGCTCTGTCTGAGAATTCCAGGACTATGCTGAATAGGAGTGGTGAAAGTGGGCACACTTGTCTCATGCCTAATTTTAGTGGAAATGGTTTGAGATTTTCCCCATTAAGTATGATGTTGGTGGCAGGTTTATCATATATAGCCTTTGTAATGTTGAAGTACATTCCTTCTATTCCTAGATGTCTTAAGACTTTTATCATGAAGTGACATTGAATCTTTTCAAAGGCTTTCTGCATCTATTAAGATGATCAAGTGGTTTTTGTCTTTGCTTCTATTAATGTGCTGTATTACATTTATTGATTTGTGTATGTTGAATCATCACTGCATCCCTGGGATGAAGCCGACATGGTCGTTGTGAATGATCTTTCTGATATGTTGTTGGATTCTGTTTGCCGTTATTTTACTGAGGATTTTTGCATTGATGTTTATTAAGGAGATTGGCCTGTAGTTCTTTTTGGGTGTGACTTTGTCTGGGTTTGGAATGAGTTTAATACTGTCTTCATAGAATGACTTCATCAGTGTTCCTTCTCTTTCTATTTCCTGGAATAGTTCAAGGAGGGTTAGTATTAGTTCTTCATTTTAAAGACTTTTCTTTTTTTGGGAGACTATTGGTGCTTCAATTTCATTTCATGTTATAGATCTGTTTAGGTGGTTAATATCCTCTTGGTTCAGTTTTGGTTGGTCAAAGTTATCTAGAAATTTTTCCATTTCTTCCAGATTTCCAAATTTATTGTAATATAGGTTCTCAAAGTAATCTCTGATGAGTCCCTGGATTTCTCTGATGTTTGTTGTTATTTCTCCTTTGTTATTTCTGATTTTACTGATTTGAGTATTTTCCCTCCTCATTTTAATCAGATTTCCCAAGGGTTTGCCAATCTTGTTTATTTTTTCAAAGAACCAGCTTTTTGTTTCATTGATTCTTTGTATTTTTTGTTGTTGTTTTCTATTTCATTAGTTTCGGCCCTTACTTTTATTATTTCTTTGCTGCTTGATTTGCATTTTGCATGTTCTTGTTTTTGAGGAGTTTGAGATGTAGCGTTAGGCCATTTATTTGATATCTTTCAGTCCTTTTAATATATTCACTCATGGATATAAACTGCCTTTGCTGAGTCCCATAGGTTCTAGTAAGTCATGTTTTCATTTTCATCAAATTCCAGGAACCTTTTAATTTACTCTTTTATTTCATCTATGACCAAATGATCGTTGAGCGATGTGCTATTCAGCTTCCAATTGTTTGCATATTTTCTGCTGTTGTTTTTGCTGTAGAGTTCTAGTTTTAATGTAATGTGATCAGATAGAATGCAGGGGATTGTTTCTATTTTCTTATAGTTGGTGAGACTTGCTTTGTTTCCTAACATATGATCAAATTTGGAGAAAGTTCCATGGACTGCTGAGAAGAATGTATATTGCACACATGTTGGATGAAATATTCTGTAGATATTTGTTAGGTCTATTTGATCTGTGGTTTGATTTAGCTCTAGAATTTCTTTATTGATTTTTTTGTTTGGATGACCAATCTATTGGTGACAGGGGTACTAAAGTCTCCCCATACGTCTGTGTTGAGGTCTATATGTGCTTTTTTTATTGTTTATTATTCATATGTGCATACAATGATTGTATCATTTCTCCCCACTGCCCCCACCCCCTCATTTAACACCCACTCCGCCCCCTACCTCTCCCCCACCCCCTCTATACCCGGCAGAAACTATTTTGGCCTTATCTCTAATTTTGTTGAAGAGAGAGTATAAGCAATAATAGGAAGGAACAAGGGTTTTTGCTACTTGAGATAAGGATAGCTATACAGGGAGTTGACTCACATTAATTTCCTGTGCATTTGTGTTACCTTCCAGGTTAATTCTTTTTGATCTAACCTTTTCTCTAGTTCCTGGTCCCCTTTTCCTATTGGCCTCAGTTGCATTTGAGGTATCTGCTTTAGTTTCTCTGTGTTAAGGGCAACAAATGCTACCTAATATTTTAGGTGTCTTACCTATCCTCATATTTCCCTGGTGTGCTCGAGTTCCTCTTCTTCTTCTAAGGACACTAAGGCCATCATGGAGACGCCTTTCCTGTGACATCACCTAAACACAATTAGCTCTTGAAGACCCCACTCCCCAACACTGCCACGCTGTGACTTGTCTTCAACCTATAAACTGTTCAGTCAAAACTTTCTGTCCCCCACCAGATTCATGTCCTTGCAAACAAATTCCATCCGCTTTATCCCAACAGCATCAGATCTTGGTTTGCTCCAGCATCAACTTGAATGTCCAAGTCTCATCAAAACCGGACACGGGCTAAATCTCAAGGAAGAGTTAATCCTGAGCCCGTGCCATAAGGAAATTATGTGCTCCCCAAACACAGAAGTTTATAGTTTTCCTCGTAGAGGTCATTCACATCTTTTGTTAGGTTTATACCTAGGTATTTGATTTTTTTTTGAAGCTATTGTAAATGGAATTGTTTTCATATATTCTTTTTCAGTTTGTTCATTATTAGTGTATGGAAATGCTAATGATTTTTCTATGTTGATTTTATATCCTGCTACCTAGCTGTAGCTATTGATGATGTCTAGAAGCTTCTGAGTAGAGTTTTTTGGGTCTTTAAGGTATAGGATCATGGCATCGGCAAAAAGGGATATTTGGACAGTTTCTTTACCTATTTGTATTCCGTTTATTCCTTCTTCCTGCCTAATTGCTCTGGCTAGGAATTCCAGTTCTATGTTGAATAGGAGTGGAGATAGTGGGCATCCTTGTCTAGTTCCTGATTTTAGAGGGAATGGTTTCAGTTTTTCTCTGTTAAGTATAATGCTGGCTGTAGGTTTGTCATATATAGCTTTTATAATGTTGAGTTACTTTCCTTCTATTCCTAGTTTTCTTAGAGCTTTTATTATGAAATGGTGTTGGATCTTATCAAAGGCTTTTTCTGCATCTATTGTGATGATCATGTGGTTTTTGTCTTTGCTTCTGTTAATGTGGTTTATTACATTTATTGATTTTCATATGTTGAACCACCCCTGCATTCCTGGGATAAAGCCTACTTGGTCGTGGTGATTAATCTTTTTGATGTGTTGTTGAATTCAGTTTGCTGTTATTTGTTAAGGATTTTTGCATCAATGTTCATTAAGGAGATCGGCCTATAGTTCCCCTTTTTGGAGGTGTCTTTGCCTGGTTTTTGGATAAGTGTAATACTGGCTTCATAAAATGTGTTAGGTAGTTTTCCTTCCCTTTCTAGTTTGTGGAACAGTTTAAGGAGGGTTGGTATCAGTTCTTCTTTAAAGGTTTGATAGAATTCAGCAGAGAATCCATCAGGTCCTGGACTTTTCTTTTTGGGGAGTCTCTTGATTGCTGCTTCAATTTCATTTTGTGTTATAGGTCTATTCAGGTGATTAATTTCCTCTTAGTTCAGTTTTGGATGATCATACATGTCTAGAAATCTGTCCATTTTTTTAAGATTTTCAAATTTATTTGAATATAGATTCTCAAAGTAGTCTCTGATGATTTCCTGGACTTCCATGGTGTTTGTTGTTATCTCCCCTCTTGCACTCCTGATTCTACTAATTTGGGTTTTTTCTCTCCTCATTTTAGTCAGGTTTGCCAGGCGTCTGTCGATCTTGTTTATTTTTTCAAAGAAGCAACTTTTTGTTTCATTAATTCTTTGTATGGTTTTTTTTGGTTTCTATTTCGTTGATTTCAGCTCTTATTTTTATTATTTCTCTCCTATTTTGGGATTTGCTTGTTCTTGTTTTTCTAGCAGTTTGAGATGTATCGTTAGGGCATTGATTTGGGATCTTTCAGTCTTTTTAATATATGCACTCATGGCTATAAACTTTCCTCTCAGGACTGCCTTTGCTGTGTCCCATGGGTTCTGGTAGGTTGTGTTTTCATTTTCATTGACTTCCAGGAACTTTTTAATTTCCTCTTTTATTTCATCAATGACCCATCGTTCATTAAGTAATGAGTTATTTACTTTCCAGCTGTTTGCAAGTTTTTGTCTTTACTTTTGTTGTTGACTTCTAGTTTTATTGCATTGTGATCAGATAGTATGCATGGTATAATTTCTATTTTCTTATATTTGCTGAGGCTTGCTTTGTGCCCTAAGATATGATCTATTTTGGAGAAGGTTCCATGGGCTGCTGAGAAGAATGTATATTTTGTAGAGGTTGTGTGAAATGTTCTGTAGACATCAAGTAGATCCATTTGATCTATTGTATATTTTAGATCTTGGATTTATTTATTGATTATTTGTTTGGATGACCTATCTATTAATGATAATGGGGTGTTAAAGTCTCCCACAACCACTGTGTTGGAGTTAATATATGCTTTTAGGTCTTTCAGGGTATGTTTGATGAAATTGGGTGTGTTGACACTGGGTGCATATAGGTTGGTAATTATTATTTCCTTTTGGTCTATTTCCCCTTTTATTAGTATGGAATGTCCTTCTTTATCTCATTTGATCAATGTAAGTTTGAAGTCTACTTTGTCAGTGATAAGTATTGCTACTCCTGCCTGTTTTCAGGGGCATTGCCTTGGTAAATCTTCTTTCAGCCTTTCATCCTAAGCCTATGCTTATTTCTGTCGGTGAGATGGGTGTCCTGTAAGCAACAAATTGTTGGATCTTCCTTTTTAATCCATTTCTTCAAGCAGTGCCTTTTGATGGGTGAATTAAGTCCATTAACATTAAGTGGTAGTACTGATAGGTATGTGGTGATTCCTGTCATTTAGTTGTCTTCGTTGTTTGAAGGTTTGATTCTGTGTACCTAAATTGAGGTTACTCTCTACTTTCTTGCTTTTTCTTTTCCTGTAGTTTCGTGCTGTCTGTCCTTTCATGGTTATGTTGGGTTTCACTTTCTGTGTGGAGAATCCCTTGAAGAATCTTTTGTAGTGGTGTCTTTGTGGTCACATATTGTTTTAGTTTTTGCTTATCACGGAAGACTTTTATAGCTCCATCTATTTTGAATGATAGTTTTGCTGGGTAGAGTATCCTGGGTTTGAAGTTATTTTCATTCAGTGCCTGGAAGATCTCACCCCACCCTCTTCTTGCTTTTAATGTTTCTGTTGAGAACTCTGCTGTGATTTTGATGGGTTTACCTTTGTATGTTACTTGTTTTTTCTCTCTTACATCCTTCAGTATTCTTTCCCTAGTTTTTGTACTTGTTGTTTTAATGATGATATGTTGTGGGGTAGTTCTATTTTGAACTGGTCTGTTTGGTGTGTCCTGGAGGCCTCTTGCATCTGTATGGGAATATCTTTCTCTAGATTTGGGAAATTTTCTGTTAATATTTTGTTGAATATATTATGCATTCCCTTCATTTACACCTCTTCTCCTTCTTTGATGCCCATGATTCTCAAGTTTGGTCTTTTGATGGAGTCGGTGAGTTCTTGCATTTTCTTTTCACAGGTCTTGAGTTGTTTAATTAATAGTTCTTTGTTTTTTCCTTTAATTACCATTTCATCTTCGAGTTCTGAGATTCTGTCTTCTGTTTGTTCTATTCTGCTGGATTGGCCTTCCATTTTCTTTTGCAGTTGTTTCATTCTTTTTTCTGAGTTCTTCCATATACTGTGTTGTTTCCTTTTTAATGTTGTCTATTTTTGTCCTGAATTCATTTATCTGTTTATTAATCATGTTCTCTGTTTCACTTTGGTGTTTTATACAGTGCTTCTGTGGTTTCCTTTATTTCTTCTTTTGCTTTTTCAAATTCTCTATTTTTGTTGTCTTGGAATTTCTTGAGTGTCTCCTTTACATTTTGGTTGATCATATCCAGTATCATCTCTATAAAATTCTCATGAGTACCTGTAGTATGTCTTCTTTTAAATTATTCTTGTGGGCTTCATTGGGTTCTTTGGCATAGTTTATCTTCATTTTGCTGGAGTCTGGATCTGATATCTGTTTTCATCATTCCCCTCTAGTTCCTGTACTAATTTTTTGCTGTGGGGAAAATGGTTTCCCTGTTTTTTCTGTCTTCCCATTGTTGCCCTTGATATTGTTATTGTCCCTGGACTGTGTGCAATTAAGTATTTTCTGACTTGTAATAATAGCACTAGTGATATTTAGAATGGAAGGGTGAGAGGGGCTGGAAAGCAAAGAAGTTAAAAGAAAAGGAAAAAACAAATAATCAAGTAGAAAAAAACAAAACAAACAAACAAAAAAGGTTTCAAAGATATAAACAGGGAGAGACCGTGTACTAATCAACTGCACCTGAAAAGGCATTAGAGAGATAGAGAGAGGATTGAAAATAAAAAATAAAAAAGAGTAAAGATAAGAATAAAAATTAAAAAATAAGTAAGTAAAAGAAAAAAATATATATATAAAATAAAATAAAACTTAATAAAAAATAAAAACCTCCAAGTTCAAATGCAATGAAATTTCAGTCTTAATAATTTTGGTGTTCATCCCTCAGCCTGCAATCCTGGAGATGGTGCCTCAGATGTTGGTCTGTAGTTTTCTCATCAAAGGGGAGACATAAAATAGAACAAAACTGCACACACAAAAAGTAAAATCCACCAAGTGTCCCAAGTTCAAATGCAATACAGTTTCAGTAAGTTTTTCAGCATGCAGGTGTAGTTCAGTTGTTTTCTCATCAAAGGTGGGAAGAGAGAAAAAAAAAAGAGTCTGGAGAGAGGTCTATGAACGGCTATCTGTGCTGTGGCTTGCCTGCCAGCTGCTGTCAGCCTGCTGTTGCTGGAGGCGTTATTTCTGCAGATCTCAGGAGTGAGTTTAGTACTCACCTGGCCCTTCAGGCTTTGTTTACTCAGACTCCTGTGTGTGAGCCACTGCTACAAGCTTTCCCCTTTTCAAACACACTGTGGGAGGTGACACTGCACCCACTTTCTCAGGCCTGTGTGTTTATTTACAGTTCACGTGGGAAATGGGTCTTCCCCCCTCTCCTGTGGAGTTTTCCTCCCTCCGCCACTCTCACAAGCTTTCCCGCTCCTGGTTGCTGGGTGCGCGCCCCTACTCCTGCCAGAGCCTCTCCGGCCAGGCCTGGCTTGTTTATTTACAGTTCCAGGAAGGATCCCCTCCCCGCCTCTTCGGAGCTCAGGGCACCCCACCCTCTTTGCCATGTGTCTTTGTTGTGCTTATTGCTTATTACTCAGTTTCTCTTTTTTTCCCCGGGTGGGGGTCCGTCTGTCCAGGGGGCTATGCTGATCTGGCCTAGGCTTGTCTGTGGGAGTACCGTGTACGGCTTAGCTCACCTTGTCTGCATCTTCCCAAGCTGTCTGGGTGCAGGCAACTGGCGGCCCAGGGGCCCTCCTGGTTTCTCCGTTTAAAGTGAAGTGGAGATTCTCTGTGCTGGCTGGACGTGTGGAGGGGTCAAAGTTTTGCCTCTTTTCAGTGTCCTTGCCTACAAGGTGTTTCTCCAGCGTTTCTCCAAGATTTCACTGTAGGAGGCATACTTTCTGCTTCCACCCTCTAGCTGCCATCTTGGAATCCCCCCTATATGTGCTTTTATATCTGTTAGAGTATGTTTGATGAAATTGGGTACACTGAAATTGGGTGCATATAGGTTGATAATTGTTATTTCCTTTTGGTTATTTCCCTTTTATTATTATGAAGTGTCCTTCTTTATCTCGTATGACCAATGTAAGTTTGAAGTCTACTTTGTGTGATATAAGTATTGGTACTCTTGCCTGTTTTTGGGTGCCATTGGCTTGGTAAATCTTCGTTCAGACTTTCACCCTCAGCCACTTCTGACAATGAAGTAGATCTTGTGTAAACAACAGATTGTTGGATCTTCCTTTGTAATCCAGTTTGCCAGATGATATCTTTTGATGGGGAAGTTGAGTCTGTTGATATTCAGTGCTAATATTGATAGGTTTGTGGTGATTCCTGCACTTTAGTTATTTTTTTGTTGTTTAAGGGTTTGATTCTGTGCAGCTGAATGAATGCTACTCCTTGAATCCTTTTCTTCTCCTGTGGCTTGATACTGACCATCCTCTTGTTTTGTTTGCTTTCATCTTCTGTGTGCAGAATTATTTGGAGAATCTTTCATAGTGATGGCTTTGTGGTCATATATTGTTTTAGTTTCTGCTTAGTGTGGAAAATTTTTATTGCTCCATCTATTTTGAATGATATTTTTGCTGGGTAGAATATTTTAGGATTGAAGTTATTTTCATTCAGTGCATGAAATACCTCACTTTATGCCTTTCTTGCTTTTAAGGTTTCCATTGAGAAATCTGCTGTGATTTTTATGGGTTTACCTTTATATTTTATTTGTTTTTCTCTCTTACAACCTTCACTATTCTCTCTTCATTCTTTGTGATTTTTGTTTTTAATGATAAAACCAAAAAGCTATGGGGAGGTTCTGTTTTGGTCAAGTTTGTTTGGTGTCCTGGAGGCTTCCTGTACCTGGATGCACAAAAGTTTCTCAAGATTTTGGAAATTTTTTGTTATTATTTTATTGACCATATGGTGAATCCCTTTTGCTTGGACATCTTCTCGTTCTTCAATACCCATGATTCTCAGGTTTGGTCTTTTGATGGATTTGGTGACTTCTTGCCTGTTCCTTTCACAGCTCTTGAGTTGTTTCACTAGCATTTCTTCAGTTTTTTCTTTAGTTTCTCTTTTATGTTCAAGTTCTGAGTTTCTGTGTTCCAGTTGTTTTAGTCTGCTGGGATAGCCTTCCACTTTTTTTGTGGTTTCTGTTTGATTCTTTTTTCTGAGGTTTTCCATTCTTGGGCCACTTCCTCTTTAATTCTTTTTATTTTCATCTTAATTTATTTCTCTCTATTTATAGCATTTTCTGTGTCACCTTGGTGTTTATTTAGGGTGGCTCTGAGGTTATTTACTTGTCTTTGTATCTTCTCATATTCTTTACTTTTGGTGTCTTGAAATTTCTTGAGTCCATCTTGTAAATTTTAGTTAATTTGGTCTAGTATTTCCTCCATGAAATTCACAGTGATTTCTAGCAATATTTCTTCTTTGAGGGTGTTTTTTGTGGGCATTGCTGGGTTCTATATTGTCATTCATTTAGTGTTGGTTTTTGGGGGTCAGGAACTGGGTATCCATTTTCTTCATTTCCCTCTGAGTTCTGTATTAAATTAAATTTTTGAGGAAAGTAGTTTCCATCCCTTCTTCTTCTTCCCATTGCTCTACTTGGTACTGTACAACTATGTTCTTGATAGGTTAGTTGATGGTTTTAGTTACTTGTCCTCTTTCCCTGGATTTAGTTTTTGTGTTGTGGCTGTTTTGGTTCTTAGCTAGATTGGTGTGGTATTTCAGTCCCTGATCTGCAGTTGAAGTTCAGCAATAACTATTTCACAGGTTCAATACCCAAAATGTTGTTTATATATTATAGAAGACCTCTTTGTGGAGCATGTATAAATAGTGGTAGTTGAGGGGTTAATGTTTGTTAGGCTAGCTATAAAGATTTGGGGAGTTGGTTAAGGTAGCATTAAGAAGGGAGGTGGGAAGTGAGGTGGGTGAGTGGCAATAGTGGTGTCGTGGCTACTGGGTTTTGTGGCCCTTGTGTGTTTGGGTGTAATTGTTTTGTGGTAGTGTATGGTGGTTGTGACAGAGATTGCAGGGGTTTGGGGTTGTGTAAAGTTGGTATAGTAGGTTGGTCAGCAGATGGTGAGTGCCTACAAGGGTGGGGTGCTCTAGTGACAGGTTGAGGGAGAATAAGAGGTGAAGGTGAGAATGGTGAGAGAGTGGATGGGAAGTGGCAGAAAGAGTAGGTGGGAAGGAGATCAATGGATTGTAGCACAGGAAGAGGGAGAGTGAAGTGGGTGGGAGTAGGGATAGGAAGATAGTTATGGTAAAGTTGATAGCACAGAAAGGAAAATGGGTATAAAAATAAAAAAAATCCACAATAATATAGTAGGCATACAGCAACAACAACAACAAAAAGAAACAGGAAAAAAAGCACATAATAAAAAAACACCCACCAGGTTCAGGAGCAATAGAATTTCAATGTAAATTTAAGCTCTGGGGATATTTCAAGCATCCAATCCTGGAATTGGCACATAAGCATAAGCTCTGACATTGTCTCCCCAGGTGATTGGCTTGTGAGTAGTGTTTTGTTCTTTTGTCTATCATTTTAATTGAAATTGTGAGTCGAGGTAGGTTTGCCAGATCATGAAGGGTGGTGGAGCTATTTTATCCTCAGCTGACAGTTGTGTTATTCTTCAGTTGCAGTGGTTTGGTCAGCTCCTCCCCCACCGAGGTGAGGGAGTTCTGTTTTGAATGCTGCTCCCTGACTCAGGAGAACAGCCTTGTGATCCATTACCTGCCCTGCTTCAGGGAGTGGCTTATCACCTGCCCACTCTCAGTCTTCACTGCCTTTCTTGTGTGTATTTACTGTGAGTTTTGTGTTCTGCCTCCTTTCTCTGAGGCAGGATCAGCATGCCACTAACCTCCTCTGTCCATGTTGTTTATAGTTTGTTGTTTGTTTTTCAGGTTTTGTAGGGGGAGATCAGTCTGCCCAGGGGCTGCTCTGGTTTATGTTTCCAGGAGACTGTAGGGGAGTCAAATGTGGTGTAGGACTCATTATCTCTTTTAAACCCCTCTACACTCTGAAGCTGGCAATCCTGAGAACTCTCTAAGTAAAGAGACAAAGGTTTTAGGAATTTAGTCATCAATTTAGGGCAAGTGGCAGAGTAGGCTCACCAGCCTATGTCTTTCCACTAAACTGCTATAGTGTCTTATATTACCTAGGAAGGCCTTACTTTGCTGATTGTCTTTTAAAAATGTGTTAACACTTGCTTTCAGCTTTCATAAACCTACATTGGCTATAATTTTGGAATGTGATGTAACTCATCACATATCCAAAGGCAGTTAATAATGAATATGCAATAAGGAGCAAAAGATACAAAATAGTAGGAAGGATCATTATTTCTATTGGTTGATTTGTTTGAAAAATTCCTCCCCAAATATATTAATATATTAGTATATGTGCAAGTTACACTGGTGACCTTACTGCATAGAATGGAAATGAGAAAAGGCATCCCACTGTTAGGTGAATGCTTTTCATTTCAATCATGGAAGAAGCATCACATTCAGTGGATTAAAGATCAACTGATCTCAGCAAGCAAAGAACATTGTTAAATTGGATGGTCTCCTCACTGTCTTTCTCCTTTTGCAATGAATGGAAACAGAGAAGGCTTACCCTCTCTGTTGTTCTAGACTTTTGGGTCTAGGGCTGCATTTGCTACAAATAAACCCTAACAACAATTGGATTGTGTTTTCCAAGTGCAATTATATTATAACTGCTTCTCTTTGCTTTAAGTCACATTTGCAATTTGAGAATAAAATATTAGTGGAAATGAAGCAAAGACATACTGTAGTTAATGAAGGATTTAATGTTATTTCTTCAATGCTTTTTTCCACAGAAGAACATATTTATGTTAACTTTTATGCATGCTATAGTTAGGTTTTTATATATTATTTAGGAAAACTTTTGCATTAACACTAATAAATACACAGTTGAGCTTTAAATCATCCTCTTTGCTCTACTTTATTCATACTTACTTTTCCATTAATAAAGGAGAAAATAGACCCTGTGTTTTATTTTTATAATAAAATTCTCTGAGAAAGAGTTATTATGGATCCTAACACTTGTATGCAAACATCATCAAAGTTTCCACAGAAAACGCTTTTAATAACATTTGGAGAGAGTTTGGCTGATGCGTTTGTACACTAATATTTCTGCTTCAAGGTAAGATATACTGGATGTTATCCTAATTAGTATCCTGGGAAATACTGGCGTTATTTGTAAGTGAAGATTGAGGAGCATTTAGATGAGCTTCTGTATAAAGTGTACATACAACGACATATTTTTTTCTATTTGGAATTTTAAAATATGATTTATCTTCCTATGTTAGGTAGCCTTCAGAGTTTAAAATGGAAAATAAGTGAAAGGCTAAAACTTGAACCAATACTGACTCAATCTTGACAATGGCAACTGGAACAGAATTGGGAAGGATTTGTAGGGGATGTGGAGGAGAGAATTCAGGCTGTGAATTAGAAGTGGTGACAAAGAGATGATGATGTAAGAAAGAGAGAATTATATTGTTAAACCATCTCCATTAAAATGCTCATTATTTTCAATGGTCTGCTGTTTTTTTGACTCCTTATTAAAAATAATAAGACTAGTGACAAAATTGCCAATTTTGAGGGGCATTTGAAAGGAATTATAGCATGTGAATCCTTGACAACACATTTTCTTCCCACATGAAACTGATCTACTATGAAATAAATAAACAATGGTGAGCTATTATTACTAAGTTTCCTGCTTCTACGTCCTAAAAACTCTCTGGGAGAGTTGTCTAAACATTCACACATGTAGTTACTAACATTTAAGAGTAAAAATTGAATTATGTGATCTACAAGAATTGATGACAGTTGAATCATTGGATTTTTTTTCTATGGGAAGGCAGAAAATGGAGGACTCTAGAGTTAATATTCATGAAATTATTGTGTTTTTGGATAAAGAGAACAATGGAGAATTCAGTCCCAGTTTGGAGAGGGGCAGAAGCAGTGGAAATTCTCTGAAAGAAAAATATTTTTATGAAAATTTAAAGTAATACTTGAGTTAGTTGAGGTTTGTTCACTTTCTATGTAAAATTTAACTTCAGCTGTAACTGTAACAAATAGTGAAATGAGAGCATCATATATGCTAGCGTGTTTAAAAGTGATGTCTTGAAATGTTCCAAAATGGTAAACTACTTTATAAAGTTAAACTTATCTTAAATTGTATCCAAAATTTGGATGAAATAATGTAAGAGTGGATGAAAGGCTGGACTAATTAATATATATATATAATTTATATATATTTATATATATTAATTTATATATATTTATATATATATGTATATATATATATGAGAGACAGGGAGAGAGAGAGAGAGAAAGGAAGGTATGTGATAAAACAAATGCTACTTATAGAATTGAAGCCCTGGATACATGGCTGTATATTATACATTTTCTTCAACTTTTCTTATGTTGGAAAATTTTTGTAATAAACTGTTAATTATGAAAGCAAAGCTACCTGAGACAATGGTAAGAAAATCCATACTTTCATATTAATGTAATACTAACTGAAAATTAATTCTTTAAAAAAAGCTTTCTGGGAAAGTCACAGATTATATAAACAGTACTCACTTCTATGAACATTATGAATTCCTAATGTTCTTCTGAGCTTGTCATAATTCTGGACTAGATACACCATTTATTTATTAATGAGTGTCCCAGGTAAATCAATGTTTTATATTCTTTTGTCATAAAAAGCCTTATCACTTACAGATTCTGCAGATCACAAGTTCAGTAGCAATATTTTATATTTATATTCTCTACTTCTGCCAAAGACAGGTCTATTAGAGCATTAACTACAATCTTGATGAATCATTTGAGACTAAAGATGAAAATGTGTATTCAGTACCAAAACTAAAGGAAAGATGAGAACAAAGTTAAAAATAATATAGATGTGAAAGTGGTTGTCTTAGACCAAAAGTATTGCTGGAGTCATAAGTGTCTCTCTAGGGTGATATAGTATATATTTAGGGGAAAGATACTTCTTTTTTCCCTCAAATCAAGATACATCAATGATCTTCACTTTGCTATAAGATTGTCTGTCATTTCTTGAACTTGTGAAGAAGAATTTTTCTGGTCAGCAGAGACCATTCCTACCTCTCCATTAATGGTTATGAAGATAAGGAAAATCAATTCACAATCTCTGGGACAGTGTCATCCTTGCCAACCTGCTGCTCTGCTCATCTCTCCACCTCTGACCCACAGGAGAGGAATTAAAATATGTTACAGGACCACAGGGTCAAGTGCTTCCCCTTTCTTGCATATTAGTTCTTCCATCTTTCTTGGACTAAATGGGGTCATTATTCAAATGTTATTAAACTTGAAGACATAAAATTTTTAAGTTTAAGCTGACCTAACCAAGAAAACATACTAAGTTTTCTTCATCACAAATTTCCAGTAGTTGGTAAATTAATCATGTGCTTTGTTTTTCCCCTTTAAATATTAGAAGAAGCATAATCCCAGTGTATATGGAACAATTTATATGGCTAATGTATTAATACTTTATTTATTCACAATTTTTCCACCATTACCTTTACTTCAGTGATGAATGTTTTGATGCTAAACCCCTTTATAATTAAGAAAAATTACTAATGAGAAAATTTTGTGCATTATCCACCCATGACAGTTTCAGAAACTGATCTTTTATGATGAAAAAATGGTCACTGACCAGATCCTCATGGCACACTCGTTACTTCTCAACACATTCACCAATTTAAAGGCCTTGATGGTGACTGGATCTAAAGTACTGTGCCACTGCACTCTCTGAAAATGCATTACTGTATATAGACTATGTCTTCCCAAGCTTATCACTAGGGAAATCGATTGTCTTTCCTGTAAGTATGTATGATAAAAAAATCCCAAAACCCTAGAACTGAAATATTATTGTAGGCAATCATTCAGGTTAAATATTTACTTCCTTAATAGAATTAATCTTAAACTACAACATAGGCAGGAACAGGTCCTGTTTTAAAATATTTCTGGGGAAAATCCTTAGTCCATTTAAATAATGCTGTATATGAATCCAATTCTTTTTCATGTCCACCTTGTCTAATTTTCTTTGTGCTATTTGAGTACAAAGTTAGTCATCTAAACTTGAAACTACATAGAAACTAGTGTTCAGGTAAAATGGTTTCTCTGTCAATAGACTTTGGATTTATATTGTAGCATACCATATTCTTGCCACATTGCTATTTCACTGAAGTTCTATATGTCCAAATTGGGGGAGCATAGGCTCCTAGATCACAAGTATAATGCAGTCATGTTGCTTAATGATGAGGGACTATTCTGTGAAAGGTGTCATTAGCAACTTTGTCACTGTGCATGCATCATAGGCATCCTGGCCTACTGCACAACCGGAATATGTAGACAAAAAGTCTCAAGACTGTAACAGTCTTGAGAGTTGCTGAGGCCCTTAGGAGGGATTCATGCCTTTCTAGTGGGAGTAAGGTCCTGATCTTATAGGACAGCTGGAATGTTACCATGGGAGTAGGTTATTATGATACAACTCTGGAACCACCTTTTCAGTCTTTTTAGAGTACATGGTTTTCTCACGTGTGCATGTCTAAACACTCTTCTTTTCTGCATTTCCACCATGAATTGAACCTCCATGAGTCCCTCGCCAGTAGGTGACACCATGTCCTTGAACCTCCAGAAGTTTTAGATAAATAAATTTCTCTATAAAGTACCCAGTCTCAGATATTTTTCTTATAGGAAAATAAAGACATGGAGACAATCACTGAACTCAGGGTACTCTTGGAAGTATGTAAGTCTCTATTGTTTCAGAAGGAACAAACAAGGGTGATAGAGATGCATTTGTTTTGATCAAGACAGTCACCTAGAACTTTAAGTGTAGATACCACTTTCTTCTGTTTTTCTTTCCTTTTATTTAGTGAACTTTAAAAATTCTCAGTTCTTCCCCTGGCTCTCTAAATTGCCCTTGCAATAATCTTAGGACTGTGTCTTTCAGATTGAAGAGTTAACTTTTTATAGAAGTTATTGGTAGACAGTTCTTCCATAGATACCATTTTAATGCCCACAAGTTTTATTATTCTTTAGTGTGTGCTAGTAAGGAGGGCATAAATATAGTGCTCACTTTTAAATTCCCCAAATCATCTTCAGATACATTAAATATGGTGTATTGCTCTGAACCACACAACTGACTCCCTCAAAGACTGAATGCTGAGTGCTATGAAAAAATACTCATTTTAGAATTACTTAAGGATTGAACTCCTACAAAATCAATTGATATTATAAAGGATAGCCTGTCATTGAATGCTTTTTATTTATATATTCGGTTCTTGTCCCAGTTTTGTTATTACATAAGCCACTTAAACACATCAAAGAAACTTATTTCCTGATGGAGAAAATATGACTAACACCAGTTCTTTTTCTGAGTCATTTACTCAAGTAATTATAATGACTAGTTATACAAATCACAGTTATCAATTGATCCAATGGGTTATGTTGGGAAATATTCTGTCTTAATTAAAATATTGGCTTTGAAATATGTAAACCATCACAAATATAGCTTCTTATTCTTATTTAACTATGAAGAGACTAGGAAAGACATTAAGGAAACCAGAAGGCAGAAAAAAAGAGAGAAATGGAATTGAAGAAATAAGAAATAAAGAAAACTTCCTGGGAAGAGCTCGCTTATCCAGCATTCACTTCAGGAAACTTCTCTTAACTGCCTCATTGTACGTATCTGTTGCAATGTAATTGAGCAGTGTAATGGCTCTAATAAGTTACTGCAGAATGCAAAGAATCTTTTCCACAGGAAGATGAGCATATGCTCAGATGTTACTTCACTTAAACATAAGAATTTTAGCATAATTATGAAAATGAATGACTTAGTTTTGCTGCCTTGTATTGGAAACTATTAACCAGATGGAGGACATATAATATCTGTGAATTTTTCTTGAATTCCTTTCTTCAATCCTAATTCTTGTGTCCTTGTCCCAGTGATTCACTTTCTGTGACTTTCTTGTGAATCACTTAGGGATACTTTGGGATCCTTAAGTGTTTGGCATAACAATATCCTACAGAGTTGTCCACTCATTAAATTAATTTATCCAGTCTTTCCATTTTCCACAAATATAAAATGACAGTGTAGTCAGTGTAGTTATGTTCATTTTGTCATGCAGTTGTTTATTAAAGAACAGAATATGTACGTACTTTGTTTTAATTTCCAGCTCTATAATTTACTAATTTTGTGAACTTGGCAATGTATTTGACCTTGTCCCTCACATTATTCATCTATTGTGTTGGTATAATATATAGTGGCAACTTTAAAGCCTTCTTATGGGTTGCTAAATGAGATGTTATATTGCAACTGATTACTATAGTGCCCTTCATTGCTACTGCAGTTCCACTACTATTATGTAGTATTTGTTGACTGCTAGATACTCTACCAAATATTTTTCCATGAAGGATATTTCCCAGAAAATTTATAAAAATCTCAAGAATATAGATTTTTTGTGAGTCTCATTTTACGCTTTGTAAAGGAGGTATTCTTATATTGATCTGATTGTTCATTTGTTATTTGTTCATTCATCCAGTAGGTAATTATGAAGATATTATACATTCTAGATGAAGTGGTAGTTCACCTGCACTTCTGATGTTTTATGTCTTTCATCTGTAATCAACTAAACAAACCTAGGAAATCCACATCTTCCCAATCCAAAGATTTAATTTCATATGGCATTAGTCAAATGGAAATGGTAGCTATAGTTTAGACTTACAGTTTTCAAGTGAATTTTACATAACCAAATGTCTTTGGATTTCACTATTGTTTTTGGTATATTTATTATGAAATTAAAACGTTGAAATCACTTTGTATTGGAAAAAGTATCATTATAGGAAGCAAATTAATGTGTTTCCTACCATCTGTTAGAAAACCCAGTGCTACCAGGGGCACAGCCTGGAAGATCATATAAATTGATGACATGAGTATATGTAGTGACAATGGTTAGGAATTTGCTTGAGTTGTGACCCAGCATGATGTCAGCCTAGTTACATGGCCTTTTTGTTTATCCCAAAGCAAACTTGTCTGGATGATATATCAGGACAGAAGATCCACAGTTTGCAGCCCATGACTTGAGTTACAGACCTGTAAGAACTCTTAGAAGTTATCTAATCTTGCATCTCTTAAGAAAAAAGTGAGTTTATTAAAGTTTCAGCTTGAAGACATGAATATTTATGAAGACCACTAGTATATTCTTTCAATTTAGCATATGTGTATGACTCTCCATGCCTGAAGTTAGACTCTAGTGCTTTAAATATACCAAGCCATCTTTTCTAACCCTCAGCCACACTGGGATCTACCAATGAGGAAAATACCAGCTAAAAAGACAATGCAGTACCTCCCTTCTAATCTCTGTGCATTGCTATGAACCTAACATCTAGTTTTCTAGGTAAAACCACTGACCTTTTTGAGGGTTTTAACCAAGAGGGGAAATACATGCCAGAAAGAAACTCCTCAGAGTGACATTTTCATGAAGTTATTGGAGCTTTAGAATGAAGGGCTGAACCTACCACAACTTTTCCAATCAGGGTTGAGATAAAAAATTTGTATAGTTTTTATAGTTACATTCCTTAAACAAATCACATACTTCTTTTGATATCAAGCATTTTGGTCACTTTTCTGGTGATATATTAAATACCTGAGATAATCAAATTAGAAAGAGAACAAGTTTTTTGACTCATAACTTTGGAATTTCCAGTCTATAATTTGGTGGACCCATTGCTTTCAAATCCTCCAGTAGAAGGGCAGTACATCATGGCAGGAGTGTGCTGCACAGCAGTTTTGCTCACTTGATGGTCCTTGGCTGGGGTGGAAAGAAGAAAGAGGAAGAGAGAGCATGGTTCCTTTCAAGGTTATGCCCACAATGACCTAAAGTCTCCCACTGGGGCCCATGTCTTAAAGTTTCCACCAAGTTCCCATGAGGCCAAGCTTGACACCAGGCATTTGGGAAATATTGGAGATCCAAACTGTATCATCAAGTGTTTTGAAAAAAAAAGGAGATGTAGTTTGCTAAAAGATGAAGTAACAACTAAATTTATTACAGCACTAACAGCTATGATCTAGTATAAAAAAGAACAATAACAACAATAGCACTGGCCTTTCTACTAACAAATAGAGGACTAAATCTGCTATATTAATTGAAAGAGTCTTTTCAACATTGAAGAAAATGTGGTGGATTTTTTGGTGGTGGAGATAAAAGCATACAAAAAATCATCTGGTCTAAGAAATTATTTGAAGCTATTTCCCTTAAAACACCATTACAGTTTGCAGATAAGTGCTAAGGAATGTAAGTCCATAACTGAAGAATCTCATGTTAATTGTAATTTTGGTTTCATTGCAAATTTTGTTACAGAAGTAATTTGACAGAGGTGCCTTCAGAAGATCTTCAGCATCTTCCTTGGCTTGTGAAGAGAAGTTTTGATTATTCTTGAAGAGTTAGGTATTGAAGTATTTCCTCTTAAAAGTAACAATTTATGAAAGTACATTATCCTATTTTTTATGAAGGAAAAACTTACTTGGATACATTCATGAAGCCTACATATTTCTAACTCTCATTGAGTTTATGGAAGAAAAGGCTTTCATTTTTATTATTAGAAAACAATTATTGCAAGACCAGTAATTATACTACATAAATGTATTAGAGTAGATTCCATGCTTCTACATTACCCCCAATTTTAAGAATTTAAACTAGATTTAGATGCCATATTAGCAAATAATTTATAGAGATCAAGGCTGTCACTGTGACATTAGTGGTTAGGAAGGGCTAACATCACATAAAGTATAGATCATGAAGCTATGATTAATTAATTCATTTGAATCAACATACAGAAATAGAGGGAACCAGATACATTTTCCAAAAATGTCAAAAAAAAAATAAAACTTTTAAGTCAACATTTACAGAACTATGCCCTTCTTTGAAGAAATAACTTTCAATTTCCATAGACTACATGATCATCTTATTTAACCTCATAAGATATGAGGATAAGCAAACTGAGCAATTTTCTTGATAATGCCACTCAGGCCAGCAGATTAGGGTAACTTACGCAGGTAACCTGTGAGGAAAGTGTAGTACATAGTATGGTTAAATTGGCCTTGATATCAGCCTGTCTTGAGCTCATGCCTTGGTATGAGCCTACATATTGAGGTAAAGAAGGCTCTCTCTTCTTATTGTTTGACACATCTGATTAGATACAAGCACGTGAGATGATTTGATCCTTTAAACTGGGCTTAAAAAGACTCATCTGCTCCTATTTATGAAAAAGAGAGAGAAAGAAATCATTCTCCCAAAAGTATTTGATAAACTTAGGGAGTTTATTGGACTCATGACAGCTGATTTGTTATTATTATACAAAATTCAAAATGAGTTGATTCTGGTTGCTATTGTGCTCTACCAAATAGTTTCTGTTTATAGTTCATTTAAATGTCATGTTATATTATATTTCAAACAATTTCCTGTCAGCTACACTTTACAAGGTGTCATTTAAGTCTCTGACTTGTGTCTTAAAATGTCCAAGCAACAATTAAACTATCCCATTATGCTTTCATGAATGGAAAATAGTGTTTTATAAATTTTGAGAATTGCATTACTCAGTTGTAAACATCAACATCAACCAAGATGCAAATTGTATATTTTACTTTGTTGAATTACAAAAAGGATATTAAGTTACATTGATAGGCATAACCTAGCTTGTCTCTGCTTGTTTTTCCAAGAACACAGATGAACTCATTTAAATGTAGCAGTACCAAGGAATCATCAGCCAGAGAGAAAACCATGGCAGAGAAAGTTTTCCCTCACAGATAAATGAATCACTGTGTCTTTTAAATAGATTTTTCTCTGATGTTGAATGAGACATTATTTTCTTTGCATCAATAGAGTAGAAGTAGTTATATTTTTGTTTTTGTTTTATACTTGCGTTTCTATTCTTAAGTCAAACTTCTTTTCTTACTGTCATGGTCTGATACTGTGCCGAGTAAAAAGCAAATTTAGTTTGTTATAATGTATTTAATTTTACAAGAGTCAGAAGAGAGTATGCTTTTTTTATTTATTACTACTGGAAGCATTACAAATATTGTGCTAAGTGTTTTGCATGTACTATTTTATTTATCATCGAGTAACCTGAAATAGGTACTATTAATTTATTTATAGTCTACAGTATTCATTTAATAGTCACAACTAAAACTTATTAGTCTGATGTTCCACAATGAGAACATAAAAAAGCTGGCTCTAGCATGTGTTCTAACTTTCATATGCTAATCGATTAGGATACATTCTTTCACTCAAGGGGAAAAATGGGCACACACATACACACACAAATAGAAAGATAAGCTCTGCTTTATTTTATCCATGGATTTTTAAAATATTTATTTTCATTATTTCTATACTGGGAGTGCATTGTGATATCTACCAAATTTCTTACAATAAATTGTAGTTGAATTCACCACCTCCATCACTCTCCTTTATCCTCCTCCCTCCATTCATAAAAAAAAATACATAGTAGAGAAGAAATTCATTCAGCTGATGATAGAAGTAACAAGATAGAAGTTGAAACCATAAATGTAAAATCTGTATGAATTTTAATTTTAGCTGTTGTTTATTTTCTGGAACCTCAAGTACCTATGATAAAATATGAACACACATTACTTTGCTAAACTGCATCATATACAATTTATTTGTATGCCACTTTAAAACTTTATTTCTCCTATTTTTCCTTCCCCCTCTTAATAAAAATAATTTACAAAACTGAAAGTACAGCCTCTAAAGTATGGGGGCTTAGAGACCCTCATACTGATAAGTGACATTTCCATAAAATGAGAGCTACCTATGTAGTGATCATATGAAATTCAAAATGAATTGATTCTGGTTGCTATTGTGCTCCACCAAAATCATAGCTACTGTTTAAAGGTAGTTTAAATGTCATTTTACATGACGTTGCAAATAACAAATCAGCTGTCAGGAGTCCAATAAATTCCTTAATTTTGTCAAATACTTTCTGGAGAATGTCTTCTTTCTTGTTCATAAATAAGAGCAGATGAGTCTTTTTAAGCCCTGTTTCAAAGGATCAAATCATCTAGTGTCCTTGTTTTTAATCAGATGTCTTAAACAATAAGAAGAGACAGAGATCTTTATCTTAATATGAAGGCTCATATCAAGGCATGAGCTCATCAGGCTTATATCATTATCAAAATTAAACCCCTTTGTACTATTAAATGTATGCTAACAAAAAAGGATCTTCCTAGAAAAAAACATTCTAATGTATATTTTCCACTTATGTTTATGAAAGGGGTTATTTTCAGATGTAATTATATGCCTGAATGCAATTGGATGTAATAATCAACAGAGAATAACTTTGCCTGGACCTACAGCCAGTGTCCCCCCACTACAGAGTTCATTCATTAGCTGTAAGAAGAGACATTTGCCAGTATTTTAAAATAATATTCTACTTTCTGTCTCGGCTATGAAAATTAGTTGGAGTGATTTCAATGTTTATTCAGTTAGTACTTATTGATCCACATTATTTTTCTTTTTGTAAATTGTTTGAGTGTAATGTTCAATTGAGAAAACCCTATAGAAATCGGTGAAACCAGACTTGGGAGGCATCTTTATGGAGAGTGCATTTTCATCTGTGGCTTTCAATTTTGCATGGGCTGTAGAGGACCTTGATCCAGTTCTCCCAGTTTATCCTGCTTTGTCTGGGTTTTATCAGCAATTTTGTAACATTAGGGAAACAAGGTTAATTATTCGTGAGTTGCAAATTAACAGTCAAGATTTTTAACTACATTATTTATCCACATTACATTCATCGTCTTCTCAGACTTGATTGCTGATTGATCTGTCATCTATCCATCTCTATCTACCTATCTATCTCTATCTATCATCTATCTATCATCTATCTATCATCTATCTTGGGGTGGGCTGGAGGAGCGGGGGGGGCAAGGGGGGGCGCGCGGGGCGGGGCCAGGACGGGTGCGCGGCAGCGAAGGCGGCAGTGGCAGCAGTATGAGGCGTGTGCTCAGGGACATGGTCGCATGGAGGAGGAGGATGTGGTGCGCGAAGGGGAAGTGGTTGCCGAAAACAGCCGGAGGTAAGAGCAGGAGCAGGAGGGGCGGCGCGGCAAATGGCGGGACTGGGCCCCGCTGGACATCCCGGGCATTGGTGGTGCTGGGCGGGGGCGGCGGCAGCAGGAGCAGCAGCAGTATGAGGCGTGCGCTCTGGGTCCTGATTTCAAGGGGCCAGGCAGAAGGAGGAGGAGGAGGACCAGTGAAGGGCCTCTATTTGTATGCAAATATTGTATAATAGTCAAGTGAAAATCTATTTGGCTCTTACCACTTCACTTCTGCCCTTCTAGAATTTTATTTAGTCACCAACAGTCTTACCAAAGTCTAAGATCACATGATCTTTTACAAAAAAGTAATAATACACAACAGTTTAATTAAAGTAACATGCACATAGTTTAAATAGACAAATAATGCATAGTTCTTCTAAAATGCAATCATTCCCCCTATGAGTTATACAGAAAAATATATTGATGTACTTTGTATTAAGATCTTCCTTCCTAGGGCCAGTGGCTCACACCCTACAACTCCAACTACTTGGAAACTGGATATAAGAGAATTGTGGTAAGAGGGCAGCTCAGGCATATATTTATCAAGACCCACATCTCAATAAACAAGCCAGGTGTGGTTATGAGGATATGGAATCCCAGCTACAGGGAGACTTAGGTAGGAGGATTGTGATCCCCAGCAAAAATTAACAAAGCAAAACAGATCAAAGGTGTGGCTCAAGTGGTATAGCAATTGCCTAGCAAGCACAGGACATGAGTTCCAACACCAGTACCTCTAAAAAAAAACACAAACAAAAAAGACGTTCCTTATATTTTACAGAAACTTAGATCATCGATAAATTTAGAAAGATAATTCAAAACTGGTTTGGATATTGAGAGAATTCCAGAGAAATTTTTCCCTGAGGTTGAAGGATGGAGACAAGGTATGAAAAGCTACCCATCTCTTAAGAGTTGCAAATTCCAGATAGTCAGTTTACATCTCATTTTGAGGAAATACAATATAGAATCACTTTTCTAAAGCACAAATGAAGAAGTTAGAATGTTTTCATCCTTCTGATATTTTAACTTTATCTTTCTCATCATATACCTGATTGTGCATCAAACAGACATATGTGATTACAGTAAGGTTCAGAAACCATCTTTCCTACTCCTTAGTTGATTTTTCTCCTGTGCTATTTTCAACAGTCAGAATTATTTTTTTTATTCATATTATATTCCTAATATTTTGTTCTTGTGCCATTGTTATGTCTTTCTTTTCTAGAATCAATTGTAGTTTTCAAATTATTTTGTTGCTTCTTCAATTATTGCTGTTGTTTTACATATTCCTCACTGGTCTGTTATTTTTGTTTGCTTGTATTTTCAAGTATTTTATCAAATATCTGGAGAACTTGATTTGTTTGTCTTTGAGAATAAGGTATTATAAAGTAAATCAGAAGTTCTATCTGTGCACATGGCAGAAATTGTCAGCTTGTTTAAAAATAATATTCTAGCAAGCAGAATTTATTTGTGGACCACCAAGTTTTAGAATCCTACATATTTTCTCTGTAAGCTGTTTTAATAATTTTCTGTCTAAGTATGGGCTGAGAAAAGGAAAACATTGAATTATGAAAATTCTAAGACATGCAGAAGCAGATTTTCACTTAATTTACTTATTTTCAGCCATCAAATTACTTTTTTATTTGTGTGTATTAATTATACAAAAAGACTTCTTTGTGATATTTCCATGCATGCACATAATGCACCTTCAGAAAATTTGTCCCCTCAATTATTCTTCCTTATGACGTTTTAAAACACATTTAATGTGGTTCATTACTTTATTTTCATACATGCATATAAAGCATTTTGATCCAATGTACCCTTTATCTCTTCTTCTCCTTCCTCACTCCTCCTGGTCCCCCTAGCAGTCACCTTTTTTTCTCATGTCATTCTTTTTTTCCTTATTAAAGGTTCAGAATCTTCACAGGAGAGAGAACATGCAATATACAATATTTATGTTTACGATTTGGGTTTATTTTGCTTAATATGTTGATCTCTAGCTCCATTCCTTTTCCTACAAATGACAGAATTTCATTCTTCGTTTTGGCTAGATAATACCCTACTGTATGTATGTATGTATGTATGTATATACAAGTATACATGTGGGTGTACAAAAAAGAAAATGAAAAATATATACCATATGTACATATATTTATATCACATTTCATTTTTCTTTATCCATTTATTGATTTATAGGTACCTAAGCTGATTTTCTACCTGGTCACTATGAATATTGCTGCTATAAACATGAGTGTGCAAGTATTTCTATTGTATGATGACTTACATTCCTTAAGATACATGTCAAGGAGTAGTACAGCAGAATCACATTATGGTTCTGTTTTTAGTTTCTTTGTTTATTATTGTCATGCTGCATGGGGGTACACTGAAGTATTTACAAAGGTTGTTATAATATATCATATATGTGTATATATATATATATATATATATATATATATACACACATATATATATATATATAATACGTGAATTCACCCCGTATAGCCTCTGTACTTATATCCATAGTAGCCACACTAAATTACATCCCCATCAACAATGTAAAATGGTTCCACACACACATCCACAGTCATCGTCATTTGATATGGTTTATTTCCTTGATGAAAGCCATTTTGAGTGACAAAAGATGGAATATCAATGTCATTTTTATTTGCATTTCCTTTATAGCTATGAATGTTGAATATTTCTTCATGTTTTAATTGGCCATGTATAATTGGATTATTTGGCTTTTGTGTGTTTAATTTTTTGGAACAATTGTTTTTTATGGATATTAATCCTTTATCTGAAGAATAGTTTACAAAGTTTTTTCTCCCTTTCTATGGATTTTTCTCCCGATTGTGGAGTTATTTCCTTTGAAGAATTTTAATTTGAAAAATCTACACATTAAAGGAAATAATTACCAGAATGAAGAGACAACCCACAGAAAGGGAACACTGGATAAAGGATTAATATCCAGCATATACAAAGAGCTCCAAAAGTTAAATAACAAAAGAACAAACGGTATAGTTAATGAATGGGCATATACATTTAACAGTTCTCAGAAGAAGTTCAAATGTCTAATAAACACATGAGCAATGTTCAATATTCTTAGACCTAAAGGAAATTCAAATCAAACTGTGTTGACATCTCATCACAATAAAGAGTGGTAATCAACAAGAAAACAAAACACAACAAATGCTAGTAAGGATGGGGAAAAAGGAACTAATATACTGTTGGTGGGAATGTAAACTAGTGCAACTCCTATAAATGTCAGCATGGGCACCCTTGAAACAGCTAAAATTACACATACCTTGTGATCCCTCCATATACTATGGACCCCTCCATAAACTCTATTCAAAGGAGTTTAAATGAACATACAAGGCAGACACATGCACACCCATGTTCATCACAGCACTATTCACAATAGGCAAGCTGTAGAATCAGCTCAGGTGCCTAATAACTAATGAATGCATAGAGAAAATATGGTGTACATACACGAAGAGGTGTTATTCAGCCATAAAGAAGAATAACAGTGCTGTTTACAAGAAAATGGATAGAACTGGAGACCATCATATTGAACAAAATAAGCCAAACTCAAAAAAACATATTATAGCATTAATATATTAATTTGATGTTGAAATAAGCTGACTAGTCAATTAAAATATTTTGCTTCTCCAAACAGGCACATGAGAAAATAAAATACAAGCCACAGTGTGGGAAGCATTGCATATATATTATAAATATGATAAAGAATATATATTTAGATTATGTAGAGAATTGACTACAAAATACAGTAAGAAAAAGACACAGTATTTTAAATAAAGATTTGACAATCATTTCACTAGAGAAGAAAAAGGCAAAAAATATACAGACAAATATTCAACATAATTATTTATTAGGAACCACCAATTAAAGCCACAATGAGATTCAATTAGTCACTGTTGGTATTGCTAAAGCTAAAAATACTAAACAACAAATTTTGGCTCTAATAGAAGCTAGAGGTTTCATGTATTATTGTTAGGAATATAAAATGGTAAAGCCATTCTGGAAAATACTATGTTGATTTCTTTGTAAGTAAGGGATGCTCAATTCTGCTCCTACTTATTTACCTTAGAGGAATTTAAATTTATGTACCTACAAAGAAATTACACACAATAAAAATGCTCACAGCGACTTGTTTCATTTATTTTCCTTTTTGTTTTGGGATAATCTCTCACTATGTCACTATATAACCCAAGGTTCAGATTCTCCCACCTCAGCCTTCAGAGTCCTGGGATTACAGTCAAGGACCATCATGCTCCTCTCTGTAAGTTTTAATAATTCAAAATTAGATAAAATTGAAATGACAATTAACATGTAAATGGAGAAACAACCTACAGTAAACTTGCAATGAAATTCTACTCAAGAGTAAACAGAAGTTGTTAAAAAAACCAATGAACATTAAAATAATTATGCTGAGTGAAAGGGGCTAGAAAAAGGAGTTACTCTATGATTTCCTTTGTACAAATTTCAAAGTGTGAACGCAGACTAAGGAATAGAGATGGAAAGTGTTTTGAAAATAACTCAGGAAATGGGAGTAGATGAAAGGAGGCAGAGGAGGAATTGATTACAGAGGTATAGGCGAACACTTGATGATTGACGTGTTCATCCTTTTGCGTGTGGGCATCCATACACACCATAAATTATTAAAATACACACTTTAAAAGTGGAACATGTCCTGTGCCAGTTGCACCTTAATAAAATTACTCATGAAAACATATGCAAACTAAACCACTTAATAAAGTAAAATCAATGTAATTTTAATTTTTAGTTGCAATGTATTAATAACTAATATATTGGAGGATGTATGTAAAATGTTCAAAATAATAGTATTAGTATTACCAATTGTAGATGTAGAAAATGAAGGTCAAACAATTAAATAATTTTCCAGTAGTTATGCAGCTTTTCAGAGAAATGTTGTTTTAACTTTTTTATAACATTTATTGAAATTTATTAACTATGGCACCAAACAAATGTTGCATATTTAAATCATCTTACTCATTCTATTAGGTTGTTTTTCTTTTTATGGTACGTTTTCTTTCTTCTTGATTTGAATCATTAGTTTAGTTGTTTTCATTCTTTCCTACATACAATTTTTTCCCTTTGGCTAATAGTTCCTTTAACAATATTATTCACATTGGTCCACCTACTATACATAAATGTTCGCTAAGTATAAATCGCTTTGGAAATCATTTTAATGGCATTATCATAGTTAACCTTGATAAGAATCCTATGATGAAGATCAACATTCCTTTCTTTTGTCAACAAATAATTTTGGGGCTCATCTATAGACTATATGAATGGGGTACAATGGTAAACAAAAGTAGAGATAGTCAGTGCTCAAATTGAGCTTATGTGTGTAAGATGAGTTATATTTAATGCTAGGAGACTCTCTGTACAGCTATCCTTACCTCAATGAGCAAAAATGCTTTGTGTTTCTTATTATTGCTTATGTCTTCTCTTCAACAAAATTAGTGATAAGGGCAGAACAGGTTCTGCCTGGAAGCGACAGGGGTGGGAGGAGAGGGAGTGAGTGGGGAGCAGAGGGGAGAAATGACCCAAACAATGTATGCACATGTGAATAAATGAATAAAAATTTTTTAAAAATATCGCAAAAATGAATGTGAAGAATCATAAACACACATTACTTACTTCCTTGAATTATTTCCTTCAAATAGTGGCTATTTGTATATTATACTAAAATAAATCAGGCTGTGTTAATAAAAAGTTTAGAAAGTGTATTAATGTTCACATGTGTGATTCTCTGTGCTTGTGTGTAAATTCATTTACGTTTATCATTTTTCAGGACAAGATACCTTACCCTTTATTTCTCCTTTCTATGCACAGTAGAGAGAACATTGGGGAAATTAGACAGAATTTACCAGTGAGATGTCTTTCATAGAATATCAAGCAGTAAATATTCATAAAAATGTATAACCACTGTGTGTTTTGAAAATATAATTGATTTTTAGGTTGGGTCCTATTTTTAAATTTTATTTTCTCTTTAATTTGTTTATTCTAATATTCTTGCTGCTGCTTTATTGGGAGAGCTTCAAGAATAAAGCAAAATATAGCTTATTTTTTTAACACAAAATTTGAAAATAATTGAAAAGTGGGAAGATGGAAGCATCTGAGGAGGAGTGGATATAACTATAAGTGCATAAGTGAATCATATTACCTTTACATCTGAAGAGAATGATTATTTCCATGGAGTTATGGCCTACAAAGTATGTGTAGCAAATTGTTTGCTTTTGTTATATAATAATCTACATATAAAGGAACAGCAGACATAAAGTTTAAACTACATCTCCTCAAAGAAATATTGAGAAGTTAAGTATCTATTAACCTGATGCAACATGAAAATCTCATTTCAAAGAAATTTTTAGTTAACTGAGAACACTCCAAACTGAATTATCATTTTTGTGCATAAAACTGCATTTACATTAAGTTTAGAAAGGCAAGATTTGACCATCATATAACAAATGTGATTAAAATGTGGCAAAGCTGGCCTAGTTGGACATAAGTGTTCTAAACCACAGCAACAGAATTTTAATTCAGGATCTACACATCACCTACCTCCCTTCCCTTATGTTACAGGTGAGAAAGTAGAGCAAGATATTTACACACACTGCATAATGTCATGTGAAGAGAAAAGAGCAAGACAGGGCAGGCATCTCAGTTTCTGCAGGGCATTATTAAGCCTAAAGTGCTAAACAAAATAAATAATTACAAGAAAAAAGTTCAAAAGGTAAAGGCATTCAGAATCTAAAAAAAAAATTTGATGGACATAATGGTCTTTATTTATCAGTTAGGCTTTGCTAATGCAAAATAAAGAGTAGAAATGGAACATTTCCTAATTGTAAATATTAATTTCTGTAGTCTTATGTCCATTTCACAAAAGAGCTACAGAAAGTTATAGAATATTTAATTAGCACAACACCTCTGCCCTAATTATCTAAGTAATATAGGACATGAATTCTTGTGAACACTATAAACCTCTCAGTATAATTTACAGTAATTATTATTTCAATCATCACTTTTTCTATAAATGCACTTAGTTATAAGATATGTTATTAACTATCATGGAATATTATTTAATGTGGACATGGTTTGTGTGGACTTTAATGATATAGTTTGTTTTTACATCATGTAAATTATTTCCTGTAAATATCCTTGAAGGACAACACCAACTCTGTAACAAATTCTGCAATGGTAAAGAAAAATTTAGTTGCAATCACTCCATCGTTTCTCTAGCTGTGTTTTGCATTTGTCTTGTGAAATAGAGTGCTACCTCCCTATTGCTGGTAGATTTCTTTTTTTATTTATTTTATTATTCATATGTGGATACAAGGCTTGGGTCATTTCTCCCCCCTGCCCCCATCCCCTCCCTTACCACCCACTCTGCCCCTCTGCCCCCTCCATTTCCTCCCCACCCCCTCAATACCCAGCAGAAACTATTTTGCCCTTATTTCTAATTTTGTTATAGAGAGAGTATAAGCAATAATAGGAAGGAACAAGGGTTTTTGCTGATTGAGATAAGGATAGCTACACAGGGAGTTGACTCACATTAATTTCCTGTGCATGTGTGTTACCTTCTAGGTTAATTCTTTTTGATCTACCCTTTTCTCTAGTGTTAGTACTGATAGGTATGTGGTGATTCCTGTCATTTAGTTGTCTTAGTTGTTTGAAGGTTTGATTGTGTGTACCTAAGTTGAGGTTACTCTCTACTGTCTTGCTTTTTCTTTTCCTGTGGTTTGGTGCTGCCTGTCTTTTCATGGTTAAGTTGGGTTTCACTTTCAAGACTGCACTGCAGATGCAAAGGAGTTTTCAATGAAATCACTGATATTTTATCTTTATGACCTTAACTTTGGCAGAGTAATGTGATTCCACACTTATATTAACTAATCCTTCACTCAGTGTTACTTTGTAGTTCTGCGACAAAGAAAATGACACTAAAGAGTAGTGACTTGCCTAAACCTAAACTAGCCTAGGAACATTATTGAAAGTCAAATATTTTATTATGTATGATGTAACAGATGTCAAAAGTGTCTTGTCCTCCAAGAACATGACCATATATATGGGTGAGTTGATAAATTCAACTCTCCTCTGTCTGTTATGTGAGACCTACATATTACATACTTTTAGTTCTTTTAATTTTCTACCCCAAAATATCTTTGAAGGAAAATTACTTCCCTACCGAAACATATTCCCACTTCTGCCAAAGAGCAGTGTCTACATTTTCATTTGCAAACTGATCTATTTAATGCTTGAATATAGAATATTTAATGAAGAAGTTCTTATCCAGCTTTCACCACTAACCTACTGCATACAAAAGTCTCAGACAAAGCATTGGCAAAGTTTAAGGAAATCGAATATGAAAATTGTATTTTCAACATTGAAGCATATATGTGGTTTTAAAGTATGAAGTATGCTGCCTGTGTTCTGTATGATACTTTAGATCCACTCTTCATGCTCCTGTTTCTTCTGTGTTTCAGGAGGCAGAGAAGAGAGAGTGGTTTTGTGATTTATTCCCTCAGAAATGTGCCTTTACAACCACCACTCATTTGTCTGTGCTTGTCTCACCCATATTAAACATCTCAGCTTTTTTGGAGAGTTCCATGGTTTAGAATCTTCTGAGCTTCCTGTATCACAAGTCTTCTCTTTGTCAGCAGTTGGAATATAAATAGCTTTATACTCTTACTAAGTTCTGAGTGCATCATCAAACGTTTCTGGCTTTCTTATATGTATGTGGTGTATGCACATTAGCAATGAATACATATGTGCATATACACCTATATATACACATACATGCATATATTGATATTAACTTTATTTTAACTGATATGGGAAGACATAAAATGATTGTAAATATTAATGGGTTTCCATGTGATGTATGAGATATATATATATATATTCATATATATATATATATATATATCATATATATATATATATTCATATATATATATATATATATATATCATATATATATATATATATTTTCCCTGAATTCTTCAATATCCCATTGATCATTCAAATGTTCATTTTCATTCCCCATTTACTTGTAAATTTCTGTAGCTTAGCTATTGATTTCTATTTTTAATTATTTGTCGTCAGATAAGGTGTGAGAGATTATTTTAAATACATTATACTAGTCAAGACTTCTTTGTGTCTTAATATATGATGCTTCTTCCAACCTTTCATCCTAAGCCTATGCTCATTTCTGATGGTGAGATGGGTCTCCTGTAAGCAACAAATTGTTGGATCTTCCTTTTTAATCCATTTCATCAAACACTGCCTTTTGAGGGGGGAATTAAATCCATTAACATTAAGTAGTAGTACTGATAGCTATGTGGTGATTCCTGTCATTTAGTTGTCTTGGCTGTTTGAAGGTTTGATTGTGTGTACCTAAGTTGAGGTTACTCTCTACTTTCTGGCTTCTTCTTTTCCTGTAATTTGGTGCTGCTTGCCCCCTCATGGTTATGTTGGGTTTCACTCTCTGTGTGCAGAATCACTTGATGAATCTTTTGTAGTGGTGGCTTTGTGTTCATATTTTGTTTTACTTTCTGCTTGTCATGGAAGACTTTTATTGCTCCATCTATTTTGAATGACAGTTTTGCTGGGTAGAGTATCCTGGAGTTGAAGTTATTTTCATTCAGTGCTCAGAAGATCTCACCCCAAGCTCTTCTTACTTTTAATATTTCTGTTGAGAAGTCTGCTGTGGCGTTGATGGGTTTACCTTTGTATGTTATTTGTTTTTTATCTCTTACAGCCTTCAATATTCTTTTCCTAGTTTCTGTACTTGTTGTTTTAATGATGATATTCCATGGGGTAATTCTATTTTGTCTGGTCTGTTTGGTGTTCTGGAGGCCTCTTGCATTGGTATGAAATAGATTTTTCTAGATTTGGGAAATTTTTTGTTATTATTTTGTTGAATATATTATACATTCCCTTTGCTTGCACCTCTTCTCCTTCTTCAGTGCCCATGATTCTCAGGTTTAGTCTTTTGATGGAGTAAGTGAGTTCTTGCATCTTGTATTCACAGATCTTGTGTTGTTTAACTAATAGTTCTTTTGTTTTTTCTGTAATTACTATTTCATCTTCGAGTTCTCAGATTCTGTCTTCTGTTTGTTCTATTCAACAAAACAGTCTATGGAATATTTTAAGCATGATTAAGTTGCTACTCAAAGTTATGGCCACCAAATTTTTAATTTCATCTTATATTTTTCAAATTTATTTTTATATTGATAGACAATATTGTATTTATTATATACAAGATACTTAAAAAAGATCTATGTACATCTTGATATGGTTAATTCTAGTACATATATATGTATAAAATATATAATCTCATATATTGATTATTTTGCTGTGAGAACACTAAATTCACTCTTAATATTTTGCAAAAATAAGGGAATTATGATTATTATTGTCATTTTCATTAAGGTTTGCTTAATTTTTTCCTTCATATTTATCAACTTTTTTCCATATTTCAACACTTTATCTCAAACTGTGCATAACATATTGAAAACTTCAGTTGAAAATGTACCTGTTATAAGGAGGTATTAGTTCAAATATATATATTGATTGTTGGCAGACTGAATGGAATCATACAGCTATGGAAAATAAAGAGTGTTACCTTAAAATATCACAATAAATTTACAGAAATATTACAAACTATAAGAAAATACTTGTACAAATTTTCTAACATTTAAAATGTCCAAATCTGAATAATTTTCTTCTTTCCACATTTGCAACAATCCTGAATTTCAGCTTCAGGAATAAAATTCAACAAGAACCCTTTCCTTGAAAAATACTGGCAAATTCTCAACTTATAAACAATGGACATTTTGATTGCCATTTTATCTTGATAAATACTGTACAAAAGTTGCTTACAAATATTAAAACATTTTTTGTCGCTTGGAGACTACCTCTAGATATTATTGTAAAGACTTGCAAACTTCCTTCTTCAGCTTCTACATACCACTAGAACTTTCTTAAAAGTTTTGCATAGCTTTCTTTCCTATGGATCTATACATTTCCAGCCCTCCTTACACACTCCCCCAGTATTTTCTCTACGAAAATAATCCCCCCAAAAGAAGTCCAGGATCTCTCAGGAAAGTTTTCTTGTTGGCATCACGATTTTTGTGTGAGTTTGGATGGAATTGGTGTACTCTTTTGCAGCTGTCATTTGTGGTGGGTGATGAGATTTGTATTTCCTTTAGAGCTTTATCAGGTTTTTCTCCACGCTGTTTCTTACTCTCCTATTTTGCACCCCTCCCATTTCCCTTGTTTTTCTTTGAAAATTTCTTCCCCCTCCAATTTGCTGTCCAGCCCTCACATATACTAGAGGGGCAGTGTGCCATTAAAGGCTGTGCAGGGCACCAGGCAGCTGAGGTAGTGCTGCGACATGTGAAGTCTGCTGGTGGCACCAGGAAGTGCATGCTGATCACGTTCCTGATGTTCCCCACCTGGCAGGTCGCCCTAGAGTGGGAAGAAGAGGTGTCCATGGGCTGGGAGTGGTGGTTGGGGGCTGGCCTCCAACTTGATCACCCAACCCTGGGAGTCATGTGCCTCGTCAAGTGTTTCTTGCTGCGAGTAGACCTGCTGTAGGTGGCGAGCCCTTCATATAGGTCTGGGAGCCGGTCCTGGTGGTACTGCAGGGCGCTCATGACCTAGCGGTGCATGGGTTGCACCTGTGCTGCGCCCTGCGCATTGAAGAAAGTGTGCTGCGGGTCACCCAGCTGGTCCTGCAATCGGCTGAAGCTGCCTTACATCCCGCCGTTCAGGTGCTGTATCTTGCCCAGGCCAGCGCCCACCAGACCCCTGGAAGGCTCTTGGCCTCATGGGTGAGCCACCGCTTGTCCGTTCCCCACAAAAGTTCCACTGGGCTCCAGATGCTTGCTGATCTCCGAGATGTGCAACGTGGCATTCTCCTGGGTCATCTTGCTCCTCTGCCCTCTGTACCACACCACTAGGGCGTTCATGGGCCTCTGCAGGCGGTGTGGGCTGCTTTTTTGGGTGTCGCACCCTCCACCAAGGTGGAATTGTTGCAGCCGCAGCCCCCAAAGCTTGCTGTGGCCCTCCGGGGTTGTGGGGGGTCAGGGTGTCTTATTTATCAACAATTTTATTATGACTCATAAGAAAACTCTTTTTATTCAAGGAACTGGGAATAAATATTCTCATATTTTTGTTCGCTGAAAATTATTTTAATGTTTGGTCCCTAAAAGTAATATTCTCTTGTTTAAAGATGTAAGTTTTCAGAATTTTATAACAAATATATATGTGTGTGTGTAATATATGTGCATATTTGCATGTGTTTTTTCCCTACATTTTTATGTGTGCTGTTCAGAAAGACCTGTCTATTTAACATGTTTTTTTTTCATTATTACAAGAATAAACACTGTTATTTTTAGGGAGGGCTTTTGTCTTCTCGTTTTGGTATTTTTCTATATGTTTTACAGAGGTGAATTATATGTTGTTTATTTCTTTTCAATTTTGAAGATTAATATCTTTGTGTAAATCATCTTCCATTTCACACTATTGTCTCTTACTGGTATAAGTTAGTATTTATATGAACAATAGCACATTTTATTTTATGCATTTTTAAAAGTCCTTCATTTATCTTACATAAGCTTATATCTGTACGACATTATTTAATAATTTCTTTCTTTGGCTTTATTTAGTGTGCTATTTTCATAATCCCTTGTGCCTTAACCATCTATAATCCATTTTGTATGTGAAGTATTTTTCTTTCCTTCTCTTCCTCTACTCTTAGTCTCCTCCACCAGTCCCACTTTGGTTCGGAGTTTTCTATATATTTCCAAGTGTATATACTATTGCTTGTTTATGTGTTGGGTCTATATTCCATATACGAGAGAAAATAGGTGGCATTTGGCTTCCTGAACCTGGCTTGTAAGATGATATTTTGTTTCATTTTTTTAAACAGAGTCTCACTATGAATTGTAAGATGGCCAGCCTAACTTTCTGAGTGTTTATAGTACAGGTGTCTGCTACCACATCCAGCCTCATGACAGTTTTTAATGAATTTTATTTTTAGTATTAAATCATCTAGATTGCATACCAATTTAATAGACTAATCCCATAATTCATAATTATATATATAAAATTAAAGCAGTTAAGAATTCCTGTTGTGCCTCGCTCAAAAAAGGTATATTTCACTATTTAACCATAATCTAGCCACTCCTTTTCCAAACTCACCTTGACATATTTCTTTAATATACAGATTTATTGTAAGAGTCAAAGGTGGGAGATTTAAGAAATCTGAACATATATGACAAAGAACACATCCCAATATAAAAGGAAAGTAGTATATGTAAGTTCCGTCAAATAATTAGCACCCAACAAATGTAGATGGGTTTAAGACTCAAATGCTAACATCAAATAATAAAATGCTAGAATACCAATAAAATGTACTCATTTTATATAAGGCCCAAATAGATAAGCTAGATGTGTATTTTCTGTAGCTTTCCAAAATCTAGACAATAGAAAGAAAACGTGACATGAGTACCAAAATTAAGCAATACAAATGTCCTTTAGGTACAAGAATTTATTGACAGCAATTTTTCCTTTTCTTTGCAAAATAATAGCATTGTTTGTTTTTCTATACACATTCTTCTTTGTGACCTTTTTGTTATGAACCTCAGTCTGAATGTAAAATGTTAAAGACATATACTAACCTCACAGATTTTACTTTTAAAAATTTCAAAACTTATTACAGTAAGAGCTTTGTTTTTTGTAGCTCAAAATCTGGGGAAAAGTGTCAATAATTTTTAATGCAACTCTCTTTCACATGAATCAATTATGTATTTATCCAGCAAAATAGCTGCCAAGGAATAATTGAAAACATATATGAAGATTGTTTGCTTCCAATGTTGGTATAAGGTACTACGGTTATGCACAGATTTGCACAATAAACGTTTTCAAGTAATGTCTACACTTGATAATTTGCCTGGCAATCTGACAGACCAAAATTAGAACTTTCTTAATTCATTAAAATTTTTTGAGCTAATTAGTGAGCTATTTGGAAGGAAACATCTCTATTACTGCCCATAGCAGTGTACTTTCATATGCCAAAACATATGGTAGACATGAGAATAAGAATATAGCATCTCAATGAACACAGAGGGAGGAAGTGGAATATCTTAGAAAAGGAATCAATGAAGGCATCACTGAAAATTAAATTGATCAACTCTCAATCATTAATGCAAAAATGAAAAATGGTACTTTTGTTTTGGAAGACCACTGGAAGTTTCCTATAAAACTAAAAGTACTTTTACCATTAGACCCAGTAATTGTGTTCTTTTGTATTTACTGAAAGGAACAGAAAATTTGTAAATAAAAAAGAACAAGTATCCAGATGTTTATAGAAGTTTTGTTTTAATGTCAAATATGGGAAGCAACTAAAATAGCCTTCAGTGGGTGAATAGATAAATAGATCACAATAATCAGAACAATATACTATACTGTAATTTACAGATAAAAAATGCAATAAGGAGGTAAAAAGATATCCATGAATTTAAAAAAAAAAACACTTCTGAGACAACCCAATTCCCTTCTTTTTGCTATGTGATATTTCTTTTTTTTTCATTTTTCTTTTATTATTCATATGTGCTTACAAGGCTTGGTTCATTTCTCCCCCCTGCCCCCACCCCCTCCCTTACCACCCACTCCGCCCCCTCCTTCTCCCCCCCCTCAATACCCAGCAGAAACTATTTTGCCCTTATTTCTAATTTTGTTGTAGAGAGAGTATAAGCAATAATAGGAAGGAACAAGTGTTTTTGCTGGTTGAGATAAGGATAGCTATACAGGGCATTGACTCACATTTCCATGAATCTTGAATGTATATTACTAAGTAAAACAAAGCAATGTTGCATACTGCATATTCTAACTATTTGAACTTTTGGAAAAAGCAAATCTTGGGAGATAAAGAACAATGATTACCCAGGGCTCAGGATGAGAGAAAATAGTCAGGGATAGAGTAATTTTAGGCAGCAATTCTACTTTGTAGGGTACCATAATAGTGGATATATGTCATTTAATGCCCCACCCTGAATAATCTTATATTCAAATAATTGTTCAAATTATATTTTAGTGATTCATGGCTTTTTAAATTCATTTATTCACATGTGCATACATTGTTTGGGTCATTTCTTCCCCCCTGCTCCCCATCTTCTCCCTCCCCCCCCTCACTTCCAGGCAGAGCCTGTTCTGCCCTTATCACTCATTTTGTTGAAGAAAAGACATAAGCATAATAAGGAATACAAAGCGTTTCTGCTAGTTGAATTAAGGATAGCTATACAGAGAGATTCCTAGAATTGCTTTTGTGTACAAATGTGTTACAACCCATGTTGATTCATCTCTAACTGATCTTTACAATGGTTACTGATCCCCTTCTCATGTTAACCTCTGTCACTTTAAGGTTTCTGAATTAGTTCCTCTGGAATGGGGACATCAAAGGTCTCAAGTTTGATGTTTTCTACCTATTCCTCTATCTTCTGTATGTGCTCTCCCCTGGTCATGTGATTCAAGTCCAACCATATTGCTGCATTTGCCCTAGATCTAAAGCCCGCATATGAGGGAGAACATATGATTTTTGGTCTTTTGAGCCTGGATAACCTCGCTCAGAATGAAGTTCTCCAGTTCCAGTCATTTACCTGCAAATGATAAGATTTCATTCTTCATGGTTGAGTAAAATTCCATTGTGTACAAGTACCACATTTTCTTGATCCATTCATCAATAAGGGGGCATCTTGGTTGTTTCCACAACTTGGCTATTGTGAATAGTGCTGCAATAAACATTGGTGTGCAGGTGCCTCTGGAATAACCTCTGTTGCATTCCTTTAGGTAAATCCTCAGGCGTGAGATTGGTGGATCATATGGCAAGTCTATGTTTAGAATTGAAAGATGCCTCCAACTTTTTTCTAGAGTGGTTGCACCAGCATGCATTCCTACCAGCAGTGGACCAGGGTTCCTTTTTCCCCACATCCTCTCCAACACATGTTGTTGGTGGTGTTTTTGATGATGGGTATTCTAACATGGGTGAGGTGGAATCTTAGTGTGGTTTTGATTTGCAATTTCTTTATGGCTAGAGATGGTGAGCATTTTTTCATGTATTTTTGGCCTTTTGAATTTCTTGTCTTCTTAAATGTAGGAAATAATACAGGAATTCATCCATCTAGGAATCCCATTAAGTCAGTGGTATATATGCAAAATTGTTGGAAAAACTTGAAACATTTTATAGTATGCAAGCTTCTGTTCAGAATTATATTCCACTCATGTTTCATATGCATTCATATATCACTTACATGGACTTATAGATGCTTTATCTTTCCTATTGAATTTTATCCCTAATAGTATATTATTGTGAACAAAACATTTTCCAGTCTTTATTCTAAATGATTTCCATATGAAAGTTTATTGACTGTTATATACACTGTTACATTTTCTTAAAAATTTCCATAATAATTCAGTTTCTTTTTCCTACATATTTAATTGTGTCACCTTAATATATTTTTCTTTTCATTCTCTCCTTGTTCAAGCAATTTATTGCATGATGCATACATTCTTATTTTCAGGTAGTTGTAGATTCACATGGAGTTCCATGAACAATTATAGAGAATGCTGGTATATACTTTATTCAGTATCCCTCACTAAAAAGTATCATATTTCCTAACAATATCTCAGAAATACATTAACACTGACATGTTACATTAAAATTATTGACTTCACCAATTTTATATTTATTCATTTATGTGTGTTTTAAGTTCTATATAATTGATCATATGACCAGAAGCATCAAAATAGAGAATGGATCCATAATCAGAATCTTTTGTGGCACACTTTTATTAGCATACCTCCCCCACCTCAACCATTTGTAAGCAGAACTTGTTCTATATCTCTCATTCCACAAGTACAATGATACTGCATCATTAGAATCAAATAATATGTAACATTTTGGTATCATTTTTTAACTCAGAAAAGTACTCATGAGAACCATTGAACTTGATGATTGTGCCAGTAGTCTGTTTCTTTTCATGTCTGAGTCATAGTCCATGGTATCAGTGTAGAAGATTGTATAATCATTTACTCACTCATTAAAAGGCAATTGTGCTACTTTATTTTATAACATTGTGCACTTATGAATAAATCTACTATGTAACTTTGTTCACAAGTTTTCATGTGATATAAATTTTAATTTCTCTGCCCAAAATGTAGTTGCTGGATTCTGTATGGTAGAGTAATTATACCACTATACATTTTCACTGGTAATATATAAATGATCAGTTTGTTTGAATCCTTGACATCATTGTTGCCATTTTTGTTGATTATTTTCGTTACTCTATTATATGTGTAGAGATATCCCAGTGCAGTTTTGAGTCTCTCTAGTAGCTAATGAAGATGAACAGCTTTCAATATATTTAAATCTGATCTGTGTGCATTCTTCAGTGAGATGCCTGTTTGTGTCATTTGACCATTTTCTAATTAGATTGTTTTTACTGAGGTATTTAATTATTGAGTTCTTATTTGTTCCAAACACAAATCTTTTTTCATACATATGAATTTCAAGTATTCCCGCTTATTCTGTATTTTCTTTTTTTAGTCTCTTAAGAGACACTTTTGTGAGAAAATGTTTTTAATATTGATGAGTTCCACTTTAACAGTTTCCTCTTTTGTGAATCATGCTTTTGCTGTCATGCTAATATTGCTTCTCCTATTCTTAGGAGATTTAGATTTTCTCAAAAAAAGATTACATATAAGTCCCTGTTTCACTTGAGTTACTGCTTATTTATTTTTGTATATGGTATTAGGTTTAATATGAGGGTGTTTATTGGTTCATTTGTTTGCTTTGTTTCAGATGGTAGTCCAAATTTCTCCAGCTTCCTTTGAAGCTGAAAAGCACGATTTTTATTTTAGCAAATTATTTCATTAGCTTAAATGTCAAAAAATGTTGTATAATAATGACAACAGTGACACTCCTATGTTATGTTCAATTATGGAACCATAATTAATATTTATTATTTTATAAGATTTTATCTAGGTGTTTGCTGGAAAATCTTTATTATGGTTAAGTGATTTGTTTGTATTTCTACATTACTTTGAGTTTTTTGGTGCTCCTGCTCAGAGGTAGAGTGGGTGCTTAGAATCCATCAGGCTCCAGGATCAATTGCCAGAACCAAAGAGAAAGTATTGCTATGTAATCAAGTACAATTTTCATCTTTTGTATGCATATTTTTTCTCCACTAATGCAGTGATATAAAAATTATTTAAATATTTCCTGTTTCCAACCTCCCTGTATGTCTGTAACAAAATGAAATTGATTGTAGTGAATTATTATGATTTTTATTCTACTCAATTAATACACTTAATTTTATTTAAATATTTAGGTCTATATTGTTGATTGAAATAACGTGGTGCATTACTACTTCACTCCGTTTTATATTGATGACTTAACATTTTAATATTTTCATTAAACATTTTTGTATTTTCATTTATTTTCTATAATAAGAATGTTTCTTTTAACTCCAACTGCCTGTGGATCTTATTTTACAATCAAAGCATAATCTAATTAAAATTATTTCAATTAAATATGCACTTTAAACAATAATCAGAGGGAGACATATGTGTAGTATCAGAATTGATTTTGGTTGTATTATTGATATTTAAGTTCATTTCTTTGTGTTTTATTTCTACCTCTTTGTCTCTGTGTCCATTTATTTAAATTTTCTTTAGCCACTAAAAACTATTCTTGCTGTCTTTTAAATTTATTAGTCCTGAAAATAGATATATTCATATATATATATATATATTCCCTTGAAGACTCATCATAATCTTTTGGAGTGTTTATCCTTTGTACTCAATCCTCTCTTTTTCAAGTGCTCTCCAAAATACACTGGGTTTTAATATTCTTATTTCACTAGTAACTTAAGTTCATCAAACATGACAGAGATCATAGGGTCGAGTCTCAGAGCTGAAATTGAAACATACATCTCTCTGACATTAGATTAACTCTATTAATCTGAAGGTCTCCTAAATGTTTTCCTTCCTCATTCTCTTTAATGTTGTATTAATCATGTATTTACAATGAACATATAATTTCATAAATAATATTTTAGAAATATAATCACTGCCTTTAGACACTGAGAACTCTTTCTTTAAATGACAGCTATCACCTCCATGGATGCCTCTTTGGAACCTATGAGCATCACATCCTTTCTGCCTCATCTCATTCATGATGGCACTGTTACTATAATCTTTTTTTTCTTTCTCAAATACAGTCCTTTCAGAATATTCATTAAGAAGGTAGAAAATTTTGTTTACCCTTTTCAAGGAAATTGTCTACAATATGTCAGCCTCAAATTCCAAATATTACCCTTTGCTAATCGTCATTGTTATACGTCATAGAGGTAGTTTATGATTTCAGGAACAACCCTCTTTATACCCCCACAATAAACATTCATAATCCACATTACAACTTAATTCCTTAGGGAATTAATTTATTTGGCATCAGACCTGAAGGAGTTACTTGGGGAAATCTTATTATATTATCTGACACATTTTAATAATTTTCTGTGTATTTTACCTCCAAATCCTTACTTAGCAGAGAATACTGGATACCATGCATTCATCCCAATCATTCACACTGAACACTGAGAATGGACCTCAAGAGAAACCTGGTATTAGATGGTAAATCACTTTAAGTCATGTAAATTTGTTTTACTATTAATATTCAGAAAAGGAAATTCTGAAATCAATACATACTCCCAAATAACAAGAAAATCTTGCTAAAATTTAATTTTCACCTCTCAAAGGCTCTACTCTTCTTAATAAGGTATGTGGAATGTATGTTTCCTCTTAGTTATTTTGCAACTAACAGGTCATCTGTTATGATCTGTAATTCCAGCTACTTGGGAGATGGAGATATGAGGAGCACTGTTCAAAGCCCACCTCAGGCAAAAGACAGGGAAAATCTATCTCTACCACAGGTGTGGTGGTAGACACCTGTGATCCCAGCTATACAGGAGGCCAAGGTAACATGATTCCAGTTCAAGGTCAGCCATGACAAAATTAAGTCAAAGCCCTTTCTGAGCAAACAAACTAAAAGTAAAAGGACTGGGGACATGGCTCAAGTGGTAGAGTGCTTGCCTAACAAGCTCAAGATCTTGAATTCAAACCCCAGGACCTCAAAAACAAGCCAGCAAAGAAACAGAAAAACCAACAAATAAAACCATGTTGAGATCTGAAATGTCCTCCAAAGGCTCATGAGTTAAAGGCTTGTTCCCCAGAGGTGGGGTCTTAAGGAAGGGATTATATCCTGAGGACTTTGACTTATAAATAGCTTAATGCATTGATAGGTTCATAGTTTATGGGCTCTTGGGAGTTGATGGAAACCCAAGATTCAGAAGAAAATAGATCCTTGGGAACATAATTCTTTTATCATTCTTCCATTCTTAATCTCTCCTTTCTGGACACAATGTGGTGAACAGCTATGCTCCTTCAAATACTCCTGATGATGATGTACTGCCTCACCTTACCCAGAAACAACAGTTAAGTGACCATGGACCAAGGTCTTTAAAAGCATGAGTCAAAAAAAATCTTGATTTTCTCTGGTATTTTGACACAGTGACAGAAAGCTCACCAACATATCATACAGCTTTCGCAATTTCAATGCAGTAACAGAATTAAAATTGAATAATTCAATCCTTGTTCTTTTCTGTGCTGTAGTCTGTCATTTAAAATCATAGATGGCTATTGGTATTTCTGTGCTTTCTTTCAAAAGTACAATCTTATTTTAAATGGCCTTTTAAAATAAGTTGACTGCATAATATTAGAAGAAAACAATAAGTTCTTAAGTATTGAACTGAAGGAAAACCAACTTATGACTTTCAGTTCTTGGCTTTTCTTTACTAATAATTGTGTGACTTTTATCTAGCTTATTCTTGATATAGGAAGTTCAGAAATATTTCCCTTAATTTAAAACTTATTTGAAATAATTTCTTGCTAAAAACAATAATAATGGAAATCTAATCATATTATTCAGAATTTCCAACAAGAAGCACAAAGTCATTCCAGAAATGGAGGGAAGAGAATAAAGGAGAATGATGGAGGAGGTGGAATTAACTATGATGAATTGCAAGAAATTTTATAATTGTATAATACAGCAACAATAATAATAATAAAGTGCAATGTCAATTCCCTTCATGCTCCTGTGAGCCTACCTCTAGTGGACTCCCAGTTAACCACCAACTATATTGGCCTCTGCTGTAATTAAACTTTTGAATTACTCTGTATGCCTGTGTGTTTTCAGATTTACCAAACCAGGATGACAACATTGAATTCCTTCTTACTATTTTAGGAATGAAATACAGTAAGTTTTAAAAGTTTTAAAATTCAACCAGGACTCTCCATTCAAAGGAAAGAAGTTTGCCTGTGTCAAACTGAAAGTTCCAAAATATGAATGACACAAACCACGTATGAATCAGATTTGTCAATGAAGGAAACTTCAAGTTGCTTGTCAGGTAGTATTTTGAACCCTATCCAAGCCATCCATTCAAGCAAAAGTCAAAAAAGCAAAAAATCTATTAGTCCCCAATTTATTTATACTCCTAGAGAAGTACCATTATCCCCTTTTATATAGCTTTCTTTTGTCTTATCTTGACTCTTTATAATCTCTTGTCATTACAATGACTATTTCTTTAAAAAAGACGTCAGTTGATTTCTAATCAATTTCTCATTTACAACTGTTTTTGACTTGACTTAACTTTATATCTGATAAAGCCTAATAATACATACTTCTTTAATTGACGTTCTTCCCTAAATCAGAATACCTTTGAATGAATGCTCTTTTTTAAATTATATTTCCAACATGTGACTTTCATATATTTGTGTATATATATATATATATATATATATATATATATATATATATGCGTGTGTGTGTGTGTGTGTGTGTATGTCCTTATTTTAATTATAACATTTGACAAACACAGCTATGTTGTAAGTTACTAAATTAAGACCAAGGTATAGCTATCCTGAAGAGAATGAGGATGATAGCTGGCATATATCAACTATTACATACTAATTTATCTGTCTTATTCCTTCTCCTTCCTAACTCTGCCCTTTATTTCATAATGTATAGAAGAATTTTTTAGGAAATTCAGACTGAACCTGAAATATTGAAACAGATTGCAAAAAGTTTACCCTCCTACAGTACATTCATCTTCTCTGGTGTTCCCAATGTACAGTTATGAACTTTGTGTCACTTTTTCTACTCTCAAACAGGGATGAAACATAATGCTGAAATTACAGCTATAAGAGAAGGTCACGATTTCAGCTGGAACTTTCAGTTGCATGTATTCCCTTGGTTAGATCACTTCATTTATTTAAACATCAGTTTTTTCATTTGTAAAGAGATTTGGGCAGAAATCATATCATGTCCAGCTGTGTTCTGAGGACAGAACACAGGAGAGAAAAGGGAGTGGGGAAGGATGGGCACGATGCTGTCAGACCTCTTCCAATGACAACGTGTTTCTTTGATGTATATGAATTGCTCATGTAGAATTTGATTAGAAGCACTATACACACATATATATATACACACACATGATATGTGTATAGGCACACACATATATACACACATGATGACACACAAAGGAGTTTGTTTCTCTCAGATTCTCTAATTTCTGTTATTTTTTTGCTGATCTCCTTGTTTACAGTAGTGTTCAAAGTGCTCATCAAATAAGCAATGTACTTTCAGGTTTTGGAGGACCATTATTACATCCTACCTCAAAATTAGCATCTCTTGAATAAATAAGTGAAGAGCTTTAGAATTTAAGCATAGGTTTAATTAGTCAAATTAGTAAATTATTCAAAATGCTAATCATTCTCAAACCTCTTTCTGAGAACTTTTTGAATTAGCATCTGAATATGAGTAAAAAAAATCTAAATATGAGAAATGTACTTGTGTGGAGACATTTCTCATTTTGAGAGTTAAAGGAAAATTGCACACTGTGACACACAAATGCATGCACACATTCATGCATACTCACATGTACCCACCAAAGGAATAATGTCTTCTCTTCATCTTAAAGTGTTTTGGCTAAGCTTTGATCTCTTATATAGTCATATCTAAGTTCTTCCTTCAGGCAGGCTGTTCATTTTTCTCACATTACTGTGAACAAATGTTTATTTAAGGTACTTATTAACTGACAACTGAGATTTTATTGTGTGGCTTGTGGACACAAGGGATCTAGAAGACTAAACTGTATTCATAATTATACTAAAACTTTGTATTCCTTGTTACTGGATTGAAATTATCGCATCTGGTGCAAAAACAATTGTGGATAAAACTCCAGACAATTTATCATGCTGCAACAATGTGACATATAACTGATATTACAGAGGAGCCAAGATGGCATATTAGAAGAAAGCAGCACTTTATATCTTCTCTGCAACTCCAAGGAGAAACTGCTAAAAAATTCCAAATTTCCAGTGAAGCAGAAGACTGAGGAAATACACTCAAGCACATATTGGACAGATGTGGAATAGAGAGTTCCAGGGACTCATTTTCAGGACAAAGGAAAGAGAGAGAGAGAGACAGCATCAGCATAGGACCAGAGTGGGTCAGTGCTGTGACAGGAAAATGGTAACAGAAAGGGTAAGCAGGAGAAATTTAGTGAAAAAAATAACACAAAATCAGACATAGAACAGAAAGGAAGACTGAAATTAGCTGATTGGGAGTTGCAAAGCAAGATAGTGTTTGAGAAATATAACAGGTAGCCATATTGAGAGGGTCATACCCATGCTTGCTGCTTTGGGAAACACAAATCCCCACATTTCCTTTCCCCAAGAATTCACAGCAAATACTACCAGGCCGTCCACACCAGTATCTAATTGTGGTCCTTATGGAATGCCACTGAAGCAAGCTCCCTGAAAATTGTAAGTAGAGGGATTCAGATTAGAGACATAAAATGAAGTAGAGTTTGCTTTCCTGGTTGAGACTGGCTGCGAAGGTGACCAGCTAAGGGTCTTAAGATGGAGGAGGTTATGTAACTGCATGCAAGAACAGACTCTGGGCTAAGAGTTGTCAAGAATAATGGAAGGCACAGATCTGCTGTGCCTCCTCTACCTGGCACAATTTTTTGCTTCATAGGGACACATAAGATCTTGGCTCTGAGCTGAGGACCAGGAAGCTCTAGGAGTACATCATAACAATGTGTCTGGAGTAAATTTCAGACTAGGAAGGCTTGGTTCTGTGCAATCAAGTAATTTTAACCAGTTTTTGTCCCAAACCACTTCCACTAACTGACTAGTGAGCCATGCAATAAAAGGAATCCTCCTATGCTTCTGGTGGGAAAGCAAGCTAGTGCAACCACTCTGGAAAAAAAAATATGGAGGCTTCTTAAAAATCTAAACATTGATCTGCCATATGATCCAGCAATCCCACTCTCAGGGATATACTCAAAGGAATGAGATGCAGGTTATTCCAGAAGGAGGGGGCAAGGGGGAGTAATTGCCCAAACAATATATGCACATGTGAATAAATTAATAAAAAGAATACAAAAAATAATAATTACTGACAAGGATACTGAAGAAGGAGCCCTTATACACTGTTGGTAGGAATGCAAATTATTATAGCATCTACAGAAGTTGCATGGAACTTCCTTTAAAAACCAAAAATAGAACTACTGTATAGTCAAGATTATACTACTCCTGCTTATATACCCAAAGCAATCAATTTCAGCATGTGATGGAAACACCTGCATATCAATGTTTATCGCAGCAGCATTTAGAATAGCTAAGTTATGGAGTCAGACTAGGTACCTTTCAATAGATGAGTAAATGAAGAAAATGGAGTACACATACAAAATGCACTATTATTGATCCACAAAGAAAAATTATATCATGTCACTTACAGGAAAATGAAAGAAACTGGAGAACATCATGTTAAGGGAAATAAGCGAGACTCAAAAGGACAAGTATTGCATGCTTAATCTAATATGTGGAATCTGGGGGAGAAAAGATGATATGAATGTATAAGCAGGACTCTTAGAGAAGAATGAAAGGGATTAGGGAAGGGAGACAGAAGAGTAAGAGGCTAATGAGGGACAAATGTATAAAAATACATTTATTATATATATTTATGAAAGAATTGTAATGAAACTCATTATTCTATATAGTTAATATGCACTGATAGAAAAGAAATGAAGAAGACAGGAAAATTTTAAAAAATTAAAAATACAAAATGGCTAATATCCCTCTGCCTTTGCAGATTAGCAAGGATAGTGAATATCCACACTTACCCACATGACCACCTCAGTGAAGACAACATTCTTTCTCAAGAGCTTTTTTGTATTTTCTGACTAGTTTGTGGTTTTCCTTGTGTCTTATTTTATAGATTACTTACTGTTTTGTTTTTGTTACTATTTCTCATTTCCCCTTCATAGTCAAATTCTTTTACTTATGTATCTATTTCTAGTTAAAAATATGACCTTCACTTCCTTATTTCTCCTACTGTTCTACTTTTACTTTTTCAATATTTTAACTTTTTTCTTTCCCATTTTTCTCTCTTAATTCTTATTATTTCTTTACTTGTGATCTTTTAAAACTTTCTGGTTTATATTATTTCTTCCTCCACCATTTCTGTTGTTAGAGTTATAGATATAGTCATTGATATTTTGTTTTTATTTTACTTCTGTTTCTGGTCCAGTAGTATTTGTGGCAGTTATTGATGTTTATTTCCCCCTTTCTACATGGTACTGGCAATCAAGTACAATACTTGAAGTATGTTGTATAGATGCTCTAGTAATGAGCTACACTCCCAGTAAACTAACCATTAGCATATTGTGCTTCACACAAAATATAAGCTTGCTTGAACTTCTCCAAATACTTCAACTCAATCCCCAACTTCCAACCAGGATCCAAATAAACATGGTTTGGTAGGGGTGGGGATGAAGACACTCTTAGACACTACACTCTGTAGCAACATCAGAGAGAAAAAAGAACACCATGGGTACCACACCTTAAAGCAGCACAACATAGATTGTCTCAAAACCCTTTAATACTAATCATTTGCAATAAGACTAGTGTGTAATCACATGGATTCTACCTCACCTAATCAGCTGTCTAAAATGTATTTACATAATCTACAGAAATATCTCATTATTGTGAAACTTACAGGGAAAGTAGGACCTTCAGGCTCCAACACAGGTTGTATTATGTCAAAATATACTAATCATCATCAAAAAATCATCACAAAATTCAATTGGAAATCATCAAAAGAAGTCTATTTTCTAAAAAAAAGTCTACCATATAAAAGTGCAAGAGGTATCTATCTCAACAGATATACAGATCTCAACATGAAAATACAAGAAATATGGAAAAATAAGGGAACTTAACTGATTTAAATGTTCATAATTCTCTACCAACTGACTTCAAAGATACTGATGTGGATGAAATGCCAAATAAAGAATTAAAGAATTTTAAACAGTTTTTCTTTAAGTAGCTATATGAATTTTAAGAAAATACAGAAAAAAACCTGAACTTACTTTATAAGGAAAAATATTGTTTTCCTTAATAAAGTGTATCAAAGAGAAGTTTGATACAGATAGAGATTTTGGAAAAGCCACAAACAAATATTTGAAATGAATGTAATCAGTCTAGTAAAAATTTAGTGAAAAGCCTTACAAACAGATGAGGTGAAGCAAAAAGAGAATTTCTGTACTTCAAGAGATAGAATATTCACACAATAAGAACTAAGACATTATGAACAGAACATAAAATATTTCTAGGTTATGATTAAAAGACCAATATCATTTATTGTTATTGTTGAAGGGGGTACCAAAGCATGGATTAAAGGCATAGAAAATCTATTCTGTGAAATAATAACAGAAAATATCCCAAATCTTGAGAAGAATGTGAACATCTATGTACAGGAGTCACTGTGAATCCTAGACATGATCAGAAAAGCAAACATATTAGAATTACAGCAGATTTCTCAATAGAATTTCTGCAGGTCATAGACATGGAATGATGTATTTCAAGCCCCAAAGTGGGGGAACAAGAAATATACATTTCTATATCTAATAAAGTTGTCCTTCAGATTCTAAAGGGAAATAAATATCTTTTGAGAAAAGTGTACACTAAGGGAATTAACAAACACTAAGCTAGAATTTTGCAAGATACTTAAAGGAATCATAAAAAGAGAAGAAGATAAATTCAGCCATGAGTACACATGAAAGAATAAACTGAACTGTAATAGTAGTTAAGCAAATTAGAATTAGAAAAGAATCAAATATTAGAATAACAAAAAATGACAAGAATTAATTAATACACTTCAATTATTATCCTGAACATAAATGGTCTTAATTCTCCAATTGAAAGACTCATACTGTTGTTCCAACCTCTAATTCCAGCAATCAGGAAGAAATGGCAGAGCGATCACAAGTCCGAGCTATACGATGAGTTCCCGGCCAGACTGAGCTATAAAGTGGTATTTTGTCTCACAACAAACAAAGACACTGAATGAATGAATTCAAAAACAAGATTCTGTTGTTATTTCTAGTAAGAAACACACCTTACCAGAAAGGACATACACAAAGTATAAGTGAAAGTAAAGAAAAGATATTTTAATCAAATGGAATCTGGAAGCAAGAAGAAGTTCTACCCCTACCTGACAAAGCAGAATTCAATCCAGAATTGGTCAGAATAGACAAAGAATGACACTATAGTGAAAAGAGAAAATTATCGTGATGAAAATAATGATTGTAAATGGTGCATACCATTACATAAAAACAAACACAACTGGAAATTAAGGGATAAATAATAAGTGGATGACTTCAATATCCTTCACTCTCTAATAAAAAATGAAGAGAAAATTCAGATATAAACTATATCATTGATCAAATGAACATCAGAGACATCTATAGTGTATTCTATCTAATAGCTCCATAAAAATATTCTTTTCAGCAAGTCATGTGTGATTACCCAAACTAGATCATATTTTAAGACACAAAGCAAGTCTTAACTAATATGATGTATTTAAAATAATCTCTCACACCCTATCTGATTACAATGAATCAAAAATAGAAATCAATAGCTAAGCTACAGAAACTGTACAAGTATATGGGGAATGAAAAGTGAACATTTGAATGATCAATGGGATATTGAAGAATTCAGGGGAAAGCTGAAATATATCTAGAAGGAAATGAACATGAAAACACAACATATCAAACACTGGGAGTACAGCAAAGGTAGTTTTAAGGGTGAAGCTTATAGCTAAGAGTTCCAATATTAAAAAAAGATGCATCTCAAATAAATAGATCATTGATGGAAATCAAAATCTTAAAAATAAGAACAAGCCAAACACAAAACAGTAGGAGGAAAAAGTAATGCAAATCTGAGCTAATATTTATGAAATTTAATCTAAAAGAACAAAGGATCAATGAAGCAGTTAGTTTGTGAAAAGACTAATGATATTGATATTCTATTAGTCAAACCAAAATGAGGACCAAAATTCAAAATCCAAGAAAGGAAAGGGGGGACATAACAATGAATACCACTGAAATAAAAAGTAGTAATAAGGATGTTATTGAAATTTTATACTCCAATAAATTGAACAATCTAGAGAAAATGGATAATTTTTGAAAACCATATGACCTACCACAATTAATCTTAAAGACACCCCCCAAAAGACTTGTAGACCTGATAAAAATTCATCAAAGAATAAATATATTACATATATATTAATATATGTATATGAAAATTAGTTCTATCAGGGAGAAATAAACCAGAACTCATTCCTACTCACAATAGCCTCAAAAAGAAGAAAATATTAAGAAAAAAATCTAACCAAGGGGGTGAAAGATCTCCACAATGAAAATCATAAAACAATGAAAAAATTGAAGAAGACACTAGAAAACAGAAAGAGCTGCCATGTTTATGCACCAGCAAAGATAAGATTGTGAAAAGAACCATTTTACTAACATTGTTCTACAGATTGAATGTAATCCTCATCAACATTCAAATGACAGTTTTCACAGAACAAGAAAAACAGTCTTAAAATTTATAGGGAAGCAGAAGATACCCCAAGTATGCAAACAAATAGTGAACAATTCTTGAGGTATCACAATACCCAGTCTCAAGTTAAAGTGTAGAGCCATCGTAACAAAAACAGCATGGTGTTCAGATGAAAAATAGACAAGTAGACTTTGGAGCAAAGTGGACTAAGTGGTAAGAACTCAAGGATCTATAGCAATGCAATTCTTGACAAATATTCTGAAAACATATATCAGGAAATGATAGTTTCTTTAACAAAAGTACTGGGAAAACTGAATACCTGCATATAGAAGATTGAAACTAGATTTCTCTCTATCAAATTCTACAAAAATTAACTCAAAATGGAACAAATACCTTAATATAGGACCTGAAACTAGTACAGAAGGAAAAGGGAAGGAAACTTCAAAATATATGCATAGTCCACTACTTTCTGAATAGATCTCTAATCACTCAGAAAATACTAGGAAGAATTGAAATTGCATCAAACTCAAAAGCTTCTGTAAACAGTTAACAGAAAAGAGCAGACTACAGAATGGAAGTTAAAAAATGCAGCTATTTATCCAACAAAGGATTAATATTCATCAGAGTACACGAGAAAAATAATCCAATCAAAAAATGGACAAATAAATGAAACAGATATTTATCAAAATGTATAAGTAGCCAATAAGTACATGAAAAAAAAGTTCAACATTTTTCATCTTCATTGAAAAGCAAATCAAAAGTACATTGAAATTCCATCTCAAGAAGGCAGAACGACTATCATCAAGGAAATAGAAATAAAAGCTGGAAAGGAAGCAGGAAAACAAAAGGAACCTTATGCACTGTTGGTAGGAATGTAAATTAGTATGGAGTTTGCTCAAAAAATTAAAAATAAAATAGTATAAGATTAGTTGGTTACACCACTTCTAGTTATATAGCCAAAGGGAATCAAAACCAACATATAATATAGACACTTCCATAGCTATTTTATTGTGAAACTATAGTAAACTTACAGAATCAGCCTAGGTACCCATAATGGATCCACAGATAAAAATATATGTAATGGAGTGTTATTCGGTTATAATGAAGAATGCAAACATGATTTGCAGGGAAATTGATGGAACTATCATCATATTAAGAGAAATAAGCCAGATGCAGAAAAACAAATATCCCATATTTTCTCTCATATATATGGAATCTTATAATGACTTGAAAGCAAGAGTACTATTAGGTAAGAAGAGGGGATCATCAGCAGCATGGATAAGAGAGGGTAATAGGTGAGTATTCTCACACTGTATTATATGAACAAATGAATAGATAACACAAAATCCCACTATTTTATAATAAATATATTCTAATAAAAATACATGAAAAAAATAAAACTACAGTGAATTACCCCAAAATGTTTTTATATGTGCAGTGTTACTTACAAAATGACCCTTAAAGTCATTTATCCTAAATAGTAAAAAAAAAAAACATCTAAATTAGGGTTTTTCTTAACAAAAATTATTAATTTTCTTGTATCTCAACTATTTAAGTCTTTATATCATATTCTAATTTTTTGAAATCTGCTGGATGCCAAGTATAATTGTCAGCTCACAGAAAACCAAGTGGGTCATTTACTGAATTATGGGCTAAATCACTTTTATTTCAGGAATTCCATTTTTACTGGAAGAAATAAATAACAAATGTAATTATTCAGATTTAGTTATTTGGCAGATGTTCTTCAGATTAGTTAAGTGAGTTTCTCACTTCAAAGCCCTCATAACTGACTCTATTTGTTACAGATGATAAAATTCAATATCTCAACCAAAAAATATATATATGGGAAAACTATTAGTCTCCACCATGGTTTGACTACTTAGTAATTCCCTAGTGAGTATTTTGTAGTTAAATCATGGGTGATATTAAGTATAATATATATTATCTATATGCTTTATTTTACTGTATCACTATTTATTGTTTCTATATCAAGAAGTTTCATTAAAAATTTCTCAGGCTTTCTGTAAGTTTTAAAATAAGATAGAGAAAAATTAACTAGTTTTGTCAGCAGTTAGCATTTCTAAAGTTTTAAACTCATTTTGTACTAGTAGTAGAAATAATGATGAATTCAGGGAACAGATTAGATGAAAAAAACCTGTTTGATTGCCTCAAATGTAGTAAGGAGCTCATGTTTATCACAGGTAATAGAAGCCAATATACATTTTATGTCACTAAAGTTTGTCATCAGAGTGACACCAATGGAGCATGGATGAGTAGACAGCTTCAAGAGGCTGCTTTCCCATGGAAATGTGTATAAACTCATGCAAAACTACTAGAATCAGCTTGTTAGGACTCCAGGAAATGAGAAAATATTTACAGAAATGAAGAAAATGTTGAAAAAATGTCACAATTAAAAGAGAAGTATAGCTTTATGGAATTTTTCTTTGATGTTGCCTTAGTTCTCTACTTGGCTTGGACCTTACGAAGCCTCCAGGGCCCCTGGTTCTCAAGGGACTACAGTAGACATTACCCTCAAAAAACAGTAGCTTTGCTTGATCACAACTGTCTTGCGGCTATTTGAAAGACCAACACAAGGAATTCGTTAGATTTTACTCAAAACATGCATGAGTTAGAAAAGTCCTGAGTATTCCTGAAAATCATGGTAAAATAATTTAACAAGAGATGGCTGCCTGGGGTAAAAGATAAGAGTTAAGAGTTAAGGCATAAAATAGAACTAGAAAAGAATGGACTGAAAAGCTGAGGGAGATATTTTTATGGAAATTAGTACATTTAAAGTGTCTACACACTTTTGGGACTTGAGAAAGTATAGGCATGTCCAAGACAGGATGTTTGCTCAGTCAGAAAAGTCTTAAGAAGATCTTAAGACTCCACCTCTTGCTTAAGTCTAGGCTCAGTAAAAGGAGGAGATGATGGTTATGACAGAGTCATAATTGTCTGTCTCAATTTTGACTAAAAACCATGGCAGAAAGCTAATCTAATAAGAACAAAAGATATATTTCTCTTTCTGTTTGTAGTCGTTATTTTCTGTTTATCCTTCTGGCCACAATGGGATACTAATGTTCAAGCAAATACTTGTCAAAAAAAAAAAAAAGCAGACATGAAAACCAAATGCAAAAATTAGTCAAATACAAGTTAAAGAATCAGAGACTTTAGAGATTACACATGACAAAAAAATTATGGTTTCACCAAAACTAATTTAGCAGTCTACTAAATAAAAAACAGCTACACTTAGAAGAGAAGAATCTGCTTGCTAGTGTTATTCATCATAATGTTAAAATGTATAATTTTCAATGAAAACTTGGAATGCATGAAAATGAAAGAGCAAGTATGGTAGGACCTAAGAAAAATCTAACAAAACTCTGCTTAAGGCAGCAGACATTTTATTCACTAGACCATGATTTTTAAATCAATTTTGCTAAATATACTCACAAATTTAAAGGAAGCCATGAATACAGAGATGAAGAAAACATGGAAAACAAAGCAAGGAAAACTGGAGAAAACAGACATTATTTGAAACTTTCTGGAAACAAAATGTATACTAATTAGAAAACTCACTCTAGGATTAAAATATCAGATTTGAGTGGACAGAAGTTAGAAGAAATGATGATAGAAATTGCCTGGAACGAGAAGAGTGCAAAAAGAACAAAAGAACATGCAAGGAACCAAAGGAACATGTGGAACATCAAGTATACAAACATAAGGACAGAGTTGGCCCTTGGTATCTGTGGGTGAACAGTTCCAATGACACCATGAGAAAACACCATGAACACTCACACCACTGACATTAAGGCAGGATTGACACAGCTTCTTCACATCATATGAGCTGCATAAGGCACACATGGGAGGTTTTTTATTTAAATACTCTTATTCAAAACCACTTGTAATAAATCTCCAATTAAGTCAGGCTAACTGTAATGGTATTCATACAAGAATAAAAATCACAGGACTAGATGGAAAAGGAAGAATGAGTATTTGGAGAAGTGATAAGCTAAAGGTTTCTGAAGTTGATAAACAAACATAGGTTCATATATTCATGAAGCTCAGTAAACTTCAATATGGAGAAACAGAAATATATTCAGAGACACATTTTAATCATATTATCATAAGCTAAGGACAAATAAATGATCTTAAAAGTAGAAAGAGAGAACCTTTTTGCGTTGATTTTTTGGAAGAGGGATAGTGTCTTTTTCCTTTTTCTTTCCTTAACTTAGAAGAGAAGCTGCCTTTTTCAACTGGGAAATTCAATGATTTTGCAAAATGGACTAAGATGGGTGCTATGCTTTTAACTATTGGTCTACCTGACAAAGGGATTTCTTTGAAATCTTCCTTCTAAAAATAGAACAGAGATAATTTGCTAAAGATGATCCTGTTTTTTTCTTCCCCTCTTACTTTTGGCGGTGGCGGTGGCGGCCCCAGGAGCCCGGTAGTCCAGGAGGCGATGGCTGCGTGGCCGCTCACCGCACAAGCACACACAGACTCTGGCAGCGGGAATGCAGATGACACGCCAGTAACGAAGAAGCCGCCGCCGCTCCGAGGATAACAGCAGCAGGCACAGCAGCAGCAGCCGGTGGCGCCGTGCTGAACAAAGGTCATCCCAGCTGCGGCCCAGACCGCTGCGCGAAGGCCAATCCCGGGCAAGGGCTGGGTGTGCGCCTCCGGGCTGGGGTGGCCAGGGAGGACCCACGGCGACTTGTGGGGGCGGGGGTGCAGATCCCTCGTGCCATCCAGGCGGGTCGGGGTGAGCAGCGCTAGGCTCAGGCCCCTTGGCCCGCCTGCAGTGATCTGTCCCACTCTTGCCTTGGGGCCAGCCCGCCTTCGCGCCCCGCCACCTTCCTTGGGGGGTGGGCGGTCTGAGCCAGGGCCCGGTGTTACTAGGCCCCACCTGCTCAGAGAGTGGGCCAAGTGGCCGGGCTCTTCTCCACCCCCCTCCAGCGCTGCTGGTGCACAAATGATTTTCCAAAGGCCTCGGTGTCCCTCTCTTCCCCTCTGCCCCTTCACTTGTGCCCCCACCGCCCCAGATATCCCCAGTGTGCTACCCGGAGGTAAAGGGATTTGGACTTCTCTCCCCAGGTGCTTGAAAGAAGAGAAGGTTGGAGGAGGAGGAGACTGGGGGGGTTGGGGAGGGAGGCTGCTGGTGGTGGTGAAAGGGCTGGGAGAGAGCAGAGAGGGACTGAAGGGAGTAATTACAAATTTATGTTAAAAGTCATACAATGCACCCAGAGGTACTATGTGCCAAAAACATCATAAGAGGGAAGCTATCAATTTAATACATTAATTACAATATCTGATTTATACATAAAATACAAAAAGGAAATAAAAAAAGAATCAACAACAGTATATATGCAAAAAACAAACATCAAAGAAGGCAGCACGAGGTGAACTTAAGGAATTAAGGAAGGTAAAAGAAATATAAAAATGTAAAAATGAAAAAAAGTCTTAGTCATAAGCAACTTTAAATGTGAATGGATTAGACTAAAATTAATAAAATGGTCAAAAAAGGTAATACATTTTAAAGGAAATAATAAATTATTTAACATCCAAAGGCACAAATATATAGGGGATGAACGAAGGTAAAAAAATACTCCATGCAAATAATAACTAAAGGAGAGCAGAGTTGGATATACTAATGTAAAACAAAATCAACTTTAAGTAAAAAAACTTACAAAAGGCAGAAAAGTACAATAAATGAGATATAACAACAGTTGTCACAGAAGTAGCAAACACTAAAGCCACAATTATATGCTAAAGTTTGAATAATGGTGTCCCCTCTAAATTCTTATTGAAAATAAATCCTCAGTGCAAACATGGTTTAGAAGTGTGGTGTCTGATAGGGAGTTAAGTTATGAGTGCTATGCCCCTCATGATCAGGATTTGCTTTCTCAGCAATGCTTTTGAGGCTAAAGCAGGGTTTTCTTACTCTTCTAACACTTCTACCATTGAAGGACACAATATTCTCACCCTAAGAAGTTGTACTAACAAAGTACCATCTTAGAAGCAGAAAACAGTCCTAATCAGACTCTCACTTTGCTGTTACTGTAATTTTGGACTGCAGACTCTGTGATAAATAAGTTGGTATTATTTATAAATTACTCACCCAGTCCATGGTAATTTGTTACAGCAACACATATGAGCAAAAACAGAATATGTGTCAAATATGGACAAAATTGAAAGGAAAAATGCCCAAGTATATATTAGAAACTGTAATATTCTACTTACAAGAATGAAGAGAATATCAATAATACTATATGACCTAGTAAGCAAGTAGGTAAAATACTTATAAATTCAGAACAGTTCACCACATAATAGCAGAATGCACATGTTTTTCATGTATAGGTTAAAATTCTCCAGAATACACCAATAATTAGTTCCCAAACTAGTCTCAGTAATTCTTTTTTCTCAATATATGACCTGAACCTAGGACTCACTATGTAGCCCAGGCTGGATTGAACTTTTGGTTTTCCTGTCTCTGCCTCCTGAGTGCTAGTCTCAGTTAATTTTAAAATATTGAAATAATGCAAAGTACTTTTTTAATGGAATGAAATGAAGCTACAAATAAATAATAGAATGAAAAGAAGAAAATTTGGCTAAGGTTGGAATTTAAATTACATGCTTTCAATAAAGTAATGGATGAGAAAAGTAACAAAGGGGGAAAGAAAAATAGTTTTGGAACAAATAAAATAAAAATACCAAAGCTTATAGAATTTACTAAAAGTATTAATCAAAAGGAAATTTATGGATGGAAAATTCTCCAATTTAATGAGAAAAGATGTCAATTCAAAAACTTAAATTTATATTTTAAGAAAACAAGAAAATGAAGAACAAACTAGATGACAGCTAAAAGAAAGAAGGAAATAATAAAGATTAGAATAGTAATAAATCAATGTTGGAATACACATTCAATAGAGAGAGCATATTGGTTTCTCAGAATGATCAACAAAACTTACAAATCTTTAACTCAAATACCTAAGAAGAAAAAGTGGTTGGACATAAGTTAGAAACTAAATTGGGGAAATGAATATAACCTTACAGAACCAAGGATTATGAGGGAAACTATGAAAACTGCATGCCAAAGGCTGGATAGTCTATTAATGAACAAACTTCTACAATCTCACAAACTATTAAACAATTTTAGGATAAGATAATCTATACAGGCACAGGTGGCTCATGCCTGTAATTGTAATTCCTGGGGAGACTGAGATCAGGAGAACTATGATTCAATGCCAACGTGGGCAAATAACCAGAGCAAAATGGACTACAGGTCTGTCTCAAGTGGTAGAGTACCTGCTTTATAAGCATGAAGCCCTGAGTTCAAGCCCCAATCTCACCAAAAAAAAAAAAAAAGAGATAGTCTGAGCAGACCTATAATGAGTACATAACAACAAAAATTCATCAGTAATTAAAAACCTCCCTACAAAGAAAACTTTAGGACGAGGTGACTTTGCTTTTGAGTTAAACATTTTAAAAAGTATTAACACCAATCTTTCACAAATTCTTCCAAATCTCTACAATATGAAATTGCTTATTAGTTCATTCTATGAGTGAGAGTTTAATCTGATACCAAAGCAAAAGGCAGCACAAAAAATTGACCAATATTCCTTATTAATACACTTACAAAAATACTAACTGAATTTTAGCAAATCAAATTGTTCAATATATTAAAAGTTCTTACACAGAATGAACAAGTGGGATTTATCCCAGGAATATTAGGTGATTTGACTAAAGAAAATCAATATATTATAGCACACTAATAGTAAAGGAAGGCAAAAATGGATTATCACTCCAGTTGATATATCACATTTGAAAACATTGATAAATGCACTTGAAAAAATTCAACACCTTCGCTTTATAAAAATAGTTTAAAATGAGGAATGGAAGAAAACTTCCCCAACATGATTAACTCGCAGGTAAAACTACTCTATAGTAAAATGCTGAACCTTTTCCCATGATCAGAACAAAACAAGGATGCTCACTCTCACCATGGCTACACAATGTTGTACTTAAAGTTCTAACCACAGCATTTGGTAAGAAAATTAATAAAAAGTCAGCCAACTTAGAAATTAAGAAATTATACTACTTCCGTCAACACATGGCACGATTCTTTCTATAAAACTCCGAGAATCCACAATTAGTGAATTCAGCAAAGATGAAGTGTACATCATTAAATTTAAACAACTTAAAAAAAGAAAAATAATGCGGATAAATATGTAATAACTGAATAAACATTGAAATTACTCCAGCTAAATTTTCATTTTTCCATAGCCAAGACAGAAAATTGAATATTATTTATTTTAAAATACTGTTAAATGTCTCCTCTTATATTTAATGAATGAAGTCTGTAGTGGAGGTACACTGGTTATAGGTCCTGGCAAAGGAATTCTCTGTTGATTATTTTATCAAATTGCATTCAGGTATTTAATTACATACTAAAATATCCCCTTCCAGAAAAACAAGGGCAAATATACAGAAGACATTTTAAGACACAGGTCAGGTGCTTAAATGACACCTTTTAAATTATAGTTGCCAAGATACATAATACACAGATAGATAGATAGATAGATAGATAGATAGATAGATAGATAGATAGATAGATGATAGATCAATCAGCAATCAAGTCAGAGAAGATGATGAATGTGATGTGGATAAATAATGTAATTAAAGTAACTTAACATCTTGTATGTTAAATTGCAAATCACAAATAATTAGCCTTCTTTTCCTAATGTTACAAAATAGCTGACAATACCCAGACAAAGCAGGATAAACTGGGAGAATTGGATCAAAGTCTTCTACAGCCCACACAAAAGCAAAATTGTGAGACACAGATTGAAAATGCACTCTCCATAAAGATCCCTCTCAAGTCTGGTTTCACTGATTTCTATAGAGTTTTCTCAATTGAACATTATACTCAATTAAACAATTTACAAAAAGAAATATAATGTGGATAAATATGTAATAACTGAATAAACATTGAAATCACTCCAACTAAATTTTCATAGCAGAGACAGAAAGTAGAATATTATTTTAAAATACTGGAAAATGTCTATTCTTATAGCTAATGAATGAACTCTGTAGTAGGGGACACTGGCTGTAGGTCCAGGCGAAGTTATTCTCTGTTGATTATTACATCCAATTGCATTTAGACATATAACAACATATAAAAGTAACCCCTTTCCTAAACACAAGTGGTAAATATACATTAGAATATTTTTCTAGGAAGATTTTCATTTTTGTTAGCATACATTTAATAGTACAAAGGGGTTTAATTTTGATAATGATATAAGCCTGACTGGAGCTCATACCTTGATATGAGCCTTCATATTAAGATAAAGAACTCTCTCTTTTTATTGTTTGAGACATCTGATTAAAAACAAGCACACAAGGTGATTTGATCCTTTGAAACAGGGCTTAAAAAGACTCATCTGCTCTTATTTATGAAAAAGAGAGAAAGAAATCATTCTCCAGAAAGTATTTGATAAAATTAAGGAATTTATTGGAGTCCTGAGAGCTGATTTGTTTTTTGCAACATAATATAAAATGACACTTTAACTACCTTTAAACAGGATTATGATTTTAGTGGAACACAATAGCAACCAGAATCAATTCTTTTTGAATTTCATATGATAACTACATAGGTAGCTCTCATTTTATGGAAACATCACTTATCATTTTGAGGGTCTCTAAGCCCCCATACTTTAGAGGCTGGACTTTCAGTTTTTTAAATTATATATTTTTATTAGGAGGGGGCAGGAAAAATATGAGAAATAAAGTTTTTAAATGGTGTACAAATAACTTCGATATGATGCAGTTTAGCAAAGTAATATATGCTCATATTTTATCATAGGAACTTGAGGTTCCAGAAAATATGCAACAGCTAAAATTAAAATTCATACAGATTTTACATTTATGGTTTCAACTTCTAACTTGTTACTTCTGTCATCAGCTGAATGAATTTCTTCTCTACTATGTATTTTCTTTTAGGAATGTAGTGAGGAGAATAAAGTGGAGTGATGGAGGGGGTGAATTCAACTACAATTTATTGTAAGAACTTTTGTAAATGTCACAATGCACTCCCAGTATAGAAATAATGAAAATAAATTTTATAAAAATCCATGGGCAAAATAAAGCAGAGCATATCTTTCTATTTGTGTGTGTGTGTGTGCCCATTTCTCCCTTGGAGTGAAAGAATATATCCTAATCAATTATCATATGAAAGTTAAGACACATGCTAGAGCCAGCTTCTTTACCTTCTCATTGTGTTACATCAGACTAATAAGTTTTAATTGTATCTATTGAATGAATACTGTAGACTATAAATAAATTGGTAGTATCTATTTCAGTTATTTGATGATAAATAAAACAGTACATGTAAAACAGCACATCTGGCATGATTCCAGTAGTAATAAATTTAAAAAGCATATTATCTTCTGACTCTTGTAAAATTAAATACATTATAACAAACTAAATTTGATTTTTACTCTGCATAATATAAGACTATGACAGTAAGAAATGAACTTTGACTTAAAAATAGAAATGCAAGTATAAAACAAAAACAAAAATATAGCTACTTTTACTCTATTGATGCAAAGAAGATAATGTCTCATTCAACATCAGAGAAAAATCTATTTAAAAGCAACAATGATTCATTTATTTGTGAGGGGAAACTTTGTCTGCCATGGTTTTCTCTCTGGCTGATGATGCCTGGGTACTGCTACATTTAAATGAGTTCATCTGTGTTCTTGGTAAAACAAGCAGAGACACAGTGGGTGATTCCTATCAATATAAATTAATCTCCTTTTTGTAATTCAACCAAAATATACAATGTTCATCTTGGCTGATGTTGATGTTTACAAGTGAGTGATGCAAACCTCAAAAATCTGTAAAACACTATTTTCCCATCATAAAAGCATAATGGGATAGTTTAATTGTTGCTTGGACATTTTAAGACACAGATCAGATGCTGAAATGACACCTTGTAAATTATACCTGCCAAGAAATTGTTTGAAACATAATATAACATAACATTAAAATGAACTATAAATAGAAACTATTTGGTGGAGCACAATAGCAACCATAATCAATTCATTTTGAGTTTTCTATAATAATGACAAATCAGCTGTCATGAGTCCAATAATCTTAATGTTATCAAATACTTTTGGGAGAATGATTTCTTTCTCTCTCTTTTTCATAAATAGGACCACATGAGTTTTTTTAAGCACTACACTTTCCTCACAAGTAAGCTGCCTAAGTCACCCTAATCTGCTGGCCTGAGTGGCATTATCTAGAAAATGCTCTAGTTTGTTTCACCTCATATCTTACGAGGTTAAATAAGATGATCATGTAGTCTATGGAAAATGAAAGTTATTTCTTCAAAGAGGGGCATGGTTCTTTAAATGTTGACTTCTAGATTTTCTTTTATTTTTTAACATTTTTAGTAATTTATCTGGTGCTGTATGTTGATTCAAATGAACTAATTAATCATAGCTTCATGATCTATACTTTATGTGATGTTAGACCTTCCTAAAGACTGATGTCACAGTGGCAGCCTTGACCTGTATAAATTATTTACCAATATGGCATCTAAATCTAGTTTAAATTCTTAAAATTGGGGATAATGTAGAAGTAAAAGCAAAAGCACACACATGCACACACATATATAAAATGGATCTGGGTGTTCTCAAATAATATTTTGTTTAACTGAAATAAAGCCGTACTCTGACATTTCATAAAGAAATGCATGTTTTTTTTGATGTTCCAATAGTCCTATGAAGACAAATTCCAGATGTTCATCTAGAAGGTGCTAAACAAATGAGAGTTTACCCAAAGAAGCAAAAACAGACTTACAAAAAAAGAAAATTTTAGTACTTTTTACTTTTATCTTTGGTTAGCCATGATACAAATCAACAAAACGCTTCTGTTTGGCACAAATAATAAAGGACAATAGGTCACTGCTGCTGAAGAACTGTGGTAGAGTCCTCAGAGTGGGATTTTGATGTGGTGGACAAACTGAAGAGCATGATGAACATCTTTTATAAAACATAGTGTATTGATAAAATATGTACTTCTGTTCTTTAAAGGGGACAAAATTATTTACTCTACTCTTCATAAGTTTTCAGAACATGATAATTCTCATTCTATGTTTTAAATGCATACAATAAAATGTGTAAACATGTAAGCAAATGCAAAGGTGATACCTGTTAAACTACTCCAGGAAGTGGGGGAAGAGGGATGAAAGAGAATGGTTGAGGAAGTGAATTCATGTATGATGTTTTTGATATACTCTAAGAACCTTTGTATGAACCTGTGCCTTAATGTAATCCCACTCATCACAACAATAAAGGGAAAAAAAACTGAGATGTTAAAGTAAATGCAGTTTCATTAGTTAGGTAACCACAGCTTTAAGTATGGAATGTACTCTAATATATTTGTGTAGTATTATTACTGGTCTTCTAATCATTGTTTTCTAATAATAAAAATGAAAGCCCTTTCTTCCTTAAACTCAATGAAAGTTAGAAATATGTAGGCTTCATGAATGTATCCAAATAAGTTTTTCCTTCATTAAAAATACAGAGAACAATGTACTCCCTTCATAAATTGTTACTTTTAAGAGGAAATACTTCAATAGCTAACACTTCAAGAATAATCAAAACTTCTCTTCACAAGCCAAGGAAGATTTTGACAATCTTCTGAAGGCACCTCTGTCAAATTACTTCTGTAACAAAATTTGCAATCAAACTAAAATTACAATGAACATGAGATTCTTTAGTTATGGATTTGCATTCCTTAGCACTTATCTGAAAACTGTAATAGTGTTTTAAGGGAAATATCTTCAAAATAATTTCTTAGACCAGATGATTTATTGTGTACTTTTATCTCCACCCCCAAAAATATCCACTACAGTTTCTTCCAGGTTGAAAAGTGTCTGTCAATTAATACAGCAGATTTAGTCCTCTATTTGTTAGTAGAAAGGCCAGTGCTATTGTTGTTACTGTTCTTTTTTATAGTAGATCATAGGTTTTAGTGTGCAATAAATTTAGATGTTACTTCGTCTTTTAGCAAAGTAGATCTCCTTTCTTTTACAAAACATTTGATGTCACAGTTTAGATCTCCAATATTTCTCAAATGCCTGGTACCAAGCTTGGCATCATGGGGACTTGGTGGAAACTTTAAGACATGGGCCCCAGTGGGAGATTTTAGGTCATTATGGGCATAACCTTGAAAGGAACCATGCTCTCTCTTCGTCTTTCTTCTTTACATCCCAGCCAAAGACCATCAATTGGGCAGATTTGCTATGCAGCACACTCCTGCCATGATGTACTGCCCTTCTACCAGAGGATTTGAAAGCAATGAGTCCACCAAATCATAGACTGGAAACTCCAAAATTATGAGTCAAAATAACATTCTCTTTCTAATTTGATTATCTCATGTATTTAGTATATCACCAGAAAAGTGACCAAAATGCTTGATATCAAAAAAAGTATGTGATTTCTTTAAGGAATGTAACTATAAAAATTATATGAATTTCTAATCTCAACCCTGATTGGAAAAATTGTGCTAGATTCAGCCCTCATTCCTCCAATAACTTGATGAATATGTCATTATCAGGAGTTTCCTTCTGGCATGTATTTCCCCTCCTAGTTAAAACCCTCAACAAGGTCAGTGATTTTACCTAGAAAACTAGATGTTAGGTTCATAGCAATGCACAAAGATTAGAAGGAAGATACTGCATTATCTTTTTAGCTGGTATTTCCATTATTGGTAGATCCCAGTGTCGTTGAGGGTTAGAAAAGAAGGGTTGGTATAATTAAACCACTAGAGTCAAACTATAGGCATGGAGAGCCACACACATAGGCTAAATTGAAAGAATATACTAGTGGTCTTCTTAAATATTCATGTCTTCAAAGCTGAAACTTCAATAAACTCATTTTTTTCTTAAGACATACAAGATTAGATAACCTCTAAGTATTCTTAGAAGTCTATAACTCAAGCCATGGGCTCCAAACTGTTGATCTTCTGCCCTGATATATCATGCGGACATGTTTGCTTTGGGAGATACATAAAGGCCATGTAACTAGGCTGATATCACGCTCACAACTCAAGCAAATTCCTAACAATTCTCACTACATATACTCATGTCATCAGTTTATATAATCTTCCATGCTGGGCCCCTGGTAGCACAGGGTTTGCTAACAGATGGTAGGAAACATATTAAAGGCTTCATATAATGGTACTTTTTCCAATACAGCAAAGTGATTTCAAATTTTTAATTTCATAATAAATGCACCATAAACAACAGTGAAATCCAAAGACATTTGGGAATGTAAAATTCACTTGAAATCTGTAAGTCTAAACTATAGCTACCATTTCCATTTGACTAATGCTATATGAAATTAAATGTTTGGATTGGGAAAGTATCAGTTTTCTGTTTGTTTAGTTGATTATAGATGAAAGACATAAAACATCAGAAGTGTAGGTCAACTACCACATCATATAGAATGTATATATCTTTATAATTACTTACTGGATGAATGAAGAAATAAACAATCAACAACCAGATCAATAAAAGAATACCATCATATTATGTATTTAATCCTTTTCCTTTTTCATAGCATAAAATGAGACCCACAAACAATCTTTATTCTTGAGATATTTTATACATTTTCAGGGAAATATCCTTCATGGAACAATATTTCGTACAGTTTCCAGCAGTCAACACATACTACATAACAGTAATGAAACTACAGTAGCAATGAAGGGCACCATAGTCATCAGTTGCAATATAATATCTCATTTAGCAACCCATGAGAAGGCCTTAAAATAGCCACTATATATTATACCAACACAATAGATGAATAATGTGAGGGACAAGGTTAAATACATTGTCAAGTTCACAAAATTAGTAAATTATACAGCTAGAAATTAAACCAAAATATGCACATATTCTGTTCTTTAATAAACAACTGCATAACAAAATGAACATAACTAAGCTGATTACACTGTGGTTTTATACTTCTGAAAAATGGAAAGACTGGATAGATTAACTTAAAGAGTGGACAACTCTGTGGGGTGTTGTTATGCCAAACTCTTAAGGATCCCAAAATTTCTCTAAGTGATTTACAAGAAAATCAGAGAAAGTGAATCACTGGGACAAGGACACAAGAATTAGGATTGAAGAAAGGAATTCAAGAAAAATTCACAGATATTATCTGTCCTCCATCTGGTTATTAGACTCCAATACAAGGAAGCAAAACTAAGTCATTTACTTTTTATAATTATGCTAAAATTGTTATGTTTAAGTGAAATAACATCTGAGCATATGCTCATCTTCCTGTGGCAATGATTCTTTGCATTCTGCAGTAACTTATTAGAGCCATTATGCTGCTCAATCACATCATACCACAGATGTACAATGAGGCAGTTAAGAGAAGTTTCCTGAAGTGAATCCTGGATAACCCACCTCTTCCCAGGAAATTTTCTTTATTTCTTATTTCTTCAATTACATTTCTCTCTTGTTTTCTGCCTTCTGGATTCCTTAATGTCTTTCCCAGTCTCTTCATAAGTTAAATAAGAATGAGAACCTATATTTATGATGGTTTACATGTTTCCAAGCCAATATTTTAACAAAGACAGAATATTTCCCAACATAACCCTTTGGAGCAAGTGATAACTGTGATTTGTATAATTAGTCACTATAATCACTTGAGTAAATGACTCTGAAAAGGAACTGTTGTTAGTCATATTTTCTCCATCAGGAAATAAGTTTCTTTGATTTGTTTAAGTGGCTTATGTCATAACAAAACTGGGACAGGAACTGAAATATAAATAAGAAACATTCAACAACAGTCTATACTTTATAATATCAATTGATTTTGTAGGAGTTCAATATTTAAACAATCCTAAGATGAGTATTTTTTTCAAAATACTCAGCATTCAGTCTTTGAGGGAATCAGTTGCATGCTTCTTAGCAACACCATATTTATTGTATCTGAAGACAATTTGGGCAATTTAAAAGTGAGCACTATATTTCTGCTTTCCTTACTAGCACACACTAAAGAATAATAAAACTTGTGGGCATTAAAATTATATATATGGAAGAACTGTCTACCAATAACTTCTATATTAAAGTTAAACTCTCCAATCTGAAGGACACAGTCCTAAGATTATTGCAAGGGCAACTTAGAGAGACAGGGGAAGAACTCAGAATTTTTAAACATCACTAAATAAAAGGAAACTAAGACAGAAGAAAGTGGTATCTACACTTAAAGTTTTAGGTGACTGTCTTGATGGAATCCTTTTTTTTCTCTCAAATTCTCTCTTTTCAATTCCATATATTGGGTTCATGTACACATAGGGGAATTCCTAGACTCCATTCCTTCATCTTCAACCCACAATAAAAGTCAAATGCCCCATGCATACATAAAACTGACTAACATAATATGTTTCTAAGTAGCAATGGAGACCAAATATCTCCTTGACATTCTTAATTTATAAATTTTACACTTTCATCTTCCCCAAAGTATCTGCACAATGTTTGAACTACAAGATTACTGTGTCATTTGTAAAAATCTGATGATGTTCTTAGAAAAAATTCCAACCCATGCTAATGTCTCCTAAAATAACACATACTGATATCTTCTTGAGTCATTTGAATGTGAAATTGTAATCTACTGTACCATCATAAGAGGAATAAAGAGATTTTACCTGGGGTTAAGAAGATGACTGACATAGTGATGAGTGAACATACAATTAAAATCAAGAGAAGAGCAATCAAAATTCCCTTCCAGTTTCTCTGTGGAGGTCTATTACTTCCCAATTCCTATAGGAATAAAAATAAAGACTTATAATTATACATGCTCCAAGACCAATATAATCATAAAGAAATGATTCAGTGCACAGTACAATCAGTTTGAAAGCTGATTAGAATTTATTTCCTCTTTAGTACTCATTTAATTATTTAAAGGTGCATATATTATAAATGGCTATCTTTTGGGGGTTAATCTTATTTCTCTATGAGATAAAGAAACTGAACACTTTGCCTTCTGTCCAAAATGTAGGTGGTGATCAAATGTATTGAATATAAACACCAGGATGATGGCCAAAAATCTCTGAAAAATGATTTTGCAAATAAAATATGTCCATTTACATTTATTCCAACTTTCTAAATGCAAATGTTCTAGAAGGACTGTCAAGTACTTTTCTCACTTGATGGGGAAAATGAGTATCCATGAGAAAATCATTCAAAATGTCTTTCACCACAAAGCAATTCACATTTTTCAACACAGCATGCTCGTTTTAAACAGATGCCTTAATATTCAAAAATGCCAAAAGACATAGCACTAAATTAAATGAGTACTTTTCTACCAATAGTTAATGACATTCTCTTGCTGGACAGCATGCATGATATTTGCAAGGAGGTAAGATTGATGGGGAAGATAAGTGAGTATTTCTCACTGCGCATGCAGTAAAGCTACTCTATTTTCACATAATCCATAGTCTATGTTTTGATTGATAATCTATAAACCTAATTGGCCAAAGCAAAGCCCAGACCACACTGACTGCCAACTTTTTATCAACGTTTATAAAACATTACTTGTACTCTCTCAATTACCAACCGATAGTCTACCTCTTCTCATCTTTTCAAAGTATAGTCTTGAATCAGAAATGGTTAACTCATTTGAGGTAATAAAACATGAATGTATCTTGTTTTTTATGGATGCAAAAACCACCAAAAAAGCCATATAGGATATTTTCTTTTTTTTTTTCTAGAGGAACTTTGAGTTAAAAGGAAATAGATAGAAACAGAAATGTATATAAGCCAGAGATGATTTTCTTTCCCCTATAGTACACTGTGTTAATAGGTTTGAACTCAACTCTACTAATTAATAGCTATGAGACTACAAATATGCTTCTAAGCTTCAATTTATTTTTTAATTCTGAACAACTGGAATAATTTTTAAATGTTGCAACAATTAAAGTGAAATAAATCATATAAAACTTTTATATAGTATATAATAAAAACGTTGACACTAAGTGAACTACTTGAACTCTTTCCTCAATACTTGCAATAGTCATTACTTGTCATCATTCAAGTTTCCTCTCTACTGCACTTTCTTGCCTCAGGGAAGCCTTTTCTGAGCTCTCTAAATTAAGATGTTATGTACCCTCATAATGCAGCTTTACTTTTCTTCATAGCAGTAAAACTTATGGGCAAACAACACACCATATGTTCTATTTAATTATTCATCTATAATAATAAATAGTAATCTATTTAAATATTCATTTAATCTTCCTCAGTAATCCAGAATAGAAGCTTCATGATGTCACTAACCTACTTCATTTTGTTCTCTTCTGTTTTCCTAGCATATCAAATAGTGTTTGAGTCATAGTAAGGATGCCATAGATAATAAAAAATAAATGCATAAATGAATGATAAGTAATAAAAATTAATAAATGGCAACATATTATGATTATGGAGGTGGCTGTAGTGAGAGTGTGGTTTATATCTGTGTATAAATAACCAATCACTTCACTGTTAAAGTTGTTACCTATTTGAAAAATCATATTGTATTCAACTTTAAATTCCTAGGGCACTTAACAGTCTCTGGTTCTTTTAATAGGTGCCTAGAAACTGATTACCCAATGAAGTAAGTGGTGTAAATAGAGGTTAGAAAGGGTATAGAGATATATTGCCCTTAGTAAAAATGCACATTAATAACAATCTTTTGAATTGTGACTTGACTGATTACTAAAGGTAAATTTGAATGAAATTATTTTCAATCTCATTTATCTGATATTTGGATTCTGAATACAATTTCCATTCTTCAAGTTTCCTTCTTCAGAAAGCAAACTCTTGCATTATAACTTCTGTCTCTAGGGAAAGTGGTCATAATCAATTTGATTGTCAATAACTCTGCTCAGTCAACATCTGAAAGTACATTCCAGGCCACAGAACAGTAGCCAGCAGCTGTAGAACAAGTTGGGAGTTTATCTGCATGCTCTAGAGTTAGAACAGAGTTGATGTTGGGTTATGATTTACACCAGGGGGTTTCAGAGATTTATGAACAAATATTAAATTATCCACATGCTTTTGCAAATTAGTCTTCCACTGTGTAGAGGTATCAGTTGAAGTACAGTCTTACACTGCACAGTGATGTTATGGTCAAAGATGTACCTCATATAACATATACCATATATAACATGGTAGGAACTACATGACCAAGCACCCTTCATGACATTCACTCAAAGACAATGGAGCCTATGAACATAGCCTCAGAATACATTTCTGTCTTTTAGCAACACATGACTAGACTTCTGTCTAACTGAGTGTTATGATTGTCTAGAAACACATTAGCATTACTGACAAAACTAACCTGAATTTTTAAACTAGCTATTCATGCATATCCACTGTAACCCAAGTACTTACAATTTGGAGAATTTCAGTTTAAAAGAAAAGACTGGCTATTACACTGTTTACCCAACAACAAATTCATATTTATTTGCTTGTGTGCAAAGAGAAAAATTTTAGAAAACATAAGAAAAAGCAAGTTTTACATGTTTCATTTGGCAAAATAAGAAAGAAGTTATCATTAGATTTGCTTTCCCTAAGAAGAAGGTAATGTGAAAATCACCAAATACTGAATATTCTGCTTACAATTTCCTTTGAGAAATATCAACGTGTTCATTGGCCACATCTACCCTGGAAGAAACTTGATCCAACAAAAAAATGTTGAGATTATTTTCTCTAAATCTATACTTGGATGTAGAAAGGAAAATCACGGACATGTTGAAATTATATCACTAGGTTAGATGTGGGTATGTTTCATAAAAATAGATTTTCTTCAACCACATAGTCACAGAAACACTGCAAAGGTTCTGTGAAATACCTTTAACCCTGCTTGAAAAGATGAAGCTAGTGTTTTAGACTTAGAGCATTAATATTTATTACACTGATCATTTAGTTTATCAACATAATCCCACCAGATAATCAGAAACTTAATTCACTTGTCTTTTATCTCTTCCCTGCACCTACTTTATTACCTCAATACCCTTTTTATGTGGTTAAGTCTCCACAAACACAGATTCAATGTTTTCTGAAAGAAATTCCATAAAAATCTACTTAAAAACCCCAAGGTATTCAACTATTTTATCAATTTATTTCCTGTTAAATAGCACAAAAGTTTGAATTATTTTTATTTGAATTATTTTATTCTACTCATGATGTCTACATTTTTAACTGTGAATACTTTCAACTCTAAATAGGTCACGAACCATCAAAAGACATCATTGATAATATGCAACTATCATAAGGGAAGTTTTATAATTTTAAGTTTTGTATTTTGCTTCACGGTATTGGGAAAGATCACATTTTAGAATTACAATTTAAAAAGACACCCGAGATAGACTGCAACACATGCAAAAATGCTTTTAATTCTGTACTTAAGAAATGCTTAACAAGTTCTGGCTTGAAAAACCTTGACATACAAGGGTTCACCACTTGTCCAGTTGTCTGAATCCCTACAAATAATACCATGTGGAAAATTAGTGCTTAGAATGCTATAGTAGATACAGCTAGGAATAAAAATTAAAATATGACCTGTTGCTAATGTGCACAAAATCTAATGAAGCATTTGCTAATTGCACTTTCTTCTGCAGGTCAACAGCACTGCCTATAAAAACATAGTTGAGAAAAATGTGCGGTTTGTGATCATGTACACACATATGCTCTTTACTTGGAATTGAGTCTCCTATACTCTGAGAAGTAGGTAAAATGAGGAAATTGTGAATGGTCATAAGTGAATGCCATAAGAAATAGTTTCAAGTGGAAGCAGGTAATATAATAACTAACTTCAAATTATGTATGAGAAAAGTTCTCTATGATTATATTTTTGCTACTGATATCTTAGTTATTGTGTTTTAGGGATAATAAATACATTTCTTAATAGTGATCAATATTTCACATAATTGTTATTTATATTAAATAAATTCAATTCAATAAAGTTTTATTCTCTACGTATGCACTTGTTTTTATAAATTGATTTTAAGATTTTTTTTAATTTGGTGGTACTGGGGATTGAACTTAAGACTTTAAGTTTGTGAAACAGGTACTGTACCACTTGAACTAGAATTTTAACCCTTTTTGCTCTGGTTATTTTGGAGATAGGGTCTTGCTTTTTCCCCAGGCCAGCCTAAACCACAATTCTCCTAGGTTCAGACTTCCACTATCACTAGTGTGACAGGAATGCTACATCACACCCAGGATTCAGTTGAGATCGGACTCTCACAAACTTTTCATTGGGGCTTATAATCCTCCTGAGCTCTGCCTGCCAAGGAACTAGGATTACAGGATTGAGCTAGTAGCTCAAGGCTGAGTTTACATTTTCTTTTTGAACTATATGTTTAATACATTTTATATTCATTATTTGGGTTTTGTGGTGAGATGTGGTGCATGCCTGTAAACTCAGCCACTGAGAAGAGGAGGGAAAGAAGATCACAAGTTTGAGGGCGGGTTTGCCTTGTGAGACCCTATCTCTGAAGAAAAAATTTAAAAGGGGATTTAGATGGAAGTCAGAGGAATTGTGATTGCTTAGCATGCATGAGGCTCTGGGTTCAATTTCAAGTGCCACATAAAAAAGTATTTAAAAACTCATTCAATACTTCATGACATGGTTTAAATACAAAGAAATTGTTTCTTGGAGCCAAAATGTGTATCCTTGTACCTTTGAAGAATTCTTTGAAATTTTTTTCATTTCTTTATGCTGTTGGTCCATTCTAGTTTAAAAAAATTTTAAATATACATAAGTAGGCCTGATGTTGGAAAGGTAATAGATTAAGAAGTTACAACTGTCCATTCCTTCATAGAGTCCAGTGGATTGCAATCAACTGAAGTGAATTACAACTAGAAAGCTATTTACTTCTGTGATAACCAGTCACATATCTACAGCAACCACATGAATTCCCAATCAAGAAAATACCACATTAGAAAAAGTAGAAAATTTCCCATCATTTTTACTTGCACATACACCATGCTGGATGATGAATGTGGTGCAGTCGAGAGGAAGCAGAACAGTGGTAGAGAATATGCTTAGTGCATGTTAGGCCCTGGGTTGGGTCCCAGAACCACAGCAAACAAATAAGTAAATGTTAATAAGCAAAGCAATAAAAACTTAAATAAAAGTATAACATAAATCTGTTATATAGAAAAAGCATGATACTGATCAGAAAAATTTAAATGTAGAAATACATTTTAAAGAAAAAAGCTGGTTTCACCATGTGCATGCCAGCACCATTCTTGTCAGAAGTAAAATTTTTTGTTGCTGAGACAAAAAAAGAAAGGAAGGAAGGAAGGAAGGAATAAAAAAAGCCACATAGGGGAACTCCTAGATTCCATTCCTTCATCGTCAACCCACAATAAAAGCCAACTGTTCCATGCATTAATAAAACTGACTAACATAATATATTTCTAAGTAGCAATGGAGAACAAATATCTCCTTGACATTCTTAATTTATAAATTTTACACTTTCAGCTTCTCCAAAGTGTCTACATAATGTTTGAACTACAAGATTACCATGTCATTTGCAAAATATCTGATGATATTCTTAGAAAAAATTCCAACCCATGCTAATGTGTCCTAAAATACTACACACTGTTATCCTCTAAAGTCATTTGAATGTGAAATTGTCATCCACTATACCATCATAAAAGGAATAAAGAGATTTTACCTGGGGTTAAGAAGATGACTGACATAGTGATGAGTGAGCATACAATTAGAATCACCAGCAGGGCAATAGCAATTCCCTTCCAGTTTCTCTGTGGAGGTCTGTTACTTCCCTGTTCTTATAGGGATAAAAATAATAATAATAATTGCTCCAAGACAAATATAGTCATAAAGGACTGATTCAGTGCACAGCACAATCAGTTTGAAATATGATTAGAATTTGTTTCCTCTTTAGTACCTCATTTAATTATTTAAGAGTACATATATTATAATTGACTATCTTGTGGGGGACAATCTTATTTCTCTACAAGATAAACAAGCAGAGCACTATGCCTTCTGTCCAAAATGTAGGTGGTGATCGAATGTATTGAATATAAACACCAGGATGATAGCCAAAATGCTCTGAAAAATTATTTTGCAAATAAAATGTGTCCATTTATATTTATCCCAGCTATCTAAATGCAAATGTTCTAGAAGCATTGTCAAGTAATTTTCTCACTTGATGGGGAAAATGATTATCAGTGAAAAAAATCATTCAAAATGTCTTTCACCATGAAGCAACTCACATTTTTCAACACAGCAGGTTCATTTTAAACAGATCCCTTAACGTTCAAAAACCCCAAAAGATATAGTCACTAAATTAAATGAGTACTTTTCTACCAATAGTTAATGACATTCTCTTGCTGGACAACATGCATGATACTTGCAAGAAGGTAAGATTGACGGGTAGGTTAAGTGAGTATCTCTCACAGTGCATGCAGTAAAGCTACCCATTTTTCAAATAATCCATATTCTATTTTTTTGATTGGGAATCCACAAGCCTAATTTGCCAAAGCAAAGCCCAGACCACACTGACTGCCAACTTTTCTTTGCAAAGTTTATAAAACATTACTCTGTACTCTCTCAATTACTATCATATATTCTACCTCTTCTCATCTTTTCAAAGTACCGTCTTGAATCAGAAATGTTTAACTGATTTGAGGTAATAAAAAAAAATGAATGAATCTCATTCTTTATGTGTGCAAAAATCTCCCAAAAAGCCATATAGGATGTTTTCTTTTCTTTTTCTATAGGAACTTTGACTTAAACAGAGAAAAACTGAAACAGAAATGAAGAAGCATTTGATAGTTTGTAAATGAGTTACTGTGACTCACAGATTACAATATTAATGTCAATTTCCACACAGGAGTTTTGCACTGAATTTTGCCTTAAACACATTAACCTTAAAGAAGTACACTCTAATTGAAACAAACAGGAACAAAGCACAGGAATTGTTCTGAAGCTTGTTTTCCTTCTCAGATCAACCATTCTATCTTTCATTCTGATGAAACAGATCTAGTAGAGGTCAATTGTACTGTTTGTTGCTCTTCTTTAATGAGTCTATCTTGAAATAATGCTTGGTTTCCCACATCTCTTTTCCTCTTGAAATTAGTTTAGAGTTTTCATTTATATTTCTACATAATTTATGAAAGTGGTTCCTGCAAATCACAAGCTTTAGAGCAGCAACTTCAAGACAAGCGGTAGTTGTCTTTTGACCATAAACCCTTATCTGGACTGTAAACTACCTGCAGGTTGCTAAGTGTATGTTGTGATGATTGCTGATTTTCTGCAATTAAGCCCAATTTCCAGGCTCCTCTGGGGTTAGTACCCCAGAAAAGGACAGGTTACTGCTATCAAGCAAAGACTATAATGGTTTTGAAAGTTGCAAAACACTCATCTTTGCAAACAAGAGAGAATTGAAGGGATAGTTGGGAGCAAGAAATAACAGTGGCTGGGTATCTGGACCACGAATCACAAATACTTCCAAATTTATTACTATAAGGAAGGTGAGCTGGTATTATTGTTTCACAGTGCAATAAAATGGAGAAAGCATAGAAATAGAGCAAATAGAACTCACTTTTCTTTCTAGTAAAAGAGATAATTACAAGTTCAAATCCAATTTTGTGACCTTGATCCAATGTCACTCTAACTTAAGACAGAGCAATGACTCCTTGGTGTGTTTTTCAGTTTTGAACATAATACAACCATGCATAGTCTTTGAGACCTTGTCTGATAGAGTAATAACTACTTTGGTATCTTACTATATGTCTGGCAGTATGCTAAGTATTTTGTATTCAGAACTTTGTATAATCCCCATGGTAATCAAGTGAGATAACTTTTATTTTGACAGATCTGCCAATGAGAAAAATAGGATTTAGAGAAATCAATTGCACATCAATTTACTCTTAACAAATGGAAGAGCAAAGCCATAAAGTCTGGCTACCAAAACCATATTCTTAACCACTATAGTATGCTGCTCCAAAAAAACAAATATTTCCAAAACAGGCACATGAACAGATTAATAAGTCAATGGAGCATTTGGGCATGCATAATGTAGTTGTACAGTAATAACAATTATTTAAGAAAATCCATACAAGCACACTGAATTTAGTTATGCTTTTAAGAAAATATATATTTTTGCAGTCACAGGCACCTAAGGAATCATAACTTTTAAAAAATGGTAAAATATATTTGAGGAAGAAATATTTTTCTGTTTATGAAGTGAAGTACATAAGAATGCATGTCTCCTCTAATATTATACCCTAAGTGCCAAGGCATCTCCAAGCCTCAGATTAATAATTGCTGACTTAATGATCCCTTATAATAATTCCTTTCTAGTCACCCCACATTCCATACCATAATGATACTTCTAAAAAAGCTATCTTACCCATGTCACGTTGTTCTCCAAATGTCCTTATCTTATCTAAAGAATGAAGTATAAATGTGTGAGTCTAGGCAAATAATTGTCTACTGCAGTCTATATTAGCATTATCTCTTTTGGAGAAATAACTTGTACTCAATACTGCTGTGATTAGCATTGCCTGCATTTGTTTCAGGTGCTTTAACTTTCATATACGTCACCACTACATTTCTAGTTCTATCTCATCAAGTACCCCTCCCCTCTTTTCTTGAGGATTTCAGGGCTCCACAATTGTTAAGCAAGTGCTCCAGTACTTGGCCATACTCCCTACCATGCCACCTCTCCAATTTTAGTCTGTTTCTTGGATAGGATCTCATTAACTTTGCATGGGCTGCCATTGGCCTCACAATCCTCCTAGTTCTGCTTCCCGCTTAGTCAGGATTACACATGTAGGTCACCAAGCCCAGTCTACCATCCAACCCTTTTTGTCATGGTGTAGATAATGAATGTCTCCCAAAAAAAACCATGTGCTGAAGTTCTCCAACCTGCGGCACTGATGGTAGATGATAGAAACTAGGAGGTGGGGCTTATAGAGGGAAACTTGGTTACTGAGGTTGTGCCCTCAAAGAAGATATTGGGTCTAGTGCTCTTTCTCATTTTGCTTCCTGGCTGCCATGTGGTGAGGAGAAGTCAACTTTTCCGTACACTCCTGCCATGATTTGCTGCTTTTCCATGGGCCCAAAGGCAACCAGGCCAAGTGACCATGAATGGACACTTCTGAAATCATCAATCAAAATAAATCCTTTCTCCTTATAAGTTGATTTTCTCAGGTATTTTGACACCTAGGGGAAATTGACTAATAACACCTTTCATCTGCATCCAATGATTGATGTTGTCAGTCTTTCAACATCTGGCTCACATGTCTCTAATCTAAGGTGTTTCTCCAAGGTATATAAGGCAGAGATGATTTTCTTTCCCCTACAGTATACTGTGTTAATAGATTTAAGCTCAACTCTACTAATAGCTATGAGATTGCAAATGTGCTTCTAAGCTTCAATTTGTTTTTTAACTCTGAATAACCGGAATAATTTTTAAATGTTGTGGGAATTAAAGTGAAATAACTCACATAAAATTCTTACATAGTATATAATAAATATGTTCACACTAAGTGAACTACTTGAACTATTCTCCCTCAATACTTGCAATAGTCATTACTTGTAATCATTCAAGTTTCCTCTCTACTGCACCTTCTTGTCTCAGGAAAGCCTTGTTTGAAGTCTTTAAATTAAGATGTTATATACTCTCATACATGCCGCTTTATTTTTCTTCACAGCCGTGTAACTTTTGGACAAAGCACATATTATATGTTCTATTTAATTGTTCATCTATAATAATAAATAGTAATGTATTTAAATATTCATATAATCTTTCTCAGTAATCCAGAATAGAAGCTTCATGATGTCACTAACCTACTTCATTTTGTGCTGTTCTGTTTTCCCAGCATATCAAATATGGGATATATATGGGATATACAAATGTTTGGGTCATATTAAGGATGCCACAGATAATAAAAAAATGAATGAAGAAGTGAGTAATAAAGAATAAAAATAAATAAATGGTATCATATTATGACTATGGAGGTGGTGGTAGTGAGAGTGTGGTTTATATCCATGCATAAATAATCAATCACTTCACTGTTAAAGTTATTACCTCTTTGAAAAAATCATATTGTATTCAACTTCATTCCTAGGCCACTTAACAGTCTCTGGTTGTTTTAATAGGTGCCTAGAAACTGGTTACCCAATGGATTAAGTGGTATAAATAAAGATTAGACAGGGTATAGAGATATACTGCCCTTAGTAAAATACACATTAATAACAATCTTTTGAACTGTGACTTGACTGATTACTAAATATAAATTTGAATGCAATTATTTTCAGTCTCATTTATCTGATATTTGGATTCTGAATACAGTTGCCATTCTTCAAATTTGCTTCTTCAGAAAGCACTCTCTCACATTATAACTTCTGTCTCTGGGGAAAGTGGTCATAATCAATTTTATGGTCAATAACTCTGCTCACTCAACATCTGAAAGTACATTCCCAGCCACAGAACAGTAGCCAGCAGCTGTAGAACAAGTTGGGAGCTTATCTGCATGATCTAGTGGTAGAACAGAGTTGATGTTGGGTTATGATATACACCAGAGAGTTTCAGAGATTTAATAACAAATATTAAATTATCTGTATGCTTTTGCAAATTAGTCTTCCAGTAGGTAGAGGTATCAGTTGAAGTACAGTCCTACAATGCACAATGATGTTATGGTCAAAGATGTACCTCATAGAACATATACCATATATAACATGGTAGGAACTACATAACCAAGCACCCTTCATGACATTCACTCAATGACAATGGAGCTTATGAATATAGTCTCAGAATAAATTCTTGTCATTAAGCAACATATGACCAGACTTCTGTCTAATTTAGTGTTGTGATTGTCTAGAAATACATTAGCGTTACTGACCAAACTAAACTGAATCTGTAAACTAGCTCTTCATGCATATCCACTGCAACCCAACTACTTTCAATTTGGAGAATTTCAGCTTAAAGGAAAAGAGTGGCTATTACACTGTTTACCTAACAATAAATTCATATTTATTTGTTTGTGTGCAAAGAAAAAAAATTAGAAAACATAAGAAAAAGCATTTCACTTGTCAAAATAAGAAAAAAGTTAACATTAGATTTGCTTTTCCTAAAAAGAAGGTAATGTGAGAATCACCAAATCCTGAATATTATTCTTGTACTTTCCTTTGGGAAGTATGAATGTGTTCATTGGCCATATCTACCCTGGAAGAACCCTGATTCAACTCAAAAATTTTGAGATTATTTATTCTAAATTTATACTTGGATATAGAAAGAAAAATCATGGACATGTTGAAATTATATCACTAGATAAGATGTCAGTATGTTTAATAAAAACAGATTTTCTTCAACCACATGGTCACAGAAGCACTGCAAAGGTTCTGTGAAATACCTTTAACCCTGCTTGAAAAGATGAAGCTAGTGTTTTAGACTTAGAGCATTAACATTTATTACAATGTTCATTTAGTTTCTCAACATAATCCTACCAGATAATCAGAAACTTAATTCACTTGTCTTTTATCTCTTCCCTGCACCTACTTTATTGCTTCAATACCCTTTTGATGTGGTTAAGTCTCCACAAACACAGTTTCAATGTTTTCTGAAACAAATTCAATAAAAATCTACTTAAAAACCCCAAGGTTTGAATTATTTTTATTTGAATTATTTTATTCTACTCATGATGTCTACATTTTTAACTATGAGAACTTTCAACTCTAAATAGGTCAGAAACCATCAAAAGACATTGCTGATAATATAAAACTATCATATGAGAAGTTTTATAATTTTAAGTTTTGTATTTTGCTTCATGGTATTAGAGAAAGATCACATTTTAGAGTTATGATTTAAAAAGATAACTGAGATAGATTGCAACTTATGGGAAAATGCTTTTACTACTGTACTTAAGAAATGCTTAACAAGTTCTTGCTTGAAAAACCTTGACATACAAGAGTTCACCAGTTGTCCACTTGTCTGAATCCCTACAAATAATTCTATGTGTAATATTAGTGTTCAGAATGCTATAGTAGATACAGCTGGGAATATAAATTAAAATATGACCTGTTGTTAATGTGCACAAAATCTAATAAAGGATTTGCTAATACCACTGCCTCTTGCAGTTCAACAGCAGTACCTGTAAAAACACAGTTGAGAAAAACGTGCAGTTTGTGACCATGTACACCCATATATGCTTTACTTGGTATTGAGTCCTATAATCTAAGAGGTAGGTAAAATGAGGAAATTGTGAATGGCCATAAGTGAATGCCATATGAAATAATTTTAAGTGGATACAGGTAATATAATTATTAACTTAAAATCAGGTATGAGAAAGTGTCTCTATGGTTATATTTTTGCTACTGATATCTTAGTTATTGTGTTTTAGGGAATAATAAATTCATCTCTTAATAGTGATCAATATTTCACAAAATTGTTATTTATATTAAATAAATTTAATGCAATAAAGTTTTATTCTGTATATGTGCACTTGTTTTTTAAAATTGACTTTAAGATGTTTTTTTATTTTGGTGGTACTGGGGATTGAATTTAAGGCTTTAAGTTTGTGAAACAGGTACAGTACCATTTGAACTAGACTTTTAACCCTTTTTGCTCTGGTTATTTTGGAGATAGGGTCTTGCTTTTACCCCAGGCCAGCCTAAACCACAATTTTCCTAGGTCAGGCTTCAACTCTCACTAGTGTGACAGGAATGCTACATCACACCCAGGTATCAGTTGAGATGGGATTCTCACAAACATTTCAGTAGGGCTTGTAATCCTCCTGATCTCTGACTGCCAAGGAACTAGGATTACAGGCTTGAGCCAGTGGCTCCAGGCTGATTTACATTTTCTTTTTGAACTATATGTTTAATACATTTTATCAATATAATACAAACTTAATAGTATTTTGGTTTTGTGGTGAAATGTCATGCACGCCTGTAAACTAAGCCATTGAGAAGATGAGGGAAAGAAGATCACAAGTTTGAGGGCAGGTTTGCCTTGTGAGACCCTGTCTCTGAATAAAAAATTTAAAAAGGGATTTAGATGGAGGTCAGATGAATTGTGCTTGCCTAGCATGCATGAGGCTTTGGGTTCAATTTCAAGTGCCACATAAAAACAGTATTTAAAACTCATTCAATACTTTATGACATGGTTTAAATACAAAGAAATTGTTTCTTGGATACAAAATGTGTATCCTTGTACCTTTGAAGAATTCTTTGAAATTTTTTCCATTTCTTTATGTTTTTGGTCCATTCTAGGTTAAAAAATTTTAAATATACATAAGTAGGCCTGATATTGGAAAGGTAATAGACTAAGAAGTTACAATTGTCAATTCCTTCATAGAGTCCAGTGAATTACAAACAACTGAAGTGAATTGCAACCAGCAGGCTACTTACTTTTTTTTTGTGATAACCAGTCACATATCTACAGCAACCACATGAATGCCCAATCAAGAAAATACCACATTAGAAAAAGTAGAAAATTTCCCATCATTCTTACTTGCACATGCACCATGCTGGATGATGAATGTGATGCAGTCGAGAGGAAGCAGAGCAGTGGTAGAGCATATGCTTAGTGTGTGCTGTACCCTGATTTGGGTCCCAGAACCACAGCAAACAAGTAAGTAAATACTGGTAAGCAAATAAATAAAAATTTAAATAAAACTATAATATAAATCTGTTATATAGAAAAAGCATGATACTGATCAGAAAAATTTAAATGTAGGAATACATTTTAAAGAAAAAAGCTGGTGTCACCCATCTGCATGTCAGCACCATTCTTGTCAGAAGTAAAATTTTGGTGCTGAGATGAAAAAAGAAAGGAAGGAAGAAAAAAAGCCACATGAAGAGAAACAAAAATAGGTAGAATTGTTTATATTTTGATTTCTACTTTCTCACTTTTCCTTCTTTCAACAAAGAAGGGCAACCGAAATTTCACACAGCCTTCCCATAAAATAATGTCTTGATCTCCATGGTGCTAAATCAGAGTCAATTTGTCCAATTCCCTTAAAATACTCTCAGCATCATTCCAATCTACTCCTTTTCTAAGCCTCCCATGTAAACACCTTTGTTTATGTTCCTATGACACCATGCTTTCCTGCCTTTTATTTCTATTATTTTACCTCTCCCATTGTTAAAGTAAAGTAAATTGTAGAGTTAAGAATAGTAATCTCTGTTATGTGATTTGTATCTAAAACAAAATTTTGCAAAAACTATTTTTCATTACATAAATAATTTCAGTTCATTAAAAATCTAGGTTATTTTGATAAAATATTTCAGTGTTCAAAAGAATGTACTTCAGAATATGATACAGCTACTTGCACACCCATGTTTAATACAGCACTATTTACAATAGCCAAGATTTGGATACAGCCCAGATGCCCCACAAATGATGAGTGGATTAAGAAAATGTGATAGATATACACAATGGAGTTTCATTCAGTTGTAAAGAAGAATGAAATATGTTGTTTGCAGGTAAATGGATACAATTGCATAACTTCATATTAAGTGAAGTAAGCTAAGCTCAAAAAATCAAAGGTCACATGTTTTCTCTCATATTTGAAACTATACTTAAAAGTTAAATGTATGTATAGAAATATATATGACCATATTCTATATATATGTAATGACAGAACAAAATTGTATTATTGAGTCTGTCTGAAGGGCTTACAGGAGGTGGGAGAGGGAAATAAAATGTTAGAGAATGAAAAACATTGAAACAACACATGTATATATGAATATAATATAATGCCCAGTACAGTAAGCTGTTGAATATTAGGGGAACTTGGTGATAGAGAATCAGTAAGAATGGAAGGGAGAGGGTTAATTTGATAAAAGCATGCTATGTACAGACCCTAAGTACCAAGGTTAACCTCCCTTGGATGGTCAATATACATGAAATTTTTTAAAAGGTGAAGAGCAGGAGGGAAATACAAATCTTTTTCAGGTGTGTCTATCAGTGGGAGGAATGAATGAATCAGGGTATATATGGAAGATGGGTTTTATATCCATATATGAAAATAAAAGAATGAAACCTACTGAAATTGTTCTTGGAAAGACAAGAGGGTAGAGGGAGAATGATGGAGAGGGTAAATTCAACTAAAATGCATGTCAAACATCTACATAAATATATGCCTCTGTGAAATATTATTTATTAATAAAATCATAAATAAAAAAGAAAATATTTTAGTGTCCCTAAAATCCATTATCATAGGTGTCTCACTGTACCTAGAAACTAGCCTGGTGTCTTACTTCACAACAATGTTGTCTAACTTTTTAATCATACAACATGCCTAGAAAATAGTAGATTTTTATAAAAATCTGTTAATAATAAAAGTCTCTGACTTATCCATTTATTTACAGATTACATGTGACCTTGCACAATGTAGTATATGTACTCTTGGTATAAGTACTTAACTATGAAATTAGAGGGAAATGGAATAGCAATTAAGAAATTGTCAAGTATGTTTTGTGCATTATGTGATCTTTTAGAAAAAAGAATAATATACCTATTTTCTCCGTGTGATAATTTTACACATGTGTGTTTAAAATATTCAAGAGCAATGGTTTTTAAGCATGGAGATTTTATCAAGGAGACATATGACAATGTCTAGAACTATTGTTTTTTGTCATGGCTGGGGACATAGAAGTGCTGTTGGCATCTAGTGTGTAAGAAGTCATGGATGTTGCTAATTATCCTATAATGCATTGGTAGTCTATATAACAAAATGATCCAGTCTAAAATGGCAACGGTGGCAAGACTGAGAAATGTGCACAGTGCATTTTAAATGTTGCAATAAAAGGAAAGTGAAATTAAAAATTAAAAAAAAAGAAATTATCAAGTGTATCAGAAATCCCACATATATTGATAAGTCAATATGCCAGAGAAAAATTCAATGTATCTTTTATACTACATATTTAAGAAGCAATATTTTATAAAGACAACATATCTGCTTTTGTTTCCATTTAAATTGGTGAGGTTGAAAGTTTCTGTCATCTAATGCACTCTTGTCACTTTCATCAACTTATCTCAAGGCTGCAGTTGTTGGTTTATGACTTCCTTTTTTTTCCACTCTTGATCTTATTTCCATTTCATCCTGTTTAGTTATGTCAAAGTTAAATTGCTCAGATCTTAAAATGCACAGCATGAATTATGAAAACTAAGAGAGTAAGGAATCCACAGATGTCATCAATAGGCAGTAGGCATGGAAAATCTGAAAAGGGAGTTTAACATTTGCATAGCATTTTGAAATGTAGCAGGAGAATTTTCATAATACTCTCATTGATCTTTTTCTGCAGATCAGAAGCAAATATTTGGGAATGCAGTTTTTTACTTACTTACACTTTTATAGTGTAAGTGAGAAAAAGTAATTTTCTCGCTACACTTTTAGAACTCTTAGCTGAAGGTGAAGCCCCTGTAACAAATAGATTAAAAACATAAAAACACACATTAGTTTAATATTATGTATTTCTAATGAGCATATGGACAATATTCAGAGAAATTAGTAAATCTAGGCTCAGATACCACCATACCAACCTTGGCTGAAACAAAGAAAGAAGAGTGTAGGGAAGGCTGGTTACAGGGAAGTCATCAGGAAATATGTGATAAGCAAAAGCAAGGTTTGTTTTGCTGATTTAAGACCAGTGTCTTTGCCATTGATGAATTTCTGGTAATTTAGAAACTAGTCTTATAATAAAAGTTACCTGTTAGCTATCAACTTTCCTCATAGAAGGTGATTTCTACTGTTTTCAGAGTTCCTCCTGTGTATGCTTTTTCTCAAAACAATCCACCCAAAATAACTTAAATGAAAAGGGAATATTTGAGAGTGGTATGTTTTGGTCTTCTACAATAGCAAAGTGAGCACTTTTAACCTATGAACTAAGGAAAGGGCTAAAAGAAGAAAAAGTAGGTGAGAGAAGATGTAGATCATTTATTGAATACCACTATACACTTGTATTACACCAGATATTTCATTTAGTATTCAAAATTATGTCTGTGAGGTGTGTCTTATTATCCACCTTTCACAAATGAGATGACTCAGGGCCAGATATAATATTCAACAGAGTTCGGGTACAAACTCAGATTACCTGAATCTAGATAACTTATTTTTCCTCCAATTTCAGTGAGTTACAGAAATGTATTTCCTGTCATTAATTGGGAAAATGTATTCATGACACTTTGAAGGTTTTACTAAGGGTGATTAATGCTGAAGGAATGTGGACCTACAAACTTGCTGTGTTTAAATAGTGACATAAATGGATGTCTGTAAAATGTGACCATGCTTTTCCAGGTTTCTCTTGTCCATGTCCCATTGACATGAGAAATGCCAAGGCTAACCCATGAGAGGAGAAGTGTTTGTGAAGCCCAGACCAGTTACCCTAATCATTTCAGTGAAGGCCATCCCAGAACAGCACCCATCAGATGACCACATGACATGTGAGCAATCATAGCCAAGGTCAAGAGCATTATAGTCACCTGGCTAACCAACTTACAGAAATGAACAATTTTATGCCATTGGGGTTTTGTGATTTTTTATGGCAATAAAAAACCTAACTACTTTCCTTCTACAATGAGGTATGGTAGGACTTATAATAGTTAACCCTCTTATTATTGCACACATATGAAAACTGACCTGTCACAAACATTCCTCTTTTAATTCATTTTTCCCAATATTCTTTATCCATCTTTTATATGTATTAAGATATCCCTTCTTAAACCCCTAGTAATTGCCTGCCAAACCAATCTAAATCCCTTACTCAGTCACTAAAGGTCATCTGATTTCAATATGCCATTATTTGTGACATTTATTCAAACCAGAATACCTTCCCTGCTCCACCACTGTGTAAATACAATGCTCTTCCTCCACGGAGAAGTTGAAATCATACTTTCTTCCTGGTGAAACAGCAGAGTGATATGTTTCATTCTGTTCCTACCTAGAAATTTTTTGGGGGGTGGTACTGGGGATTGAACCCAGAGCTTCAGGCATGCTAGGTAAACACACTACCACTGGAGCCATGCCCTAATTCCTTTTGTTTTTAATTTGTTTTTCAGGAAGGGTCTCATGGTTTTACCCAGGCTGGGCTTGACCAAAATCATCTATCTCTGCCTTCCAAGTTAGGGGGATTACAACAAGAAGGTTCTTTTTAATAAATTTCTTTTATTCATATGTGCATACAATGTCTGGGTTATTTCTCCTTCCTTCCCCCCTATAGCCTCTCTTTCCCCCTGCCTCCTTCCTCTATCCCCCACAACCACACTTCCAGGCAGAAACTATTTTGCCCTTATCTCTAATTTTGCTGAAGAGAGAGTATAAGCAATAATAGGAAGGACCAAGGGTTTTTGCTAATTGAGATAAGGATAGCTATACAGGGAGTTGACTCGCATTGCTTTGCTGTACATATGTGTTACATTCTAAGTTCATTCTTCTTGAACTAACCTTTTCTCTAGTTCTTGGTCCCCTTCTCCTATTGGCCTCTGTCACTTTAAATTTTCTGCACTAGTTCCTTTGTGTTGAGGACATTAAATGCTATCTTGTGGTTTTTTTTTTTTTTTTGGATTTCTTGCCTATCCTCATACCTCCCTTGTGTGCACTCGCCTCATCTTGTGATCAAAGTCCAACCCCCTTGTTGTGTTTGCCCTCCATCTAAAGTTCACATATGAGGGAGAACATATGAATTTTGGTCTTCTGGGCCTGGTTAGCCTCGCTCAGGATGATGTTCTCCTGTTCTATCCATTCACTTGCAATTATAAGTGGTACAATAAACATGGGTGTGCAAGTGCTTTTCAAGTAACCTGTGTCACATTGTTTTGGGTGTATCCCCAAGAGTGTTATTGCTGGATCATATGGCAGATCTAAGTTTAGAATTTTAAGAAGCCTCCCAATTTTTTTCCTGAGTGGTTGTACTAGTTTGTATTCCCACCAGCAGTGTATAAGTGTTCCTTTTTCCCCACCTCTTCACCAACACCTGTTGTTAGTGGTGTGTCAATGATGGCTATTCTAACAGGGGTGAGCTGGAAAATTAGTGTGGTTTAGATTTGCAATATTTTATGGCTAGAGATGGTGAACATTTTTTCATGTGCTTTTTTGCCTTTTAAATATCTTCATTTGAGAAATTTCTGTTTAGTTCAGTTGCCCATTTGTTTATTGGTTCATTAATTTTGGGAGAGTTTAGTTTTTGAGTTCTCTATATATTCTGGTTATCATTCCTTTGTGTGATGTGTAGTAGGCAATTATTTTCTCCCATTCTGTTGGTGGCCTCTTCAGTTTAGAGACCCTTTGTCTTTTTGAGCAGAAGCTTTTTAGTTTTATGAAGTCCCATTTGTCTATGCTATCTCTTAATTGCTGAGCTGCTTGGGTTCCATTTGGAAAGTCCCTGCCAATATCTATTACTTCCAAAGTATTGTATACTCTTTCCTGTTCCAATTTTAGTTTTTGGGTTCTGATATTAAGATCCTTGATCCATTTTGATTTAATATTGGTATGCGGTGATAAACATGAATCTAGTTTCATTTTTTTTGCAGTCTGATAACCAGTTTTCCCATCAGTTTATGTTGAAGAGGCTTTCTTTTCTCTGTCATATATTTTTAGCACCTTTGCCAAAGATAAGTTGGTTATAGTTGTGTGGCTTCATAGCCAGGTCCTCTATTATGTTCCACTGGTCTTCATGTCTGTTTTTGTGCTAGTACCACGCTGTTTTTATTGCTATTTCTTTGTAATATAGTTTGAAGTCGGGTATTGTGATGCCTCCAGCATTGTTCTTTTTACTGAGTATTGCCTTTGCTATTCATGGCCTCTTGTGTTTCAAAATAAGTTTAACAGTTGATTTTTCAATATCTTTGAAGAATGTCATTGGGATTTTGATGTGAATTGCATTAAACACATAGATTACTTTTGGGAGTATAGACATTTTTACAGTGTTGATTCTAGCAATCCATAAGCATTGGAGATCTCTCCACTTTCTATATTTTTCCCCAATCTCTTTCTTCAGGAGTTTATAATTTTCATTGTAGAGGTCTTTCACATCCTTTGTTAGGTGTGCTCTTAGGTATTTGATTTTTTTTGAGGCTATTGTAAATGGAATTGTTTTCATATATTATGTCTCAGTTTGTTCATTATTAGTGTATAGAAATGATAATGATTTTCATATGTTGATTTTGTATCCTGCTCCCTTGCTATAGCTGTTGATGGTGTCTAGGAGCTTTTGGACAGAGTTTTTGGGTCTTTAAGGTATAGGATCTTATTGTCTGAAAGTAAGGATATTTTGACAGTTTCTTTACCTATTTTTACTCCTTCTTCTTGCGTAATTGCTCTGGCTAGAAATTCCAGTACAATGTTGAATAACAGTAAGGAGAGTGGACATCCTTTTCTCGTTCCTGATTTTAGAGGGAATGGTTTCAGGTTTTCACCATTAAGTATAATGTTGGCTGTAGGTTTGTCATACATAGCTTTTATAATGTTGAAGTACTTTCTTTCTATTCCTAGTTTTCTTAGAGCTTTTATCATGAAATAGTGTGGGATCTCATCAAAGGCTTTTACTACATCTATTGATATGATAAAGTGGATTTTGTCTTTACTTCTATTAAAGTGTTGTATTACATTTATTGATTTGCATATGTTGAACCACCCCTGCATTCCTGGGATGAAGCCTACTTGGTTGTGGTGAATGATCTCTCTGATGTGTTGTTGAATATGGTTTACATTAGTTTATTGAGGATTTTTATCAAATGTTCACTAAGGAGATTGGCCTATTTTTTTCATTTTTGGAGTTGTCTTTGCTTGGATTTGGTATAAGTGTAATGCTGGCCGCATAAAATGTGTTAGGCAGTTTTCCTTCCCTTTCTATTTCATGTAACAGTTTAAAGAGGTTTGTATTAATATTTCTTTAAAGTTCTGATAGAATGCAGCAGAGAATCCATGTGGTCCTGGAAATTTTTGGGGGGAGACTCTTGATTGCTGCTTCAATTTCATTTTGTGTTATAGATCTGTTCAGCTGACTAATGTCCTTTTTGTTCAGTTTTGGATGATCATAGTATCTAGAAATCTGTCCATTTCTTCAAGATTTTCAAATTCATTTCAATATATGTTTGCAAAGTAATCTCTAATGATTTCCTGGACTTCAATGGTATTTGTTGTTATCTCCCCTTTTGCATTCCTGATCTTACTCATTTGGGTTTTTTCTCTCCTCAGTTTAGTCAGGTTTGGCAGGGGTCTATTGATCTTGTTTATTTTTTCAAAAAAACATTTTGTTTCATTTGTTTTTTGTATGGTTTTTTAGGTTTCTATTTCATTGATTTCAGCTCTTATTTTTATTATTTCTCTCCTATTTGTTTTGGGATTTGTGTGTTCTTGTTTTTCTAGGAGTTTGAGATATATCATTAGGTCATTGATTTGAGATCATTCAGTCTTTTTAATATATGCACTAATGGCTATAAACTTTCCTCTCAGGACTACCTTTGCTGTGTCCCATACGTTCTGATAGGTTGTGTTTTCATTTTCACTGACTTCCAGGAACCTCTTAATTTCCTCTTTTATTTCATAAATGACCCATTGTTCATTAAGCAATGTATTGTTCTGTTTCCAGCTGTTTGCATATTTTTTGTCTTTATTTTTGTTGTTGAGTTCCAGTTTTAATGCATTATGATCAGGTAGAATGCATGGTATAACATGTATTTTCTTATTTTTGCTGAGGTTTGCTTTGTGCCTTAGGATATGATCTATTTTGGAGAAAGATTCCTGGGCTGCTGAGAAGAATGTATATTATATAAAAGTTGGATGAAATGTTCTGTCGACATCAACAATGTCTACTTTAACTATGGTATGATTTCGATTTAGGATTTCTTTATTGTTTGTTTGGATGACCTATCTATTGATGATAGTGGGGTGTTAAAGTCTCCCTCTACCACTGTGTTGGAGTTAATATATGCTTTTAGGTCCTTCAGTGTATGTTTGATGAAATTGGGTGAATTGACATCTGCTGCATATAGGTTGATAATTGTTATTACTTTTTGGTCTATTTCCCCCCTTGTATTAGTATGGTATGTCCTTCTTTATCTCGTTTGATCAATGTAGGTTTGAAGTCTAATTTGTCTGAGATAAGTATTGCTACTCTTGCTTGTTTTCCAGGGCCATTGGCTTGGAAATCTTCTTCCCACCTTTCACCCTAAACCTATGCTTATTTCTATTGATGAGATGGGTCTCCTGTAAGCAACAAATTGTTAGATCTTCCTTTTTAATCCAGTTTGTTAGACTGTCCCTTTTGATGGGGGAATTAAGTCCACTCACATTAAGTGTTAGTATTGATAAATATGTGGTGATTCCTGTCACTTCATTGTCTTAGTTGTTTGTGGGTTTGATTGTGTGTAGCTCAATCAATGTTACTCTATAGTTTCTTGCTTTTTCTGTTCCTGTTGTTTGGTACTGCCAGGCAGAAAGTTCTTAATACGTTCATTATGGCATTGTCCACATTCTGATTTATGAAATAAGTGATATGTGTGCAAGTTTTAAATCATCTTACACCTTGATTTTTATAATTAAAGGCAAGAGTTGGGCATCCTCACTCTGCTCAGTGACATTTCTTGTTCTTTTCTCTATCCTGTTATAACTACTACTTTACTCCATCCGTGACTTCAAGCTTCCCCATCACAGATCACCAACTCTGGCAAAGAGATTTTGATAATTAGTTGCTACACAAATAAATATGACTTTATTCTAATCACAATGAATTTAACAGTAGTAATATTTCAGAAAAATATTCAAGATCATATTATGACAAAGGACTGAGTGATTAGTCATTTATTTTATGCACACATGCATGTGTTTCAGTGGAATTCCCCAAAAGGAAAGTAATGTCTATCTATGCATGAGCATGGAAACAGATAATATTGTTAGCACCATAGAAAAGAGAGAGAAAAGCTCTCCATAAACGATTGCTTTGTTGATACATTGTCAAAAGCACAATTGCCTTCTCTGTAGAAGGAAACTTATTTTTATCCCTGTCACTATACAGAATTAGTGCTTATGTAGATGCTTCTTATCTTTTGATATATCTTTTGTTGGATTTGGTATGGCTTGTGAAATTTTCTCTATGTATTCTACCATGTATATTTTCATGTTATTCCACAAAACATAACAGCAAAATTAGCAATTATCCCATTTTATCACTTGATGTATTTAATTTATTCATGCACTCATTCAGTCTAATCTGTTTCCCAGAAGCAGCTTAGAGTCACACATATATAAATAAGCCCACATGAAGTGGAAATAAAAAAAAGCTTGTGAAACCTGACTGAATATGTACATCTTTATTTGAAGCTTGCACATGAGTGTGTATGGTCTCTCTATAATATAATGCTCACAACTTTAATCATTCAACTAAAACCTCTCACTGGGAACTTTATATATAAATGGGATTGTGAAAGACACTTTATCTATTTCTCAGCAAGAACATTCTTCCCAGAAGTAAAAAAGGGGGTCCAAGTAAGGCTTATATTCCAGCTCCCTCTTTTTATAACCTTTAAATGTCAAGGGGTCTATGTAATAAAGTCGATCAATTCTTCTACTACCAAGGTAGTGATTAAAGTGTAAATTGCAGGAAGTTCCCAAATCATTAGAGATTATTACAATGGATAAATGACACAGATTGATGCTGCATTTTTCGTAGGCTAATTTATAGCATAGGAATAAAAGTATACATGTTTGCCAGGTTGAAATGCTTGAAAAATCATAGTGAAACTGATTTTGATTGATTATAAGATCATTCCAAAACTATTTGTGTATCTTCTGTGTGTGTATATATCTGTATGGTGCATACACTAGGAAGATCTAATTTCTTGCTATTGAAATAACAAATAAATAAATAAAATTGTCTCTTTACAACCCCTTGTTTCCCATCACCTTTCCAGGTTACTTTCTCTTGCACACTTAGCTATTAAATACTTTCCAGAATGACAAATTATTTGAATGGGGCCTGACCCACCATAAACTTAAAAGCAACCATATCCAATAGCAATAAAAATACATTTCAGTGGTACACAATTATCTTGTGGATTTGTGTGAATTTTCCTGTTTTTAAGTAAAAATTATTTCAACCAAATGCATAGATTAGAAATGTTCAAATTCAAAGTATTTAATAATAATATATGCCCATGACCTGTTCAATGATCAAACAAACCATGATATAGCAAATTTGTGTCACCACAGAGAGTTCCCTTGTGTCTCTTTCCAGTCTATTTTCAATACACAGGCAACCATTTTCTGACTTACACAGCTAGATATGCATTAACTCTTCCCTTTGATCTTAGTCTTCTTTTGCTCAGTATAGTGTCTGTGAGAGGCATCCACGTACTATGTCTCAGTAAATGGGTTCCTAAATTATCTTTATCTGTTCTTCTGTTGATAAGCATGTGCTTTATTTCCAGATCTAGGCTATTAACAGTTTGTACTTATTATAGATTATTGATTTAAAGTGATAGATGCAAATGTGTATATTTGTGTATATATGTATGTCCAAAATCAGTTTTATTCTAAAAATATATAGAATGAACTACTGTCTATTTCCCTAATAGTATTTTCATGTGCGTGATCTTGTCTAATTTATCAGGTTTATTTCATTATGAATAGCATTTTTGAGTACTGTCTGAAAAATCGTTTGCCTACTTCTGTGGCCACGAAAGCATTCTTCCATAATTTCCTTCACAAAATGTGGCTTTAGAATTTATGCTGACATTTATGATACAACATAATTTTGTTTATACAATTAGACATTACAAAATTATATTTGTTATTTTCATATGCATATCCATTAATTAAATACCATTTGACTAGGTATCTACAAAAATGATTTGACAATTGCACAAGTTTAGAGGGTTCTGGTTTGATTTCCCTTAGTTTATAAAGTAAAGATTACCAGAAGAAAACAGAGTGAGAACAGTTCAGGACATTATATTAGGCAGGAATTTTTGGACAATGCTGTAAGAGGATAGGAATCAAAAGCAGAAATAGTTGCACAGCAAAGGAAACAATCATCAGAAGCACAATGAGAAAAAAATATTTCCAAAGTATACATTTGACAAGGGATTGATACACAGAATATATAAGAAACTCCTAAAAGAACACAATAATTAAGTAAATAATGTAAACCAGTGAAAAATTGGTTATAGACCTAAATAGGAGTCTTTTGAAAAGAAGATATACAAATGATCAACAGGTACATGAAAAACTTAAACTTTATTCATCATCAAAGGAATGGAATCTAAGCTACAATGAGAGAGCACCTTGCTCTGTTAACAATTGCCCCTTTATTAAAGATAAAAAACCATGGATAACAAGTATTGACAAGGATATGGAGAATAGTAACCTTTTTGCCTGTTGATGGGAATGTAAGTTAGTAGAGGCATTATAGAAAACAGTATGGGGCTTCCTCAAAAGATAAAATAAATCTACCATATCCTACTCCTGGGTATGCATCTAAAAGAAATAAAAATCAGTACATAAAAGAAACGTCTGTATTCTCATATTCACTGCAGAACTAATTGCAATAACCAAGAAATGGAGACAACCTGTGTCCATCAACTGATAAACAGATAACAAAAATGTGATATCTAACACAATAGAGCACTATTCTACTTTGATGGTCAGTCACACAAAGAATGAAATTCTATCTTTTACATCAACATGACTGAAGCTAAAGATCATGTTAGGTGAAATAAACCAGGTACAGGAAGCAAAATATCATATAATATCACTCAAATGTGAAATATACAACAGTGAGCTTCTAGAAATTGAGACTAGAATGGTGGCTATCTGAGATTAGGTTGTATAGGTAGGAGGAAGGGATTGGGAAAAGTTGGTCAATGTGTACAAAGAAACAGTTAAATAGGAGCAAAGAGTTCTGGTGGGCAACAGTGCAGTAGGAGAGCTACTGATAACAATTATGTACTGCATATTTCAAAAAGCTAGAAAGAAGGATTTTGAATGTTTCTGCCATTGAGAAATTATGTTTGGGAGATATTTATGTAATGGTGGACTTGATTTATACATCACACAATGTGTGCATGTATTGAAACATCACATTGACCTATTTGTATGTATATTGTATATTATATTATCAGTTAATAATTAAAAATAAATTTTCACATTTTAGGAAGTATATCATGTTTCATTCATTTTTGGACAATTTTTGCATAAAGTTTTATGATATAAAATATTATAATATAATAGTTGTTATATACGGTGACTCTCCTCCAGTATCATATTATGAAGCCCTAAATCTATGTACTTCCATATGTGACTATATTTAGAATGGAACGTTTCTAAAGAAAATAAAATATAAAGTGAAATATATAGAGTGGTCCCTAATCCAGTCTTACTGGTATCCCTCCAGGGAAAAGAGAGTAGGATATTCAAAGAGAAACTAAGGATGCATATTTGAAAGAGATGACCATGTGATGAGATAATGAGGATATAGCCATCTAAAGGCAAAGAAGAGATGCCTCAGAGTAATCCAATCCTGCAAGTACCTTGACCTTAGGTTACCAGCTTTCAGAACTGTTGCTTTAGTTTATTTAGGTATTTTGTCAGAGCATCTTTATGGACCAAATCATATCAACTCAAAATCTATATACAGATGATCAAACCCTATTATGCATAGATTTGGAGATAGGGACTTTAAGGTGATAATTAAGGCAGCAGGAAATCATAAAGATGCAACTTACATCCAATTTGACACATGTCCTTATAAGAAGAGACACCAGTGCTGCTACACACAGAGAAAAGGTCATATGAGGACATAGTGAGTGGTACATCTACAAGCCAAGGAGCAAGAGCTCAGAAGAAGCCAAATCTGCCAATACCTTGATCTTGAGTGTAAAGCCATGCAATTTGTGGTATTTTTTTGTGTTTGAAAGATATTTATATCTCCCAGACTAATATAAGCAGCCCTAGAAAACTAACCTAGGGTGTTAGGCAGAAACAAATATTCCAAAAATAGAAAACAATGGCATGAGAAAAGTTTGAGGAAAACTTTCTCTGATTCAAGTTTTAATTTTTGTGTTTTGAACTCCCACAGCATGGTCTGTGTCTAAGACTAACAGGGATCCTTAAAATAAATCAACACTTGTCATACAAAATATTCATCCTTTCTTGCCTTCTGTCTCCCTCAAAACACATACACTTGAATGAAAATATAGCAATGAAGCCACTTGAAAGAGTTTTAAGTGGGAGGGGTATGAAATATGGGAAAGTCACAATGATAGTCCCCCAATACAACTAATTTATGCTAATAACAATTTTTATAAATATCTTTGTTCAGAAAGTTTGTCTCTGGAAGTTCAGATTTCAAAAGAATATTCTCCGTCACATTCCTGTCAATTGTTTGGTTAATGGGTGTCTGAGAGAGAGAGAGAGAGAGAGAGAGAGAGAGAGAGAGAGAGAGAGACAGAGAGAGAGACAGAGAGAGAGAGAAAGAAGAAAGACTCCATCAATTCATTATTTCCTCATCTGTGCGGTAACAGCCTGTCTCATAATTGTGGACTTAAGCCTCTTGCTTCCACAAAGGGAAAGAAAAGCAGTACTTTTTCCCTTTCGCATTCCTGTAGGTGCAAATCAAATGAAAATGAAGTGAAAACTAGAAGCACATCAAAGCAATATTAGTTTGAATTCTGTTCTTGTCAAGTTAAGTATACAATATAGTATTTTTCTATTACTGAAGAAAAGTTGTAAGGTAACCCAAGGCCCTTTCTGTGTTGGGCCCATTATCATCAGTAGTTTAATACACTCCTTTTAAAATCTAAGAATGAAATTTAAAATTTCAGTTAAATGGTAACTAGTAAATTTTGTATGTATTTTTTTCCACATAAAGCACTCTGTGAGAAACAAATACAAGGCTCCTACCGGTGTCCTGAATAACAGATGGTCCTGAAAAATGAAAAGAATACAAAGAGAGTAGACTGTCCATTTAATTAACTATCAGTTTTAACACTAAAAGCCTTAAAAATCCCAGTTTTATGAAATTAGGTTTGTTACTTATTTTAATATTTATGAATGAACAGTTGATATGTGAGTATGTCTATAGTAGTTAGGCTTGAAATCAAGTATTTATGAAAAAAAACTTACCACAATTTTTTTTTATTTTGTGTTGTTTAAAAAATGATTTTGTCAAAAGCTGCACCAAAGAAATACTTCATGGTAGTGTTAGCAAAATTCTAGGATTTTATGTTTAGAAAAATGTACACAATAGCTTATTCAAGACAAAAGTTTTGAGATGGGTCTGTGGCTCAAATAGTAGAGCACTTGCCTAGCATGTGTGAAGCCCTGGTTTAATCCCCAGTAAAAAAATAAAAAGATAAAAGGTAATAATATGACATTAATTTGAATTGTATAACTTATGCAAAATGAAACACCTTTTTTTATGCACTTAGGTAAAGTAGGATTAGCAGAAGTAACATATGGTGTACTCCCTGGTCTATTGTCTGCATATGGAATTTCTACTTTATAAAGCTTCAACATTTAGCTTACATTCCAGTGCATTATTTTATTCAAAGAAAAAAAATCACATGAGTTTAAAATGTTTTCTGTAACAGACATTTAAATTTAGATCTCAATTCCATAAATAAGAAAATGTCTAATACAGTATATATTTTAGATTTCTGTCACTATAAGGAAATACCTGAGATAATTAATTTTTAAATAGGAAAAGGTTAGTATCAATTACAGTTCTGGTCAATAATCAATTTGCCCCAAATCTTTAGATGTGTGGCCCAGCAGCACATCATGGTGGGAACATATGACAGAGTTAACCGTTCACCTCATCAGCCAGGAAGTAAAATGTGAGGAAGAGGAAAGGGCTCACATTGCACATCCTTTTAAGGATAGACCCACAGTGAAGTAAGGACTTCCCTCCAGGGCCCAACTTCTAATTGTCTACATCATTTCTCAATAGTGCCACCCACCTAGAGACACATGGATCTTTAGGGGACCTTCAACTGCTTTATTCTAGAAATTTACATTCAACTTTCTGAAAACAACACTAACTTCTCACTTAAAAAAGGCATTTGTTGCCTATTTTGTAAAATGCGATATATTACTGTTGAACTATATTCTGTGAAAGCCACTCAAGAAATTTCTAATATTAGAAATCTTAGAAAATATCATATTCTTAAAGTAATAAGTTGTGTTCTATTAATTCTTTGAAAATGACCAAAGTAATATATTATATCCTTCCTTTTTATATAACATCTGAATATTCATGTAACTATACATACACACTGTATTTTTATGTTAAAATACCATAATATATTTTACATTAACAAACTCATACAAATCAAATTGAGTATTTACATGATTATAGAAATGAATTTAAAAGAAAAGTATAATTTCTGATGTATTTAAATTCTACTTTTTCATTTAGACAAATGCAATTATTAATTGTTCTTATTCTGTCTATATGCAAATTTTTAAGGAGAATTTAAGTAGTTATTTAATCTGTCTTTCTGAAGTTATAGGAGGGAGATAACAATACTCTAGGGCATTTAATATATTTTAAACTGTAATGAGCAGAGTGAGAACATCTAGTTTGAAGTTTATTGCCTCCATCTCATTAAGCATGAGTCTCCTAAGGTCTTTTTGTCTAATCAGAAGATTTTTTTCAGGTTGTTTGACCTAATGTCTTTATAATGACAAATATCTAGTCCTTTAGTTGTCTACTACCTATATACATATTACATATGAATTGATTTGTTCAGGTTCACTGTATAAATATTACAATAGAGAAAGAAAATAAACATATGTCCCAAGAAAATGGGTAAAATATATCAACATATGCCTAAGCAGTTGCATTGATTAAGCATTGAATTTACTTCCTGGCATTTTGGCAAGATAAAAGTGGAAACATGATAAATTACTCAATTGCCATGATCTGCTGAAAACAATATATCAATTCTGCAAATGAAATAATTTTCTCTGGTTCTAAGTCATCCAACCAATGTATGGATTTAATGGAGTATATATTATCAAGTAGAATTCTTGTGTCTTATCTTTAATGACTGAAAAGATCACATAGAGGTCACATCAAACTGGATTTGTGGCTACTAAGCTACCCCATCATGAAGTAGAAGGACAGTCTTTTGGTTTAAGAAAACTCCTTTGCAAGTGGTTATTTAAATAAAAGTGAATATATTCAGTGTTAGTAATAGAAATGGAGATTTAATATGTAAGGTGACTTTCTTCAAGTATTCAAACAAAAATATTTACAACACCCACACTTTCCTGGTTTTTTGTTCCTGGATTAATTTGCAATCTATAATTTGTTCAACCTTTCACACTTACTTAAAATTCAACTTAACAAACATTCATGAAGGAAAACCTACATTTGCTAGACACTTTACTTGAGTGTGAGGGCATGAAAAATTGGATGGTGTTCATTTTTCTCAGTTATAGATCTTGTGTTGGGTAGCTACGCATGTTGACTGTGAGTGTGCAGTAAGTTTGTCTCCCAAACCCACAGTTTTGTGCTCAAGTTACGGGGAAGAATACTAAGTAAGTAGAAATTATAAAGTGTCTTTCCTCTTGCAAAGAAATATATGTATGCTTTCTAATAGACAGTGTGATACTGTATATGTCTTAGTTAACCCTGGTGACTTTAAAAAATACCATTAACTGGGTAGCATATAAACAACAGAAGTTTATTTCTCACATTTCTGGAGGCTAGCAAGTCCAAGAACAAAGCTTTGTAGATTTAGTGTCTGGTGAGGGGTCATTACTTCATAGATTGTATCTTCTTAACTGTGTTTTTATTTGGTGGAAAGTAAAAGTTGGCTCTCTTGATCCTGTTTTATTAAGAGGACATTAATTTCATTCCTGTGGGCTCCATTCTTGTGACATAATAACCTCCCAAGTGGAAACCTACTAATGCAATCACCTTGAAAATTATAATTTTAATATATGAATTTTGGGGAAATGCAAATGTCAAATCTATAGCACTGTGTTTCCAGTTCTTTTCATTTTATTTCCAAGTAGAAAGAATTCTAGTGAAAATGAAAATTTGACACTCAATATGTACCATTAAACATAGATTTCACCTAGTTCTCCTTCCTACAAGATTCAGACATATATTTTATGATTACATATTTACATATAGCAAGTAGATCATATATATCAATGTGTATATATATATATATGAAAGTATACATATGTATGTAATCTGTCAGAATCAATAACTCTAAACTGTCACAATTAGTAATTCTAAACTCAAATCATATTTTCATCAATATTTTCCTAGTATTTATGTATGCAGCCAGAAGTATCTGTCAATTATTCTTCTTAAGAACTACTGGTCTAAGCTGATTATTTAAGGGTATACGCATCAGTCACCCTTAATCCTCCAAAGATAACATTCAGAAGAATGAAATAAAATTGAAACCCTAATTGTCTTCTTTCATATCCTTCTCTGTGTCAGTAGGGAGATCAGTTTGGATAGAGGGGTACTAAATGACACATGTTCTCACCGAAACCTCAGATTGGATTTAACACAAGAAATACTTTTTCTGATCTGTAAACAGCACCAGCTATATCCATATTTTTTACAAATGCTCTGCCACAGTATTGTATGCCTTCTTCACCATGCAGTTTATTATAATTCCCTTTCAGCACAGCTTCCAAAAACTGGCATCTGTCTCTTGGAGCTGAGCATAATGGACGTTCATGATAATTCTGGGAGACTGGGCCTTGGTTGTATTTGCTGTATTTCCTGGCTTAGATGGCATGAAATATATTCAAATGGCGTCAAGCTAGATGGTTTCAGCTTACTAACAGATCTGGCTTCAAGCTAGTTTTTAGAAGCTTAAGCTTCAAATTGGAAACTTTGAGCACATGTCTTTGTAGGTGGTAATGACCTTGTTGTTTAGTATTGAATTTTGACAACATTCCACCATTATAGTTATGAGTAAGAAAAATTGAATTACTTAGGCTCATTCATTTGCTCAAATTTCATGCATTTTCAGGGATCCAAGGAAGAATTGATTCTCAAAAAATTTATCTGACCTATTTCTAGGGAAGAAAATTCCACTTAGATTTTTCATTTCTATATAATCACATAAATACAAATTCAGACATATACAGATATCTATTGCATAAGGACACTAACCCTGGAGAAGAAGGATTTTCATCATTTCAACTCCACTTAGTAAAATAAATAGACAAACCTTATCTTTACAAATGCAGATACTGTGCTGGTTATCCTACTTGTATTCAGAGAAGAATCAACTAGTGTCACAGAACCTCAGGGGAGGAGGAGAAAGGCCTGTAGAGAACAGCAATGTAATAACTCCTAAAACAGAAATGTGTGCAAGAGGCCATTGGTGCATTCAAGAAGGACTTCTGCCATGAAAGAATTTGGGATATTCTTAGGGAAAATGATGTGTACTAAATTACTGCTTCATTTATTTTAAGATATGTCATAAAAGGTACTTTTGTTCTATTTTCTCTCATAACCTTCTTTGAAGGATGAGTTACATATCTCTCCTTGAAGAAAAAATAACATGCTATTTCTTGCAGTTCTTTGGGTAATAATCCCTTTAATCTCTCTGATCTGATCTAATGCTTCCAACACCCAAGTTATACTGTGGTATAATCCAAAATTTGGTCTTGTAACCACTGAACATGGTGAGCCAAAATCTTAAGGATAAGTCATACATATACCTGAGGGGAGAGACTGCCATATTGTACCATAAGCAGACAGTATGTTTACCTTTAACAGAGAGGAGCAGCTACTTCTGCAACAACAGGTGTTATAGAAGAATCTGTGAATTTAACATTTTTAGTGTAGCAACCCAGATGTCTCCTTCACACAACTGAATCATTCTATTTCTCCATCAGAATTCTGATTTTACATAGGAGAACTTGCTTGGTACACACTCTAACCTTTGACACTCTGGTACTGTAATCATTCAGTCTTTGTCATTCCTCAAATTTAGCTGCTCTCTAGTTACATTTACTGATTGTTGTGTTACCAAGGTTGCACTGTAATATCCACAGTTAATTTTTTGTGATACTGGGGTTTGAACTCAGGGCCTCAACATTGCTAGGCAAAAGCTCTATAACTTAAGACAACCATCTAGCCCCCTTTGCTTTCATCATTTTTCAGATAAAGTCTCATATTTTTGCCCAGCCAGCCTCAGACAGTGATTCTTTAACATATGCCTCTTACACACCTAGAATTACAATCATGTACCACCACACCCAGATTGTCCTTTGTGATAGGGTCTCACTAATTTTTGTTGCATAGCCTAGCTTCAAATGTTAATCCTTCTATCTCTACTTCCCAATAAGCTGGGATTATAGCATACATTGAAGCCAGCTTTTAAGTTCATTTTTCATCCTTATATAAGCTCTGACTCATATGCATTTTGATTACAGATATACAAAAAGCAAAAATATCTATGACTCATTGTTGGATCAATTATTTAAAGTTTATTTGGCACTGCTTAAGGAAGCCTCAAAGCTTTGGCTCAGTTTATCTCACAGCTTTACAGTTTTGTCAGGATTACCTTACAAGAAGGTGGAGCATGGATTATATCCTCTCTTTACTATACATTCAAAGTTTTTCCAGAATGCTGTTTTAAGATAACTGAAATTTTATACCAGATCTGATAATACCAGAGACTTGTCTAATTTATATATTAGTAAGTATTGTGAGAAGAAAGCAAAATGCTCTATGATGATTAAAATTACTACATAACATACAATCAATAATTACTTTCAGATTAAGAAGGTAATTAAGAACATTGGAAATCCTCAGATCCTTTAATATGATTATTGAAACCTGGCAACAAATAACACACAGCCATAACAACAATCTGTGTGCACATGAGTGTATATTTAATCTGAAAAATATGCATTATTTAAATATAGGTGTATTAAAATTTTTTACTTAACAGTGAATCTAGGAACTTACACATTTTCAACTTAAGTCTGTTAAAAAACTGCAGAGAAGATCAAAATTATTGCCATTGTCATTCATTTTAAAGATAAATAAGCAATTTCTTGAATTACTTGCTGGTTCCTTTATCAGAAAATCCTAAATATTTTAATATCTTAATGTGAAAGTAAAAAATGTTAGATTTTCATCAGGAATTGACGAGAAAAAGTTAAGAAAATGTCATAAGCATCTAAAAGCAAGAATTTGATAATGATAAAATTTGGAAACACAAAGCAATGACAGTGATTATCAAAACCAATTTTCAACAATAAGCACATGTAGAGTAAAATTACAGATACAAGACAAAGTATTTTCACTGATGAAAATAAAAAGACCTAAAACATTTTTGTCACTTTTTTTGATTTAGAAGTAATTATATAAAGCTATTTGAGTGAGTTAATCAATACTCATGTTCATTCCAATATAATTACTTTGGTGATAAATAGCAACAGCTTGAATTGAATGCTTAATTGTTTTGGAAATCTTCATAGTAAATTGGATTAAACAACAAATGAAATGATAACTCACCAGTAGTCAATTTAACTTTTTACCAAATTTATTCACAATGATGGTTAAGTACTAAGTAAAAGAAAATTTAAAAAAAGAGAGATGACTATTATCAAACTTGATTTTCATAAAAAGGCCATTTTCTTTGTTTTTTTAATTCAGAAACATTTTAATGATTTTTTGTACTTTGTTTTACATATGTAAACATCACCTCAAGCAGAGTTGCATAGAAAAGACTCTGTAAATATATATTAACTCCAACACAGTGGTAGTGGGAGACTTTAATACTCCCATATCACCAATAGATAGGTCATCCAAACACAAAATCAATAAAGAAATCCCAGAACTAAATCACACCATAGGTCAAAAGGACTGAGCTGAGGTCTACAGAATATTACATCAACTTCTGCACAATATACATTCTTCTCAGCAGCCCATGAAACCTTTTCCAAAATTGATAATATCTTAGGGCACAAAGAAAGCCTCAGCAAATATAAGAAAATAGAAATATTCCTATGCATTCTGTCTGACCACAACCCATTAAAACTAGAAATCAACAACAAAAACACCAGTAAAATACATGCAAACAATTGGAAGCAGAACACCATTCATTTAATGATGAATGGGTCACTGATGAAATAAAAGTGGAAATCAACAGGTTCCTGGAAGTTAATGAAAATGAAAACATGACCTACTGGAACCTATGGGACAAAGAGAAGGCAGTCCTGATAGGAAAGATTATACCCATGAGTACAAAAATCAAAAGGATAGAAAGATCTCAAATCAATGACCTAACACTACAGCTGAAACTTCTAGAAAAACAAGAACAAACAAACCCCAAATCAAGCAGAAAGAAAGAAATAATTAAGAAAAGGGTGAAATCAATAAAATAGAAACAGAAAAAAAATACCAAGGATCAACAGAACAAAAAACTTGTTCTTTGAAAAAATAAACAAGATTAACAAACCCCTGGTAAACCTGACTAAAATTAGGAGACAAAAATCACAAATCAGTAAAATCAAAAATGAAAGAGATAACAACGAACACCATGGAAATCCAGGAAATCATCAGACTACTTTGAGGATCTATAGCCTAATAAATTTGAAAATCTTGAACTTACAAGCATCCAAAACAGAACCAAGAGGATATTAATCAACTGAATAGATCTATAGCACAAAAAGAAATTGAAGAGCCTCCCAAAACTTAAAAGTCCAGGACCTGATAGATTCACTGCTGAATTCTATCAGACATTTAAAGAAGAATTAATACCAACTCTGCTTAAACTTTTCAATGAAATAGAATAAGAAGAAACACTGCCTAATTCATTTTATGAAGACAATATTACTCTCATCCCAAAACCAGACAAAGACACCTGCAAAAAGAGGAACTGCAGGCCAATCTCTCTAATGAACATCAATGCAATAATCCTCAATAAAATAATGGCATACCGAATCCAACAACACATCAGAAATATCATTCACCACGACCAAGTTGGCTTCATCCCAGGGATGCTGGAATGGTTCAACATATGCAAATCAATAAATTTAATAGAACACATCAATAGAAGCAAAGACAAAACCACTTGATCATCTCAATAGATGCAGAAAAAGCCTTTGACAGGATCCAACACCACTTCATGATAAAAGCTCTAAGAGAACTATGAATAGAAGGAATGTACCTCAACATTATAAAGGCTATATATGACAAACCTACAACCAACATCATACTTAATGGTGAAAAACTGAAACCATTCCCCTTAAAATCAAGAATGAGACAAGTATGCCCACTATCCCTACTCCTATTCAACATAGTACTGCAATTTCTAGTCAGATCAATTAGGCAAGATGAAGAAATAAAAGGAATAGAAATAGGTAAAGAAACTGTCAAAATATCCTCATTTGTTCACGATAAGATCCTATACCTGAAAGACCCAAAAATCTCTACCCAAAAACTCTTAGACACCATAAACAGCTACAGTAATTTGGCAGGATACAAAATCAACCTATAAAAATCATTGGCTTTTCTATACACCAACAATGAACAAACTGAGAAGGAATACATAGAAAGAATTCCATTCACAATACCCTCAAAAAAATCAAATACTTAGGAGTAAATTTAATAAAGGATGTGAATGACTTCTACAAGGAGAAATACAAACTCTTGAAGAAAGAGATTGAGGAGACTACAGAAGATGGAAAGATCTCCTATGCTCATGGATTGGTAGAATCAACATAGTAAAAATGGCTATACTACTGAAAGCAATCTACATGCTTAATGCAATTCCCATCAAAATCCCAGTGACTTTCATCACTGAGATTGAAAAATCTACCCTAAAATTCATTTGGAAACAGAAGAGACCATGAATAGCCAAGGTCATACTCAGCAAAAACAGCAATGATGGAGGTATCACAATACCCAACTTCAAACTATATTACAAAGCAAAAGCAATAAAAATAGCATGGTACTGGCACAAAAACAGACATGAAGACCAATGGAACAGAATAGAGGACCCAGATATGAACCCACACAGTTATACCCATCTCATTTTTGACAAAGTTGCCAAAAATATACGATGGAGAAAGCACAGCTTCTTCAACAAATGTTGCTGGGAAAAATGGTTACCCATCTTCAAGAAACTGAAACTAGATCCATGTCTATCACCCTGTACTGGTATCAACTCAAAATGGATCAAGGACCTAAATATCAGACCTGAAAATCTGAAATTACTACAGGAGGGAGCAGGACACTCTGGAACAAACTGGTATAGGCAAAGACTTCCTCAATAGAACCCACCAGCTCAGCAACTAAGAGAAAGGATGGACAAATGGTACTTCATAAAATTAAAAAGCTTCTGCACAGCAAAAGAAATGGTCTCTAAACTGAAAAGACCACCCACAGAGTGGGAGAAAATATTTGCCAGCTATACATTAGACAAGGGACTGATAACCAGAATATACAGGGTACTAGAGAAAAGGTTAGATCAAAAAGAATTAACCTAGAAGGTAACACCCAGGCACAGGAAATCAATGTGAGTCAATGCCCTGTATAGCTATCCTTATCTCAACCAGCAAAAACCCTTGTTCCTTCCTATTATTGCTTATACTCTCTCTACAACAAAATTAGAAATAAGGGCAAAATAGTTTCTGCTGGGTATTGAGTGGGGGGGAGAGGGAGGGGGCAGAGTGGGTGGTAAGGGAGGGGGTGGGGGCAGTGGGGAGAAATGAACCAAGTCTTGTATGCACATATGAATAATAAAAGAAAAATGAAAAAAAAAAGAAACTAAACTCCTAAAATCAATGAACCAATTAAAAAATGGGCAACTGAACTAAACAGAACTTTTTCAAAAGAAGAAATTCAAATGGCCAAAAAACACATGAAAAATGCTCACCATCTCTGGCCATTAAGGAAATGCAAATCAAAACCACACTAAGATTCCACCTCACCACTGTTAGTATAGCCATCATCAAAAACACCACCACCACCAGGTGCTGGTGAGGATGTGGAAAAAAAAGAATCCTAATCCACTGCTGGTGGGAATGCAAGATGGTGCAACCATTCTGGAAAAAAAATTGGAGATTTATTAAAAATCTAAACATAGACCTGCCATATGATCCAGCATTTGCACTCCTGGGAATATACCCAAAGAAATGCAACACAGGTGACTCCAGAGGCACCTGCACACCCAGGTTTATTCCAGTGCTATTCACAATAGCCAAGTTATGGAACAGCCAAAATGCCTCATTACTGATGAATGGATCAAGAAAAAGTGGTACTTGTACACAATGGAATTTTACTCAGCCATGAAGAAAAATGAAGTCTTTTCATTTGCAGGTAAATGGATGGAACTGGAGCACATCATTCTGAGCAAGGTCAGCCAGGCCCAGAAGACCAAAAATCGAATGGTCTCCCTCATATGTGGACTTTAGATCTAGGGCAAATGCAGCAATGCCATTGGACTTGGATCACATGGCAAGTGGAGAGCATATACAGGAGATATAGGAATAGATAGAAAACACATAACATGAAAGCGTTTGATGTCCCCAATCCAGAGGAACTAATACAGAAACCTTAGAAAGACAGTTTATCATGAGCAGGGGATCGGGAACCAAGGAAAATATCAGTTAGAATTAAATCAACATGGGTCATAATTCATGGATACATGAAAGCAATAGTAGGAATCTTTTTGTATAGCTATTCTTAACTCAACTAGCAAAAACACTTTGTCTTTCTTATTATGCATATGTAGTTTTTTCAACAAAATCAGTGATAAGAACAGAACAGGACCTGCCTGAAACTCTGGAGGGGTGGGGGGGGAAGGGTGGGAGAGGGGGCAGGGCGGAGAAATGACCCAAACAATGTATGCACATGTAAATAAATAAATAAGTAATAAATAAATAAAAGTTAAACATAAAAAAAAAGAAAAGAGAAGATAAAAGTAAAATCTTCTCTGTGTACTTATATTCATGTGTGCAAATACATGTAAAAATGATAACCAACTCACAAAGCATGAAAGTGTAGTCAACTTACTGAGGTACTCTCTAATCCACTCCCATTTTTAAATTTAATTTTATCTTTTATTGTTGCACTGGCTGGGGGTACATTGTAGCATTTACAAAATTTTTTCAAAATATCATACTTGTATTCAATCCCTCCACCATTTTCTTCATCCTTTCCTCCCAGCCATTCCTGGAGTAGTTTTAACAAATAACATTTTTGCATTAACGTTCATATGTACACAGTGTAGGCACCATGGTCATTCTTCTTCACCATTTCCCCACCTCCTTCCCATGTAGAACCTGTTCTGTCCTCCCAATCTCTGATTTTATACAAGAAAAGAAGGGAAAAAATGACATTTTTGGTTGTTTAAGTAGCTACAAAGGGAGTTTCCCGTGGCAATTCCATGTTTATACATATCAAGCATGATTTGGTTCATTTCCTATATTTATCTTCTTTCTACCTTAGTCCCTTTCTTATGGTGGTTTCAACACGTTAAAAATTTCTGTGTTCATTCTTGTACAGTGAGTACAGCAACTGTTTTCACCTTCCTAACTTTCTTCTTTGACACTGTCGTTCAGGATGTTGCCTTCCTTGGAATGACCTGTTTTTCATAACATTGCTGCATTTATGTTAGGTCTATATTCCACATATGAGAGAAAACATGCAATTATTGGCCTTCTGCACCTGGTTCACTACACTTAAGATGATGTCTCCAGTTCCATCCATTTACCTCTGAATGACAAAATTTCATTCTTCTTTGTGGCTGAGGAAAATTCCATTTTGTTTAAATACCATATTTTCTCACTTCATTCATCAACAGTGGGGAATCTTCATTGTTTCCATAGATTATCTATTGTGAATAGTGCTGCAATAAATATGGGAATGCAGGTGTCTTTGTTGCAACCTGACTCACATTCTTTTGCATATAACCCTAGGTCAACTCCCAATCTTGCTATCTCCTTTCAGATGCTCCAAAATGAGTAAATTTACCTACGACTTCTCAAGATCCAGATGGCACTCAAAGCCACTAATCCACTACTTTACTGGATCTGCAAGGAATTTTTATCAACTTGGTGTGGGAGGTGATAGAAGACAGACCCGCCATTAAACAGAACCCCACCCCTACCGGAGACTCCTGCACATGCGTTAACTTCTTTACCTTCCCTCTTCTATAAAAGTCACACCTAGCCCAGAGTCTGAGCTGCGCCATATTTCCCAAGCCAGACTGGCTCTTAGATGTCAGATTTTTCTCATGAGCTTTCTTTCTGAGTGGCATTTTTCCTAATATTTTGGTACTGTGACTCGGATTTGGGGTGCGCTCCCAGCACTGACCTTGCTCTCCTGGCCTCCACCTCCATCCCAGACTCACTCTCTCTCTCTCTCTCTCTCTCTCTCTCTCTCTCTCTCTCTCTCTCTTTCTCTTTCTCTCTACTCCCATTCCCTTCCTCTGTGATATGAGCTGCATTACTGGGACCTCCAATCCTAGAAAACACTGCTCCCTCACTGCTCACAGGGTATTTCATCTGCCCCAGTGTGTCCCCAATTGCCATCCACCACCAGCCAATCCTCCCTCAAGGCCGTCTCTTGGTGAGATCTCCTCACATGCAGAGCCATGATCTCTTTCCCATTTCCTTGAAATCCTAGAGCTAGGTCTTGGCTTGCTCTTGTCCTTGGGAACGGGGTTCCCTAGGACTGTGGGCCCCCCTGAGGAAGATGTTCCTCTCGGTGTTCAACATCTACTTTCTCTCCTGAGGAACTGATATTTTGGGTATGCCCACCATATCTTTCCTCAGTTCAGGCTTCACCACAGAGATTGGACCACCCCAAACTCTCTCAGACTCCCCATTGGGATGTCTTCTGGCCAATCTTGGGCCCCTCCACCTAATGCCTGATGTTAAGCCATGAAAGCTCATTTTTCTCTGTCATCAGGCATGGTGCCAACACCCATTAGACTCCAAATGACCACTTAATGGCACTTTCAGTCCCAGTATTTTAAGGGATTTATACAATTTCTGTGAGTGTGCTGGTAAATGGAATGAACTATCCTACACCCAATCCTTTTCCAATCTCCACACCAAACCCTCCCTCTGTCCTTCCTGTTCCCCTGTGCAGGTTCTGTTAGCCTCTAAACCAGCTTCTAAACTAACCCATTTCTCTCCCAAACATCCTTCTTCCCCATGTAATCAGACTTTTTGGGCTGCTCACACTGCATGTCTCTTCCTATCTTCCTGAGGGACTTTCCCATCATGGTATCAAGCCACTTCTGGCCAACTCTGGCCTCAAAGCGATTCCAGCTCTGGAGGAGATCATGCTCCCTCCCAGTGGGCTAAGACCAAGCCCAGGGGTTTATTCAGGTACACCTCATGCTGTGTTGGGGGAGTCCTAATTGATTATGGCATCTGATGACTGCTTCTCTTTTCCCCCGTGTCTAATGCTCCTTTAGCCTGAGACAGCAACCAGAGACTGGAGGTTTCATGTTGCTGAAAGTGTTCCAGTATGAGTCAATGAGAGCAACCTAGAGGCACAGGTGATGGCTAATCCCTTATGCATATGTCATGCCTCCAGGCTCTGCCTTCCCCTCCCTTACCTAAGATGTCAGGACACCTTTTCTGCCTCCTCCATGGTCTCACCACATGTCCTTTGTCTCTGTCTGCCTTTCTCTCCCTGGACTTACTGGGACCCTACCTCCCATGAAAAACTTTTAGCATGGTACCTTATAACTTAAGTTATTCCAACTAGTTTGCCAGGCCTCTCAGTATAAAGTAACTTTAAATCGGCAAAGCAAAAGTGTTTACAAAAAATAAAAACTGCATCTACAATGCTAATGCCCTAACTCTGTCCACACAAGAGAGGAGCGAAAGCAAATAGGCATGCTCATGCAAAGTGGAAATGCCTGCCATAGCTAAGAGAATCCATAGGCCAACCCAACACACATCTTAGGCTGCCAGCCGCACATGGCTTCAGCCTACCACCACTTCCCCTAGAATAAACACACACAGAGTACACAGGAAGTGGGCAGGGGAAACAGGCCACAGGATCAGGCCTAGGGGCAGTCAGGCTCGCTTGTCCAGGGGGTGTGTCGAGGGGGTCGGTGACTTGCACATGCCTTGCTCCTTAGCCTCACTTCACCTCCGGGCACTGGACCCAGCTTGTAAGCCAATTGTTACCTCAAGGTTATTGTCCCAGAAATAGCAAAATAGACATTACTGTGGTCTCTAAACTTCTCATTTAAAATTTTCTATACTATCAGCCTCAGCATAAAGTTTTCCCTTCAAATATTAACAGTAGTTGTCCCATATGGTCCTGTTATTGGCCTGGGATGCCTTCTGAATGCCCTTCTCTAAATTTACAGATGGTTTACTCCTATGTTAAAAAGGTAGCCTTTATTAAATAGGCTGCCTGCTGTTAGCTAAAAGGTAAGATCCTAGCATTTTGTTCTTTCTAGATTGGACCTGCTTGTTCCAGTCTTCTGGCTTGCAGATGTTGGAAGCTTTGTACTGAGGCCTGGCCTCAGTATACCTTAGGTGACTAAGAGAAGTGACCTTCACAGGGTTCCTTAAATTTCTATACCATACTCTAATTAGACCTGTTCTGTAAAAGGAAGAAAAAGTAAACTGAGTCTCCCCATAAATATTTCTTTCATCTCTGAGACCACTCAGATTGGCTCCATAATTGCTATTTAGATACTCAAACTCTGGCCATTCTTTGTAAGCCACAGGATAAACATTGGAAAGGGGGACCAAAAAGCCCCTTATCAATGGGAAGGCCCCCAGCCCTATTTCTCCACCCTTTTCCCTACCTTCTAGGCAACCCCAATATTCAGAACCTCCTAATGGGTTCTTCTCCATTCAAAAGGCAATGATGAGAAGAGGGTGAGTTTATGTCCTCTTCCAGTTATCAGATTTAAGGGAAATTTTAAAACATCTGGACAGCTATACTGATGCCCAGACAAATACATTCAGGCCTTTATCTCTGTGATCCAAACCTTTCAATTGACATGAAAGGATATTATGCTTCTACTAGACCAGACTCTTTCCTCATCAGAAAAGCAATGGGTTCTGGCCCAGGCCACTCAGGTTGGAAATGGTTACCATTTACAATGAGCCCCAATACTAGTGGCACCTGGAAATGAGGGAATAAATGTGCCTACCTACAGAGGCACAGATAGTCTCCTTGACAGATCCACACCAAAAGGGGCTGGTGATATTTCTCAAGCAGTAGAGTGCCACTTTGCTGGCATAAAGTCCTGAATTCATGCCCCTTTACAGCCAAAGGAAAGAGAAAAAATATTTGGGAATAAGGTTGTAGCTCAGTGGGAGTGTCTGCCCAGCATGTGCAAGGCCCTGGGTTCAATTCCTCAGCATTGCAAATTTTAAAAATATGGTAAAGAAGATAAGTGGCGTTAATGTCACTTCAGCCATCTCATAGTGGAAGAAAGTAGTTTAATCTTCACCAAGTGAGAAAACTGAGGCTCAGAACGGTTCAGAGACCTGCTCTCCAGAGTGTCAGGTGTCAATGTAAACTAACAACTTTTCTTTACAGCAACATCCTGAAGAAAATCCCCTTACCTTTCTGTAGCATGTTGAGGACACTATCATAAAGCTTACCAAGGTGGACCCACAGTCATATGTGAGAGAGGTTCTCGTCAAAGATAAGTTTTAACAGTCATCCCCTGATATTTGTAGAAAACTAAGCCTGTGTTTGAAGGATCAACTAATTCAGCTAGCTATGTCTGTATGTATAGCTATATCTGTATGTCTTTGTGTCCGGGAACTTACTAAAAGGAGAGAAAAAGATAAGAGATATCATGGCCTCATTGCTGCTCTCAGACAGGGCTCCACCCGACTGGGGCCTGTATCCTGAACTTGCTACCATGGTGGACAGGAAGGGTATTTCTGCAGAGAATGCTTAAGGGATACATGTCGGGAGACAGCCCCGCCCCCAACTGGGACAATACTCTCTCTGCAAAGATAACCACTGGAGGTCTAAGTGTCCCCAACTCCAGGTGGAAGGTGAGGGGTTACCTCTTATGGATCGTGGCCTCCTGCCCACACTCCACCTCTTGACATCCATGTTGAGGATGGGACTAAGGGCCTGTCTTCTCTTATTTGGTGCTGTTGATGCTTCAGTTCAAATTTGTTGAGCCTTTGATTTTTGATAGAAGAGGAAACAGAATCTACCTATCAGCTTCAGTGTAAAGAAACCTGTTGTCCTGAGAGAAAATAGTGTGAATGTACTGAACAAAACATTTCCTCCTAAGAGTGGAAAGCATTATTTTAAAATTAAAACAAACTTTATAACAGATCATCTTTGAAAGATAATATTTGGATGTAAGCTTCATAGGCAGACTGTGTTGTCATGGTAATTTGATTCACAAAATGTGTGGATCTTAAAGCTTCTCTATTTATATGCAAATATTGTATAACAGTCAAGTGAAAATCTATTTGGCTCTTACCACTTCACTTCTGCCCTTCTAGAACTTTAACTATTTAGTCACCAACAAAGTCTTACCACAGTCATAGAATACATGATCTTATTCATAAACGTAATTATACACAACAGTCTATTTAAAGTAACAAGCACATAGTTTAAACAGACAAATAATGCATAATTCTTCTAAAATGCAATCATTCTTCCTATGGAGTTATATAGAAAAATATATTGATTTTTTTGTATTAAGATCTTCCTTCCTAGGTCCAGTGGCTCACACCCTACAACTCCAACTACTTGGAAACTGGATATAAGAGAATTGTGGTAAGAGGGCAGCTCAGGTATAAATTTATCAAGACCCACATCACAATAAACAAGCCAGGTGTGGTTATGAGGATATGCAATCCCAGCTACAGGGAAACTTAGGTAGGAGGATTGTGATCCCCAGCAAAAATTAACAAAGCAAAACAGACCAAAGGTGTGGCTCCAGTGGTATAGCAATTGCTCAGCAAGTAAAGGACCTGAGTTCAAACACCAGTACCTCTAAAAAAACACAAACAAAAAAGATCTTCCTTATATTTTACAGAAACTTAGAACATGGATAAGTTTAGAAAGATAATTCAAGACTGGTTTGGATATTGAGAGAATCCCAGAGAAATTTTTCCCTGAGGTTGAAGGAGGGAGACAAGGTGTGCTAGACATCTCTTAAGAGAGGCAAATTCCAGATAGCCAGTTTGCATCTCATTTTGAGGAAATACAATATAGAATTGCTTTTCTAAAGCCAGAATGAAGAAGTTAGAATGTTTTCATCAGTCTGATATTTTAACTTTATCTTTCTAATCATATACCTGATTGTGCATCAAACAGACATATTATTACAGTAGGATTCAAAAACTATCTTTCCTACTCCTCAGTTGATTTTTCTCCTGTGCTATTTTTAACAGTCAGAATTAGAATGAAGAAGTTAGAATGTTTTCATCAGTCTGATATTTTAACTTTATCTTTCTAATCATATACCTGATTGTGCATCAAACAGACATATTATTACAGTAGGATTCAAAAACTATCTTTCCTACTCCTCAGTTGATTTTTCTCCTGTGCTATTTTTAACAGTCAGAATTAGTTTTTTCATTCATTGTTGTATTCCTAATATTTTGTTCTTGTGCCAGTGCTATATCTTTCTTTTCTAGAATCAATTGTAGTTTTCAAATTATTTTGTTGCTTCCTGAATTATTGCTGTTGTATTATTTTATTTATTTATTTTTTGTCAAGCAAAATATTTTAATTAGTAGGTTGATCATAAATAAATCCACATAAAAGATTTAACAGAAGTACAAAGAGTTTTATGTTTCTTTTGTGGACTCAATTCATAATATGTATTTGTCAACCTCATTCTCTAAGTGTGACAAAAAAAGAGTTGTCATCCAAGAGTATAGCACAGTTTAAGCAATTCATATATTGTAGTTACATTTTTACATTTTCTTTACAAATGTAACACTTATGTACATTATATATATATTCTCTATAGTTCATGTACTGAAACAGTATTTTCTTTACAGGGAAAATGAATTCATTGAATGAATATGAATCATTCCTTGCTAAAAAGTAATTCACATAAACAAATAGCACAGTACCACTGCCTTTTGGCATCTCTTGTCAGAGTTTAAGTCCAGAAATTTTATATTAAGAAAAAAAATTATCTAATTTTACATTATGACATGTCATTCCACACAGCTACATAAATTTGCTGGCCTGCAATGAAGAGAACACTGTATTGCTCCACTACTGGAAATATGTAGAAACCAACTCAAATACACTTGGTGAAACAGAATCATCATTGCCATTAAAGAAGGCTGAAGAAAATCTGTCACTTTCTTTCTTTCCCTCTACCTTCTCCCAAAACTTTAGAGTGCTGTGCATTGTGTCTTATAACAGCAAATGCCTCCACATCAAATATCCTATGTGCTTCTCTGAAATATGCTTTACCTAGGTTATGCATCTTTTTCTTCTTATTAAATTTTAGTCTACTTCATTTACAAATTTGCTGCTGAACATGAAGCAAAAATTCATAGTAAGAGAATGCAGCTTCTGTCCAGTCTTCTATTAAATGCTGAAAAATTTCTGCTTTGGCAGGACTCTCATCTTTTACCACGTGAAGAACTGGGCTTAAGGGTCTGCTGTCTCTAAGCCATGTTATAAAGGATCTTGCTCTTTCTGATGAAAGTGTGTCTACCTCTGGAAGATGTGCCATTTTCTGTGGTATTGATGCAAAATTAGGATAGCCAAGTACATCCTCTATGAAGTTGTTGTCACAGACTTTTCCAATTCAAATGTAAAAAAACAGAGCCAAGGTCCATAAGGAAAGCACCTTCTCTTATCAGCTTCTCTGCTGACAATTTTTGAAGGGGTGGCTGAGGTACCACCTTGTCATTAACATGTATTGCACCCTCATCTGTGAATCTGTCTATTCTGTATAAGTTGGGATGAATCATTTTCATTAGATGAACAAGTGGCTGAGACTTTATCTGACACATGGCAAATACACAATCATTCAGCATGTGCTTGTACCCATTCTAAATGCTTTCTGTTTGAGAAGGGCCAAAACATAGAGAGGGAACAACTTGAGTGAGCTGGGTGCTATCAAAACGGAGTGCTGTAAGTTTGAGACAGTGGAGCCATACTCAGATACCAAGTCCACCACAGCATTCACCAAGGCATCTCTCACATCTGATAGACTTGAGGAGACTGATCGATCCACCGCCATGTTTGCCAGAAGGCAGATGGCAGCTTGCATACTCACTCCTGCATGTACATCTGCCAGTGAGCTAACCATGGGCAAACAAAGTGTATGCACTCTAATTTTTCTGCTCACCTTTGCTTGATGTATATAACAGGGCTGTTTGAAAGCACACTAAGGATGTATCTGTCAAACTTTCTTCAACTGACAATTGCACTGTAATTCCAGCATCAGGATTGATGTTGGCAAGAGACAACAAATCATGGAATGGACAAAGAAGTTTCCATGAAAAGTGTGCACTGAATGACCTTTAGTACATCTTATTCTCCTAACTGCTTCAAATCCAATATTTCTTGTCAGATATCATTTTAGGTCTTTTTGTAGCTTTTCTGCTTGTGAAGAATTGTGAGTACAGTGGAATGATGGATAATAACAGATGCACCCTGCAGAATACATGGACATACAAGCTAGAGAAGCAAGATGAGAATACTGTGAGCATAAAAGGAATAAATCCACTGTAGTTTGCTGTCCTGAGCAATCTAAAGCAAGTTTCTTATAAAAATCAGTTGCAGGTCCAAGGTGTTGTACTACCTTTGTACTTGATCTTTGATTTGGATCTTCTCTCTCCTGAGTGAGGTTGACAGGTCTCAGGCTTTCCAGTTGGGGAGAACTTTGAAGACTCAATCCTCCTAGACTGGAAGATAGCTGGTTCACACCAGGGTACTGTTGAGGATACTGCTGGAATCCACAATACGCCAGGATACTGGGATGTGCTCCAGAATTGAGTGGTGGTGCTGCATTCTGATAACCAGGCTGAAGAGTGGGATACTCATAACCAAAAGGCTTAGCCATTTTTGATGGCTGAGGAATAGTGGCAGGAGCTGGAGCAGGGTCAGGTTCAGAGGCAGGATCAGGAGCAGGACTGCTTGCTGATGAAGAATGCATATCTGCGAAGCTGCCTCCTTCCAGGGCATCATAACTGTTGGGCAAAGGTGAAGCACTGCTTGTGGTAGAAGAACAGTCAACACCTGCTTCCTCATCCTCCTCTTCCTCTTCCTCATCATTGCATGCTGATGACAAGGGAGTTAGTGCAGAGCTAGCTTGATAATTAACATATTCACCATACATCATTCCTTTTTGCTGTAATAGCTTTGATGGCTGTGTAACTGAGGACATGGGCTCAACTGGGTGCTTTGCAACAGGAGGCATTTTTGTTGAGGAGGCTCCTGACAAAGCAGTAGATGCTACTGAGCTGGACTTGGGAGGCATAACCAGACAGGACAGAGAATCAGCATTTGTTAGGTTGTTGTGGGTTATAGGCAGGGATCCCATGTGGTTTCTAATGAAATTGTCTTTGCTTGATGGAAGGCCTGGAGCTGCCCATGATGGAGTATTATATCCTGAAAGACTTTGCTGCTGATCGTGCTGCTGTGAAGGTGGAGGTGGAAGCAGTGATGGATGGCTGATAGCTGGATTTTGGCCAGACAATGAATTATCTTTAACTGGCCTGACAGTTGGAGCATTCTGTGAGGTAAACATTTGCCCATATGGATCACCAGCAGGCAGAGAAGGATATGAAACACTAGGATACACAGAATAAGGAACAGTGGACATAGCATAATGACAAGTAGAGGGAAATCCCTGAGAAGCAACAGAAGACTTGGCAGAGTACATTGGACTAGTGTAGTGATTCACAAAAGAGGAGTAGGGATGGGATGCACTGGTATGCAAAAGGGATGTTGATGATGCAGCACCTTGGAAAGATCCTGCAGTGGATCCCACAATGTGCGGGGCAGGAGGAACCCTGCCATACATCTGCTGTGCTCCTGGTTGGTTTGCTATGCTAGGAGTCACCACATTTTGTGTTGGTACTGTATAGAGGCCAGAGTCGTAATCGTCACACTGGTTATCCAATGGCAATGAGGTCATTTTCCCAGGTCCTTGAGAGTAATGTCCTGAGGGAAGAAGATAGTTTTGATGATGTAATCTATACCCAGATAGCACCCGCATTTGATTCTGTGCTGGACCGTTCTTCTGGGGCGGTGCCAGGCCTGGGCCCGCTGGAACTGCGGCTCCGGATGCGGTGGCTCTCCAAATTTGGATGGGATCCTGGCACTGGCTGCCTGGTGAGGGGACCCGGAGGGGGCCGACCTGAACGCACTGCTGGCAGCAGCATCAACGGCGGCGGCTCCCTAGTGTTGTTTTAGATATTCCTCGCTGGTCTGTTATTTTTGTTTGCTTGTATTTTCAAGTATTTTATCAAATATCTGGAGAACTTGATTTGCTTGTCTTTAGGAATAAGGTATTATAAAGTAAATCAGAAGCTCTATCTGTGCACATGGCAGAAATTGTCAACTTGTTTAAAAATTATATTCTAGCAAGCAGAATTTATTTGTAGACCTCCAAGTTTCAGAATCCTACAAATTTTCTCTGTAAGCTGTTTTACTAATTTTCTATCTCAGTATGGGCTGAGAAAAGGAAAACCTTGAATTATGAAAATTCTAAGACATGCAGAAGCAGATTTTCACTTAATTTACTTATTTTCAGCCATCCAAATTACTTTTATTTGTGAGTATTAATTATACAAAAAGACTTCTTGGTGATATTTCCATGCATGCACACAATGCACCTTCATAAAATTTGTCCCCTCAATTATTCTTTCTTATTGCCTTTTAAAACAATTTAATGGGGTTTGATACTTTATTTTCATACATGCATATAAAGCATTTTGATTCAATGCACGCTTTGTCTTTTCTTCTCCCTCCCCACTCCTTCTGGTCCCCCTAGCAGTCACCGTTTTTCTCATGTCATTCTTTTTTTCTTATTAAAGGTCCAGAATCCTCACATGAGAAAGAACATGCAATATACAATATTTATGATTATGAATTGGGTTTATTTTGCTTAATAGGATGATCTCCAGTTCCATTCCTTTTCCTGCAAATGACAGAATTTCATTCTTCTTTTTGACTAGATAATACCCTACTGTATGTATGTATGCATGCATATACAAATGTATATGTGTGTGTACAAAAAATGAAAATGAAAAATATATACCATATATATCACATTTCATTTGTCTGTATCCATTTATTGATTTATAGGCACCTAAGCTTATTTTCTAGCTTGGTTATTGTGAATATCGCTGCTATAAACATGGGTGTGTAAATTTCTAGTGTATGATAACTTACATTCCTTAAGATATATGTCAAAGAGTGGTACACCAGAATCACATTGTGGTTCTGTTTTTAGATTCTTTGTTTATTATTGTCATGCTGGGTGGGGGTACATTAAAGTATTTACAAAGGTTCTTATAATATATCATATATATATATAATATGTGAATTCACACCATGTTTTTAGTTTGTTGAGGAGCCTCTGTACTTGTTTCCATAGTAGCCACACTAAATTACATCCCCATTACCAATGTAAAATAGTTCCCCATACACACATCCACAGTCATCATCATTTGATATTGTTTATTTCCTTGATGAAAGCCATTTTGACTGGTGAGGGATGGAATATCCATGTCATTTTTATTTGCATTTCCTTTATAGCTAAGGATGTTGAACATTTCCTCATGTTTTAATTGTCCATGTATAATTGGATTATTTGGCTTTTGTGTGTTCAATTGTTTGGAACTTTTTGTATTTTATGGACATTAATCCTTTATCTGAGGAATAACATGCAAATTTTTTCTCCCTTTCTATGGATTTTTCTCTTGATTGTGGAGTTATTTCCTTTGAAGCATTTTAATTTGAAAAATCTACACATCAAAGGAAATAATTACCAGAATGAAGAGACAACCTATAGAAAGGGAACACTGAATGAAGGATTAATATCCAGCATATACAAAGAGCTCCAAAAGTTAAATAACAAAAAATACTGTTAATGAATGGGCATATACATTAAACAGTTCTCAGAAGAAGTTCAAATGTCTAATGAACACATGAGCAATGTTCAGTATTCTTAGACATAAAGAAAATTCAAATCAAACTATGTTGACATTTCATCACAGTTAAGAGTGGTAATCAACAAGAAAACAAAAGGCAACAAATGCTAGTGAGGAAGGGGAAAGAGGAACTAATATATTGTTAGTGGGAATGTAAACTAGTGCAACTTCTATAAATGTCAGCATGGAGACCCTTCAAACAACTAAAAGTAGACCTACCTTGTGACCCTTGCATACACTATGGACCCCTCCATAAACTCTATTCAAAGGAGTTTAAATGAACAGAAAAGGCAGATACCTTCACACCCATGTTCATCACAGCACTATTCACAATAGCCAAGCTGTAGAATCATCTCAGGTGCCTAATAACTAATGAATGCATAGAGAAAATGTGGTGTATATACATGATGAGGTGTTATTCATCCATAAAGAAGAATGACACTGCTGTTGACAGGAAAATGGATGAAATTGTAGACCATCATTTTGAACAAAATAAGCCAAACTCAAAAAATATATTATAGCATTAATATATTAATTTGATGTTGAAATAAGCTGAATAGTCAATTAAAATATTTTGCTTCCCCAAACAGGCATGTGAGAAAATAAAATACAAGCCACAGTGTGGGAAGCATTACATATACATTATAAATATGATAAAGATTATATATTTAGACTATGTAGATAGACTGCAAAAACACAGTAAGAAAAAGACACAATATTTTAAATAAATAAAGATTTTTTTTTTGTTTTAAAGTAAGTCGCGTTTTGTTCTTTTTTTTTTCATATTATATTTCTTTTTTTTTTTTCATTTTTCTTTTATTATTCATGTGTGCATACAAGGCTTTGACAACCATTTCTCTAGAGAAGAAAGTGGCAAAAAATATACAGAAAATATTCAACATAATTATTTATTAGGAACCACCAATTAATTAGTCATTTTCAATTAGTCACTGTTGGTATGACTAAAGCTAAAAATACGAAACAACAAATTTTGGCTGTAATGGAAACTAGAGGTTTCATGTATTATTGGTAGTAATATAAAATGGTAAAGCCATTCTGGAAAATACTATGGTGATTTCTTTATAAGTTAGGGATGCTCAATTCTGCTCCTACTTATTTACCTTAGAAGAATTTAAATATATGTACCTACAAAGAAATTACACACAATAAAAATGCTCACAGCAGACTTTTTTTTCATTTGTTTTGATTTTTGTTTTGGGATAAGCTCTCACTATGTCACTATGTAACCCACGGTGCAGATTCTCCCACCTCAGCCTCCAGAGTCATGGGATTACAGTCATGGACTGTAATCTCTCTGTAAATTTTAATAATCCAAAATTAGATAAAATTGAAATGTCCATTAACATGTAAATGGGGAAACAACCTACAGTAAACTTGCCATTAAAAACTACTCAAGAGTAAGCAGAAGTTGTGCAAAAAAAACCAATGAACATTAAAATAGTTATGCTGAGTGAAAGGGCAACAAAAAGGAGTTACTGTATGATTTCCTTTATACAAATTTCAAAGTGTGAATGCAGACTAAGGTATAGAGAGGGAAAATGTTTTGAAAATAACTCAGGAAATGGGAATAGATGAAGGAAGGCAGAGGAAGAATTGATTACAGAGGCATAAGCAAACACTTGATGATTGACGTATTCATCCTTTTGCGTGTGGGCATCCATACATATCATAAATTATTAAAATACACACTTTAAAAGTGCAACATGTTATGTGCCAATTACACCTTAATAAAATTACTCATGAAAACATATGCAAAACTAAACCACTTAATAAAGTAAAATAAATTTAATTTTAATTTTTAGTTGCAATGTATAAATAACTAAAATATTGGAGGATGTATGTAAAATGTTCAAAATAATAGTATTAATATTACCATTTCTAGATGTATAAAATGAAGTTCAAAGAATCAAACAATTTTCCTATAGTTATGCAGCTTTACAGTGAACTGTTGTTTTAACTTTTTTCTAACATTTATTGAAATTTATTAACTATGGCACCAAAGAAATGTTGAATATTTAAATCATCTCACTCATTCTATTAGGTTGTTTTTCTTTTTATGGTACATTTTCTTTCTTCTTGATTTGAATCATTAGTTTAGTTGTTTTCATTCTTTCCTACATACTATTTTTTCCCTTTTGCTAATAGTTCCATTAACAATATTATTCACATTAGTCCACCTACTATACATAAATGTTCGCTAAGTGTAAATCGCTTTGGAAATCATTTTAATGGCATTATGATAGTTAACCTTGATAAGAATCCTATGATGAAGATCAATTTATAAGAATTATTCAAGTCCATCAAAAGCAGATATATGTCTACTCTTGCTCAATACAGGAAAGACCTTAAAACTTACTTTTCCTATTCAAAATTTTAAAGAAAAGCAATATGAAATGGTATCTATGTAAGTATTTGGATACTTGACTTGTCAGACTATGGCATTTTTGCAAATAAGAGCAATGAGTACACACAATGATCTTGACTCAATCTCCCATCTGCTGTATGAGCTCAGTATCTAAACCAAAAAATAAAATTATGAATTTCATTTTATTGGGTTTTTATAAGCATTTAAAAATTTTTGTATGAATAGAATACCTAATGTCACTATAATTTCATCCATTTTAACTAAACATTGTCATTGGAATCACACATTCCTTTCTTTTGTCAGCAAATAATTTTGGAGTTCATCTATAGACTGTACCTTATATGAGTGGGGTGCAATGGTAAACAAAAGTAGAGATAGTGAGTGCTCAAATCAATCTTATGAGTGTAAGGTGAGTTATATTTAATGCTAGGAATCTCTCTGTATAACTATCCTTATCTCAACTAGCAAAAACGCTTTGTCTTTCTTATTATTTCTTATGTCTTCTCTTCAACAATATTAGTGATAAGGGCAGAACAGGTTCTGCCTAGAAGCAAGGGGGTGTGGGAGGAGAGGGAGTGAGTGGGGAGCAAGGGGGGAGAAATGACCCAAACAATGTATGCACTTGTGAATAAATGAATAAAATTTTTTTTAAAATATGATTGCAAAAATGAATATGAGTAATCATAGAATAAAAATCAATGTACTACAAAATAAGTGATTGCATGAGATTGAATATTATAAAGATTTACTTAAGTAAAATTCCCATAAGTATTTCAAACACACATTACTTCCTTCAAATCGTGACTATTTGTATATTATACTAAAATAAATTAGACTGTCTTAATAAAAAGTTTAGAAATTATATTAATGTTCACATGTGTGATTCTCTGTGAGTGAGCGTAAATTCATTTATGGTTATCATTTTTCAGAACAAAATACCTTATCCTTTATTTCTCTTTTCTATGCACAGTAGAGAGTACATTGGGGAAATTAGACAGAATTTTCCAGTGAAATGTCTTTCATTGAATGTCAAGCAGTAAGTATTCATAAAAATGTATAACCACTGTGTGTTTTGAACTTATAATTGATTTTTAGGTTGGGCCCTATTGTCAAATTTTATTTTCTCTTTATTTTGTTTATTCTAATATTCTTTCTGATTCTTTACTGGAAGAACTTCAAGAATAAAGCAAAATATAGCTTATTTTTGTGACACAAAAGTTGAAAATAATTGAAAAGTGGGAAGATGGAAACATCTGAGAAGGAGTGGATATACTATATGTGGACAAGTGAAGCATATTACCTTCACTTGTCCTGAAGTGAAGAGAATGATTATTTCCATGAGTTATGGCCTACAAAGTAGGTGCAGCAAATTGTTTGCTTTTGTTTTATATTAATCTACATATAAAGGAACAGCAGACATAAAGTTGAAACTACAGCTCCTCAAAGAAATATTGAGAAGTTAAGTATCTATTAACACGATGCAACATGTGACAGCATCATTTCAAAGAAATTTTCACTTAACTGAGAACACTCCAAACTGAATTATTATTTTTGTGCATAAAAGTGCATTTACATTAAGTTTCGAAAGGCAAGACTTCATTATATAACAAATGTGATTAAAATGTGGCAAAGATGACCAAGTTAGGCACAAGTGTTCTAAATCACAGAAATAGAATTTAAATTCAGGATCTACACATCACCTACCACACTTCCGTTATTTTATAGGTGAGAAAGTAGAGCAAAATATTTAGACACACTGCATAATGTCATGTAAACAGAAAAGAGCAAGACAGGGCAGGCATCTCAGTTTCTGCAGTGCATTATTAAGCCTAAATTGCTAAACAACAGAAATAAATTTTAAAAGTTCAAAAGGTAAATAAAGGCATTCAGAATCGAAAAAAAAAAGAATTTATGGACTTAACGGTATTTATTTATCAGAGCTATGCTTTGGTAATGCAAAACAAAGAGTACAAATAGAACATTTCCCAATTGTAAATATTAATTTCTATAGTCTATATCCATTTCACAAAAGAGCTACAGAAAATTATAGAATATTTAATTGGCACAACACCTCTGCCCTAATTATCTAATAATATAGGACATGAATTCTTGTGAACATTATAAATCTGTCAGCATAATTTACAGTAAATATTATTTCAATTATCACTTTTTCTATAAACGTACTTAGTTATAAGATATGTTATTAACTATCATGTAATATTGTTTAATGTGGACATGGTTTGTGTGGACTTTAATAACATAGTTTGTTTTAAATCATGTAAATTATTCTCTGTAAATATCCTTGAGGAACAACACCAACTCTGTCACAAATTTTGCAATGGTAAAAGAAAAATTTAGCTGCAATCACTCCATTGCTTTCTCTAGTTGTGTTTTGCATTTGTCTTGTGAAACACAGTGTTATCTCCATATTGCTGGTAGATTTCTTTTATGTATGACAGCATTTTAAAACTGAATTTAATCATAATTTTTCCTCAGCACATTTATAAGGATTTATGGCATGCATTATTAGTCAGATCAAACATATTATAAGAAGAAAATATGTAAGATCTGGTTGCCTGTATGAGTTAGAAATAGAAATAATAGGATACCTGTCTGTCTCCTTCTCTGTCTATCTCTATTTTTCTCTGTCTCTTTATACATATATTTGTCTATTCTGGCCTTCTCCCAGTTGGATAAGGCTCACTCACAAATTGGAAGATAATATGCTTTATGGAGCCTATTGGTTAAAATGATAATATTATCCAAAAAGCCTTTACAGGAACATCATGACTCTTTAGCCAGACATCTAGGGAACCATATCCTACTCAAGGTGACATTTGAAATTATCTATTACATTCCCCAAAAGTCAAAGGTGGTAAGGGAGTACATTATACTGCAATTTCAGCCAACCACATATAAAGGAGATCTTCCCACTCTCAGAGCCCCAAAATGGATTGTGCTGAGGAATTACATATATGATTAAAATTTACATGCAGAAGAAAGACTGCACAGCAAATGCAAAGGAGTTTTAAATGAAATCACTGATATTTTATCTTTATGACCTTAACATTGCCAGAGTAATGTGATTCCACACTTAATATTACGTAATCCTTAGCTCAATGTTACTTTGTAGTTCTGGAGACACTTGGGGGACAAAGAAAATGACACTGAAGAGTAGGTGACTTGCCTAAACCTAAAGTAGCCTAGCAACATTATTGAAAGTCAAATATTTTATTATGTACAATGTAACAGGTGTCAAAAGTGTCTTGTCTTCCAAGAACATGACCATATATATGGCTGAGTTGATAAATTCAATTCTCCTCTGTCTGTTTTGTGAGACTTACATATTACATAATTTTAGTTCTTTTAATTTTCTACCCCAAAATATCTTTGAACAAAAATTACTAGAAACTTGATCAGATTGCGGTTAAGTACTTTCCTCCTGAAATATATTCCCACTTCTGCCAAACAGCAGTGTCTACATTTTCATTTGCAAGATGATCTATTTAATGCTTGAATATACAGTATCTAATGAAGAAGTTCTTATCCAGATTTGACCACTAGCCTACTGCATACAAAAGTCTCAGACAAAGCATTGGTAAAGTGGAAGGAAATCGAATCTGAAAATCAATATTTTCAGCATTGAAGCATATATGTGGTTTTAAAGTATGAAGTAGGCTGCATACCTTTTGTATGATACTTTAGATCCACTCTTCATGCTTCTGTTTCTTCTGTGTCTCAGGAGGCAGAGGAGAGAGAGAGGTTTTGTTATTTATTCCCTCAGAAATGTGTCTTTAAAACCAACACTCATTTGTGGTTGTCTCACCCATATTAAACATCTCAGCTCTTTTGGAGAGTTCCAGGGTTTAGAATCTTCTGAGCTTCTCATATCACAAATCTTCTCTTTTTCAGCACTTGGAATATAAATAGCTTTATACTCTTACTAAGTTCTGAGTGCATCATCAAACATTTCTGGATTTCTTATGTGTTTGTGGTATATTCACATTAACAATGTATATATATATATATGTGCATATATACACACATACATATATAAACGCATACATGCATATATTTAAATTAAATTTATTTTAACTGATATGGGAAGACATAAAATGATTGTAAATATTAATGGGTTTCCATGTGATGTTTGATACATATATACAATGTGTAAGGTTTATATTAGTTTGAACATATCTATCACTGAAATTATTTATCATTTCCTTCAATGATAAAAGAGTGTTGCTACCAATATTGTTCCCATAACATTTTGCTCATTTTTAGTGAGTTAATGATAGGAAGTAATGACTGGGAAAAAGAGTGAAAATAAGGACTCCCTTTCACAAGAAGTTTTAAAATCCTTTCCTTTAGCTTTTGGAAACACACAGTACAATATTTTTGTCTACAGTCACCCCCATGGAACAGCACACCAAAACTTACTTCTATCTAACTCTAACTTAATACTGATGGATAAACCTTGGCTCTTTCATCCCTCCCCACTACCTTCCCCACTCTATGGTAACCACTATTCTGTTCTTAACTCCATTCATTCAATCATTTAGGTATTTATTTTTTCATTGATGTATTAATTCACTCATTTATTTATTTCTTTTACATTTATGTGTTTATCTATGTATTTAAGTATTTATTCAATTCATTTTTATTTATTCCTTGATACATTAAAGTATTTATTGATATATCTATGTATTTATGTATTTATGAGTTTATTTTCATTCATTTATTCAATTGAGTATAAATTTTTTCATTCACTCATTTATTCATCTACGTATTTCTGTGCTTGTGTGTGTATTCTTTCATTCAGCCATTTATTTATTCATTTATGTATTTATGTTTTTATTTTTGCATCCATGTATTTGTTACTTCCTTCGTGTGTTTGTTTCTTTCTATTCATTTATCCACTTATGTATTTTTTCAATCACTCATTCATTTATTCATTTACATATTCATGTGTTTATGCATTTATGTATTTATGTATTTCTCTTTATTTATTTATCTGTTTTTGTAGAACTGTAGATGGAACTCTGGGCTTCAATATGAGCTACAGTACTTATTACAACTCTTTTTATTGGTGTGTTTGTTGAGATGCGGACTCGCTCATTATTTGCCAATGTATGACCATAGCACAATCGCCCTGTTCTTTGTCCTGATTTTCCAGCAACGCAGGGGAGAGCCCGTGGAGTCTAGGTGGAAGAAAAAGGAACTAATGCATTCACATCATAATGGGATTTGAACTCGGGTCTTCCCACCCGAGTGAGATTCACGGGTGTGAATGCAATCCCCCTGGTCTCTGTCTTGATTTTCTATCAAAGCAGGGACGAGCCCCTGGAGTCCAGGTGGAAGAAGGAAAAGACCAAAGTTTTTTTCAGGTGGTGCGGGGATTCAAACCCTGGCCCTCCCTCCCGCCAGCCAGTGCAGCACCCTAGGCCTTAAGCACCCCACCCCTGCAATTCCTACCTTAGAAGTTGAGCACAACCACCACCAGGTGTGATCGTCAATGCTCTCTTGGAGTGGGCGAGAAAGGCAGGTGAGAGAGATCACTGAAACTGCTGTGGGCTGTCAACTGCCAGCCGTGCTCTGCAAGATGTAAGGGGAAGGGAGTTTCCCGAGGCCGCCTGCGCGCAGCGTTTGCGTTTGTGCAGAAGCAGGAGGAAGAGGAAGATGCATCAATGCAGGGCAGGAGGAATAGGAAGACGGACCAATGGAGGGAAGCCGAGGGGGAGGAGGAGGTGGAGGAGGAACGCTGCGTCCTGGGGAGCCATCTAGGATGAGGGACGACTGGGCCAAGGTGGTAGTGCTGGAGGGAGGCCAGATCTGAGGATCGCTGCAGTTGGCCGCCTGGCAGGAGAGCCCTGCTTCCCGCTGCTCACAGCCGGGCCACCACTCTTGCTCCCTGAGGCTTTCCTGACATCCCTTTCTGTCAAATCCTGGTTCCCAGCCCTACCAAGGCTGCTGACTTCCCTGTGCTGATCCCACCAGCAATGGTCTTGGTCGTGAGATATTATTCAAATTAAAACAATCCAGAATTTTATCTAGAACTACTGTCATAGTCTAATATTAAAAATCAGAATAATAAAAGTGACCATTTTATCTAAGAATACCTAATTACATTTAAATTAATGTCAAAGCACTAAAACAGTTTTTACGTTAGATGTGCTTTTTCATAAGTATGAATAAAATAACATTAAAAACACTTCAGAGAGTTTTAAAACTAAACTATGGCAGATTTTTATTTTAGTTTATAAGTTGAATTTTGGAATTCTTTTCCTGCCACTATTAATTTTACCTTATACTCTTTAAAGTTTTAGGCATTTTTACTATACTGACTATACATGGTTTGTGAGCTAATTTTTAGAATAAGTCATGATGGATTAGATTTCACCTGGCCGAGCACCTTTGGCTATGTGATGGGAAAGTAGATGGAGAAATATCATCGGAGATAAAGAAATAAAACATCTACCTGATAAGATTCACTTATACAACCTATCTTTTCCTATCTACACCAGATTTTCCCAACGACCAACAGGCTCTCTATTAAGATGTATTCTTCAATTTTTTTACTTTTTTTTTAAACTAAAATTTCATTTTTTTATTGTTTTATTATTCATATGTGCATACAATGTGTGGGACATTTCTCCCCCCTACCCCTACCCCCCTCCCTTACCAACGATCCACTCCCTCCATCTCCCCACCACCCCTTCAATACCCGGCAGAAATTATTTTGCCCATATCTCTAATTTTGTTGAAGAGAGAGTATAAGCAATAATGGGAAGGAACAAGTGTTTTTGCTAGTTGAAATAAGGATAACTATACAGGGAGTTGACTCACATTAATTTCCTGTGCATGTGTGTTACCTTCTAGGTTAATTCCTTTTGATCTAACCTTTTCTCTAGTTCCTGGTACCCTTTTCCTATTGGCCTCAGTTGCTTTTAAGGTATTTGCTTTAGTTTCTCTGTGTTAAGGGCAACAAATGCTAGCTAGTTTTTTAGGTGTCTTACCTATCCTCACCCCTCCCTTGTGTGCTCTCGCTTTTATCATGTGCTCAAAGTCCAATCCCTTGTTGTGTTTGCCCTTGATCTAAAGTCCACATATGAGGGAGAACATATGATTTTTGGTCTTTTGGGCCAGGCTAACCTCACTCAGAATGATGTTTCCAATTCCATCCATTTGCCTGCAAATGAAAATATTTCATTCTTCTTCATGGCTGCATAAAATTCCATTGTGTATAGATACCACATTTTCTTAATCCATTCGTCAGTGGTGGGGCATCTTGGCTGTTTCCATAACTTGGCTATTGTGAATAGTGCTGCAATAAACATGGGTGTGCAGGTGCCTCTGGAGTAACCTGTGTCACAGTCTTTTGGGTATATCCCCAAGAGTGGTATTGCTGGATCAAATGGTAGATCAATGTTTAGCTTTTTAAGTAGCGTCCAAATGTTTTTCCAGAGTGGTTGTACTAGTTTACATTCCCACCAACAGTGTAGAGGGTTCCTTTTTCCCTGCATCCTCACCAACACCTGTTGTTAGTGGTTTTGCTAATGATGGCTATTCTAACAGAGATGAGGTGGAATCTTAGCATGGTTTTAATTTGCATTTCCTCTATTACTAGAGATGGTGAGCATTTTCTCATTGTTTTTTGGCCATTAGAATTTCTTCTGTTGATAAAGTACTGTTTAGTTCACTTGCCCATTTCTTTATTGGTTCATTAGTTTTGGGAGAATTTAGTTTTTTAAGTTCCCTATATATTCTGGTTATCAGTCCTTTGTCTGATGAGTAGCTGGCAAATATTTTCTGCCACTCTGTGGGTGTTCTCTTCAATTTAGAGACCATTTCTTTTGATGAACAGAAGCTTTTTAGTTTTATGAGGTCCCATTTGTCTATGCTATCTCTTAGTTGCTGTGGTGCTAGGGTTTTGTTGAAAAAGTTCTTACCTATACCTACTAACTCCAGAGTATTTCCTACTCTTTCCTGTATCAACTTTAGAGTTTGGGGTCTGATATTAAGATCCTTGATCCATTTTGAGTTAATATTGGTATAGGGCAGCATACATGGATCTAGTTTCAGTTTTTTGCAGACTGCTAACCAGTTTTCCCAGCAGTTTTTGTTGAAGAGGCTGCTATTTCTCCTTCGTATACTTTTAGCTCCTTTGTCAAAGACAAGTTGGTTATAGTTGTGTGGCTTCATATCTGGGTCCTCTATTCTGTTCCACTGGTCTTCATGTCTGTTTTTGTGCCACTACCATGTTGTTTTTCTTGTTATTGCTTTGTAATATAATTTGAAGTCGGGGTATCGTGATACCTCCAGCATTGTACTTTTGACTGAGTATTGTCTTGGCTATTCGTGGCCTCTTGTGTTTCCATATAAATTTCACAGTAGATTTTTCAATCTCTTTAATGAATGTCATTGGGATTTTGATGGGAATTGCATTAAACATGTACATTTCTTTTGGGAGTATTGACATTTTTACTATGTTGATTCTACCAATCCATGAGCATGAGAGATTTCTCCAATTCCTATAGTCTTCCTCAATCTCTTTCTTCAGAAGTTTATTCACATCTTTTGTTAGGTTTACACCTAGGTATTTGATTTTTTTTAGGCTATTGTAAAAGGAATTGTTTTCATACATTCTTTTTCAGTTTGCTCATTATTAGTGTATAGAAATGCTAATGATTTTTCTATGTTGATTTTATATCCTGCTACCTTGCTGTAGCTATTGATGATGTCCAGAAGCTTCTGAGTAGAGTTTTTTGGGTCTTTAAGGTATAGGATCATGTTGTCTGCAAATAGGGATATTTTGACAGTTTCTTTACCTATTTGTATTCCTTTTATTCCTTCTTCTTGCCTAATTGCTCTGACTAGGAATTCTAGTATTATGTTGAATAGGAGCGGAGATAGTGGGCATCCTTGTCTGGTTGCTGATTTTAGAGGGAATGGTTTCAGTTTTTCTCCATTAAGTATAATGCTGGTTGTAGGTTTTTCATACATAGCTTTTATAATGTTGAGGTACTTTGTTTCTATTCCTAGTTTCTTAGAGTTTTTGTCATGAAATGGTGTTGGATCTTATCAAAGGCTTGTTCTGCATCTATTGAGATGATCAAGTGGTTTTTGTCTTTGCTTCTGTTAATGTGGTTTATTATGTTTATTGATTTTCGTATGTTGAATCACTCCTGCATTTCTGGGATGAAGCCTACTTGGTCATGGTGAATAATCTTTTAGATGTGTTGTTGAATTCGGTTTGCCATTAGTTTGTTGACGATTTTGGCATCAATGTTCATTAAGGAGATTGGCCTATAGTTCTCCTTTTTAGAGGTGTCTTTGCCTGTTTTGGGGATAAGTGTCATACTGTCTTCATAAAATGTATTAGGCAGTTTTCCTTCCCTTTCTATTTCATGGAAAAGATAATGGAGGGTTGGAATCAGTTCTTCTTTAAATGTCTGATACAATTCAACAGAGAATCCATCAGGTCCTGGACTGTTATTTTTGGGGAGACTCTTGGTTGCTGCTTCAATTTCATTTTGTGTTATAGATCTATTCAGGTGATTAATTTCTTCTTGGTTCAGTTTTGGATGATCATATGTATCTAGAAATCTGTCCATTTCTTTAAGTTTTTCAAATTTTTTAAATACAGATTCTCAAAGTAGTCTCTGATGATTTCCTGGACTTCCATGGTGTTTGTTGTTATCTCCCCTTTTGCATTCCTGATTCTACTAATTTGGGTTTTTTCTCTCCTCATTTTAATCAGGTTTGCCAGGGGTCTATTGATCTTGTTTATTTTTTCAAAGAACAAACTTTTTGTTTCATTATTTCTTTGTATGGTTTTTTGGTTTCTATTTCATTGATTTCAGTTCTTATTTTAATTATTTCATTCCTTCCATTTGTTTTGGGATTTGCTTGTTCTTGTTTTTCTAGGAGTTTGAGATGGGTCATTAGGTCATTGATTTGGGATCTTTCAGTCTTTTTAATATATGCACTAATGGCTATAAACTTTCCTCTCAGGACTGTCTTTGCTGTGTCCCATAGGTTACAGTAAGTTGTGTTTTCATTTTCATTGACTTTCAGGAACTTTTTAATTTCCTCTTTTATTTCATCAATGATCCATTGTTCATTAAGTAATGAGTTATTTAGTTTCCAGCTTTTGCATGTTTTTTGTCTTTACTTTTGTTGTTGAGTTCTAGTTTTACTGCATTGTGATCAGATAGTATGCACGGTATAATTTCTAATTTCTATTTGCTGAGGCTTGCTTTCTGCCCTAAGATATGATCTATTTTGGAGAAGGTTCCATGGGCTGCTGAGAAGAATGTATATTGTGTAGAAGTTGGATGAAATGTTCTGTAGACATCAAGTAGGTCCATTTGATCTATTGTATATTTTAGATCTTGGATTTCTTTATTAATTTTTTGTTTGGATGACCTTTCTATTGATGATAATGCAATGTTAAAGTCTCCCACAACCACTGTGTTGGAGTTAATATATGCTTTCATGTCTTTCAGGGTATGTTTGATGAAATTGGGTGCATACAGGTTGATAATTATTATTTCCTTTTGGTCTATTTCCCCTTTTATTAGTATAGAATATCCTTCCTAATCTTGTTTGATCAATGTAGGTTTGAAGTCTACTTTGTCAGAGATAAGTATTGCTACTCCTGCCTGTTTTCAGGGGCCATTATCTTAGTAAATATTCTTCCAGCCTTTCATCCTAAGCCTATGCTTATTTCTGTCAGTGAAATGGGTCTCCTGTTAGCAACAAATTGTTGGATCTTCCTTTTTAATCCATTTCATCAAGTGGTGCCTTTTGATGGGTGAATTAAGTCTGTTAACAGTAAATGTTAGTACTGATAGGTATGTGGTGATTCCTGTCATTTAGTTGTCTTAGTTGTTTGAAGGTTTGATTGTGTGTACCTAAGTTGAGGTTACTCTCTATTTTCTTGCTTTTTCTTTTCCCATGGTTTGGTGCTGCCTGTCTTTTCATGGTTAAGTTGGGTTTCACTTTCTGTGTGCAGAATCCCTTGAAGAATCTTTTGTAGTTGTAGCTTTCTGGTCACATATTTTTTTAGTTTCTGCTTAACATGGAAGAATTATTGGTCCATCTATTTTGAATAATAAAGTTTTATCACTTATTCTCATTTATTTCATATCTGGTTGTTTTAGTGCTGCAAGAGCAGGACCAAGTAGGTTGAACTTAAACCCCTTGGCTTGCTCTAAAATACCATCTGTCCCTTAGAGAATGGGTTTGTGACTCTGTGATACACTATTGGATTCTCTTGGGTCTCTTTCTCCCTCGGATTATTTGTCCTTCTCCTCATTCTCATCTTTCTGTATCACCCTGCATGTCAGTTTCCTTCCTAACTTCACTACCTACCCTCTTCTTTTACTCTCTTGATAAGCTTTTCTGCAATTTCACAAAATTCCCCAATTTTCATTAGTATCTCAATGGAGTGACTACCAATTCACATTCCTAGATCTAACATCACCCTAAACTTCCAATTTCCAGTATCCTACTGAGTAAACCTCTACCTGCATGTTCAAAATCATCTCAAACTCAAGTTCAATTCTTCCTCCTGGTTTCTGGTTTTTGGTTGATAGAACCATCATATTCCTAACTCTCATTCATTTGTCCCTGGTCCCCTCACCTCCCCATGCACTCCACAATTATTCTGGAACATCTTTCTTTCTTTTCTTACTGCTTCTCAAGAAACTTCCCCCCAAATCCTGCGACATATATTCAACTTGTTTCAATTTTCTCTAAATGAATGCCAGAGTGTCATAAAGCATTCCTCACTTTGAAATCCTTAAAAATTTCCCATTTAACAAATAATAAGCATTCTCCAACTTGTCTTGATAACTTCATGAACCTTCCTTTCACTTTCTAACTAAATGTAATTTCTGCATTTAAAAAAAAACTCTATGCTGTGTATTTATATATTTTGTGGCATTTTTTTGCAGTTCCTATTTTGAACTGTGGTTAAGCATGCACTTATTTTACATCTCCTATGTTTCTGAGTGCTCCTTGAGATGAGAGGCCAGGCCAATTGTAATCCCTTGTACACTGTACAATGTAGTATTTACTGGTGAAAATGATGGTAACAAATATAGAGCTCTAATTAAAATGATTGAGGAATTCCCAGTTGGCCAGAATCTGGAAAATTATGATAAAAGTGTCTGACTCCCATTTTTTAAAAAAAATTACATTCCTATTTGCATTCTAACCTTAATATTTGTGGAGGGAAAGTCACCATCATTAAATTTCTATTACACTGTAAATTCTGAAATTATTACATTTTTGGTTTGAAAAGAGCAGGGATGACACAGAAATGAAAATGTTCATAATTTTTATCCATTTTTCAGTTAAATTACATTTAACAGTTTTCTGTTTCCTTTGATGGAATCATTTTAAATATCTCCACACAATTGTCACTTCTACACCATGAGTTAGCTGCTTATAAACTGCAAACATTTAAAGGATAATTCAAAAATTAGTATTTTTGGGATTATCACAACAGCAAATCAGGTTTTATTTTTCTAAACAATCATGATGAAAACTACTTTTCTTGTTTGGAAAACAAAAATGAATATTGGGATATAATTGTCATGTGTTCTCTGGAAATTTGTCTTAGAACCCAAAAGGCATTTGTGACTTAAAGAAAGCTCATAAAAATTCCATGAACAAGCAGGCTTTTCCACCATGAATTGTGTCCTCCTCTAACTCTCCTGAATGGCTGAAGAGCACTGGGTATCAAGATGCCACAATTTCCCACTTGTTAACTCCAAACCCAAGTCAACCAGCTCCAATTGATTTATTCAAAACCGAATCCACTTCAGGCAGAGAAGACCTACAACAACTAATAATAAAGTTAATTTGTCCCGAGATATATGAGGAATATTGAGATCACCAACCAATTATCATCTATAATGCACAGAGAAGGACAGTTTAGCATTAATCATAGTCCTTTTTATTCACTTTCCTCATTTCATGTAGTCAGTCCTTTTGCTGTCTCTGGTTTTTGGCTTGCTGAGTGTATAAAATTAAATCCTTAAGACACAAATTAAGAGTTATTATAATAATTTTAAATAGCATTACTCATGGCCCTGGTCTAAGGTGTGTTAGCTATAAAAAATATTTAAGGAGGAGCAGAGAATGTTGAGCTTACTTTTGCTTCTGTATTAGTCCTTCTATGCACAGCTAATGGGCATGTAAGTGAGTTACCAGAGAAATGTTCTTTTCTAGTTTAAAATAAAGATGGAAGGCTTGAAACCTAACCCAGTTGTAGAGTATTGCCTAACATTCCCAAGACCTTGAGTTCAGTCCGCAGCACCATAAAATACATGCATACATACAAATGTACATACATACATGTACATTTATACACATGTGTACATATACATGCACACAAACACATGCAAAAGTAAAAAGGTTAAGAAAAATTGGCATGCAGATCTATTGCACCACACTGAGAACCAATGTTGATGTTCCCCTCTATCACCTTCTACTAGTTCACTTTCTTTTCCTCATTTTAGAATACATTTAAATATGCTAGATGAAAGGTAAATCTTGAAATATAAACTGATTTAACTTGTCCTCTGAAAGACAGTAGACCCTTGCCATGCTTGACCATATGGCTGAAGACCACCAAAGTCTTCCCATTTGGGAACTGAAATGCTACTGTGTTTGCAGCAACACAGGGGTTTGAACTCAGTGCCTCACGTTTGCTAAGCAGGAACACTTACTGTTTGAAACCAGTCTGACAGCAAGAAACGATCCTGTGTTATCCCTCTTCATTTTCACTTTTTGCTTTCTGTTCAAACGCTTTCCTTCCTTGCTTATGGGTATGGGCACACTTGTCCCTATACCATGTAATTCCATCCTGACAGGTTTTAAGTCCCCTCCCCCAGGTTCCTCTCTCTCTCTGATGCTGGCAGGTGCAAGACAAGAGTTCTACAACTGAGCTACACCCCCACCTCAACTGTGATATAATTCTTTTGTGCATATGTTCAAATCCCATTGTTTTGATTTTATAAAAATTTTCTTTCTGGTTTGATTGGCCAATACACACACATACAGACGCCTATCCATCCAACATTTCACAAGAGTTACTGTGTGGGCCCCAGACAGAGAACACAGTGCCATTGAGATGAGTCCTGGTACTATGGAAGTTCACTCATATTCTACCTCCTACATATGTAATCCTAACTTGTAACTCAACAAAATATATGCCCTACATAACAGATTTGTGAAAAACAGATGTCTCACATTTTATGTCTACGAGTACTAGGGTGTATTCTGTTAAACTCATGTGTTTAAAACATGTTACATCATTGTGTCAAAGTTTTAATTAGCCAGGTGTATAAGTTTTGAGAACACTGTTATTGTCATGTTTTATGATATGCTGAGAAAAAGCACAGGAAAAGCAGTTCAATCCATCTTTTTTGTTTTCCTGACTTTACCCTGGATTGACATTAACTTCTGTATGAAAGCCCATCTTGGTTCTGTGAGAAGACTGCATTCCTGTGGAAAACAGAGCTATGAGGGAGAATGAGAACTAGGCCTTCTTAGGCAAGTGCTTCCCAGCATATTGTGGGGGGGGGGCTTGAGTTTTGTATTCTTGGTTGGGAAGCAAACACAAAAGTTTGATGTTGTTTTCTTTTACTATAGTAACAAAGGAATTCAGAATTTTATTGGTAAAAACCAGTGATATTTATGTTTGGAGAATTTTTAAGAGGCTATTATGCATCTATAATAATATACATTCTGAACATAACCCCTTCAGTTTTCTTGATCAAAACTTCAAAGATACATCAGCACCAAACTTTTGCTATTCCTGAGGTCAAGCTGAGGGTCTCCTTAACTTCCTTACCCAGGCTGAGCCTGGGTGTCTTTTTACCATTCAACCAAGTTCACCAAGTAATAAAAGAGTAGATACACTTCCTATGTACCTGGTACACTATCAGTTAAACCAATGTCAGGGGCCAAATTAATTCTTCAATATTTTTTTCTCATTTTAACCTTCTGGAGAGGAGAATTCAAATTATGAAAATTATTTTTTCAACATCCAACTATCCTTAGTGTAGAGGAAGGGGGCGGAGGGGTAAAGGAGGGGACAGGAGAAAGGGGGAAGAAATGACCCAAATATTGCATGCATATATGAATAAAAGAAAAAAAAGAATAAAATATAGAGAACCACTTAGCATAGGATCAAGTCCTTGATCTGTGGCATGAACTTTTTTATAAATATCAGTTAAATTAGTTTTTCATTGACAAGTTATTTTTATTTAAGTAATTCCAAATGCACATATGATGACTATTCTCTGAGAAGATTAAAAATAATCTGGATAGTTTATAGTAATCATCTCCTTCAAAATATTAAAAAAGCAAAGTGATGGAGTTGAAGGTCCCTTTGGATTTTTTAAATTCCAGGATTATTCCCTTCTTTTATAGCATCCTGGGATATAGCCTTCCTATTAATCTTTATGAATGAGCAGCACCTTCATGATTTTGTTTTTTAAAAAGCTTTATACAAAAGCCAGGTGTGGTGGCCCACACCTGTAATCAGAGAAAGAGGAAGAAGCAGAAGGACTGAGAGTTGGAGGCTACCTTGGGGTATGTAGCAAGGCCCTCTATACCCTCCAAAATACAACTGTATGCAATAATATCATATTTTATAATTTATTTTTCTCACTTAAGATGGCATGATAGTTGATGTATTTCATTTAACATGAGATTTAATGTTCTCTTTCATTTCATTTTGCTTAATTTTCTAGTTTCTAAATGGACAACTATTGATTATTTTGTATTGAAAGAAAATTAAGTTTTTAAATACTCACCGTTAACAGTGTTGCTGCTAGTTGCTTCATAGTATGTACTATGCTGTGCACAGTCATGTCACCAATTTGACTATATCTTGCCCAACTGCTCTCCAACGTGACTGACTCCATTTATATTACCATTGATGTCTGAATGTGCCACAACCACACACTATGATTTAATATTGCCAGATTTAACACTTTCTAAAGTTAAAGTCATTCAAGGTTTTGTACTCTCTTTCCAAACATAAGATGTAGCCTGCTGTAATAATCCAATAACATTCCCAACTTCCTCATTTATCCTTTCAGTCTAGAATTTTGGTTCATGTTTTACTGTAAAGAGTTACTTAAAAGTTATCTTTATGCAGATAGTTTGAATTTTAAAAACAGTTCTAAACATTCTTTCCATTATGCATTCTCTCTCTCTCTCTCTTGTCCAAAGGTATATCCTTAAGCTAGGCATGGTTACAATCCCAACACTGGGCAGCCAGGTACAAGCATATATTCCCAGATACTCAGGAGGCAGAGGTAAGAGGGTCATGGTCCAAAGCCAGCCCTGGAGACTCTACCTAAAAAGAAACAAAAATAAAATGGACTGAGAATGTAGCTCAAGTTGTAAACATAGTGTTTTGCTAGCAACTTTGCTTAGTGCTACCAAATAAATAAATAAATAAATATCCTTTAGTAGATCTTTCAGCAAATTCATGTGAGCAGGAAATTCTAAGTTAATGTATACTTGAAAAAAATTTTTAACTTTACTGTTAACTATTAACTGAATTTTACTTTAGAAGAAACTGTTACATTGCTTTTCTAGCATTTGTTGCTACTGATAGTCATTCTTAAATTTGTTTGCCAATCATCTTTTGAGATGTTCCTTATAATTCATGCTTGACAATTTCATTGCTCTGTGTCTACATGCGTATTTAACTTAATTGGTCTACATTCTGAACTTCATGACCTCCCTTAATTTCCCCAAATCTAGAAATCTCTGCTCTTATAGATGTATTTTAAGATATATTTTGAAATCTTCAATTCACTTCTCTTTCCTTTATTGCTCATTAACTTTTCTACTCAGTATTATTTTCTGAGTGAGCATCTAAATAGAAACCACTGAATACCTCCAACATGTTCCAGTTTCTAAAATAAGAATCTGGGAGTATCCTAGACTCATCTTTTCTTTTCACTTGAAATCATGTTAACCAGTAAGTCCTACCATATATATTTTGACACTGCTTCTATATATAGCCTCAGGAATTCTCTGCTAGCTTCCAGAAATGGCATCTTAACTTGTCTCTTTTCCTCTATTTTTCACTATATTCATCTTGCTACCCACAAATTTTAATGTGACCCACCTGCTTCCAACATCCTGTGTCTCCCTGTAGCATTCAGTAACTACTAACTGCTTAGCTTGGCTTTGAGGCCTTGTGCCTCAATTCCATTTCTTGTAAATACTCTTCTTTTGAATCACATCAACTTACTTATATACTTACAAAATCCACTTCCTTGTTCATCAGGATGCATGTGTGTGTGTGTGTGTGTGTGTGTGTGTGTGTGTGTGTGTGTGTGTATCTCCAACGCTTTGCATTTTTAAAGGATTCTTCCTGTTCATGTCAACCTGAATACTGTACTTAATATTTTCCTGTGAGAAGCATCCTTCTCCTGAAGTCACAAACCTCTCCCTCAAATCTTGAGCTAATGCTTCTCTCTCTTTCTCTCCAGCCCACCTCCAGGAGCCTATGCTTATCTTGCATACAAAATAGAACTTGTCTCACTATGTTGATTGGGGGCTGTATTTTTGGTCTGCTTTACCATTAGAGTATGGGCTTCTTGTGGGTTCTGCTTATATTGTATATTGGTTAAGTCAGGAATGTACAGTAATGAAATTAAATGAATGGAAGGAATACAGCAAATTTCTACATAAGGCAAAAGGTTAGGAGTGGGGATTAAATATTTTTAACTCTTGGATTTTGAATCTGGTATTTCAAATTTTATTGACCAATGAATCAGAGAACATCAAAGAAAATAAATTGGTATATAATTGTCACATTTGTTGAAATGTCAAACATGGAGATTCTTTTTCATTTAAATAATGCTGTAAGGAATAGAATTCCAAAATTTGCAATAAATGTCAACTAATTCCTTTTAGTTCTGAAGTACAATTGTTTCTAAAATGGATTTGTATATGAGTAAATATATATATGTATATTATATATACTTATCCACATATATAGGTCTATGTGTATGTGTGAATTTATATTTATAGATGTAAGCCTAGCAAAGTTCTACTTTGAATAAGTTCTAAATGGACAATGCATTATGAACCTTACACACCTGCAAATCTTCTCTGAATTAACTGACTGGTTGTATAGTTATATTTATACAATGATTAGTTGAATTACTTACTGAACAATCATGAGACTGATATTCCTTATATCTTTTCTGAAATAAGGCATGAAGTGCGTAAGTACAGTTAACAAATAGAGTCATAGTCTGTGATGGCACAATACTGCTGTAATAAGCATGAGATCATTCTCAATGCTTAATGTAATTATAAACTCAGAGCACAACACTGAAAAATAGTGACCAGTCATTGGTTTATTTAGATTTGTAAATGGAAAAATGTAGTCTTCCATTTATATCAAGCTGCACTAAATTATAAGCCAAAACTAGTTTAAGTTATTGCTGAAAGTGGGTTTACTTTTAAGTATCTGGGGCTTGATATGGAGGTTAGCAGTAAAAATGATCATTATTAGCCAAGAAAGCAAAAAAACGACCTGTTAATATTTGTAGTAGTTGCAAGGTGGATACTGAGATAATAAACACACACTTGGAGGTTATACTACCTTGGTTACTGCAGAGTATGCCAGTGGGCACAGTAGGGCTACTAAACACTGCACTGCCACCTACCAGGCATTTGCTGTTTGATAAACAGATTACGATACAGTAAAGTCATACCTCTGGAATGTAGTAGAATGTACTGTGACATATCATGATACCACCACATTTTGGTCAGCTGGGAAGGTATTTTAATTTCACTCTTTGACAAGCTTAGCAAATATAAAAGAACTATAGAAACAAAACATAAAATAGATACTGAAATAAAAATGTGAACATGCCAGCTCTTACTATAGAGCTATTCTCCATAACCAAAAATATATATTTTGGAATTTTATCTCCCAATTTAAAAAAAGCATTTCTGAACATCTGCTATAGTTATCCTAGCTATAAGCTAAGACAATTATAAAGCTGTAACCTTATAATGATTATTTCCTACTGGCTACTGCTCAGAATTTTATTGAACTCATTAATCAGAGAAAAAATAAATATAACAACAACAATAAATGTTGGCTGTGTCTTCAATTTTGGTGTTTTCCCTTCTTTTTTTTTTTTTTGGAAAATAACCATTATCAAGTGAGGCAGGGTAGAACAAACACATCTGTGTTGCATGTATCTTTCTAACAAATTTCCTGCTCAAAACAGCCCCAGCAGGGGACAGATATTTCTTAAAATGACACAGCTGCAACCTCTGAAGCTCAGTGAACCACACTTTGACAAAAATTCCCTACACCTAGAAATGCTAATCTACAGCTTGAGACTGTTGTTTTTTCATGCTGCAATATGTGGTAGAAAAGGAAACACAAAATCCCACACTGCAATATGAATGTTTACTTTATGCAATTCATACATGAGATTAATGTAATTACTTCATGTAATTCAAACTCATACACACATATTTGAATTTATATGCACAGATGTAATATGCAATACATGGTAAACCTTGACAAAAAAGCAAATTATCTTGCAATACAAGGTTAGGCATTAAATTAAATGTATCCTCATTTGAAGAAATATGGAGTTGGGGTATTTAATATTGAAAAATTCTCTAGATAATTAAGGTATATCATTTACACATAAAGTTTAAGTATGACAATATGGTTTTGAAGTATTTAAAAAATTAGATTTAATTGACAGTGCTACCTATCACTTTTAAGCTATGTCTTTAGAGGAAGTTTTTTGAGTTTCAGTTTTCTTATCTGTGAAAGATAGGCAATAATGCCTATATATGCTCAAAGATAACATATATAAAGCAAAAGGAATATGTAGACATTCAATGGTTAGTTATCACCTAAATGATTTTAATAAATATCTTTATAAGATTTATTTCACAGTTTCCTGTCTTCTTCAACTAGTCTGGCAAAAGTTTAACCTTACTTTCATTACTAATGGTCATTATTTCAAAAGCAGTTATGATGCTGTAATAAAGTATTTATCTCCAAGTACAAAAGAGCTGTGTAAGCCTATTTGCTTCCAGGCAGACATTGCTGTGATTATTCAAGTTCTTACTTTAATGATAATTTTGACATCTTTGCTGGCTGCCACTTCTTTACCTGTAGTGTCCCTAAATGCAAAGGGGTTTTCCCAATTTGGGTAGAGGTTTGCCATCCATAGATTGGTAATGAAAAAATCATTTCAAAACAAGATATATTTTTCTTTTAATAAGGAAAACTATGGAAAGTGAAGTGTTACCAAATTGTGATTGTTATAGGATGCATAAAAATCTATGTTTTAATTTACAAAAAACCATTTTAGAAGATCCAAGTTATAAAAAATATTGAGAATACTTCCTTTCACTTATTTTTCTTTGCTATTTTATATCTACTTACAGATAGAAAATCATATTTGTAAGAATGTAAGAAATAAATCTAAGCTAAGAACTAAAAGCCCCTGGGAAAGGGAAAGTCTCGGATACCTTCCTACAGGTAATAACAGCACACAGACAATGCGTGTTTCATATCATGTATATCACATAACATGTGTGCATAAGAATATCCCACAGCTGATATTTCAGCAAAATGCACTGTTCTTCATTCTTTATGCACTCTCCATCCTCTGACCTCATTATTTATGTCTGTGTATCTGTGCAGATCTTAAAAAAATATGTATTGTTTGTTATCTAAACCTTAGCATATGTGTGCTAAATTATTTACAATTAGCAAGTTCTGCTGAGAGCTGAACCCACCAAACAAGGAAATCAATATCTCAGAATGTCACAGAAAGGAAGGAAATCAAAATGGAGAGTTATGAATTGGGAATAATTCAGGAAGAGAGTTTGGTAAATTGAGAGCACCACTTGGAATACTTGTCAGACCAGTACTTCAACTTTGACCTCAAATGCCACCTATTCTACCTTCATTTTAACATACTACTTCCTCCACAGTCTGGTAGTTGTTGTTCTTTGAGGATTTGAGAGCTAGGCCTATAGGATGTTTCCTCTGTTTAAAATCTCTGTATGTTTATAGAGGATTCATTTAAAACATTCACTTCTGACAAGTGTCACACCGGACATGATTAGGAAAGCCCTTTAATTTACCACAGATCAGACAAAAATGCAATCAAGGAATAGACAATTCCTTTTAAGCACAGAAAGATTAGAAGCAATTCTTACAATGATATTTGAGATTTTTGCTTGGGTTTACTTAACACACCATTAAGCCTGAAGATCAGAGGAGGGAAACCAAGCCTTTGCCTTATGGATACAACACATGGGCCTACCATGGTAGACACAGTGCTTATTCTTTTCACAGAGCTATTTAACTGCATGGTGCAAATAAAGTTATCATTTTCCTTGTGTTAAAGTTTGTTAAATGAAATTTATGTTTTTAACACACACTGCAAACACCAAAAACTGATTGTACTGTTATCAGCTTTTAAATAAAAATAGTTTGATCTCTAGTAAGGACAGGAGAACTGGTCAATTTATTTCAGAAAACTTTATGTACAAAGAGACAGTGCCTATGTACTTAATAGAGACGATATACAGTCCAGAAGGGTAATTTTTAATTACAATTTATAGTGGGATTATTCATAGTCTACACTTATCTGATTTTATGGAACCACAGTGCTGACACAGGTAACTGCAGTAGAGTAGGAGGCATAATTTTTTTCATCCTGAGTAGAAAGTGAAATTGGCATTGCTATCTTACATGAAACCCAGCTGACTCTATTAACTGCTTGGGTCCAATCAAATTGATTATGCATCTTATTTTCACAGGTAAAACCTGTGAAAAGAATAAACAAGAACTGACTGTAGTTTTCATACATCACTATCTTCCCATTAAGACTTCCCATTAAGCCATATGAATATTTCTCACTTGCAGGGGTTCAACTCCAAAGCTATTAAAACCTAAATCATATCAGGTATCTATAATGTATTACCAAACATTATTCTTTAAAATTGAATACTATGAAATAAAACAAATTTGGGAAACAATATGTATTCAAGAACACCAGGGAACTAGAGAAGGTGCCTTGACCTAAAGTATTACCAGCTTTGGGGATGCTGTTCATTTGTTCTGCAAACACTTGTGCTTACTATGTGCCAGGCACTGGGTGAGGAGTAAGGCAATGAGAAGAGGGTTGTGTGTGTGTGTGTGTCTGCGGGTGTGTGTGTGTGTGTGTGTGTGTGTATGCAAACTACTTTAAAATTTAAGATGTACCTTCCAGAAAAAGTAGCATTGACCAAGGTATTTTGCAAGAGATACTTTCTCCATAGACAAAGGTAGGTTGTCACCAAGAGTCCTAGCACACAGCTGGGACATGACACGTATTTGGTGGAATGGCAACAGATTGGATTGTTGGGGTAGTAATAGGAACCTGCTGTTTTTTATGTTGCTTGGCACTTTCCAATTCATAACACAAAAGAAGATTTTTTTTTGTTTAAGTTTTAGGACTAAAAGTCAATATTGGCCACAGCATTCCTGAGTATCTTCTACAAAACACCAAACCTAGTGCAGGCTCTATGAATTCACTCTCATGTATATTGATCTCTGTTCTCAATAAATCTCTATTGAGTATTTACTGGAATTATAGAAAAGTTGGGGAAATAGTAGCTAATAGTGCTTGAAAGGTATGAAGCTTAAGTTTTAATGAAGAATTTTCAGAGAATCCTAATTCTCATATCATATAAATTAGTATAACAATATAAATATAAATGTAGTATAACAATATAAATGGGTTTAATCTAATTAAGTACACATGTAAATGACATAATGAGACACCTCTGTACAACTAATAAATACTTAAAAGTATATTATATAATCTACAGTTCTAGCCAACAGAGGGGCTTATCCTTGCTGTAGGTCACCTCTCTAGGTCTTTCTATCCTCAGGAAAGTGAGAAATCCATGAACCATAGGATCAATTTTTGAGATCTAATATGATTCTACAGAACTCTTAAACCCCTGGCTAGTTAGAAGGGAGCTTCTCTAACCAACACTCCAATGGCTGCTCTTGATTTACCAAACTCTCTTCCTGAATTATTCCCAAGACATTACTCTCCATTTTAATTTTACTTTCTTTCTGTGACATCTAAGACACAGCTATCCTTGTTTGGTGGGTTCAGTTCTCAGTAGAACTTGCTAATTGCATATAAATTGGCACATATCTTCTATGGTTTAGCTAACAAAAAATACATATTTTTTTAAAACCTGCACAGATACACACAACTTATAATTTTAATTTTACTAAAGAAATATATCCTGTACATTTCATCACAGAAATATATAGGATAGAGCTCTAAAAACAAAGTAAATAATTTAAGCTTCAAATTCTGGTTTGAGATTTTTTCTTAAAAGGGGAAAATTCACTGCATTCTTTTATAACTCTAAGCCAGCTGGGAAAATCCAGGGATAATTTTATAAAAATAACTATATTTCCTGTTGTGCTGCCACATTCTTCTAAAATTCTGCCACTAGATGGCATTACAGAAACTGTCATTTTCAATATAGTTCTGTTCCATAACAATATAACTTCTGGAATTGATGATTTAGTTTATGCAAAAGAAACAAGAACCAAGATTCAGAAAATGGTAGAAGAGTGAAGACAGTGTGAGGAGATAAGAGAAAGACAACTAAGAAAAGAAGACAGGGAAATGGAGGGAAGCTGGGGAGTGAGGGTAAAGAAAAGATGGAAGCAAGGTGGGTACTTTCCAAAGGAAATTAAGAAAGAAGGGAAAAGGGAAGGAGAAGAGCTCAAGGTATGAAAGTCTCATTCAAATGGCAGGGACTACATTAAGACATATACATTTTAGCATGATCCAGTAAACACACACACACACACACACACTCGAAACCACATATGTGCTTCTGTAAAGAGGTTAATAAATGAGTCTCATAAAATTATACTTCTTTGGGTGATGTTCTCAGACATTTTTAATTTACTCCACACTACTTCCCTTTTTTGTTGTTGTTTTTGCCTTACTAGTGTTTGAAATCCGGGCTTCCTGCTTGCTACACAGATGCTGTATTGCTTGAGACATGCTCCTAAACCTTTTTGCTCTGGTTATTTTGGAGCTAACCAAAATAACCAGACTTATAACCTGAATTATGACTCTCTCTCTCTCTCTCTCTCTCTCTCTCTCTTTCTCTTTTATGTGCTGCTGGGATGACAGGCACATACACCATATCAAGCTTTTTTTCTAGGGGTCATGAATTTTCATGCCTGGGAAAGTCTGGAAATGCAGTCATCCTGAATTCAGCCTCCCATGTAGCTTGGGATGAAAGGCAGGTGCAATTGCAACCAGCTATAGGTTTTTCTAACTTTCTGCTTGAGCTTGCCTCAAACCATGACACTTCCAATCTCAGCCTCCCACGTACTTACTATTATAGATGTGAGCCACTGGATCCTGGCTCTTCTTCACTTTTTAAAAAACAAAGCAAAACATTTTTATCAGTATACATTACTTGTACAAGTGTTTTCTTGTGACCTTTCCATATATGCTTACAATATATCTTCTTTAGGTTCATCTCCACTTCCCTCATCCCTCTTCCCCTGACACAAAATGATTTTGACAGGCTTCAATGTTTTTTTTTCATATAAGTATATAAAGTATATGGATCATATTCACCCTCCTTTAACCTCTCCATTATATTGCCCCCTTTCCCTAACAAGACTGGTTTTTCATTCTTATCCTTCATTATTTAAGTGTATATTCATTGTTGAAAAGAGTTTTGCTATGGTATTTCACCTGTAAATATATTGAATGTTAATCACTCTAAACACCTCTGTTATGTTCCCTGCTATTATTTCCCCCTTAAAACTACTTTTTGCAAGCTACTAAACTGATTTCAAGACTTTCTAACAGGAAATGACCCAGAATGTGATCAACATTGTTTCAGTGTATTATAAATTAGAGCTGGCCATATAAGTGGCTCATAAAACATTTGTTGAATAAATGAACTAGTCTTTAAATGACAAAAAAAAGATAGTGAAGCCACCTGATTGTGAAAAACATAATTGGCCAATGACCAGAGCAGCATATCAGCCCACATGAAGGTGGCTGGCTCAAAAAGTGAGCATGTGATTATTACTCTGTAAATTGGTAAGTCTTCTTTTATTTAGTAGAGTGAGAAATACCAATTAGGCATTTTCCAACACAATACAAAGCAAAATATCAGTTAATCAAGTCTCTATTAACAGTAGAAACAAAGTGAAATTGCTGAGAAAATAGCATGGTTTGGGACAGAAAAAGAATTATTAAGGGAATAAAAAAGAAAAAAAGAAAGAAATGGGACAGAAACCACAGCCACAGAGTTCTTAATTACTAAAAAGCCATTTAAAACAGTGTTGGCAGTGATTCTAAAACCAAGTTTATCTTTTGAATCTTATAGTCTTTCTTCTTTGATTTGTTCCCACTGGACTTGTAAGTCATTGGGTACAGTGTTTATTTGATAGCTAAATGTGTACATGTGTGTGCATGTGTGTTTATATATCAGGGAATGAGTACAGATACCCAAATATCGTCCAAATAATTCTATAAATAATTGCAATATAATAGGTAAAGTTAAAATTCCCTTGATACATGTCAGTACCTGGACTATGTGAAATTAGAACATTATATTTACAAAGAACATTATTCTAAGAGAGAAAAATAATTGCCTTTTTTTCAAAATAAAACTATTCACAAGGCAATGAAATGTTCTATACCTTAAAATCCAGTGTGTAATAGTCTATGTACTAACTATTAGAGAAAACTTTTCAGGCATGCCTAAAAATCAGCATGGAAATTTATTTAAATGTGCATTAAGTCTTTTATTACAAAAGAAAATCATTCTAGCAAATAAAAATGATCTATTTTATTCATTAGCTCTTAATATCACTTAATAACAAATGAATACAAACTCTGATCTGTCAACCTCTAGGATCAGCTACCTACCTAACCAGTGCATTTGTCTCTATCTTCCCTTCCTTAATAACATCTACATCTTAGAATATACTGCTACAGCTACCCATATTTTACTTTCTGTGTTCTTTTCACTTCTTTATTTGTATTTGCTATTTCACTCGGCAAGTGAGGGAAACACCAAGCTCACTCCTAGTCTGTAGGAACTCACCTACTGCTTTTTCTTTCCTGCTAATTCTCTTAGAATAATACAGACCACTTATATCTACTCACTAAACCAGTAGTCATTAGTGAGTCTTAGAACCAACCCAGTTTATGCAAGGTGAAGCAGTGGAATCAACAGACTGTAGACATCTCAGATAACCAAGAGTAAGAAGCCAACTCTTTGGTGGAATCTATTCAATTTCATGTGCATGCCCAGACTTGAAAAAATACAAATAAGTTTCAATTTTATGTTGAAAATCAGACTCAAACAAACAATAGATCAACAATGTACTATAGAAAATAAAGCAATCAGAACTTTTAGTTGAAATTATATTTTCCACAAATATGGACTTCCCTTCTCTTACCATTTAACAAGCATTTAACATTGGTAGCAGTGAAATACCTGTCTTATCAAAGTCTCTACTTAAGAATAATAAATCAAAGAAAGGCAAAACTGTAGTCTCACTTTCTAACAAATAGCATTAACAGAAAGACATAAGTAACTAGAGGGCTTGTTCATAAAAAGCAAATATAATATTAAAGTCTTAGTCTATATCTGGTAGTTATTATACATAAAAGTAGATGAGAATAAATTTACCAAAGGAAGAGGGGTAGTTCAGCCATGACAACTGTACACATAAACATTTTTAGCTGCCCAGGACTATTTTGGTCAGATGAACAGATGACAACAGGATTCTACTGAATGGTGAATTACAAGTGGACAGTCATACATTAGGTACATGGAAGAAGTGAGTTTGTGACAAGAACCATGACCTGAAACAAGACATCAACATTGACAAGTGGGAAAGCTGACAACAGATGAAAATTAGTGAAATGGTGAGACCTGAAATGGGAAGTCTCATGACAGTCAGTCTTTAGGTGCATTTAGTGCATCAGAAGTAAAGGCCAATTTCCCCAAGCTTTGCAGTATTCACTTGATAACCATATTTCCTTTTGCAAGTATAAATGGCATAAGACTAAAAATATGCTTGTGGCTTCTTCCTATAGGCTGCTGTGAAAAGGCTGTTGAAAGAAAATGAGATACGAGTATTTCAAATTGGCTCTTGGCCATATCCCTTTGAAACTCCTGAATGGATGCTATGAAAATAAGGGGTACTTTTGAAGAGTTCTTCGCTGTATGTCCACATCTAAATCTAAAAGAAAGTAGCTCTCTTTTAAAGGAGTGACTAAAGAAATTGCACACCCAAATTGGGTTGGATTCTTAACAGGAGAATCAACATGCTCTAGCTAGATATTTTAGGAACTAGAACTTTATACTGTAGGACGTAATCACACAATTTTTAAAATAAGGAATAACAGATCATAACCTATAGTAAGTTATTTTTTAAATATCACACTATTCTCATGAAATGGTTTTAATGCAATAAACATGTTTTATATAATTCCAGTGGACTTGGCTGCTGATACTGCCTTTGCATGAAGAAAACGTGGCTGTATAAGGAACAGGAGTTGGGCTCTTTCCTTCTAGATAATCTAATTCACCACAGTCACATGGGCAATTGGTGATTTTCAGGTGGCTAAGGAGAAGATGATAATGGGGAGAAAGAATATGTCATTTACATAGGCTAAAAATGATGCTAGGGAAAGTAGTTATGGAAGAAAACTGGGCAATATGAATTAGTCACCCAGCTGTACTTGAATTTTCAAGCCCTAATAGTTCCAAAGCCACTGATCAATCAGACTTTGTCATTCCTGGGCATCAAAGTTTCCTGATCCCTCATCCAGATGGAGAAAGGACCAGCTCAGGTATGGACAAGATGGAGGAGGTAAGTCAATGTTTTTTAGCTGAATTTTCTGAAACTAATCATGGTATTTCCCTTTATTTATCCCAAATTCTTAAAACATAATACCTATGTATATTCAAATGTAAAAAATGCCCTTCAAAACTACTAAAAATTATTTGGGGTATATATTGCATGTTAAATTGCTCTGTGTATTGCACTAGTCAATATTTGATGTTTATTATATTAGTTTGGGTACAATTTCAGAATTATCAATAGAATTCAAATTTCACTTAACTTTTATTTGCTTTTTATTTTTAATCCTATATAATTACTTTTTGTCTTTGTATTTACAGTTCTCAATGGAACCCAATTTTGTTTAACTTTTTATTTTTATGCTTTGCATTGTCAATGCTAAATCATTACCATCTGCTTTTGCATTTCTATTTAGTTTTAAATAAGTATCTTTTCTAAACAATTTTATCAATATAATAAATTAAGTTTGGAATTCAAACTGACTGCAAGATATAGGTTACCCTGCAGTATAATATATATAATTAATAAAGACTTTGCTCCTACAATTCTTCCTTCTGAAGACTTATCCATAATTATCTATTTTAAACTCTCTAGTAAATTCTTTCTTTCTTTCTTTTTTTTACAGTACTGGGGCTTGAAACAGGTGTAGTGGACTACAACTTGAGCCACTCTGCCAGTCCATTTTTGTGATGGTTTTTTCAAGATAGGGTCTCACAAACTATTTGATCTACTAGGTTATTCTCAATAGTGCACAAATATAATAAGCTCTCTCCCCCTAGTAAAGTCCCTCCATGATAGCCAGCCATCCTAGCGTGTCTCCACAGCTATTTACAAACTACTACAGAACTGTCTAGACTGTGATTTCTTTCTCTCATCTCCAATCTGAAGAACAGCTTACATCAGTCTGTTGTCATCCCACTCCATTGACATAGTGCTCCTCATTGTCACCAATGAAGTTCTCTCACCTAATCCTAATCCACAATTCTTGGTCCTCATTTTATTCAGCTCCAGAACAGCATTTGGTAACAACTGATAACTCCCTCCTAGAGCCATGATTTCACTTACATTCTCATTAACATTCTTCTACTTCCTTCACTAGCAGATCATTATTACTGGATTACTCAATTGTTTTTAACCTCTCAGTGCTGAACTGCTCAGTCTTTCATGTCTTCCCTTCTCTATTCTTGCTCTTGTCCAAGATGATCCATGACAGTTCATAGCATTAGTACCTCCACTACCCTCATGGATCCCAAATTTATTTTCCTCAAATAGGCCACCTCCTTTTTCTGTGCCCCAGGCTCACTTATCCAACTCCCATTTCATGCTTTGCTTTCAGACGCAGAACAGGTGTAATGGATATGAGAATACCCTTCTTAACCCAACTCTTTCTCATCTTAGTAAAGAGCACCACTGTTTGCTCCATAGGACAGCAGAGAACCTAGAAGGCATCCCTATTTCCACTCATTTTCTTATACACCACTCCTAATGCCAACTTCAGCAGTCTCCTTTCTATTTTCACTCCTGCTCTATATTCCTTATTATATTGTAATGGCTCAATGATTTTTGCAAAGGCAAAAGAGATCAACTCACACTCTTGCTCAAAGTTCACATTCTGGTGGCTTCCATTTTATTTAATACAAAAAACAAAGAACTTGCATGTTAGTCTTTGAGGCTCACCCCTCAGCCCTCATCTCCATCACTTTCCCATTCTTCACTCTCCTCCAGTCCCAAGGAACTTCTTGGTGTTCACTCTTTCTCACACATTTTAAAGGAATCTCAGTGTCTTTTACTCTGAAGTTCTCTTTTCTTGAAATGGCCTTTCTCAGCAATTATTACCAAAGCTGGTTTGGCAGAGAGGTCTTCTTTTATTGTACCTAAAATTGCATCCTCCCATTAACTTTTCATCCTTTTATTAAGTTTTATTTTTCTTCCTAGCACTTACACTATCTAACAAATACTGGCTCTCCTAGTGGAACATAAGGTTCAGGGCAGCAGAAACTGGCCCCTCTTGGAATCCCAGTTCCCAGAATTGTGCTTACCTTATAATTAATGCACTTTACATGCTAGAAGAAAGAATTCTGAACATTCCTACTGCTCTTTTAAGGCAATAATGAACCAAGGTCAATTGTGCCCATAACTTGTTTAGGTTTTCTATGCTTTTCTCTCTCTAAGTATCTATTTCTAAAACAATGAAAATCTCCTGTGAGATATAGCACTAACTTCCTGAGGCTGGTCTGAAATTCCTGGAGTAATGATTATGAGGCCATATAGTTCTTTGAGTATCTTGTTTATAGATATCTCAGCTTCTGTGGTAACAAAACACCCCCTAAATAAGGAAGTCTTCACTTCTCTTCAATTAAGGGGCCAAGTGTTTCTTGACTTTTTGGTATCAAAGAGAAAATGTCTTCCTTAGGAGACTGCTCTAACATCATCCCTCTCGCTGCTGTAGTCTAAATAATGTTCATTTTACTCTACCTTTCAAAGCACTGTTCCATCTTCCTTCCTATCTCATACTACATTGAAGGCCCTACAGAGATATATGTAGACTCAGAGTTAGCTAAAAATTTTCCCTTCCTTTAGGTCAATAAATATTCTATACCTGGTTCAATGACCAACCAGGTTCTAGGCACCATCAGAAAGGATTTTCATTTGCTTTAGCTACTCAAGCGTCCCTTCTGGATGTTTCAACCCACCACTCCCCCAAACTCTAACCACTCTCTTGTGAGCACCATAGTCAGAACATTGCTTCGTTCCATGTGCAATGTTGCATGTGCAAATATCATTATCAAATAACATTGTATTTTTTCTATTTGTTATTATAACTACACTCCTATTGGGAAAATTACTGACTGGTCTACATTTTAGTAAACTCTATCTATCCACAGTTAAATGCTATTTAATTATTTCTGTAACTTATTTGTTTTATTTGGTACCCATGAGACAGAAGCAGCATTTGTTTTGTTCAAAACTATATCTATAAAGTCAATAATGAATGTCTGATAGTTATACTCAATAAGAACTTAAATGAACAGATGACTGAACAATACATTAGTTTACATATGGATGTATACATTCACAGTCCTTTGTGTTCTGTAATCTATTGGGTCATCTATTTCTCTATCAAAGACCAGATATGTCATACTAATTTTAAAAGAAACAAGCCATTATAGTCATCTAATAATATGAGTTACACTGTGTCTTTATTATTAGCATTTTGAAAATCAAATTCCAGTATGATAATTTCTTTTGCTCAATCTTACCAGATTTACAAATATTAAATGGGAAGGGAAATAAGGACACCCTTTATCACTCAGCCATTTCATGGCTGGCCATGTGCCTGGCTGCATATGTGCAAAACAAAAACTTGAGGAGTCACTGAAATACCCTTTCCTTTATTCCTTCTGTGAGGTATGCAAGCCTCCTCCAATAGACATTTTCACTATCATCTAAATAATTAGTTGAACAATAAAAAATTATAAAATGTTATAAGGAATATTTGTATACTATGGTGATTAAAAACACTTAATATAACGTAGTAAAAGTAGAAAAACAGGGAAATTTCTAGATAACTTCTCATACTAATCTCTGATCCCTTATAATTTGTTGTGGTAACAACTTTGACAAGTATTTCTATACCAACATTATGGGGTTATCTTTTTTTTTAAAAATCAATAATTTTCCCCCTACAATTGGTGTTTTTTAAGAAATACAGGGAAATTTTGAACATTGTTGCTTTTGATATTTTCTGGGAAAAATAATAATGAACAATAAGTGGAAATATTTGATACATAATCAAAGGTAAACATTTATATTATATTCTTACCCTTCTAGGTAACTTTAAGAGAGATCCTTATGACCCCATGTTATCACTGAAGAAAATAAGGACCAATGAGATTATACAACTTCCCCACATCTCAGCTATAAAAGAGAACCAAGACTGTTACCCGGATATCTTTGATCTCAAATCATATGTCCCTACTGGCCATAGCATAGTCTAGTGAGTTTATGACTAAATAAAATTTTATTTGAAACAACTACTGAGTTAAATATACTGCACGGAACTAACAAATATAATCATATAGAGAACAAATTACACCATGAGTCTTAAAGTTCTTCTGCAATGACATATTTTCTAGAAAATTAAATTTTAGCCATTTAATTATATATTTTATAATTACTAACTAAAAATAGTCTCTCCCATAAAAAACAATGACAAATAAAACACACCTCTTTTGGTTCATTAGTGAGTCAAAATTTTGTAAAGGGCTTTGAGCAACATTAAAGTATATGTTATTCAGCTTCATAATGAGAACAATGTTTTTCTTATGTGATATCACAAAATATTAGATTTATTGTGTATACACAAGCACATACATAAAATACTGAACATATATGTGCATATGTTTCACTTACTAGTAACTCCTTATTGTTAAAACACCTAATCACATCTCTGAATGGAGATAGAAAATATCTAATTTGTCCTTCAGTTATGCTATTATCAATCAAATAGATTTGTTCATTTCAATCTGAGGTACTCATAATTTCAGAGGTTTAGGCTGCAGGAAAATCCATGAAAAGCCTCCCTAATCCCTCTTTTGTCTTTACATTTTCACAACACACAGTACTAGTTCCTGGTACATAATTGTCCAATAGGAAGTGGTTGTATTATCAGAGTGAATGTCTACATGTCAGCTTTTCATACTAAAATTCCTAAATCAGAAGATATTAACTTTGTTAAACTAGTAAGGTAAAATTGACTTCAGTGCTATGAAGAAACTCAATGTATATAAAATAATAACTTGCAAACAGGGAAGGCACAAATCATAGTGTAAAACTTTTTCTAAGGTTGAAGTAAAATATAATCCCTCTCTGCTGAATTGTACTTTGTACGAGAACCAAAACATCATGTTTATTAGCATTTTATGAGAAGAGAGTGGTTTGTGTATTTCTCAATCATATTTTAATTATGGGCTTCAGTAGTAACTCAGGGACAAAGAAATGTCTAACATTATTTCAGGTTCTGAAGAAAAAATTACATATATGTGTACTCAATTAGAAAGGAATGTGCCAGTGACTATGGGATTTCACATTTCTGTAGAAGGATGGATTGGTTTTGGGATTCAAAGGCAGGGAAGAAAGAATACAGCATGATGATATTATAATTCCTTCTGTAGAAATGTGATACAAAAACGAACTTAGAAGTAGGAAAACAACTTCATAACTGGCTGCATAACTATCAAATTTAGCTAAATACAAGTACTATTACATATAGTCAAGAGGCAAATATCTTCCTGCCTTATAAACCCTAGAGGGAAATATTAACATTTCATTTAAAATATTTCCATTATGTTAAGTCATCCTGTGATGTAAAATAATAACTTAGTCTTATGGGATAACAGAAACTCAAGTTATGTGGTACTTTTATAGCCATACACATACCTTTAGAACTATTTAAATGGTAAACTTTTTAACAAACCCCCCAAAAGTGAATTATCAGCTTTAAGGCATTGCAACTTCATGGCACATATTATTGTCATCCAAATAAGCTCTACTCTGAACAAAGAAAAAGAAAAGAAATATCCTTTTTTATCTTAAAAAAATTCACAGCAATTAATTTCTGTGAGGGATTTCACTTCATACATAGTTATCCAAACCATAAAACCATATACACCCTTCCTATTTGTGCATTTAGAGGTAGGCCTTATTTTACAAATTCTGACTTGATTAATAAAAATATAGACCAAATACAGCCTAAAAATGCACCCAAATAAACACGATGCTTTCTAAACTGTGCTCAGCATCTATTCAGTTTGTCCACATAGTTCTGCACAAATCTTCCATGAATATATTGTTTACAAACAAATTTAGGTTCCATTCATTGAAAAGATGACTAGTTATCTATACTACTGAAATAAATAAAGGTTTTATGGTTCTTATGGCTTCTCCCATCCTCCAAAAATGGCACAACAGTAGTGTTGTTCGCACTTCCAGGTGACAGTACAGCTGTGCAGCCAACAGGCACTGACTGTACTACAAACATGACTGTGGACTATAAATTCTTGGAACTTGAAGGCAGTACAGGGTGGATAATGTGCAAAAACTGCAGGCCTACCATGCCAGATGCAGTGACAACAAGGGGTCCTGGAGTTTGTACTATGGATGAAGACAATGCTGAAGATACTGAGTTAATAACAGTTGGGGTTAAGACTGGATGACTAGAAGATGATGGAGATGTTGAAGTAGGAGATGGAGAGGATGCAGATGATGTCATGGAGACTGGAGTATATGAAATAGTGGTGTGGGGCATCCTGGTTTTGTTTATTAATAAGTCCACTAACTCAGTTTTTATTTGGAAGTGATCTACAGGTAAGTAGTCCTCTAGTGTCTACCCTTTCACATTATTTAAAATGGGAACAACTTTCATATTAGGGTAGTTGTGTACATTTGGAGCCTGTGGAGAGAAAAATGGAGCACATATTTCTCTTTTTTTATCATAGTTTCTATAGATGCATGATTGATTGCCTGAAAGTTTATTAATTTTTCTCTTTTTGATCTGGGACATAAATTCATTTCCCAGATATTTGAAGACTTATTCTAAGACAGTCCTAGACATTAAAATTGAAAGGACAAAAATACAAAACAGAGTAAGACAAGTCCTCTACCACAAAGCAATTTCATTCCATTGGGAGACACAAAACAATTGTTTAAAATAGACTAAAACCAGTGTTTTATGGGAGAAAAATGAGGACACAGGAATCTGAAAGTTCATAGTAAATTTCACAAAATCTTTTTTAAAGCACACTTTTTGAATACAAAGCAGTATCTACCTAGGGCTCTAGAAACATAATTTATTCAATTAAAAATCATTTTGTCAGTTTGATTCATCACTACATTATGAGTCTCCGTTTCCTGTTGTGAACTAATACCAATTTTCATTGAATACACTCAGCCTTCTTTTCTACATCTGATTTTCTATGATGTAAATGATTCTAACCTTACTCAATGCTATCAAAATCTGGAGAGAGAATATTCCCCAGCAATAATACTGGGAAAACTCACTACAAGGTTTATCCTTTCATGTTTGGTGCAGGAGCTACCAGGACCTATATACTCATTCTAAGCATTAAAAAAGGATAACAAGCCAAACAAAAATCACCAAATCAAACAAAATTCAGCATTCCTTCTAAAACATAAAGGTTTCATGAGAACACTGTATTTTTGTCAAAGAGATAAATAATTTCATTTTCAAAAACATTATATTATCCCTTGAAAGGATCCACATTAAAACTTAAAATTATTCAAGTACCTTTTAAGAAATGTTAGTATAAAATACATTCAATTGTCAACCAAGTTTAGTATAATAATATACTTCATAAAAGACAGTAGGTGTGAAAATGTAAATACAACATGATTTATATCATCACATATAAGTCTGAAAGTCAGTTTTACTCAATATAATTTAGTTAATAAAAAAATACACATAACATTCTAGTGCACATGTTCTTTGAAGTGTTCTGAGGACCACATTTGAGCTTTTCTAATCATGTAAAGTTTTTTTTTTCTGAATAGATATTTTAAAGTGCAGCTTCATCTTTTGGCATTTTGTTGAATGAATATAAGACACAATCCAAAACTTCCACTTGTTAGTTCCCAGAGTACTAGATGTGTTTCTCACAGACAGCCATTACGAACAGCTGAATTTTGTTACAGTCAGCCAGAGGATAAAAACAATCTTTAATGCTGGAGTATATTTTAATCTCCTGTAAGTCTTAAAAGAAAAATATTTCTTGACACCTCTCCCTCTGAAGAAAGCCCTCCAGAGATTCTTAAGAGTAATCAGGGTTGAGGGTCATTTGAATAATATGATGGTTAATGTTACCCAAGAATTATATGTTGACTGTTTCATCTTTAAAGTCTCTAGGAAATTTTGGAGATGTGGTCCTTACATATACATATTATGGTGACAACTATCTATCCATTATTTAAATAAATTATGTTCTATTTCACTTTTGCAACTTTTTGAGAAAAAATTTCATGGCAGTGTTTACAAAAAATTACAAAGTGACTTCCCTAACATTATAAGGTTGTCTGAACCATGAAAAGAATCTTCGTTGTGTAACTTGTTATGTGATACTATAGAGAGAAAATGAGACTTGAACTCCCAAATCTCTAATTTATTACCTAAACCATGCTACTTATTGGCAGTGCCACATTGGTGTCACCACTGCAGTTCTATATCTCAGATTATCAGTCTGTAAATGAGTAACATAAAGTCCAATCTTGTAAAATTGTTGTGGAGATTCACACATTCAGCATTTCTAATTATGAGAGACAAGCAATTCAGCAGAATTCTCCATTTTTAGAACTGAAAATTCCAAACAGAACCCACTCTATTAGTAAAACTATCTTAGGGGTTTGCTGACTCACTGAACACAGCATAAGATATACACTGATTAAGGATCTCACAAGCATAATCACTGCAGAGGAACAAGGTTTGGCAAACAACCGAATAGATGTGTGTTATAGAAACAGCTGAACAAGTCACCTTCAGAGGTTCCTTCTGGTTTTAAAATTTTCCTTTGAAATACAGAAGACAGTTATTTGACAATGTGTTTCCCTATATTTTCAGTTTAATTAATCTGATTCACAGGAAGATCATTTAACAATTGATGGAATGAGTGTACTATAAATGTTTAGTATCATTTCTTTTTTATTTTATTATTTTTCTTTATTCATTTATTCAAATGTACACAGATTGTTTGGGCCATTTTTCTCCACTAACCCCCACTCTGTGCCTTTCCTGTTCAGCCCCATCACTTCCAGGCAGCAACTGTTCTGCTCTCTTCTCTTTTGTTGAAGAGAAGACATAAGCAATAATAAGAAAGCCAGCATTTTTGCTAGTTGAGGTAAGGCTGACTATACAGTGAGAGTCCTAGAATTGTGTCCATGTACATGTGTATTATAACCCAAATTGAAACATTTCTACCTGACCTTTTCACTACCTTCTGGTCACCATCCCATGTTGACCTCTCTCATTTTAAGGTTACAGTATTAGCTCTTCTGCAGTGGAGACATCAAACACTTTCAAGTTTTGGGTTTCCTACCCTTCCCTATTCCTCTTGTATGTGTTCTCCTTTTACCATGTAACCTGAGTCTAATAATTTTACTGCATTTGTTTTAGATCAAAATCTGCATATGAGGGAGAACATATGAGTTTTGACTTTCTGAGGCTGACTAACTTTGCTTAAGATGATGTTCTCCAGTTCCTTCCACTTACTTGCAAGTGATAGTATTTCATTCTTCTTCAAGGGTGAGTAAAATTCCATTGTGTATAAGTACCACATTTTCTTAATCCGTTCTTCAGCAGTGGGGCTGAAGAACAATGTTGCAATGTTGAGGCACATTCCTTCTATTCCTAGTTGCCTTAGCACTTTTATCATGAAGTGATGTTGGAACTTATCAAAGGCTTTTTCTGAATCTATTGAGATGATCAAGTAGTTATTGTCTTTCCTTCTATTAATGTGCTGTGTATTACATTTATATATTTGCATATGTTGAACCACTCCTGCATCCCTGAGATAAAGCCAACTTGGTACTGATGATTTTTCTGATGCGTTGTTGGATTCAGTTTACCATTATTTTAATGAGGATTTTTCCATTGATGTAAGTTAAGGAGATTGGCCTATAGTTCTTCTTTTTGGATGTGTCTTTGGTTTTGGAATGAGTGTGATTCTGGCTTCATAGAATGAGTTAGGCAGTTTTCTTCCCTTTCTATTTCATGGAAGAGTTTAAGGAGAGTTGGTATTAGTTCTTCTTTAAAGGTCTGATAGAATTCAGTAGAGAATACATCAGGTCCTGGACTTTTCTTTTTTTTGGGAGACTCTGTTTTGCTGCTTCAATTTCATTTCAAGTTATAGATATATTTAGGTTGTTAATATGCTCTTGGTTTAATTTTGGATGGTCATACCTATCTAGAAATTTGTCCATTCCTTTAAGATTTTCAAGTTTTTTGGAATATAGGTTCTCAAAGTAGTCTCTGATGATTCCTTGGATATCCATGGTGTTTCTTGTTATTTCGCCATTGCATTTCTGATTTTACTGACTTGGGTTTTTTCTCTCCTACTTTTAGTCAGATTTGTCAGGGGTCTGTCAATCTTGTTTATTTTTTCAAAGAATCAACTTTTTGTTTTATTGATTCCTTGTACAGATTTTTTGTTTGTTTCTATTTCATTTTTTAAAATTTCTATACTTTTGCTTGTTTTGGGATTTGCTTGTTCTTGTTTTTCTAGGAGTTTGAGATGTAGCATTAGGTCATTGATTTGAAGTCTTTCTGACTTTTTAATATATGAACTCTTGGCTATAAACTTTCTTGTCAGGACTGCCTTTGCTGTGTCCCATAGGTTCTGGTAGGTCATGTTTTCATTTTCATTAACTTTGAGGAAGCTTTTAGTTTCCTCTTTTATTTCATCAAAGACCCACAGATCATTGAGCCCTGTGTCATTCAGCTTCCAATTGCTTGCATATTTTCTGCTGTTGTTTTTCTTGTTGCATTCTACTTTTAATGCATTGTGATCAGATAGAATGCACGAGATTATTTCTATTTTCTTATATTTGCTGAGGCTTGCTTTATATCCTAAATATGGATCAGAAGTTCCATAGACTTCTGAGAAAAATGTATGTTGTACAGATGTTGGATGAAACATTCTGTAAACATCAGAGAGGTCCATTTGATCTATGGTGTGATTCAGTTCTAGAATTTCTTTATTGATTTTTTTTTATTTGGATGACTTATCTATTGGTGATGGGGGTATTAAAGTCTCCCACTAACACTTTGTGGGAGTCTATATGTGCTTTTAGGTTCTTCAGAGTTTTTGATGAAATTGGTGCACTGACGTTGGTGCATACAGGTTGATATTTGTTATTTCCATTTGCTGTATTTCTGCTTTTATTTCATCTGATCAATTTAATTTTGAAGTCTACTTTGTCTTAGATAGATATTGCTATTACTGCCTATTTTGGGGGGCCATTGTCTTCATAAATTTTCCAGCCTTTCACGCCAAACCATTGTTTCTTTCTGTCAATGTGATGGGTCTTCTATAAGCAGCAGATTGTTGGATATTCCTTTGTAATCCAGTTTGCAAAATTGTGTCTTTTGATGCGGGGGTTAAGTCCATTGACATTCTATGTTAATATTGGTAGGTATGTGGTGATTCTTCTCATTTAGTTGTTTTTGCTTTTTAAAGGTTTGATTGCATGCTGCTGAATTAATTTTACCTTTTGATTTCTTCTCTTTTCTTCCACATGTGCTGCTGAATTAGCACCCCACCCTCCGGCCACTAACAACATGCATGCACACACACATGCCCTCAGGGGCTGGAACAAACATCACTTGTGTTTATTTCCACAACCTCACTGCACCGGAAAGACTATTTTTAGTTTATACTTTGTCCATAATTTTGTCCCAATACAGATCACTTTTTCTAGAAGTTGATACTCACTCTTAGTTACAGTTGCAAAACAAGAAGGCTGTGGTATCCCTCCATACACACACACACACACACACACACGCACACACACTCACACATGCATGCACATGCACCTCTTCTTCACTAGCCCATCTTCTGTCTACCTCCTGTGGTGTTTGGGGCCGTTTTCACCTCCCCCAGAGCATGGAAGACATGGGGTGCAAGCAAGAGTGAAAAGGCCCAAAGACCGAAATGGGAAGCCAAGGGTTTCCAACCCAGAGCATGTCTGACCAGAATATGTGCAAGCACTGGGAGCCTGGGAGAGGCAAGCAGGTGTGAGAGCAGGCCTCAGGCCTCAGATGTGCTGGTGCATGCCAGAGCAAAAACAAACTAGGAAGTAGTGTGGAAAGAGGAGTGTTCTCAGGACCTGGAATCCCCATGGCGACAGTAGCAAGGAGGGGGCCGTCTGTCCACCCCTGAAGTCCTCCAGGAAGGATGGCAGGGTCAAGTTGGGAACACTGTCTTCTGGAGTCACCAGAGCACTGTATTGGCAGCTAGCTCTGGGCTCTGTCCTTGGTGCAGAAATCCCATCTGCTTTCCTTCCCCACTCTCAAGCTTACCTTTCTCTTCCCCTGTGTGCTGGAAAATAATAAATAGTAGCCAAAGATGTCCTTATGATCAACGTTCCAGACTGTGAGCCTGGAGAAGCCTGGGTGTGAGACTTGGAGAGGTGAGAGTTGATATGAATGAACTTGGTTCCTGCCAGATGGTTCAAGTAAGTGCTTAAGTGTTTAGTTTTTACCTCAACAACAGCCAGGGCGATTTTCAGGTAAATAACAAAAATAACGTTGTTTAGATCTCATTTTCTCAAGCTTCCTGAAATAAAATAAATCAAAATTAAAAGCTCGAGTATCATTTAATTATATTGTGAATAGTGCTTTGAAGTAAGTAGAACAACATCTCTAAACAAATTATGACTGGACTAGGAAGAAATTATTAGATTGAAATTTCATTTAGACTCAGAAGACACTCTGCTTCACTCTGTAATCTGTTATGCCTCATCTGATTTGTGTACTTAATTCAGTTTGATGAATTTATTAGTTCTGTTAATAGTGAAAAACTTAAGCAGCACTACAGGCTAATATATTGTGTGTATTATAATTTGTATGTCATTGTGGAAAGGGTGATATCTATAGAAATCTTTTGTTATTGTCAGTATAGGAGAGATAATTATCATGCAAGCCTTGGAGGGTTTCAGACCAAACTGCACAGCCCATGTATCTCACTAGTCCATTAACATATCATCATGGCAATTAGAACACTTCATCTGTGATATGATTTCAAAATTCAAATTATATTCTAATTTAAAGAGGTTGTCTTAATCTTCAAGGATCTTTAGATGGTCTCATTAGTATAAACTGTTGAGCATCTCATAAGTCTAATAAAATTCCATAAGAACATTTTGGTGTGTTTTCTATCAATAAGAGCTGAAATGAAAGTGAAATAAATGGAAAAAATAACAGGAAGATAAATGTTTTCACCTACCCAGTATCCCCAGATTATTATAGCAAGTGAATCACAGAAGAAACTTTTGGATATTGCAAGTTTTAAATTGTGTGTTTATGTGCTTAAATAAAAGCACGAGAATATCGAGGAGAAAACCCACAGGGGGAAATATTCTTCTCTTCCATTAGGTGTGAACTGGTAGACAGAAGAACAAAACACTACTCTGAGTTAGATGTAAAGAAGAAAAGCAAGCATGAGGATTTTTCAAAGCATTAATTGTGAAAACAGTTTGCTGAACTTGAATTAGAGTATCAAATATTTCAGGTGTTTTGGACATCTCCTTCTCCTCTCCTCCTTCATTGAGCTTAATCACTTGCAATAGTTGTATTAATGTGTGTTGTCACCTGGGAGTATTGAGAAATGCATATCATTAATATGAATTAATTTTGATTTTGATGGAAACTGACCACTGATCTCCAAAATGTTAAATACATGTCACCACTTCATATGGTTAATAAGCTAGTATAAAAATTCATGAAATAGAGAGGACACTGTTGAAATAACTGGACAAACTTTGTTTGATTTTGAATTTATTGAGTAAATGTAGCCTTTAAGGGAGAAGACTACCATGAGAATATTTTCCTGAAGATTAATATCCACATGTCCCTTAATTAACCTTAATATAACTGTTTTTTTTCTCTGAGCTATTTTCTCAGTGATATCTCCTACTTCAGATGGAAAAATTCTAATTATCAACTTGAGGTAAATTGATATGTGGTTGAAGACTGTCTCAAAAGTTTCTTTACCTGTATTTCCTTCTCCTTAGAAAGCACACATTTTTTTAAAAAGTTGAGTCAAAGTTAGACTTCTTCTTCTCTCAAAGTGACAAATGAATGTCAGTGATTGTGCTGCATTAGAGAGAAAATGCAATCCTTCCTTTATCACCCAGACTTGTACTCTTCTTGCAATCTCTCCTTTCAGGAGTTTCCAAAATACCAACATCCTAATGATAATATAAATAAAACCCATTTCAGTTTTCCCCAAGGTATTGCTGCAAATTACTTCAGCAAGTGTGGAATATGTAAGATTCTCTTGGGGGGAAGAAGGGGGCCAGCCTCCTTCCCTTCCTCCCCACTCCCCTGCTGGCAGGGGCCATCTAAATAACTGGAAAGTTGCCAGTAAACACAAGGTGGTGCATGGGGACCAAATGGCCCCAAATCAGGAGCCTGCTTACTATGACCTCAATATGCCCTTCTTTGCCCAAGCCCAGATCTTCACCCTGCCTTTGCAAACCTATAGACCTACTGGAGGAAACAGAAAATGGAGAGCTGGTTTTTAAAAAGTGAACGATAAGAAATTATCATCTGTGTGATTACATGAAGACTGTCTTTCTTCTTCCTAAGACATTTTGTTTTACAATAGCTTCTGTCCCATCTGCCTGCAGATGCACACAGATGTGAACCTTCTCCCTCCCAGGGACTGAGGAGGAATATACCAAGCTTTTTTGGCAGCATGTTCCCCACAGCAGATGCTGCCCACCCTGAAATCAATCCATGCCCCAAGCCATCCCATGTGGAGAAATCACTGTCTCCTCCTTAGTTCTGGGTCCTAATTGACTATTACAATTATATCCAGTCCATTCATATTTTATGATACTTAATGTGTTTTATTAAAATTTAATCTATTAAAAGCAGTGTGATTTCTTTGGATTTCAAACAGAATTGAATTGGACTACAAGAAAGATTTCTCAAAAGGCAGATCTGGCCCTATTCCTGCACCAATTCCCTCTTGATTTAGACAGGGATTAGGGGAGAAGAGAGGGAGAGGATGGATTCCCTTATTCCATTTTCTGTGTTGTAGGGAATTAAAGGAGATCAGTTCATCTGTTTCAGATTCTGAGTAGAAGATGAATGCCTAGAGCTTTCACCTAGGACTCTGTGGCTGGAGGTGGTAGGGTAAGAATTAAACTCCTCCAAGGAATTTGACCTTGAGATGAAAAAAATGAGAAGAGGAAAGGAATTATCCCTGAAAACAGACTTCAGGGGACACCCAGGACCTGGCTGAGAACTCGGGAACTAGCACACTATTGACCTGATGGGTTGAGATAGGGTTCTGTGATTTTGCTGAAGTATCTTTCTTCTTCTGAATAGGTACACCACTACCCACCACTTTTGCTCTCCACTGGCTCTCTGTGAGCCCCAAGTCCCCCTCATTTAGAATTTTAAGGAGCCCCTTCTTTGCCCAAAGATGCCAGACACCCATGCCAGCCTCTCCTCTATGCTTTCCCAGCTAACTCTCACTTCCAACATTCCAATGAAAGGACTCAGAAGAGTGTATACAGAGATCTCCACAACCAGCATTTCCCAGGTCTTTCTTGATGGAAATTCGAGTTCATAGGCTCCCACTTTCTCATGGAGTCCTGGCATGGACAAAATGTAGTGGCTACCAACACTGTAGAGAGAATGTTCTGGAGGATGGGAGAGACTCAGACTGGGCCCTGGTTTGAGGTTGGCCAAACAGGCCTCCTAGAACCCTGTCTAGGTTATCTGGGATAAAGGATGGCTTCCTTGCAAGGGAAGTGAAATGAAGGGAGGCAGGGTAGGAAGGAAAACATGTTCTCTCTGTTCTAGGTGGAGAAGAAGGTCAAGGCTCAGGTTCAAAGAAAGCAGACTGTGAGGCGGGGAACACAGAAGCTGGCAAGCCCGAGCCAGCTGAGGCCCTTAGATGCCATCATAGTTCAGCCTGGTGGTTTGCTGAGGCTAAGTGGAGCCCAGATCTCACAGGCAAAGAAAGCCAATTGGACCCATTAAGGACAAAAACCATTTGGAGCAAAAGCAACAGGCACCAAGAAACTAAATTTGCCCAGGGGGAAGGACTCAAGTTCTCTGTTCCCAAATCTAAACTCTCCAGAGAGCAGGGATGAGAATCCACACATTAATGGAGACAGAAGTGCCACCATGGACACATACATACACACTTGCCAACACTCACACACACTCATTCAGATGTGCCCATATGCTTTTCCCCTCCTGTTTTCATTCCCATTTAGGGGAGGGAGACAGACCTCATCCTTCTGCCCACCAGTAGGCTCACTTGTGTTTACTTGGCCAGAGAAAACTGTTCTTTTCTTGTGGCACTGAACTTCCTTGGTCAGTATATTTACCTCTTCATAAAGTTAAGCCCAGTCATGAAATCAAATGTAAAAGCACTGGAACAATCAGTGAAGACATCTGCAATCCATGGCACCTTCAGCTTCCTGGACCTTAAAAAATGCAACAAATCAAAACCTAATTACTTGAAAGAAATCCAGAAATCCCTCTGCAGAATTAGTCCAGTCATTTTTAGTAGCTTTTGTGTTTGGGTGCAGTGTTTGTGAAGTCTATACCTTTGGCCATGCTCTGGCTTCCTTAAGACTCAGGAAGCTTCACTGATGCTTGTTGCCCTTCACCTTGCCTTGGGGATTTAGTCCTGGACTAGCCTCTTACCTCCTGCCACTTATCATGGCAAGTAACATTTCTCTTCACTCAAGGAGAAGGACTCAAGTGGTGTGTGTAGTTAAACTTTTAGAAATCACATCCACTCTCTCTTCTTTGTCTTGCAGTTCACCAGGGCTCTATTTGATTTTGTGCAAGTTGCTTAATATTCCATCTGAAACCAGGCCTCCCAGTAAACACAAGCACAGATTGTTTGAAAGAAGGGAAGACTGTCATTTTGCTGGTGATGGAAAATTTGATTAAGTGATGACTTTTTTCTTCTCTCTAGGGAAGGTTTTCTTCTTTCTTTTATTCTTTTTCCCCCTTTTGACTGTCATTGTCTTCCTAATAACTAGGTATTAAGTTCTTGTTCTGACTAAATTTCTGACTTTTCAAGGACAAAATGCTAATAGGTTGACTGCAAAGATTACAAATACTTCTTAGCTACATAAGTAAGAATTGAGTGCATCAAACATGCTGAATTCTTTGTGAGCATTCTCTCTCTCTCTCTCTCTCTCTCTCTCTCTGTTTCAACTGCAGCAAAAGGATATTACAACAGTGCAACAAACTCACCTTTAAACTTTTGTTGTTTTTCAAATATTACATATGGTCCAAAATTTGCCTGTAAATCTCATATATGCAAAATTGTGTGAACCAAACACAGAAATTATAACATTTGTACCGCAAAATGTGTTAATGTGTCCCTCTGCCTTTCTGTCTGTGATATGTATATACATTTCCCCAAAATATATTTAAATAACATATGCTTTGGTGGATGCTCTAGCTTTGTACTTTTACTAGTATTTCATGATAAGAACATGAGATGACAATTCACCCTAGAACATGGGAAGAATTCTGTACTTTGAAAACAGTAAGAACTGTTTGTTCTCAAAGAACAAACAGTGTGTAGTTTGTGATATATGTGCCTACTGCACCCCTTCATTGGCTTTCAAGACCGGAGTTGGTATTATCAATATTATGCTCATCTCATGTATCTCTAGTATCATATTTCATTGGTCCTCCTGGCTACCACTTAATACTTAGGCTAGAATTTACAAGCAATCATTTCATAGTGACTCTGCCAGATGCCTTGATCTTTTTGCCCTTACCGTCCACATCAAGCTACCCATTTTCTTCACTTATGTCCATTGACTGCTGATTTCACCAGAAAGAGTAAAGAACATGAGCTAATTTCTCTTTAAATTGTAACTTACTATATATTTATATCATGCATCTGTAATAAATACAATAGCTTCACTTTCAACACCCTCTGCATTCTCCTGGTTTGGCTTTCCATAGAGCAGTCTGTGAAACTAAGAATTATATCTCCCAGTCTACAGCTCAGATGCTGGCTGTGACCAAAAGACAGAAGTGTTGGTTATTGATGCTGAGCAGGTGTGAATCTGTGGAGTGGCATTTCTCTAGGCCAACAGTTGTGTATGCTGAAATGGTATACTCCTGAAGTCTGTGATTTTCCTGGTATCTCCCTTTCTCCACTCCTTCCTGATTGTGTATAGCTCACAGCTTTCTTGGCAAGCTAATACTGCAGTGTGGTCCTGGGAGTCATTCCCAGAATTTCAACTTTACCAAAGATTTAAAGTATCCACCAGTATTCAGTCTCTTTCCTATAATGTCTTCCTCCAATGTCTCTCTTCTTTCAACATCTTATTTTGGAAATGACAGTTGCACATACTGTTTTCTTTTTCTTATCACCCATCAATTCTTAACTTCTGCAAAGGTTATTTCAGTCCTTAAATTTCTGCTAATGGTGCTTCTTCTTTGGAGACCAGTGACCTTCTAGTTTACAAGTTTTGCAGTACTTTTTTCAAAGGTACAGGCCTTAAACTTGGAATTTTGTATTTACACTACCAGTTCTCAACTCCATTTCTCATGTTGTCTGAACGTTATGAAAAATTGCATATTCCTTCCCCAGGCTATTGAATGGATTAAGGAACCTTTTGAACCCAAAGGGTTTAGCATATTTCCTTATGTATAATAAGCCCTTTTTAAACATTAGCTAATAATACAATAATATCAACAATAACCTCTGCAGACTGTGAGAACTGGAAATTCTCTCATTCTCTCATTCTTCAAATTGATTAGCATAAATCTCAGCATAGGTAGATGGATAGATAAACAGATAGATACATATCTATATCCATCTATGAATCAGATAGATGATACATCTATATCTCTCTATTTAGCAAAAATAGATAGATACATAGATAGATAGATGGTATGATGTATTTAGCACATTAGAGTATTATGTTAGTGTGTGCTACTATAACAAAATACCTGAGATTGGGTAACATTTAAAGACCAGACATTTATTTCCCACAGTTCTTGGGGCTGGAAGTACATGATCAAGATGCACATGAGGGCCTATTTTATTTCTTTTAAGATGGAGCCTTGTTGCTGATCCCTGTCCTCACATGGCAGAAGAGCAGAAGTGAACCCACTTCCTCCAGCCCCTCTATAAGGATTTAAATCACATCATGAGGGCTCTGTCTTCATTACTTAATCAACTCAATCATCTTAAGCTTTTAAGCTCTTCACCTCTTAATATTGCTACATTAGTTAATAAAGTTCAATGCATGGACTTTTGAGGGGAGAAACCATCATTCAAACCATGGCAAGTACTACTGATTAGTAGGAAGGAAACTGGGAATTATATTCATTGACATAATATAGGCTTCAAAAGATTTCATTGTGTCTTGTGAACACTACTTACAGTATCACTGAGATAAAGGAGAAAGATGTTTATAATAGTTAAAATTGAGACAGTCTAAATGTCTAAAATTATATATGTAGGTGAATAAACTGTAGCACAACTATACTATTACAAAGCCACCATAATTACATTTTCAGAGGATATTTAATGGTATGGGAAAATTATTTAAGGTGAGGCAAATATGATACAAAACAATAATTATTTTTGTTCAAAGTAAGTGCAAAGATAGAAAGTAGCAAAAAAATTTTTTCTATTAGCATGTTGCACTGTGGTTTGAATTTTCCAAATTGTTGACAATGAGCACTTACTCCTCTTAGTACCAGACTTATAAACAGGTTGAGATACAGAGTTTTAGGCTGTACACTTTCCATGTAAGATTCTTTGCACCTCTCATTTACAGTGTTAAACCAAGTAATCCATCAGCTGAACTCACCATCACTAGATATCCTGAATGTATAGATTAGAGATTACATTTAATTGACATCAGAAAATACTTTCCATCTAAGTTTTATAGTACATCTCTGAAGTATGGAAAGCTCATAGGCTTATATAAAGGAGCCAGTCTTGATTGTCACACACCTAGTTAAGTATCCCACAAATGACCCTTTACAGATGGGCTAAGTCATCTTCAACTGCAGTTCATATGGCCCCTCTTTGCCTCGTGCAGGACCAAGATGCTTCCAAAGAACAAGAGACATGAGAAGAAATGGAATATTATCAGTTTTCTTTTTTTCACCCTTTATAATTTTTTATTTTTGTAGTGTTGGGGCTTGAACTCAGGGCCTACACCTTGAGACACTCCACCAGCCCTTTTGTTGTGATGGGCTTTTTCAAGATAGGGTCTCACAAACTATTTGCCTTGGCTGGCTTTAAACCATGATCCTCCAAATTTCTGCCTCCTGAGTAGCTAGGATTACAGGCATGAGCCACCAACACCTGGCTCCCTTTATAATTTTTTATTGCAGAAAAGATGTACATTTGGTTAAAAGTAGACTTAGAAAGTTAAAATAGGATCTCTCTTCTCATAAGCAAGATTCTTCTACCTTGGACTGCCTAGATAATATATACTTGGAGAATGTTTGCACACTAGTTTTTAATTTACAAACCAATAAACAACAAAGATTGGACTTATGCATAAGATGGTACAGTAATTTCAATCTTTGACCACCCCATTAGCTGCAGACACATGGAAAAGTAAAATAAAATATGAGAAAAAAAGCCCATAGCAGCATAAGAAAGGAAGATTACTGGTTCCACCTTACCCCACATACCAGAGACAAGGAGATAACATAGACAGTATTTTCATTTTTAAGCAAAACACTCAAGATTTTATGCCCATGATTATGTGGGAAAACAGTTTCTGGATGGGTGATTAGAAACAAGGATTCAGTTGCACATATATCACATCACTTCTCAAGACAAAGATTTAGGTATGAATTAATGTCAATATGTAAACTTATACTCTTCCATCAATCAAAGAACACATGGACAGTGGACCAAACATCTAAGGTTGGTTGGTTTTAATCTAAGGCAAGAGTTATATGAACCATATATTTCTCTTTAACATCTCATAGTGTCGTTTATTTAATAATTAACTACAAATTACTAATTTAAATTCAAATATTTCTCAATTGAAACTCATGATGGAGGACCCTAAAAAACTAGAAAGTTCTTCTTACTCTTCTAAAACCAAATGGTCACATAGACTCTTCAGGGAAAAATGCAGTAAAATTAATTTCATTATGAAATTAATTTGCAACTGAATTTGTTGAATCAACACAAATTATTTTCTCAGATTACCAACCTGATTTTCCAAATTACTTTTTCTCTATGATTTCCCTGAAAAATATGCTTTATATTGATTTTTGGGTAAAGAGACTATTCAATGTTAAACCAAATATGCTAAATTAAGGTAAAGTCTAATATTAGATGATTATAATTGAAATTTCATTTCACTGCCAATGAAATTGGCACACAAATGATTGGTGAAGTTAGATGGGACATTTAAACATAAAGATTAGTGACTGTTTTCATCCTAGGACTTCAGAAGATAAGAAGCTGGCTGGGAGATCCCATAGAAGTAGTTTGTGAAATAATGTGACTATTTCTAACAGTGTATAATTGTATAAAATATCCCATTGAGTAGCCCATTGCTTCTGCTAAATCAACTAAAACAAAAAATGCATATTTACATAATGAAAATTCTGAAGACATTGGGAAACTGTGGAAGCAATGAACTTTGGAAGAACAAAAATTGTAGGTAATAAGTAGCCTTTCCTAGTTGAAGATTAAAAGCTCTTTTGTTCTTCCCTTGGGCAGCATTTGTTCTTTCAGGGACTGAGTTGCAAAGCACACATGGTGCAGATAAAGGGGCTTCACTGCAAAAGGGAAGTCAGAAGAACTTCCATGGCTGCCTGTATTAGCATGACATACTGAAACAAAAGAATACCAAATCTATGGTGTGTTTTCTACATAACATATTTTCTGGTTTCTGGGACAACAAGAAAGGCAGGGTAGGTGGGCCATGAAAGAAGAATGAAATTCTCTACTATCATCTAAACCTCAGGGATCAAAGGAAGGCCAAAGAGCTGAGTTCAACTTCTCTGAAAGGTAGAGTTGTGAGTGCTAAGGAGAGAGAAACCTGCTAGGATCTCAATCAAAACCCTGCCTATGGGACCATCTATGAGATATGGGGGTCACTAGCAAATATTGCATGGAGCTTTATCTACATAATCAATCAGATTAAGAAATCTACCATTTGATCCAGCAATTCCACTCTTGGGGATATACCCAAAAGACTGTTACTCCAGAGGCACCTGCACATCCATGTTTATTGCGGCACTATTCACAATAGCCAAGTTATGGAAACAGCCAAGATGCCCCACCACAGACGAATGGATTAAGAAAATGTGGTATCTATACACAATGGAATTTTATGCAGCCATGAAGAAGAACGAAATGTTATCATTCGCTAGTAAATGGATGGAACTGGAGAACATCATTCTGAGTGAGGTTAGCCTGGCTCAAAAGACCAAAAATCGTATGTTCTCCCTCATATGTGGACATTAGATCAAGGGCAAACACAACAAGGGGATTGGACTATGAGCACATGATAAAAGTGAGAGCACACAAGGGAGGGGTGAGGATAGGTAAGACACCTAAAAAACTAGCTAGCATTTGTTGCCCTTAATGCAAAGAAACTAAAGCAGATACCTTAAAGCAACTGAGGCCAATAGGAAAAGGGGACCAGGAACTAGAGAAAAGGTTAGATCAAAAAGAATTAACCTAGAAGGTAACACCCACGCACAGGAAATCAATGTGAGTCAATGCCCTGTATAGCTATCCTTATCTCAACCAGCAAAAACCCTTGTTCCTTTCTATTATTGCTTATACTCTCTCTACAACAAAATTAGAGATAAGGACAAAATAGTTTCTGCTGGGTATTGAGGGGGGGAGCGGGAGGGGGTGGAGTGGGTGGTAAGGGAGGGGGTGGGGGCAGGGGGGAGAAATGAACCAAGCCTTGTATGCACATATGAATAATAAAAGAAAAATGAAAAAAAAATGTACTTACTATAAAATCCATAGATTTATGTGAGAAACAGTGATTTATTGATGATGACTAAGAATGATGGATAGAGAAGAGGTCTGTATCTTCTTATCTATTATGTGTGTGTGGTAAATATTGTTTCTTCACAGTATGCAGACATCACCTTTTACTGTTCGTGTCCAGGAGCCATCTCTTCATGCTCTTTATTGTTAAATATACAGTTCTGGACTGGTTTACCTTTCTCACTGTAAGGAAAATGTAGCTCCTTGAATCTGATCATGCTGAAGCAGTGTAGATGCTCCTATTACTGCAGTTTATTTAATGCAATGTTTGTTTAATGTATATTGCATCATTGTTCATGATGCCACATGATCCATCCTGCTGCCATGAATACTGGTTTCCATTGACCTGTCAGTGTTGTTATGCTTTGTTGATGATGACATACAAAGCAAGTTTTACCCACAATCTGTAGAAAAATGTGAATTCCAATATTTTCTGCTAATATTAACTTTACTGCTTAAACTTTTGTAGAACAGGTGTAGAACAAATATTCTGTCTCCATTTTCCCTTGAACTTTATGAGATAAGTGTCTTTTTGGATTGTGATCTTTTTCAACACTGTTCATACCTCTGCCTTCCATACCCCACCACTGGCAGGGAGGATAAGTGATGCCCAAATTGGCAGAAAAAAAGAATGGTCTCACCTCACTCAAGTATACATATTATTCTTTCACCACAGCATAAAAGCAGTCCAGCAGGACACGACATCACCACATCTGTCTGTCTAGGAACAGAAGCAAGAGAAGAGCTCATTGCCATGGTGAAGCCAGGTCTCAAAAACTCTCAGAGGACAAATGCATGGCCATCTAAGATACCTGGCATGTGCTACAATCTGCAAAGAGGATGGGGTAATCACCAATAGAGTCAGAGCTGGAGGCAAATTGGAAAAGATTAGTCCCCCATCGCTTCCTGCCACAGTTCCCTTGAGTGCAGTAGACTTGAGGTAACACTGGTCATAAGGAAGATCAGCAAAAGTCAGTGCACATGTGCAGACACTTGGCTTAAGTCCAAAGGTTGGCAGTGGGCCACTCATCATCCATAACAGGAGCCTCATGTTGTGTCTAATGCAGTGAGAATAACCCAAAATCACAGTGATAGCAGAATTCTGGGGACCTTATCTTGTTATATTTGGTGAAAGAAATTCTACAGTGATCAGCAGTAGTGATCCAATTGTCAGGTGGCCCTCATACAACAAGGGTCTGGCCAAGAACCAACAATGACCCCTTAACCTCAAATCATGGCTCTCTCTGTGGTATCTGGTTGAACCTGTGTATAAGTGTAGAGGTTCTAAAAACAAGCTGAGGCAAAGGAAAAGTATCAGGATCCATCGTAATATATCTGGAAGATTCTGCATAGAAGTACTTGGTGAACCACTGTGCTCCTGGTGTTCATGTGGCCTCTTCACCTTTTTCACCAGCCTATGGTACATATGAAGTATAATTTCTATATTGATTACTCAAGCACCAACTCACCCCGGGTTGTGTGTGACCTTGTGAAAGAGAGTGTCTGTGTTTGTGGAGGGAAATAATAGACACAGCTGTGTTGAGTGCTCAGAACTCTGGGGCCAGTCACCCTAGGAAGAGGGCACTTCATTCTCTTTCATCCCTTGGTAATCTGAAACCATAATGAACCCTGCATTGCTGTGGTTCTGATAAGAGATCTGGTAGTGCCATCTTGTTCGCTTTTGAGGTAGCTAGGATCTGTTGGGGAAAAGTTTATAATTGCTGACCTTTGCCCAGCTTAGGAGGGGTTTTGCCTCCTTGGATGCCAGTTTACATTCCAAAAGGCATGATTCATGTAGTTCAGGGTGTCCTGTAAGGAACTAGATTTTAGGCATATGATAGGTGACCATAGGGTATGTATTAGGGGCTTACAAACTTTAGCATGGGAATAGTATCTTCTTTGGTGGTTATTAAAATTTCTTTAGGAATAAATAGAGGAAAAGATTAGATAGTAATGTAAACATGATATGCGCTATCTAATTGGAAAAAAAAGATTAAGGCTTAGTTATACTTATTGAATTCTGCCTCAATAAAAAATACCTTTACCATCAATCTAAACACAGAATTCAAGAAATTAGTTACATCTGGGAAGGAGGTATGGATTAGGACAGATGAGATTACCAGCATGCAATTTAATGTTAAGGGTCTAGTTCTATGTAGTCAACATGTGGTCCCTAGACCAGCAGAATTGGCATCACTGGGAAATTTATTAGAAAAGAAAATTCTTCAACTCAAACCCATCATTATTGAATCAAAGATGAGGCCCATCAGTCTGAGTTTTAAAAGCTTTCCAGATGATTCTGATGAATTCTAAAATTTAAAACTATTGATCTAGTTTTTGAATTGACATGTATGTTTACATGCATTGATCTTATAATTAAAAATAAAATCAAATTAAATGAACAAGTGAAAGGATCCTGCATGGTACAATGGGGACTGGGTGTCAAGGTCCAAAGATTATGTTTTTACCCGATTTTATGCAGTTGAAGTTTATTGTAGAGAAAACAAAATCTCAGCAACCCATTGATCTTGATATGTCAACACCCACTTCTAAGCCAACACAAAAGTAGAGATTCATAGCAGATATCTTATCAACATGAAAACAAGAGGCCTGGGATACAAGAATTGAATGCTAATTAGGAAATCGAGACAAAGGATAGTTCTGAAATTCAGAGAGAAAGCCACTCTCTCCTTTTCATTTAATTAATTCTGTTCACTATTTCCCCTGCCACCTCTAAGGCTTTCCTTCCATTTTTATTTAGAGGAAAATTTGAGGAGTGTGGGTAGTAAATCATATTTAAAAGTCTGATAGAATTTAGCAGTGAAACGATCATAGCCTCACTTTTCTTTTTTGGGAAATAATTTATTGCTGCTTCAATTTCATTGTATGCTATAGCTAGATCTGTTAAGGTTATTAATATACTTTTGGTTCAGTTTTGTATGATCATATGTATCTAGAAATTTGTCCATTTCTTCCAGAATTTTCAATTTATTTGAATACAGGTTTTCAAATTGGTTCCTGATAATTCCCTGGATTTCTTTGGTGTTAGTTTTTATCTTCTGCTTTTTCATTTCTAATTTTTTTATAGAAAGAAGAAATTTTTTTTAATTTGTATCTTTTCCCTCTTCTTTTTAGTCAGATTTTCTGGGGCTTTTAAATCTTATTTATCTTTTCAAAGAACCAGATTTTTGTTTCATTGATTCTATGGATTTTTTGTCTTAATTTTGTTGATTTTGGCCCTTGTTTTTGTTATTTATCTCCTTCTGATCATTTTGGGTTAAACTTGTTCATGATATTGCAGAAGTTCAAGATTTAGCATGAGGTAATTTATTTGAGATATTTCTGTGTTTTTAACATATGTTCTCATGGCTTAGGACTACCTTGCTGTGTCTTTTAGGTTCTGATAGGGTGTTCTTTGATTCTCATTGAGTTTTAGGAACTTTTTAATTTCTTCACTTATTTTTCAATGGCACACTCATCATGGACCAATATGTTGTTCAGCCTCTAGTTATTTGAGTATTTTCTGCTGTTTCTTTTGTTGTTGAGTTTTAATATTATTTCATTATGGTTATTCATTATGGATGGGGTTATTTAAATTTTTTAGTATTTGTTAAGAATTGCTTTGTGAGCTAAAATATGATCTATTTTTGAGAATATTCCAGCAGCTGCTGAGAAGAATGTATATTAGGCTGTTCTAGAATGGAATACTCTGTAAATATCTGTCAGGTCCATTAGATCTGGGTTGTCATTCAATTCTACAATTTCTTTGTTGGTTTCTTTTCTCTGGATGATCTATGTATAGGTGATAGAGGAGTATTAAATGTTTCAGCAGCACTATATTGGGGTCTGTGTCTTTATGTCCAGGAGTGTATTTTTAATGAAGTTGTTGCACTAGTTTTTAGTACATGTAAGTAAATAATTACTATTTTCTCGATTGTATTGCTTCTTTTATTGCTATGAAGTAATATTCTTTGTCTCTTCTGACTAATTTATGTTTGAAGACTCCTTTATTTGGTATAAATATTGCTGCTCTTGCCTGTTTTCAGGGATTATTAACTTGATAAATCTTCTTCTATGCTATCACCTTAAGACACTGTTTCTGTCATTAAGGTGGGATTCGTGTAAACAACACATTATTGGGTCTTCCTTTTAAGTAAATTTTCCCATCACTGCCTTTTGATGGCAGAATTTAATCCATTAACATTCAGTGTTAATATTGTGAGATATGTGGTGATTCCTACCATTTGATTGTTTTGTTGTGTAAAGGTATTTTTGTGTGTAATTAATTCTATGCTACTCTATGACAACTTTCTGGTCTTCTCTTGAGGATTGACAAGGAATACTTTCATGCCTATGATTGTTTTCATCTTCTCTGTTTAGCACTCCTTTTAGGATATTCTGTAGTGGTGGTTTAGTTATCACATATTTTTTAGCTTCTGTTCATTGTGGAAGAATTTTAATCCTCATTCAATTTTGAATGATAGCTTTTTGGGCACAGTATCCTAGGGCTGAAATGGTTTTCTTTCCTTGTCCAAAATACATCACTCCATGGTCTTCTTGCTTTTAAGGTTTCTTAATAGATGCCTTTGTGAGATCATTCCTCAAATTCTGACATGGTCTAGTCACCTTCATGTGCAATCTAATAATTCATATAACACCTTAATAAGTAAATTTCTTCAGTTTTTGCCTATGAGGATGCTGACTAGAGTTTAATCATGTCATTTTCGTGTGAAAATTTGGAATATTTTATTTAGATATAGGAATTATACTTTCATTATTAGTCATACAGCTGTAGGTTTTTGGTTTATGACTTCTTACTTTTTTGTCTTCTTTTCTAGAATATAGGAAATCTGTAACCTGACTTTTGTAAGTTGATTTTGTATTCTACTACTTTGGTGAAACTGTTTATGATATCTAAGAGTTTTTTGGTAGATTTTTTTGTGGGGAGGGTTAAGTACAAGATTTTTTGAGGGGTTGAATTCCCCTTCCTTCTGCCTATTTTTCTGTGGTGTGCCATGCTCCTATTTGATTGATTGACTACTTGGGGAGGGGATTGCATCATCTGTTATCTTTCCCTTGACTTAATTACTGTGGTGACTGGCTTTTTACTAACTAGGTTGATGTGCTATTTCTGTTCCCTGACCTGGAGTTATAAGTTAGGAATAACAAATTCACTGATTCAATGATGGACCAGTTATTTACATAACATATAGAGAGGCACTTAATGATATTATCTATAGGCAGTGGGAATTGGGTAAATAAACATTGTTTGGATAGAGATAGATACATCATTAAAAAGGCAGCATTACGTGAGGTGGCATAAAAGGCGGATTGAATAATGGGAAGGTATGTAACATGTAGGAGCAATATGATTATAAGTTCCTAATTTGTATTAAGGTATAGTTCACTCATTGTGGGGGTGGGTGCTATTGTCAGAGATTGTTGAGGGATTAGAAAGATGGGTTAACATATAAAGTTGATATAACAGAATATTCAGTGGGTGGGGTGGTGAGTGATAAGGAGGTTGAGGTAGTGAGGAGAAATGGGGGAGGAGAGGAAGGTAATGAGAAGAAAGGAAGTATGAGAAAAGAGAAGAGAAAAATTGGGGGTGAAAAAAGAAAGTCAGACAGTAGTGTGCTAAGTGAATTGGTGATTGGGCATAATGAAAGGGGAAGTAGGTAACAATAAAGTGGAAGAAAAAATAAAAAAATTAAAAATACTGTTTATAAATGTATATATTATACATATGTATGAAAATATGAATTCAATGAGTGTTTCAACTCTTTCCTCTCATTTCAAATTCAGGTGCTGACATTTTCACAGGAGATTTTAGCTTGACTTTATCTCTTTTCTAGATTGGTATACTGGACTACCAGGCAATGGATGCCTATCACACAGCTTTGTGGGCACCTCACTCAGGATGTTTGAATCCAGGCTTCCCTTGGTGTGATGTGCCCTCTGGTGCAGGCAGATTCTCAGAATTTGTCCTGTGAGGAGATGTTATTTGTACAGTTGCCAGCCCCTTTCATCCACAGGGCAGGTATGTGACATAGAATTGAGATTTTCCCTTGAAGGATTGAGTTTCAGCTCTCTTCCAGTTTCTCCAAGGCAGTGCAATGTGTTGTTTTCACTAGAGTGCTGCTCAGTCACCCCACACAAACATGCACTAATTCAGATCAGCATTCTGCCCCTCCCATTTCAGGCAGAAGGGAAAAGTCCCTTCAATTTTTGGCAACCAGTTTTGTTCAGGGTGGGGTGAACTGTCAACTTGCTCTGCTAGAGTCTGTGGTTCCCTCTAAAGGAGATGTGTCATGCTCACCTGGTGGGGATGGAGATTCAGTTGGTTGGAAACAAGTCAGTTTCAAGTCAGCTTAGGCACATGGCAGCACCAATTTAATACAAAATAAATATTTAAGAAATGTAAAAAGTTCATTAACATGTAAAGGTGAAGTATTACAGGGGATTAAGCAGTCCCTTACATTCTGTTTATATGAAGGCATCCAGGAAAATATAAAACGAAGTATGTAGCATCAGACTGGAAATAATAATAATGTTGACCACAAGATCACTATGGAAGGAGGGGCCAAAATGCATTCAACAATTAAGGAAAATGTATTGTTAAAGAGAGAAAAAATGAAATTGTTCAAGCTGAAGTTTGATATGCTTAATTATATATAAGGTATAAATAGAACAGTGTATTTTCAAATTAAAAGATAAAAAATATTCAGAATACATTCAAACACCACCAAAATATCCATAAAATTTCTCAGACATAGATATACTCTACTACATCTTCCAGGTAAAAGGAAAAAATGAATTAAGTACCATCCAGAAGAAAGAAAAATGTTTTGCCAGTAAAAGGGACACAATCACACTGAAAATAGATTCCAACACTGAAGATACTGATAGATTAATTTGTCTAGGAAAATTAATGTTTTAAGGAACATTTCAACCTCATGAGGAAAAAGCCAAAAAACTAACATCACATGCTCAAAGTGCTCAGATGGACCTAGCCTACAGTATCAAAGAATCACCAGAGAGTAATAGCAATTTAGGGGCAAAATAAAAAGAAAAATAACATTCAGTGATTAAAGTGCAAAGTATATATTCGAGGAGGGCTATAGAGTTTGAATAAAGGGCAAGAAATCAAAATTGATGGACAGTGTGAAGGAGCACTGAAATGGAACACTTACCAATGCATTTTAAGAAGAAGTAAAGAGTTTCTTGTGGAAATGAAAAAACAGTCCCTTCCAAAAGTCTGAGTAAGTGTGATAGAAAACTGGCAATATGGAAATATCCAGTCAAATACTCACAAGGCAAAGAATCTACTTAAAATCCAATCACTAAAATATTATCACAGAAATAAATGTGAATTATCAGATAGGCATATCTTTACTCTTAATCATAGTGTTAAAGAAGGTGACGAGGAAATGTAAGAACTTCAGGTACTCTTAGAACTTTTCAATTAATAAAACAAGTTTTTTTTTTCTTTTCTGGATTGGTACTGGTTTTGAATTTATCCATGTCTTCCATAAGCTGCTATAGAGTGTATGTTGTTTATGGCATCTATATTTTCTGCCCTATTTATATGTATTTTGTATGTAACTAGATTTTTTTCCAATGGCCAGAATGTATTAGATTTGTAGGAACAGAGATAATTCACAGAGAAATCTCAACAGGTTTGGTGGATGTTCTAAGACACTAAACATTCCCCTAAGAGCTGACAGAAATATACACACAAGTTGATAGTTTTTTCAGTTATAAATTACCATGTATTGAAACATAAAATATCAGTGATGAAGCAATAATTTATTGAGAATTGTGCATGAGAATACTTACATAAAATTTGAAAAATAAATTCAGAACCACAGAAATAAAACAGAATACAGGTATCATAAAAATTAACCGATACCTAGGAGAAAAATCAGGAAAGAAGTTTATATGTAAAACCTAAATTTTGCCTTACAATTTATAAGAAGCCAGAACGAATGCTATGCCAAAGAAATCTAGAAAGTATACAAACATTTTTACATTACAATGTCAATAATTGGGATGATTTCAGGTGGCTTCCAAACACTGTGTAGAATATGATTTCCAGAAAAATAAAGAATTACTGTGAACTTTCTGACTTCTCACTGACAAAGAAATTTAACATGACTTCAGGATATTTGTTTAATTATAAGATTCTAAGTAAGTCTTCACAAAGTAGAACACATAATTTAAGTTGTAATGTATGCACAAAATTCATTCCATGGTTTAGAAAAGTTATATTGAGATTAAACAGAGAACATAGAAAAAACTTTGAAGTAAAGAAAAAACAACATTAAATTTTTATGTAAGGTGTAAATGAAAATATTGACTACTGCAGTTCTAGTGAAATAATCACTTAATTAATCAAAATGCTAGAAACACATGCATTCTATTTTATCTTTGGTTTTTTGCAATGTGTAGCAAAACTCTCAGGAAATCACAGAAAATAAAAGATCCAGACCTCACAATGAAGAGGGCAAAAAGAAACATTGCATTTAAAGTGATAGAATGTGTAAAGACAATGATAAGAAACACGTTCAAAGTTATTTACTAAAATTTAAAGAAAAAAATTAGAAAGAAAATAATCACTCAGATATATTTACAAAATACATTCATGTAAATTCTATATTCATTCCTTTATGGAAAGTACATCAACTATATTCACCTTCTTAACTTCCTTCACTTAGCCTCCCTCTTCCATTAGTTACCACCCCTTCACTTAACCCAATTTTCATAATATTTCTTGCATTTGAATCATGATTTTTTCTCACATATAAGAGAAATAATCACTTTTTTTCTTTATTAACAAGGACTATTTCACTTAAAATGATGTCCTCCAACTACATCCATTTATGTTCAAACTAAGTGGTTTCATTCTTCCTAATGAATACAACACCCCCCACACACATTTTCTTAATTCATATATATAACCTTCTTAATTCATTCCTCAGTTTTAGAGCATTTTGGCTGTTTCTATAGCTTGGCTACTGTGAACATTGCTGCAATAAATATCAGTGTGCAAGAGTCTATTGTATTCTGACTTACATTCCTTTGGGTATATCCCTAAGAGTGGTATTGGAGCAAAATATGGCAATCCTATTTTTAGTTTCTTGAGGCAACTCCCTATTGTTTTCCATAGTGATTGTATTAGCTTACATTCCCACCAACGGTGTATGAGGGTTCCTTTTTCCTCACATCCTTGCAAACATTTGTTGTTGTTTGTGTTCTTGATGATAGCCAGTTTAACACGAGTGAGGTGGAATCTTTGATTTGCATTTCCTTTATGACCGGAATGCTGAGCATTTCTTCATGTGTTATTTGGCCACTTCGACTTGTTCTTTTGAAAGAGATCTCAGTTCATTTGGTCATTTCTTCATTGGGTAGCTGATTTTTAGGGGAGATTTTGTTTTACGAGCTACCTGTTATTAATCCCTTGTCAGATGTATAGTTGGGAAGAAAGAGTATATAATTTTATACTTATTGGAATCATCATAATAAGTGGACTAAGGTAGAAAAACAGAATGTGTGAACCAATTCAGATTATAATACACATACATAGGGAAATGTCAGAATGAAACTCCCTGTATAGCTATCTTAAGCACTCATAAATGCATTTTTTTCAAAAACAGGAAAGGAAGGTAAAACAAGTATTATCTGGGAGTTGGTATCAGTGGGAGGCAGGACAGTATAAGAAAAGGGTGTAGGAGGTTGAATGTAGGAAAACACTATGTATTCAAATAAGAAGTGGAAAAATTAGTTGTACTGAAACAATTCAAGGAATGGGGATAGGAAGAAATAAAGGAGAATGATGGAGGGGTGATTTCAAGTATTGTATATTGTGAAAAATTTTACTAAATGTCACAATGTGCCCCTATTACAATAATAATATGGTATTAAAAATAAGTATAAAATCAACAACTTGATTTGCAAGCAAATCATTGGTATGATATTGTTAAAAATGAAGTAATTTTGCTAATGAATTAGAGGAAGAAAATATAATCATCAAGCACTGAGGAAAGGGAGCCATTATGAAGTGATACTAGAAAAGTGAAATATATTGGTATAGAAATGTTAATAAATTACCACTTTTGAACAAGATAGTGGAAAGAAAGCAACTATTCATCAAAAAAAGAAAAAAAAATCTATTACCCATACTTTCTAAAAAAGACAGAAGAATATAGAAAGTGAATACAAAATAGTCACTGCCACATGCTTGAAAAATTATTAAAGGAAATGACAATGCCTAAATAAAATATACTCAGATTTGCATAAAGAAAATCCTATGAGCATATCCAAAGCCAAAAACTGAGTGGAAATGTGAATTAACAAGATGTTCTAAATTGAATTGTCTTGACAGTGAATATAAAGGTGAGAAAGACACCTTGGAAACAGGATCTCAGTGAATTTTCAATGAAATCCCCTGAGTTTTTGAAGAGATGTTCAATGAATTTTCACCACATTTCTCATAGAAATGTACGGACAAAAATTAAAGAAACAAAACCTTTCAGATAATAAGGGAGAAATCATGATGTGATCAAAGATGTAATGACTGTGCTATTTAACTAAAGTGAAGAGAAACATTTTGTATGTGATAAAAAATAAATATCATAGCTCTAACTCATCTTGTTAAGCTACATAATGGCTAATAGGCAAAGCAACACTTTGTGTGATTACTATCAATTCCATTGTAACGTATTTGAGCCCTAGAATTTTATACTCATAGACATTCATGTTGTTCTAGAAAATTATTGTGCTACTTCTTCAGTGAATAATAATTTGAATCAAACAGTATTTTATTTCAGTATAACTGGCTTTTAGGTTTTTATGTTAATTTCTTTTTTCTACATGTATGATTTTATTAAAACTTTTGTAATTTTGCACACATTTTTAAAATATCAAATTTCTTCTTCTAAATTTAAGTGATATGTGTTAATATCTTATCTATTTTAGGAAAGAATTATTGTGTTGATTGCAAAATATAAATCATGTTCTGGATATTTTAGAATAGTTTGAATATATTGCATTTTTTATAGTGGTTGCCTAAGGATAAAACTGCAGGCTGTTTCTAACCTACAAAAAATGAGCAGTTTTCATTTCATTTCATGAATTCCAGATAGCTAAGAAAGATGGGGAGACACTAAACATAACTATAAACTGTACTTTACCTGTATATTCATTAGCCAACCAAGTAAATTTTATAAAGGTTTGTAATAAATGCTACTACATAGCACATATATTAACACTATCATTCTTCATTTCACAACAGGGATAAAGGAACAAATTAGTAAAACAAAAATGCCATGCAGTAATGTACTTTTATATCAGCAAATTGTCTCTAATATCTTTTGAAGTGACAAAATTTTATAATATTCAGTTTCTATTTTGATTTAGGTATTTTGTGGATATGTGCCTCATGATTGCTCCTCCTTTAAATTATTTCTAAAAATCAGTAAGTTGGATGGAGTAAGAGTATATTGAGGAATTTGCATAAGAGTATAGTAGAAAAAAAGTACAGTATCAAATATAAAACAGGAAAAATAACAGAAGACTTAGTGATAAAAATTATACTCAATACATCAGAACAACCATGATGAAAGTTTATATCAAATCTAGATGTTTGCTCTTGTAATTTTAAAAAGTAAGGCTCAATACAAAATTACCTATAAATGTAGGAAGTTTGAACAGAATGTTTCTTAGAAGAGGTTACATATTGGCATAGTTTCAGGTAGCTGCTATACACTATGCATATGAATATCACTAGGGCATCTTGAAATTTACAGGATCTTCTGACATTACAATGAATAAGAAAATTAGGATGGTCACATCTTATCTGATACACATAGTAGAAGATGTGACTCAAAAATAAGCTCCTCATAATACATTTTTGTAGAGGAAAACTATATGGAGATTGGAAAATAAATAATTGAAATTTGGGAAGTCACAAAATAACATAAAATATATATGGGAGAAAAATTTTAAAATTTACCACTGCATATTTAGAGAAGAAAAAAATTCAGTGAAATACATTAATTAACAGTACAAAAAACACAAAATAAGTCACAAGATAAAGATGGTGCAACATAGATATTCTCTATGGCAACTTTCATAAAGGAAAACTTAAACCCAGCAACAGTTTAGGAAAAAGAAGAAATAATTTTATTGCGAGTTTAAGGAACTCAAAGAACTCGCAAGAAAATCTCCTAAGAAGTTGAGAACATGATCCAAATATAAGAAAACGCCAGGCCTAGTATAGTAAATTTTTACAATGGTGAAAAAAATGTACCAAGAAATAAAAAAATAATGCTTTCAAACATTAAGTTATAAATTATTTTGTGGTAAATGAGGTTAAAAAAATCAGTAAGTTGATGGAGCAGTACTCTATTGAGAAGTGTGCATGACAGTACTGTTGTATGAACCATTATGAAAACAAGTCCAAAAACTGTCCAGAGACACTTAGACAACATTTTTCTCTTCACATGTCAGAATAATTGTGAAGAATGTTTATCCCTAAATCAAAGTGTTTTCCACTAGAAATACCAATTAGTTCATCTAGGATGAACTCAAAATATCATAGTACTTCAGAAAGTGTAACAAAACTGTACTCCATGGAAAAGAAACTATTACAGGGTGTTTATCTGGGTGCTAAACACTATGTTCATGAAGTTTATCAGGACAACAATGATTTTCATGGATGTTTGAGACATCACAATGGAGAGAAAATCAAGCAGGCCACATGATACCTGTGCCAGGAAATTTCACTCTAAGTAAATTTTACCACAACAGGATATATACATTTAAAAGCAAAGTCCTTCCCTAAACACATTTCTTTATTTACAAAGGAACATATGAAGATTAAACAGAGAAGAAAATAAAATATGTGCAGTGGCAAAAATAAACATTATAACATTTCCATACATGCTTAGAATGTGCCTTAGTTAGTCTTGCTCCACCAAATCTTCCCCTTTTTTCTATTCACCTACTTAAAACAATCACAAGTTCATTGTTTTATTCCACATAAATATATAAATTACATTAGAAATATTGTACCTTGAGAAAAGTAAGATATTACTCATTTCAAAGCAGACATACTAGAAAGAAAATTACATATGAGCAACTGGAGGTTAATGAACCATAGGCTGTGCATTCTAAATGAATGCATATTCATATTACATATTCAAATAATTATTTAAATTATATTCCAATACCTAAGGATAGTACAATTAAATTTTCATAGAAGATTTAATTAAAATCCATTCAGCATAACCAATGGAAAAAATGAGTTCAGAGGTAAATAATTAGGTATTTATTACCTGGTTTTTATCAACAGTGTGCATGTGAGTGGTTGGGATATTACAGAAATTGAGAAATTCAGTCAATTTACCAAGAAACCTACAAAGAATTTGAGGACATGTTCCAACTGAAAGATTTGTCGTGGCCCAAGATATTAACTCTTTACCCAAAGGCTAACACAAATGTACTGATAAATTCAAAGGAAAACTGTTGTCATATATTAATCATTGAATTTTTCTTTGATAAAAGAAGTGAAACTATCACTAATTTGAATGAATTGATAACATATTGAGAAATGTGCATGAGAGCACTGAAATAACAAAAACAATTCCAAAATATAGAAAAAGTAATAATTAAAGGTAATTATTTTTAAATTACTCTAAATATAACAGAGTAATCATGAAGAAATTTTATTTGTGTGTCAAAATGTACCTTCTGAGACTATCAAGATTCTACGATCAATAAAAATTGCAACTGAAATCTTTAAGGTATAAAAAAGTGACTGTGGAAATGGTAAATTATTATAGTGATTTCACTTTACCCTTAAATACTGTACATTAATTGTACCAGGACAATATATAATTTAGAGGAAGTTTCTTACAACTCAATGTCAAAGAATATCGGGATGGTCTTATGTTACCTGCACCACAAATATTCCATCAAAGAAAATATGTCCATAAGAGAGACATAATTTGAAAAATAAATGACTCAAAGTACATTCTACTGTTTAGGCACATGTATTATGATCAAACAAGGAAAAACATGATGTATCTAAAAATAACATCATTCACATGTCAATCTTTTAATTATATGTACTGTGTATTAGATTAACTATTGCACAGAAGAAAAAAGTAATGTGTTGCTATAAATTAATCAATACTATCAAGTAGACCAAAAGTAATGGAAAAAATTTGCTGCAAACTATATACATTCCATTGTACCTATCTTAAAAAAGGGAAAAAATTAAAAACTACTAGCAGCACCCAAAGGAAACATGTATCTTAGAAAGGATCAAAATTTAATCTTAAATTGGCTTTCAACTCTGTATACACAAAGGATACCATAGAAACTGTAAAAATGGTAGTATCTTCAGACCAAATGATGAAAGACTAAATAATGGAGTCTACCATTCCATAAGCCAGATTGGGTCTAAACCAAGATATTAACCATATTCATACAGATAATTTGAATCTCATAAGAAAACACTAAGAATATGGCAACTCAGATAAGACAGTAGAAAATACATTAATATGAACATGGTAATAAATAAGTAATTTTGAAGAAGTCATAATGAGAAGGAAACTACACACAACCAATTGGGAAAAAGGGACAATCAATAATATATTCTTGAAATGATGGCATCAATAAAACTCACTGTGAGAAATCAACAAGAAAACCAGCAGTAAAAAACATGCAACTAATTTGAAGCTGAACAACACATTGATTAATGAGCAGTGGGCCATTGATGAAATAAAAGAGGAAATTAAAATGTTCTTGGAAGCAAATGAAAATGAAAATACAAACTACCAGAAGCTAAGGGATACAGCAAAGGCAGTCCTAAGAGGAAAGTATACAGCCATGAGTGCATATATTAAAAGGACAGAAAGATCTCAAAACAATGATCTAATACTCAGCTCAAACTACTAGAAAGATAAGAACAAGCAAATCTCAAAACAAGAAGAAGGAAAGAAATAATTACATAAGGACTGAAATCAATGAAATAGAAACAAACAAACAAAGAAAAACATACAAATAATCAATGAAACAAAAAGCTGATTCTTTGAAAAGAAATGGAGGGAAATCAGCACTTCCATAAAGTTGTCATACCAATTTGGTTTGAAAACTTGTAATAGAAGATTGCTTACAGAAATTTATAATACAAATAGGAGAAAAGTTAAATAGAATACAAATTAGATATTTCTAAAATATCTTTTTGTTATTCTGTTCAAAACTTATTTCTGCATGAATGTTTAGAAAGCTCTCATATTTGATCTCTGTTTACCATGACATGTTTTTCATAATATTACTTGCATTTCTATTAGGTCTTTATTCCACAGATGAGAGAAAACATATGGCTTTTGGCCTTCTGAATCTAGCTAACTTCATTCAAGATGATGTTCTCCAGTTCTATCCATTTACCTGCCAATGGAAAAATTTCATTTTTCTTTGTGGATTCAGAAAATTCTAGTGTATATAAATACCACAAGAAAAACAGAATCAAAACTCCTTAGAAGATAGAAGATGGCAACTAGACAGAGGACACAGATAGCATGAGCTCTGTAAAGCAAAAGGCTTGTTGAGATGCTGGAGACACACCTGGCCTGAAAAACCACCAAAAGAAGCACAATTCTGATACCCTGAACCCCCAGCCCACACATAGCTTCTCCATGCCACCTTACATGGAAAATACAGGAGGGCTCCTGCACCACAAGTTCATAACATTCTTGGGAGACACAGACCAACAGGTGAGCAAATAAGTGGAACAGGGGATCCCCACAGCCACCCTTGGGATAAACCAGCATAGCCCCCTGGACAGTCTGACCCATGTTCTGGGAGAAAAAAACTGACCCATAAGCAAGGAACTGAAAAGGACATGTAGCAAAGAGGGCAGGGTACCTTGAGCACACTGGAGTAGGGGGGATGGGCCGCCCTAGCAAACATTAAATAAACAAAGCCTGCCAGAGAAGGTGGGTGTGACAGCTCCCCCAAGCAAACTTTTAGAAATAATGTCTTCAACAGCAGCCTACAGGAAGCAGGTGGCAGATGAGCCACAGCCTGAAACAGGGCTGATAGTCATTCATAAAGCTGTCTCTTCACTCAACCACCTGGCAAGACAATGACAGTGCTAATGCTTAAATACCAAAACCAGATCTGGATGCTGAAGGACAAATACCAGAACTACTAAGACTGATACATCATTGTTTCTGGACCTGAAATTTTAATTTTTTATAGTTTTATATGTCTTTTCCCTTTTTTTAAATTATTTTTTCTTTTTTCATTATTATTATTGTTTTTTTCCCTCTCATGAGACAAAAAGAAAGCTACTACTCAAATACCAACAAGGACTGGCTACTGAATGATTAACACCAGAGTTATTAATACTGGAACTTTTATTGAAAAAGATCTTTCTCCTTTTTCCCTCTTCTTTTTTCTTTTTCTCTTTCTCTCTAAGAACTTCTTTAGTTCACTGTTGGTTAGTACACTATCTCTCCTTGTTAATTTCTTCAGCTCCCTATTTTTTTCTTTTTCTTTTCTTTATTTTTCTTCTTACTCTTCAATTGTAGATATCATTACCTTTACTATTAAAAGATAGATTATTCTAAATTATACACAGTCCAGGGACAGTTACAGCACCAAGTGGAGTGAAGGGAAGAAGGAAAAAGGATGGAAACCATTTTGCCCTAATAACAAATTAGTACAGGAACCAGAGGGAATTGAAGAAAACGGATACCCAGATTCAGATTCCAGCCAAACAAAGAAACTATATCAAGGACCTGAACAAAGCCCACAAGAACTATCTCAAAGAAGAAATTATGCAAGTAATCAATGAGAATTTCACAGAGATGATACTGGATATGGTCAACCAAAATGTACAGGAGACACTCAAGAAATTCCAAAACAACAAAAATTAAAAATATGAGAAAGCACTAGAACAAAGAAAAGAAATCATAGAAGCCCTGAATAAACACCAAAGTTAAGAAAAGTATACCATAAATAGAGAGATAAAAGAACTCTGGGTGAAAACTGACAATATTAAAGAGGAAGTGATCCATGATATGGAAAATCTCAGAAAAAAAGTACAAAACAGAAATGGAAAACAAAATGGAAGGCCACACCAGCAGACTAGAACAAGCAGGAGACAGAATCTCAGGACTCTAAAATGAAATGTTAAATAAAGGAAAACTGAAGAGCTGCTACTCAGACAACTAAAGACCTGTGAAAGGAATATGCAAGAATGCACCAACTCAATCAAAAACCAAACCTGAAAATCATGGGCATTGAAGAAGGAGAAGAAGTACAAGCAAAAGGATTTTGTAACATATTCAACAAAATAAATACACAAAATAGCCCAAATCTAGAGAAAACTATGCCCACTCAGGTACAGGAAGCCTCCAGGACACCAAACAGACTTGACCAAAATAGAACCACCCCATGACATATTACCATTAAAACAACAAGTACAGAGTACAGAGAAAGAATATTGAAGGCTGTAAGAGAGGAAAAAACAAATAACACACAAAGGTAAACCTATGAAAATCACAGCAGATTTCTCAAAGGATACGTTAAAAGAAAGAAGAGCATGGAGTAAGGTATTCCAGGCACTGAATGAAATTAACTTCAACCCTTGGATACTCTACCCAGCAAAACTATCATTCAAAATAGATGGAGCAATAAAAATCTTCCATGATAAGCAGAACTACAATAATATATGACCACAAAGCCACCACTACAAAACATTCTTCAAGAAATTCTGCACACAAAGTGAAAGCAAACAAAACCATGAAAGGTCAGGCAGTACCAAACCACAGGAGAAGAAAAGGCAAGGGAGTAGAGAATAACATCGATTTAGCTGCACACAATCAAACACTTAAACAACTAAGGATATGAAATGATAGAAACCACAACATATCTATCAGTACTAACACTGAATATTAACAGACTTAATTACCCCATCAAAAGACACTGTTTGACAAACTGGATTAAAAAGGAAGATCCAACAATTTGTTGCTTACATGAGACACATTTCATCTATAGAAACAAGCTTAGGCTGAGGGTAAAAGGCTGGAAGAAGATTTACCAAGCCAATGGTCCCCCAAAACAGGTAGAAGTAGAAAAACTTACCTTATACAATGTAGACTTCAAACCTATATTGATCAAACGAGATAAAGAAGGGCATTCCATATTAATAAAAGAGGAAATACACCAAAAGGAAATAACAATAATCAACCTATACACAGCCAACGTCAACACACCCAATTTCATCAAACGTACTCTGAAGATCCTAAAAACATATATAAACTCTATCACAGTGGTAGTGGGAGACTTTAATACCACCCTATCACCAATATATAGGTCATCCAAACAAAAAATTAATAAAGAAATCCTAGATCTAAATCCTACCATAGATCAAATGGACCTAGCTGATGTTTACAGAATACTTCATCCAACTTCTACACAATATACATTCTTCTCAGCGGCACATGGAACCTTCTCCAAAATTGATCATATCCTAGGGCACAAAGCAAGCTTCAGCAAATATAAGAAAATAGAAATAATGCCATTCATTCTATCCGATAACAATGCATTAAAACTAGAACTGAACAAAAATAATAGCAAAAAATATGCAAACAGTTGGAAACTGAAAAACACATTGCCCAAAGATCAATGGGTCATTGATGAAGTAAAAGAAGAAATTAAAAGTTTCCTGGAAGTTAATGAAAGTGAAAACACCACTTCTTGAACCTGTGGGACAAAGCAAAGGCAATCCTGAGAGGAGTTTATAGCCATGAGTGCACATATTTGCATGTATTGAAAGGACAGAAAGATCTCAAATCAATGATGTAATTCTACATCTCAAACTCCTAGAAAAATAAGAAAAAGCAAACTCCAAAACAAACAGAAGGAGATAAATAATGAAAATAAGAACTGAAATCAATGAAATAAAAACAAAATAAAAACATACAAGGAATTAATGAAATAAAATGTTGTTTCCTTGAGAAAATAAACAAGATTGACAGACCCCTGACAAACCTGACTAAAATGAGGAGAGAAAAATCCTAAATCAGTAAAATCAGGAATGCAAAAGGGGAGGTAACAACAAACACCAGAGAAATCCAGGAAATCATCAGAGACTACTTTGAGAGCCTATATACTAATAAATTTTAAAATCTTGAATAAATGACAGATTTCTAGGTACTTACGATCATCCAAAATTGAACCAAGTGGACATTAATCACCTGAATAGATCTATAACACAAAATGAAATTGAAGCAGCAATAAAAAGTCTCCCAAAAAATAAAAGTCCAGAACCTGATGGATTCACTGCTGAATTCTTTCAGACGTTTAAAGAAGAACTAATACCAACTCTCCTTAAACTGTCCCACAAAATAGAAAGGGAAGGAAAACTGCCTAACTTATATTACCAAGCCAGTATTACACTGATTCCAAAACCAGGCAAAGAAACCTCTAAAAAGGAGAACAATATGCCAATCTCTTTAATGAATATCAATGCAAAAATGATCAATAAAATAATGGAAAACCAAATTAAACAATACATCAGAAAGATCATTCACCATGACCAAGTCAGCTTCATCCCAGGAATGCAAGGGGCATTAATAGAAACAAAGACAAAAATTACTTGATCATCTTAATAGATGCAGAGAAGCCTTCCTCAATATCCAACACAATTTCATGTTAAAAGCTCCAAGAAAACAACGAATAGAAGTACCTGAACATTATAAAAGCTATATATGACAAACCTACAGTCAACATCATACTCAGTGGTGGAAAACTGAAACCATTTCCCCTGAAAACATGAATGAGACAAGGATTCCCACTATCTCCACTCCTATTCAACATAGTGCTGGAATATCTAGCCAGAGAAATTAGGCAAGAAGAAGGAATGAAAGGAATACTAATAGGTAAAAAACTGTCAAAATATCCCTATTTGCAGATGACATGATCCTATACCTTAAAAACCCAAAAAACTCTACTCAAGAACTCCTAGACACCATGAACAACTACAGCAACGTGGCGGGATACAAAATCAATATACAAAATGGATTAACTTTTCTATACACTAATAATGGACAAACTGAGAAAGAATATATGGAAACAATTCTATTTACAATAGCCTCAAAAAAATCAAATACCTGTGAGTAAACTTAACAAAGGATGTGAATGACCTCTACAAGGAGAACTATAAACCTCTGAAGAAAGAGACTGAGGAAGACTACAAGAGGTGGAGAGATCTCCCATGCTCATGGATTATTAGAATCAACATAATAAAAATGGCTATATTTCCAAAAGCAATCTACATGTTTAATGCAATTTGCATCAAAATCCCAATGACTTTCATCACAGAGATTGAAAAATCTAATCTAAAATTCATTTGTAAACAAAAGAGACTGTGAATAGCCAAGGCAATACTCAGCAAATGAACAATGCTGGAGGTATCACAATACTTGACTTCAAACTATATTACAAAGCAACAGCAATAAAAGCAGCATGGTACTGGGAAAATAACAGATATTGAGAACAGTGGAACAGAGTAGAGGACCTGGATATGAATCCACACAACTGTACCCAACTTATTTTTGACAAAGTTGCCAAAAGTATACAATGGAGAAAAGACAGTCTCTTCAACAAATTTGTTGGGAAAAGTGGTCAACTGTCTGCAAAATTTGAAACTAGATCATGTGTATCACCCTGTACTAGTATCAACTCAAAATGGATCAAGGACCTTAATATCAGACCCCAAACTCTAAAGTTGGTACAGGAAAGGGTAGGAAATACTTTGGAAGTAATAGGTCTAGGCAAGGACTTCCTCAATAGAATTCCAGCAGCTTAGCAACAGAGAGAAAGTATAGACAAATGGGACTTCATAAAACTAAAAAGCTTCTGCACAACAAAAGAAATGTTCTCTAAAGTGAAGAGACCACCCACAGAGTGGGAGAAAATATTTGCCAGCTACACATCAGACAAAGGACTGATAACCAGAATATATAGGGAACTTAAGAAACTAAACTTTCCCAAAATTAATAAACCAATAAAGAAATGGGGAAGTGAAATAAACAGAACTTTCTCAGAAGAAGAAATTCAAACAGCCAATAAACAGAAGAAAAATCGCTCTCCATCTCTAGCTATAAATGAAATGCAAATCAAAACCACACTAAGATTCCACCTCACCCCTGTGAGAATAGCCATCATCAAGAACACCAACAACAAAAAATGTGTTGGTGAGGATGTGGGCAAAACATTCCTACACTGCTGGTAGGAATGCAAACTAGTACAACCACTCTGGAAAAAAATTTAGAGGCTTCTTAAAAATCTAAAGATAGACATGTTATATGATCCAGCAATCCCACTCCTGGGGATATATCCAAAGGAATGTGACACAGGTTACTTCAGAGGCATTTATACATCCGTGTTTATTGCATCACTATTCACAATAGACAATTTATGGAAAAAGCCAAGGTTCCCCACGAATGACAAATGGTTTAAGAAAATGTAGTATTTATAAACAATGGAATTCTACTTAGCCATGAAGAAGAATGAAATCTTATCATTCTCAAGTAAATGAATGGAACTGGAGAATATCACAGCCTGGCTCAGCAGACCAATAATTGTATATTTCCCTTATATGTGCACTTTAGATCTAGGGAAAATGCAGCAAGGTGATTGGATTTTGGTCACATGATAGTAAGATCGAACAGGGATAAGTGAAAATTTTAGAGGAAAAACCTAATATGTATATATGTATGTATGAAATAAAATTGAACATTTTTTCATCATTTTTTTAAAGTAAAAATACAGCAACATATTTAATCAGTATTGCAACATATGCAATAAACAGTTCAAAACAAGTATTCCAAAACCACACAGATAATATTGTAACATTTACCACAAAGCAAAATAATTTTAAAACCAGTACCAACTCAGAAAGGAAAAAAAAATATATTCCCTGACATTATGCCAGTTCAGACAAAACTCAGTTGAATTTCAGAGCTGTATAAATAAAGATGGTCAGAAAGTATCCTGGGGATACATTCAGATATCAGGATGATCAGGTTGCCAAAGGAAGGCCATATTTCTATGTGATTGTATAGAATTTAGAACAATGTATAACAAATGTGTATAGACTCCATAGTCAAATATAGAAAAGAAATAGAGACACAACTATTATAGTAGAGAACATGTTGTTATGAGAATGGTAGGAAATTACTAATTTCAAAGAACAAACACTGGAAGAAAAGTTTTTTACCAGTAAAGGGTGGGAGAGAAGTGAATAACACTACATTCTGGAAAAGAAATAAAAAATTTGGGTATTTGCATACAAAATCTAAATATCACATGCAAAATGGAGACTAACAAAAGTTACCAGGGGCTACATATATTATATTTAAATTTTCAGAAGAGAAGAACTTACTTAAAATCCAAACTGCATCTAAAAGGATAAAAAATATTGTAGAGAAGGTTATTAATGAGATTGTCGTAAAATGTCACAATATACACATGAATTGGACCAGAAAACAGATTTTCAGGCACTTGAAGAACTGAAAATAATCTCCTACAAAGTGAAGCATATGGTCCAAGGAAAAGGAATGAATGGGACATTGTATTTTCACTCAATTTCTAACAGAAATGCACATAAAAGTGGTTTCAAATATGTGGTTATAAATTATCCTATGGTGAAAGAGTACAAAAATAACAAAAGTGGGTAGAGCAATATTGTATTGAAAAGTGTATTTGAGCGTGCAGATAGTAATAACCTTTACATAATTACCCTACATATACTAGAATACTCATAATAAGCATTATAGCTAAGTTCAGGTGTATGCTCCTGGAACTTTCAGGCATCCAGTATTAAGACAAAAAGTCCTAGAAACCTAGAAAATGCAATAAAATATGTTACATAGGAAATAAGTTATTGGAGTAGTTTTTGCTGGCTGATAAATACTGTGTGCATGAAGTTAACTAGGAATACTTAGAAAACTGAGGAAGATTCTGAATTACACTGACAAAAATATCAAGGTTGCCACAGGTTACCAGTACAAAGTAACGAATATGCAAACAAATTCTTCCATGACAGAGATTTAAAATTAGAATAAACACCTTTTCAAAATCTGTTCCACACTTGAAAGTGAATACATCTGATTTTGCGTGTAATTTTTCTTTGACGTTTCTTCTAGTGCATGGAATACAATATTTAAATGTAGTATGGCATTTTTCATGTTTTGGAACAAATTTTTTAGTGGTTATTATATCAACACTCATGCACACTTCTCAATATGTTATGGCTCCAATCATTTCACTGATTGTACATTGTTACCATATTATGTTTTATAAGGTAATATCTGAAAGCATTCTTTCTTTGATTTATCTGTGCACTTAAATAAACACTTGGGTGAAAATATATTATCATAAAACTGGTTTATTCTGATGCTTAGAATATGTCCTCATCTTCTTAGCTTATTTCTTTGTGAGTCATACAAATTGCACAATTCTAATATACCCTGATCAACTTCATATGTATGGTGAATAGAAGATAGGCCCTGGGAACCTTATAATTCACCATTCTCCACAATGTTTATGCCTTTACAGAAGGTAATTTATTTTTTACCAAATCATTCTGCTGTGGAAATTTAAATATTTTGAGTTTAAACATTTTTCTTTTTCTTGACGCACATGGCCATGGATTTTAAATTTATGCCTTCAAAAATGTTTTCTTTCTTCTCCATAATCCTATGATAATCATCCCTTTTCCTATAGGTATTGACAAGTACTTTTCCTTCATTATGACTTCTTTGAAATTAGCCATTTGTATCATATTCATATCAAAATAGCTACTACTGTATTAGTGATTATTTTCTTTCAATGTGAGAAGAGAGTGATAGTAGGAGAAGGACAGTAAGTAGAGAGGGTAAAGGAGGGTGAATGTGGACAATATATGTTTTACAAATGTATGAATATGGAACATTGAAAACTTGAAATCATTGTATGAAGGGGAATGAGGGGGGAATGAGGGAAGAAGGTGATAATGGAGGGGAATGAATGAAACCAGGTACAGTATATGTACTTATGAAAATATTGCAAAGAAACCCCTTGCATAATGCTTATGCAAATAATAATGTTTTATTAAAAAGTAAATGAATTTAAAAGGGGAATTACTGGGGAAAGAGAGAGGCTGATCAATGTACATTTGTAAGCATGAATGAAAAGTTCATAATGAAATTAATTTAAAATAAATCACAAATGCCAAGTTTTCACTCATAAGGGGGTGACAGACAAAATACAAATATAAATATTTTGAATAATTATATGGTTATTATAGGAGATGAAGTATAAAAGAAGGAAGTTAAGAAGTTGAGTATCATTTATGTACATTCTATGCAAGAATGAATATAGAAAGGAAAGCTCAAGACAGTGGATAGCTGAAGGTCTCTGGGATCATGAACTGCAGGATTATAGAGGAATACTTCAGATTGATGGTAGCAAGGATTAGGTAACATGGATTTTTTTGTTAAGATATCATCAATATATACTGTACAGATAAAATAATATGATTGAAATTAGTTCTTTATATCATATCACAATCCTAGAATCCCAGGTGCCGTGGACCAGCAGATGCTGGCTTACCTGCTGGAAAACCATTTCTCCTTTTTTGGCCTCTTTTATCCTCTTTTGCACAAACACAACACAGTGAACTCTAGCATAAGTTCTGAAAGTTTTCTGGGACAGTCTGGATAAACCATAATGCATGGACAAAGAACCTTGGCTTTCTGCCTGCCTGAGCAATCCAGGAGCTGACTGCATTCTTCCTAGTGTAATTGCCACCCTGATAGGTGAGTGTGACACATCATTTGTTCTTGAGGGAACCACATAATCCAGTGTAGCTCATGGGCAGTATGACTCACACCCAGACAAAACTGATGGGTTAAAAAGGGAGAAAATTTCACCTCTGCCTTCTGGATTTGGGACAGAAAGGTGAGCTGACTCAGCCTATGTAGGGGGAGGGTGGCTAAGCTGCAGTCTGGTGAAAACCAGACAACACCATATTCATCCACCTTGGAGAAACTGGTAGTGAGTGGAAACTGAAAGACTTTGAAGAGAAAATCAGTTGAACAAAAAGCCCACTTCTAGCCTGCAGACTTGCCCTGCAGGCTGTGGACAAGGGATTGCTCACATACCAGCTCTGCTTCAGAGAATCTGCTACATCAGATGATCCATTAACCACAGGAAGCCTGGGCTCAAACACGCTGAGCTGATTTCCCAAAAGTATCTGATAGGGAAGGGGTACATTCATGGACACACAGTCCAGCAAACCAACATTAAGAAGGGGCAGAGATGCAGAGAAATTCCCTGTCAAAGTGTCAGTACATGATTAGAAATCTTAGGAAAGAGCCTAGAACCTTTATTGAACTGAGAGTAAGCATATTCACAGATTCTTTTCCCAAACAAGGAAGAACTTTGGGAAAAATACATAAAAATAAACATCATATACATATATATACGATATATATATATATATACATATATATATATACATATATATATATATATATATATAATTTGGTACTTTAATCTTTAAATTTTATTTAATCATTTTGAATAAATTTTTAAAAATTTGTTGATACCTATGTCCTTACCCCATTCTGTCAAACTATCGATTTGCATAGCCCTCTCCTGTTCCACTTTCCTTTCCTCCACCTACTTTTTCTTCTTTTCTGTTTTCACTTTTTTCTTCTTCTTCTTTTTAAGTTTCTTTCCTCATTCTCCCTTTCCTCACACTGTCCCTACTTCCTCCACACTCACCACTCACTGAGTAGTATAATAACTCTACACATTACTTCCATCATTCCTATGTTCTGCAATCCTTGCCAATAGTACCCTCCCCCATAATGACTGAACTATGCCTTACATACATTGGTGCTTTATTACCCTGAAGTCTCCACACCTCATACCTCATCACTCTCTCACCCCATCCCCCCTCACTGCCATTAATTCTACCACCATCTTTTTACTTATATTACCATCTGTCTTAATTGACAGTAAAATGAGTCAAGAGTAGCATACTTATATCAGATAAAGAAGATTTCAAACATAAATAGAAGAGAAAATGAAAGTCACTAAATACTAATAAAAGGAACATTACACCAAGAGGAAACAATAATTGTTAACTTATGTGAGCCCAATGTTGGTTCATCCCACTTCACTAGACATATTCTGGGCATAAAACGCAGATAGACCCAACACAGTTGTGGAAGTGGAGTTCAGTTCCCTGTCAACAACAGATAGGTCAACAATACAAAAAATTAACAAAAGAACTCTAAACTTGAATAAATGTATAGATCAAATGGACCTGACAGATGTCTGCAGAGTATTCCATCCTGCAACAATAGTATATACATTATTCTCAGCAGCCAAAGGAACTTTCTTCAAACTAGAATATATTTAAAGTCACAACCAGTAATAACAAATATAAGAAAATTGAAAAAATACCCTTTCATACTGACTGACCACAATACAATAAAACTGCAACTCAACAAACAATAGAAATAGCAAAGAATACTAAAAATCCTAGAGAATGAAAAACATATTGCTCCATGATCAACGTGTCATCGAAGAAATAAGGGTGGAAACAAGAAAATTCCTAGAATTTATCAAGAATGAAAGCACAATCTATTTGAACCTATGGGACACAGCAATGGCTGTCCTATGGGGAATATTTATAGTTACGGGTACAGATATTAAAAGCACATAAGGATTTCAATCAATCTACTACTGCATCTCAAACTCCTGGAAAAACAAGAGTAAGATAAAGCCAAAAGTATCAGAGGGAGAAAAATAATAATAATAAAGTCCAAAATTAATGAAATAGAGACAAAAATTTTTTACAAAGGACAATGCAACAAAAAGCTGGTTCTTTAAGAAGACAAATAAGATTGACCAACCCCTGGCAAATCTGACTACTATGAGGGAAAGACCCAAATTAATAAAATTGGAAATAAAAAAGGGAGTTAAATTTAATTGTTTTAAATAAAAAGGAAATGTAGAGAATTACTAGGTACTGCACTGAAAACTTATATTCAAATAAATTGGAAAATCTAGAAGGAATAGACAATTTCTAGACACATATGACCATCCAACATTGCTAAACATATCTATAACAAGCTACAAAGTTGAAGCAGCAATATAGTCTCTCAGAAAGGAAAATAAAGGATATGATAGATTCACTGCTGAATCCTACCAGATCTTATTTCTTCCCTTTTTTAATGTGATAATTATTTTTTTCTTTTTTCCTGTATTAATCTGGATGTGGGTACATTGTGGCATTTTCAAAGATTCAATGTATCAAATATATCATATTGAATTAACCTTTCCAGCACTCTCAGACCAGATTTATTTAGTGAAGTTTATAAAAGAGAGTCACAATTTAGATATATAAATTGAAGTATATACTCAGATATTAGGGAAAATACATTCAGAAAACAGAGACAAAGAAGTAATTTAGAAAGAAATGTAACACACTGGCATGTATATGTGGGGCATTGTTGGGAGAAAAGACCATTCAAATTATAATAAGTAAAAGAATGAAACAATTTCAGAAGGTATATATTAAAGAATTACCTCAAGCAACAACCAAACATAATGAAGAAAAAAATGCCAATATGTAGATATACTAGAACTTTTGATATTCAAGGGAAGGTTACCATAACAATTTAGAACATTCATAAAACTTGTTACCTGGAAAGAATGAGTTATAGAATTGGCATATACTGGAGCTTTCATGAAGGTTACCCTGGCAATAGAATTGTGACAGTGTTTGACATCACAATGTAAAGGCCAATGAAGAAGGATACATATTAGCAGTGATGGGGTGAGTCTATTCTAGGATATAAAGATTAAGTGAAACTATGAAGTAATAAACAGAAGCAAAGCCACAACTGAAGAGACATTTCAATTTAGCAAACAAAATATATTATGAAGAAGAAATTTATAAATAAATAGAGGAGAAAATAAAGAGGGAAAAATGTATGTGTGACATTGCTGAAAAACAGACCAATACAATTACCCTGAAAATGTTCCAGCAGATATAAATTAAATATTATCCCACCAAATATTAGAATAATACCAAAGTAAAAACAAGACTGCAAAGAAATTCTAGTGAAATTGTATAATTCATGAATAAATATAAATTGTATAAAAAGCAACATGTGTAGAGAATATCTTGCTTATGAAGGATAAATTATCAGCAGTTCTAAGTTGGCTCTTAAACACTGTGTAGTTGAAGTTTACAAATAAAATATAAGATTGTGATGCAGTTTCTGAACTTAAAATGAAAAATCAGCCAACCTGGGAGCATATTTGTAGTGCTAAGTAAGGACTAGAGTAGAATGTGAATTATTCACACAATGATATACACAAGTTTAAAAATAAAATCAATCAAAAAGACATTTTATAATAGTAAGATATATGTTGTGATTATAAAATAAATATTTTGTAAGAAACAAAAATTAACCAGAGTATATGAAAGACTGCTAAAAATAAATCATTAAAATTATATTGAAAAGTTGAAAATTCCAGAAATTCAAACTATTACTCCATCATATATCAATATGATCAAATTGAATGATGCATGTAGTAAGAAATACTGTACAAGAACTTTTAAAGCAAAGGCTGAATTTTAGATCCCACAAAACTAGAGAATAAGAAATATGTGTAACATTTTTCCATACTAGGGTTTTAATTCAAGGCCTATACCTTGAGCCACTCTACCAGACATTTCTCTCTGGTGGGTTTTTTTCAAGATAAAGTCTCGGGACCTATTTGCCCTCATTGTCTTCAAATCATGATCCTCTTGTTCTCTGCCTCCTGAGTTGCTAAGATTACAGGCAGGAGCCACTTGCGATCAGCAAGAAACATATATAATCTTGAAAAGATAAAAAGCCACAGAAGCCTAATCTGGCTATTAAGCAGTGTGAAGATAAATGTTACCAAGAAAATGTATAATTTTCAGGAAGATTCTGAACTGACAGCTTACTAAATTAGGCACATGTTTTTTGTGTGAAAATAAGTTTACACAATCATCTTAAAAATTTCCACAAGTATCAGATATCATTTTAAATGATGAAACAAGCAAAACATGTACACTGGCATTACAGTACAAAATATAATTAAAACATGAAAAATGAACACTTTGTAAAGAGATATAATACAGTAAAATGTATTTAGGAGACCACTGTTGAAAAATAGATTAGTACAAATGAAGTATAAAATGACTATTAGATTCAGGCATTAGTCAATTTAACTTTTAAAAGGAAAGGATGATTTTAAAATCAGATAAAGCAGAAAAACACTAAAGTATAGCATCTGGAAAGTGTGAATTGTGAGATAACGCTATCCTGGCTCTTAAATACTATGTACACAATTCCAAGATATTTTCAGATATAAAAATGAGAAATCAGCCAATGATGGCCACATCGTACAATTGACAGAGTGAGCTCCTTTTTGATACTACAGGTGTATAAATGACAAAATATAACTTAAAATACACAATATAGAAAAACGACATTCAGAAATATACTAAATACATACCAATATACTGATGCTTGGAATACATGCTCTGTTTCTTATGATACTTCTTTGTGAGTTCACAATGTTCCTCAAATTAACATGTATTCTGTTCTTTTGCATACTTCTCCATGTATTATCACTTAATCTTTGTGAATTTTCTTTTTCTTTAATCATATTATAATTAATAATTTAATATCTGAAATTCCTTTTTTTCTTTAATATGGTCTGTACAATTTTAGCTTCACTTGGAGAAAAATCTAATGCCCTAATCATGTTCCATCCTGATATTTGGAACATGTGTTAAATTTCTTGGGAGATTTTCCTGTGAGTTCCTCAGGTTCCTCAAATTGTAATATTTCTTGGTCATATTCAGTGAAATGTGCTTAGAAAAGAGTTTAGGAAAATCTGATAATTCAACTTCTCCACTATATTTCGCTTTGTATATGTTGATTGTTTATTACCCAAATTTATTCTCATGGAAATTTGTGTGCTATATTTACCTATTGGCATCTTGCTTAATAATCATGTAGGAAGTGCATCTTTTGTTTAGGTTCTCTGAAGTTTTTCCTTTCTTCCTAAAATGTCATTGTTTTGGTACCATTTCCAAAATGTAATATCTAAATGTAGATATAGAAACCCAAACATTCAATACTCTAATATCAACCCTCAAATCTTCAGAAATCTAGAAAATATACCCGTAAATATATTACATGGAAATCATAGCTAGTGTTATTTCTGCTAATAATCACTGTATACATGAAGGTAACTGGGAGAAAAAAATATTGTGAGAGTCATTCTGATATTACCATATTAAAGAAAAGCAAGTTAGCTACAGTGTACCTGTGAGAGAAATCATAAATGTAACTGAAGATTTATAGAAATGAATGTGTAATTTAAAAAACAAATACATCTTAAAATATATTCCACTATTTAAGAAAATTATTGAATAGATGGAGAATAAAATAAGTGCTTTAGGGGTAAAATAAGATACATGTGGCATAATATTAAAAAATGATAATTGAATTTTAGGGAAAATAGAATCACACTACTTAATTGACACAAGATGTGAAATATGTTCTCCAATGTAATCACTGCATAACCTACTTAAGCACTATTATAATTTTCATAAGGAAGAAAATAATTAAAACCATTTAAAATCCAGAAAAGGAAAAATGTATTTTCCAAGGGAGGGTGAAAAATCAGCTTGTATTGATTTGACTCCCATCTCTGCATATAAATATCAAAACTTCAAATATGCAGAATGTATCATCTCATGGAGTTAAAAAAATGGAAAAAGGGCTACAGTTACAAATGAGGCCCAAACTGGGATATAAAATGTTCAAACATGAGATACCATTGAAAAACATCCATGTAAGTACTGTGAGAAATGAATATTTCAAAATAAAAAGTGTAGAAAAGTACTCATCAGAGAAGGGAAGAAAAGAAACTGTTGCCATGACACTCTTGAAAAGAAAGTAAAAAAATTCAGAAGGCTTAAACAAAACAACCAACCAACAAACAAACTGATGCCTGAATATTTATGAAATAGTAGGTTAATATATCTATATACTACTCAAATTTGGAAAAGAATAATTTTGGAAACGCAATGAGCATCTCTAAAACAAAAGCTGAAAAAAGTGAATTATTTTATCATGTCATATTAACCTGACTTATAAACATGAACAGAGCATATTAAAATTTGAGGAACTTGGATGTGTCACAGATATCTCCTTAGAATTTAATTTGTGCTCCATGAATCAGGGTAATAATATTTAATTGTTAATGCTTATTCCAGTTTTTATTTTTGATTCTCCAATGTAATTCATATCTTCTTACATACCAAAAAGATATTCTACTGCATTTCTGAATGTTGTTTTTGTATTTTTTTTGGTGACATTTTATAACTATACATCTCTAATATGTAGAATAAGCTCACTTTGTCCATGAGAACATGTGGCCTTCCTGGAATAATTTTTCATTTTTAGGTCTGAACTTCTCTCAAAATTCTAAATTTTTCAACTCATGTTCATGTACATTACAGTATTTAAGATATTGCATAGACCTGTCTCATAACTCACCCTTTTTCATGTATTGAACTTCATAGAATTGTTTGGACAATTTTCTGCTTTTTAAAATTCATTTTTGACATTAGAAAATTATATTAACTACTATCTATGTATTTGTATCACTTTTATGAATACTGTGATATCCACTACAGTGTTTACTTTATGTGATTCCCTCAATATTGACCTGTTAAAGCTCTAATTGCAATGGTCCTTTTCACAAGTTTCTCATTAATACTTTTCATGATGTTTTTTCTATTTTCAAATTATTCTCTTTTTCCTTGAGTTAAAATATATTTTGTTTTAATATATGCATTTCCTGTTTTGCTTTTGCATGCATTCAAAATTACATCAACTGCTAGTATAATCCTTTAATATAATTGTCTACTCTAGGCCCATGTGAGCACTAACAATATAAGGTTGTCTTAGTTGGATTTTTCATTTTAAGCTAAGTGTCTTCCTGAAAATTATATATTTTCCAGGTAAATTTCCCTTACATATTGTTAAAAGCTAAATTAGGGGTTTTTGTCTACTCCTCTTTGAAGGTAATATATTTTTTCTTGTGGTTTAGTGGGGTTTTAAATTCACCCTTCACTCTTAAAGGCTCCATTGCATATGTCTATATAATTGCATCATTTATTCTTTCCATTCTGCTATGTGTTGGACTTTATTTGATTCTCAGTAATTTCTTCCTTCTTTTTTAAATGATTCATTTGTCATACTTTCATGTAACTTTGTGTCTTCCTGTAGTCTTTTTAAAACACTATTTGTTTTAAGTTTTTGAAATTAAATGCTTAGTAGTATTATTTTTGGTCCTTTATTATGCTTGGTGGAGGTGCATTGTGGTACTTGGAAGGGGTAATACAGTGTATCAAATATGTCATTCTTAAGTTCACAGCCACTGCTCTCCTTTGTGCCACCTTCCCTAATTCCTGGAATAGTTTCAACAGGTGTTATGTTTCCATTTATGTTCAGGTGTTCACACTTTTGCACCTCATTCAGCCTGCTAACTCTTTCCCCACCACTTCCACCTTCCCACTGGTACAGCCCCCAGGCAAGACCTGTTCCACCCTCCTATTCTCCAATTCTGTAGAAGAAAAAAGAGAAAAGATAAAATGAAAACCATGATATTTTTGTTTTTTGGAGATACAGGTAGCTACACAATGAGTTTCCTTGTGATAATTCCATGTATAGATGTATTGCAACCCCAGTTGATTTATCTCCTCTTATTTTCTTTATTCAAATTATTCATTTATTAATCACAATATATGACATAGTATATTTTGAATGCCTTTTTGTTTAACTTTTTCTTTAGAGTTATATAAATCTTTCAATTTATCCATAAATTTTAGAAGTCTCATTAGAACATTATCTAGGTATTCTTTTTGCAGTCTCTCATATACTTTTCACTTTTATTTGCTCTTCTAAATTATTTATTTCTAAGCTTCCTTGGACCTTCTTTAACATCTATATGTCATTATTTTGTCAGTGGATTTGCTTTTCTTTACAAGTTAATATTATTCTCTCAGTCTTTAAATCCTCTAATAGGCCCACACGGACACTGGAAACGTGCCTAAGTTTATTGAATTTCTCATTGTGAGGTCAGAAAGCCTGAAGATTTTGCTCTCCAAGAAAGTTTCTTGTATGCTCAGTAATATCTAGCATATGGCCATTTTCTAATTCAGCCTTTTGGGCAATGCTATCTTTGTCTAGACTGCTATAGAAAACTAATTTCCTTAACCTTCAAAAGTCTGAGAGGAATGTAAATCAGTGACTGTGTTGGTGGAGATGGAACAAGTGAGGTACAGGTTTGAGAAAGGCTACCATTCAGGGGTTGAAAAAAGTATTATAAATGAATGCATGAAATGAAACAATGTCTATTAAAATTTTTGATGGGAAGGTGATGAAAGTTAAGAAGGGGCATGAATTTGACCAAAGCATATTATATAGATGTATGTAAATATCACAATAACTCCATATCCATTTGGTACTTTTAATGTGTTTATAAAAAAGAAACAAAATATATCATAAGCAAGAAAAAAAGGAAAAATGTAAAAATAGATAGTAATAATCTTTATGACAGAAATTAGGAAATAGTATTCAAACAAATTACAAACTTTTAAAAATCATAACCTTAGTCTGATTAATTGAAAGTGAAGAAGTAAATTATGAATATTATCTTAAGAGAGTGGACATTAAATAAACACTTCCTTCACAGAAAAGATAACAAAAGAGTATTTTCAATTGTCATTTTATAGGCAATTATTATTTAAAGAGTATTCAAAATGCTTTTGGTTGCAACATAAAAATATAGTCATTAATTAATAAACCTAAAAAAGTAAAAATTTAAAAATTAAACAGGTTGTTTGGGCCTCCAAAAGCATCCAAAAAAGGATATAGTGAATCTTCTGCTTTAATTGATACGAAAATATTTTTGAGATAGTGCTTAATTCAATGGTATAATAGTAATCTAGCATGCTTGCTACCCTGGACTTGATCCTGAACACCACCAAAAGAAATTGCATTGTACTATATGAAACCATGTGATGTACTGTTTTCATGAATGTTGAAATATAACTTAAAGTTTGACCATGAAAAAAGTATATCTGAGGGAAGTGAAAGAGGGTACTCCAAGTGTTTTATTTTCCTTAACAAACATTAAGCATGCAAATATTTGACATTCTCCCAACATTAAAGGGCTGAGTATAAGTGCATTATTGTTATCTAAAATGCTATAGAGTGAAGACAGGTAATACTATTCAAGTTTGTAAAGGAAAAAAAAGTAAGTGTGAGTCATTCTACTAGATGTAATCAAGATTTTTCTGAACATTCTTTCATGTAGAAATAAGTTTTGAGAGCAATTACAAAAATATGTCTTAGAAATTTGATTTGATTCTCTCTTTTCCATTTCACCTAGATCAGTGATAAATTTCCGAACCCACAAATGTACATGTTTGAAAACAGTTTGATTACAAAATTTCATGGATACACTGTGTCATCTCCATGGGAGTTAAAAATATAAAAAGAAATAGGAAAATCTCTTACTTGAAATTACAATGATTCTGTATTTAAATTGCATTGCTCTCATCAAAGAAATGCCACTGGAGTGAAAGGAAGAAACATTGGAAAACACGCTATTTATATTGGTTTTTAGTGTATGAAAAGGCCTCTCTTCCAAATAAATGTCAAAACACACCATAAATTTTGACAGTAAACATCTGTATGCAATGTTATTGCCCTACAAATTTGTAAAAATTGTCTTCAATCTCCTCAAAATAATGGGTCAACTGTAACTTTCTGAATTCATACATACATACATACACTAATAAAATCAAGTTGCTGTAAGATATAAATTTCAAAGCAGAAACTAATGTGCACAATTAGTGGAAATTTTAGGTAGAAGGAATTAAATTGTTTAATAAAGATTATTATTTGCTTTCAAATTTTTCAGTATTTGAAATCATCTATTTTACTTTGTCTAAGGTATGTCCAGAGACATAGGAGAATTTTGGTTTTCATGTGCAAATATCGGATTCGTTTCAGATAATTAAAAACCTTTTAATCTGACAATTTAAGAAACTTGTATGTATTCAATATTTAAACATATATGAGGCATTTTTACTACTATAAAAAGTAATTTTATGTCACTGAGAATAAAATTTCATATCAATTTATATAGCTGTTTATCTACACAAATACTCTTGTGTTTATATGTTTCTATACATCTTTTACAACTAAATGATAAATTTGGTATCTCTGAGGTACTGTGCAGTATTTCAAAACCTACTAAAGTAAATCTGATATATTTTCTTTACTTTCTAGTATAGAAATATGTTTACATATTTGAATATCATTATCATTATTTTGGATGAGCATCTTTCATATATGGCAATCTTTTATCTTTCTATTCAATTAATTTTAGTATGATTAAATTCACCATACCATACCAGTGTTTTTAATATTTTCAATTACATTTTCAAATTCCCTGTATTAGTTGAGTAGAATGAATCTAATTTTCTAATATATTGGTTGTATTTAAATTTTTATTCCAAATAGTTGTTCAAAATTTTGCAAAAATTGACCTCAGAGCTTTATAATATGGGGAGCCATGGAGTTTGGGACAGAATTTTATTTGGCTTTTCAATATTATGTAGAAACACAAGCAATTGTGGGCCCTCCTTCATTGTGGTGAGATAAATCCTTAGTACTCTGTTAAAATTGTTATCTATTGAAATGATTGATGAAAATTGAATAATTGTGTGAATGCATACCTTATTTATGTACACAGAGAAGGTCGTGACATTAATTTAAAAGATTTAATATTACTATGATGCATAATTATACATGATATGTTATGGGAGTAACAGATTAGAAATGTGAACAAGTTGGAGGGAAATATTTTATTTACCAGAAGAAAAATAATGACTACAAGAAAAATTCATCTACCACATATTCAAAAGCCATTGTGAAGTGAGACACATGTGGTGTACTATGGGTGAGTTGTGAGACTGGCCTGAGATGACTGTTATTTTGCCACAAAAGAAATATACTTGGGAAATAGAATTTGGAATGACTGTGTCCTCACCTTAAAATTCCAATGATACACATTCTGTGTACTAGGACTATGCTACACTAGGATGTTAAATTCATGTACAATATATGTGTATGTATACAAAGACAAAAAATAAAACAAAAGATACATAGATGGTAAGAGATAAAAATATGTTGATACTAAAGAGACAGAAATAAGAATAATTTTAAAGAGGGACAATAGAATGAAAATAGAATGCAAAAGTATTGCTGAAAACATGGCCATCACAGTTTTTTTCTTACAATGAAGATCACCCAGAAACTCTGGGTATTTAAAGTTTTCCAGAAAACACAGAAGGTTTAGGGTTTTGAAATAATGGTGAAAATGGCAACTACACACACCAGATGCTCACAGTACTAGGCTTGGCCTAGCCAAAGGCATTCAGATATATACAAAATATTAACATAAATTCTTAATAATAACCAACTTCAAAGTATATTACAAAGCAATAGCAATAAAAACAGCATGGTACTGGCACAAAAATAAACATGAAGTCTACTGGAATGGAATAGAGGACCCAGATATGAATCCACACTACTACAACCACCTCATTTTTGACAAAGGTGCCAAACATATGTGATGGAGAAAAGAAGGCCTCTTCAACAAATTTTGCTGGGAAAAGTGGTCCATCTGCAAGAAACAGACACTAGATCCAAATCTATCACTCTGTACTAGTATCAACTCAAAATGGATAAAGGACCTTAATATCAGACCTGAAATTCTGAAGTTACTACAGGCAGGAGCAGTAACACTCTGGATCTAATAGGTAGGCAAAGACTTCCTGAATAGAAACTCAGTGGCTCAGCAACTAGGAGAAAGGATGGATAAATGGGGCTTCATAAAATTAAAAAGCTTCTGCACAACAAAAGAAATGGTCTCTAAACTGAAGAGCCTACTCACAGGGTGGGAGAAAATATTTGCCTGCTATACATCAGACAAAGGACTGATAACCAGAATATACAGGGAACTAAAAAACTAAACTCTCCCAAAATTAATAAACTAATAAACAAATGGGCAACTGAACTAAACAGAAATTTCTCAAAACAAGAAATTCAAAAGGCCAAAAAAATCATGAAAAGATGCTCACCATCTCGAGACATAAAGGAAAGCAAGTCAAAGCCACACTAAGATTCCACCTCACTCCTGTTAGAATAGCTATCATCAAAAACACTGCTACAAACATGTGTTGGTGAGGATGTGGGGAAAAAGGAACCCTTGTACACTGCTGATGAGAATGCAAGCTGGTGCAACCACTCTGGAAAAAAATTTGGAGGGTTCTTAAAAATCTAAACATAGACCTGCCATATGATCCAGCAATCCCACTTCTGGGGATAAACCCAAAGGAATGCAACACAGGTTACTCCAGAGGCACCTACACACCCATGTTTATTGCAGCATTATTCATGATAGCCAAGTTATGGAAACAACCAAGATGCCCCACTAATGATGAATGCATCAGGAAAATGTGGTATTTTACACAATAGAATTTTACTCAGTCATGAAGAAGAGTGAAATCTTATCATTCTCAAATAAATGGATGGAACTGGAGGACATCTATCTGAGCAAGGTTAGCCAGTCTCAGAAGAACAAAAATCGTATGTTCTCCCTCATATGTGGACTTTGGATCAAGGGCAAATACAGCAATGTGTTTGTACTTGGGTCAGAAGGCAAGGGGAGAGCACAGAAGGGAGATATGGGAATAGGTAGAAAACACAAAACATGAAAGCATTTGATGTCCCCACTCCAGAGGAACTAATACAGAAACGTTAAAGCAACAGAGTTAAACATGAGAAGGATATCAGGTACCAATGTAAAGCTCAGTCAGAGATGAATTCACTTGGGTTGTAACACATTTGTACATGAAAGCAATGCTAGCAATCTCTCTGTATAGCTATCCTTAAGTTAACTAGCAAAAATGCTTTGTCTTCCTTATTGTGCTTATGTCTTCTCTTCAACAAAATTAGAGATAAGGGCCAAACAGGTTCTGCCTGGAAGTGATGGGTGGGGGGAGAGCATGGGGGAAGGGGACAGCATGGAAAAATGACCCAAACAATATACACACCTGTGAATAAATGATTATAAAAAAGAGGAACAAAAACATTATCATATAAAATGTGAAGTCTGACTATAGAAAGAAAATAAGTAATTTCCCTATAATTATAAGAAAATTAAAAAGTATGTATGGTAGTACATACTTAAACATTCATTGCAAGTAGTATAAAAACACAAAAAGAAATTCAGAATTGAATATTTAAATTAAAATATGACATACAGAGATTATAAATACATATTAATCATTGCTTTTAAATATCTGTAGAAGTTTTACAAAGTCACAGATGAAGTATATCCCCAAACTCACAGAAAAAAAATATTATTGTAAGATGATACCTCATCTCTGCACACAAAAAGGTTTCCAGCAAAACTAAACTTCTTAATGAGTGTCTCACTTCAGAAGGAGAAAGATAACCAAGGTGGTTATATATTCCTACTGTCAGGTTAAGACTAAATTCGTGTAATAATGATGGACATTAATCAGAAAAAAGTGAGTACTCATATCTGGATGGAAAATATATTGTGATTAATGAGATAAGAAAATAATTTCATACAGTCAATGTAAAGTGATAAGTATATATGAGAGAATACTGAAAATAGCTAACTAAATTATAATTTTAAAAAGAAAAGAATCTAGAAGACAAATCAAATAATTATTCCACCACCAGTAAATATGCCCAAATAATTATGAAAATAAGGTGCCAATACCTAGATATAATCTACTGGGACTGGTGAAAGTCAGGGAATCAATTAAATAAAATCTATAAAAGAAAAGCAAAAAGAAAAATATGTAATCTGGACAGGGTGCATTTTTAAACTGACCTAAACTCCTTGTTTGACAATTTGACTCTTACCAGGACAAAACAGAAGTTTGAGGAAGTTTCTACATTCACAAAAATAAAATGAATTAAGGTGGACATGTATTCTGCAGAAAGATTTGACTAGGATAAGAAATAAAGGATTTACATAAGTTAACAATAGATATGAATAAGTATATATGTTTATATATTTTCATATATTAAAGTAAAATATATTGCAAATACAAAGATAAACCATGATTATCTGAAAGGAACAATGAAAAGCTAACATAATACATGGGAGAAAGAGCAGTAAGGAGATAGTATCAGCAAACATTAATTAAGCAATCAACTCATCATAAACCAAATAATTGTAAAGGAAATGCTAAAACCTAGAAAAAAATATCTACTACAACTCTCAAAGTTCAAGGAAAAGTTACTTTCTAGCAGGAATCCAGGAAATGTTTTTTTTTAATAGGATACCTGTAAAGGGAAACTATCATTCTTGCCCAAGCTGGATCTTATTGAGCCTGCATGAAGTTTGTCCTAACAATAGAATTGTGAGAGTTTCTGACATTTAAATGAAAGCAAAACAATACGGCCTCATACTCCCAGTGACAGAATGGGCCTAATCCAGGGTATAAAGTTTAAATAATTGGGATAATTTTAAAACAAATAAATTTAAAGCAAATAAAACATGACATTTTGATGTTAGAACATAAACATTCTGAGGAAAGGGTTAAGAAATAATTTACAGGAGCCAATGTAGTCACAAGTATATATGTGAGAATGTTGTAAAATGGATATAACACTTAAACTGAAAAGAGTTCAGAAGACAATAATCGAAAGATTAGCTCATTGTGTATTAGGACACTAATAATAGAAAGAATAACAAATAGATATATTCTAATTAAACTTCCAAAAGTCATTTATAGATTTAAATTTGCATAAATATTAATAAATGATAGAAACTCTTATCTGCAGAACATTAGTTACCAGACACCATTAAGAAGTTTCCTAAGCACTGAGTAGTTAGATTTCACCAGAACAATGTTAGAAAAATGGACTGGAAATTTTCATCCCCAAATGAAAAAGCAAACCAACTTGGGTACATTTTCTCAGTCCCTGGATAGGCCTAAATTATGATATTGAAGATTTCCATGAGTAAAAATTAAAAATTTGAAGATAAATTCATACAAAAAGTGATTTAGAAACTTCAGAATGAAATATGTTGAGATTAAAAAACATTATTATGAAGAAGTAAAAAATTCTAATCAGAAATATGAGAGATTAATAAAAATGAATCATTAAAATCGCATGGAAAATCAAAGAAATTCCAGAAGAAAGCTATTAATAACTTCATCATATATGAGAATGATTAAAAATAGATGACAAAATTAAATAGTTATAATAAGCAGTATCAAAATGCAGGATACATTTGAAATTGAACAATAATAGATAATAAGTAAAATATATTACCTAGTCACACAGGCTTAATATGGTTATTAAATAGTGGGTAGATGAAAGTTAATAGGAAAAGGTATAATTTTAGTAAGATTTGAACATTCAGTGTGTAATCCAACTAATATGTCTTCATGCTCTCATCATCAGGATGAGCCTAGGGTGTGATATAAAACACTTATAAAAGATGTAAACCCCTGAAAGCAAGCAAAATAATGTATACATATATAACAGCACAAAATAATTTATAAAGACATAAAAATGAATATTTTGCCAGAAATAATGAGAATAAGTATTGTAAGAAAAAACTGATCAAAATAGATTATTAAAATGAAAATTAATAAAGATGGGAAAATTCCAGATAACATAAATTATGTAATCAATGCAGTATTACATTGGTAATTCCTCATAGATAACTTGTGACCAAATGTCATTTTTGGACCTTTTCTATTATTGTGATACTGAGGTTACATTGTGAAATTTGCCAAAGTTCTTTCAATACAGTACAATACACCATAGTTGAACTCACCCCCTCCATCATTCACCTTTATCCCCCCTTCTCTCATTCACTGAACAGTTTTAACATTTCACACATGAGTGCATACTATTTCCACCATAATCCCCCTCCTACATCCTTTCCATACATCTTCCCTCTCAAAGTGCAAAGACCCAGACAGCACCAGTTTTATCTTCCTGTTCTACATTTTTGAAAAAAAGACATTCTCACTTGTATAATGAAGCTATACAAGAAGCTTCATTGTGATATTTCCACATATATATGTACTTTAACCTGAATTTGTTCATCCCCTCTATTTCCTCATCTTCTACCTTGGTCTTGTTCTCATGTTGATTTTAACAGGTTTAAATATTTTATATCCATTCTTATACAAAAGTATATCAACTATATTCACCTTCTTAACTTCCTTCTTTTTCCATCCATCTCCCATTAGTGATTTCCCCTTTTTGTGACATGTTTTTCATAGTATTGCTTATATTGGTATTGGACTTATCTTCTGCATAATAGAGAAGCATGTGACCTTTGGCTTTGTGAACCTTGTTAACTTCACATAAGATTAGGTTTTCCAGTTCCATCTATTTACCTGCAAATGACAAAATTTTATTCTTCTTAATGGCTGAATAAAATACCATTGTATATGAATTCCACATTTTCTTAATCCCTTCATCAGTAGATCATCTTGTCTGGATCCAGAGCTTAGCAATTGAGAGTAATACAGCAATAATCATGGGTATGCAGGTGTCTTTATTGTAACCTGAGTTACATTTGCTTAGGTAGCCAATTGTCATTTGATGTGTGAAGAGACAAAAATTCTATATTGCCCCGTAACTTTCACGTACACAGTTTTAGCAGCCAGGTGAAACAACAGTATTTTTATTGCCAAATAATATAACTTATTGTTACACTGTCTAGGAGGGATCCTGCACTCTTGAAATTTCTAGGACTACTCCCACATTTAGACACAGCTTTCCTCATGATCTTTATGAAGTGTAATTTTTGACTGTATCCTTTAGTATTTTTTCATGATTTTATCAGTTTGTATTGTTATTATTTCAGCACTCTCAGACCCATTTCTCAATATGTTATTGCTATATTCAACTTACTGATTTTTAATTCTTTCATCACAGGACATTTTATATCAACTTCTGAAAGGGATTTTTTTCCTTTTTGCCTATATGTATTTCAGAAATTGAGTAAAAATTCAGTTATCTTTGGCTTGGCCATTGCTAGTTCTTTGGACATGTGCTTGGGTTCTTAAGAGATTTTCTTCTAAGATCTCTAACTCCTCTCAGGTGGATTTTTTGTGAACTGGGATTATAATTTACCTTATGACAACCTGATAATTCACCTTACACACTCAAATGTTTTGGTAATGCTACTCGGAATTTCACAACACACTTTTTTAGTGTTGTGTTGGGGCTACATTGTGGCATTTACAAAGGTTCTTACAGTATATTAAATATGTCATACTTGACTTCATCTACTCCATCATTCTCTTTATCCTCCCATCACACATTCCTGGAATGTTTCCATTTACATAAATGTATATTTGGGTATTTTTCATATCACCTTCCTTCATTCCTTCCCCACATCCTCCCTACTCTCACTGGCACTAAACCCCCCCCCACCAAAGACATGACCTATTTCAATGTCCTGTTCCCCAATTATGTAAAAGAAAAAATATCATTTTTGTTTAAGATAGCTGTACAGGGAGCTTCCTAATGATATTTCTAGCTATTTATGTAGTAAAACTCACATTGGTTCATCTCTTCCATTTTTCTTCTTTCTCCCTCAGTCCCTGGTTATTTCAACAGGTTTAAAATTCTACATTCATTCTTATATAGAGTGACCATATTCACCTTCTTACCTTCCTCCTTTTACCATCCTTCTCTCACATGTAACCTTCCCTTAGTGTGACATATTTATAATATATTCTACTTAGGTACAGACATATTTTTAATAATTATTTTAGAGTGCAGAAGAGGGGTTTGTATTCATTCCATCTTAATGTTTTCCTTCTTTTCTAAAATATAGAGCAAGGGATTTGTCCTTTTTCTCTCAGTCATTGTACAAAACTTTACATTTCTTTGTATCTTCTTTAAAATTAGCCATTTTGTCATATTAATACCAATGTATTTTGTTCTATGACATCTAAGTGCCTCATTTCTTTGTTTTTCATGAATTTCAATCTATCTCTATGGACAGGTTTTGTATGACATTCCTTACCATCATAACACATAGAAATGTGGACCTTCCTTTTGGACTTTTCATCATGAAGACTAAAGCTATCTTCATATTCTGTTTCCTTGATAATGTTTGTGTACAGAAACCAACTTATTTTATTCTGTCCATTTATGGTCTGAGAAAAAATGTTTTCCTTTACACTATTGACAGTGGGTTTAAGTTCTTTCCAATTTTATGACAGTTTTAGTAGCGTTTACGTATTCTAATATTGTTATTATTTTCTATATGTTTTGCTTTTAATTCATTTATATCAAGAATAATTACATTTCTTCCATTAAAATGCAATGTTTAATTTTTCAATTATATGTCACATATAAATGTTATTGTTTCTGCTTCAGTAATTTTATTATCTTCTCAATATAATTTTTGTAAAAGGTGAAATGTATTTTTAGGAATTTTCTTTTAAATTTTATATCTTTTAAATTTATATCTTCTCTTAGATTGGCAATTCCAGGCATTGTTATCCTGTTGCTAAATTGATTTTGTGTTTGTCATGTCAGGAATTTCCTCAAAATTTTATTTTGTCTTGGAAGCTGTCAACTACTCCATGCTTTGTAACCACTGAAACCACACTATTAATTTGCCATTTCCACATAACATAGTTTTGCTAAACTTTATAGATTTCTATGGCATTTAGATTTGATCTTCACAACTTTTTAATATCTGTCTTTTCTTTTTCAACGTTTGCAATTGACTGCATAATGTTTACTTTTTCAACATTATCATGCAATCTGCTCAATATATGACTGCTCCATCCAAATTAATGATTAACCATTTCATTATAATATGACTTGTAAGTTAATACCTCAAAGATCTTTTTACTTTGATTTTTTTACATACATTTTAAACACTATTTCACTGAAAATGATGTTGGTCAGTCCAATAAAATATTTGAGTCATAACTCAAAATAATAGAAGTCTTTTAAGTTCTCCAAGTTCATCAGATTTGAATAGGTTTTTGTCCACTTCATAGGCAAGGGGAGAACAAGTCTTGCTTATTATCTCTTCCCATCAAACTTTTATTGATTTTATTTTGCAAAATGTTTCTCATGTGAAAATGTGTGTATCATATTGAGGTATTAGCATCATTCTGTAATAATTTCTAAGCCATGTCAGTGAGTTTTATCTTTTGGATTTCAATCGTTTTCATTTTTAAAAAAATTAATTACATCTTTGTTAATGAAAGATAGAATTCAAAATCGACACCATTGTCAGACTTTGTGTTGAACCTTCCTAAAGTAGAACTGTGAAAACAAGAATTTTGACCTTCTCAAAGAGCAACCTTTGCATTGCAATTTTAACTTCATGTTAAGTGTGGATCACGTGTCCACAGTATTTGGTTGATAGAATGTTCAAAATGGTTCCTTTTAAAACCATTGTTGACAATTATTCATTCTATTGTGTCTTCTTGCAAATTTATAATTTCTTAACATTCTCATATTAATGCATTTTGTACTCTAACATTCACATGCTTATTTTTCTTTTTTCTTTTTATGAATTTTAGTTTATCTCTATGAACTTTCTTTATGCTTGTCTAGGGTCATTATGGAAAATAGAACTGTTGACCTTGTTTAGTATTTTCAACCTGAGGTTTGAAAACTCCCCCGCACTTTAAGTTTTCCAGGTAGCCATTATATTCTAAGGTCTGGTTTTGAACACTACCAAGGAAAGAATGATTTACCTTTTCTGGATTTGTGCTGGATTTATATTTGATCTTTGTTACTGAATGTTATAGTCATCTACCTTTGGTATCCTTGCTTTGTCATATTTCTTAGGTGTTTGGCAATGTTGATTTACATATGTAATTGAATTTTTTCCTCAAAATATGTTATTCATTTTTTCAAACAAAATACTATCATATATTCATGATAAATTTACACATTTGCCACTTTGAAATATTTATTTTCTTCTCTTTAATATTAATGTGCTCCATGAATAGTGGAATGTATTTTGAAAACTAGTTTTTTCTATCTTTACATTTCCCATTGTGTACATATTTGCAAAAACTGATTTGCAATTCCTGACATAAGTAACCTGTAGCTGATTTGATATTCTTTGTCATTGTGATGTTAGAAATTTCCATAAATTACTTTTTGCCCTTGTAACCATACTACATTAGCATTTAAGAGTCAGTTGAGATCAGGCTAGTAATTTATAATTGCCACGAAATTTTTTTGTTTTTCATTTTTTGAATTCTTATGCCATTTCAGGCTTATTGAACTTTAAAATTTCCCAGGATCATGCATGTAGACTTAGACATAATCTTTCCTTTATGCTATGAGGAACATAATTTTAATATGTCTTCCATTATTTTATCTTATTTTCATACTCAAAATTTAATAGTTATTTCAGTACTCCCATGAAGAATTCCAATTTTGTTATATCTCCAACCATATTACTGTTTATTTTATACTTTTAACAAAGGACTATTTATAACTTAGTGTCTAAAAGAATTGTTTTCTATTTTATATGTACATTTCTATAAGAACAGAATTTTCACTTTCTTTAACTCCTCTGGAAAGATTTCTGAATCCACACTCCTGATTTTACCTTTTTCACCAAAAAATAATTGCTAACTTAGTGTCTGAATGAATTTTCCTTTGATTTTTTTGTACACATGTATCAGCACTTGGGTAGCAATTTAATGTCCTAGGCTAGATCCATCCTGTTGCTTCCAACAATTCTTCAACTTCTTAGGAGGTCCCTTGGCAGTTCTGAAAATGCCTCAAATTCAAGCAAGTCCTTGTCATCTTCATGTATACTGTGAACAAAAGGGAGGTTGCCACGTCCTGAACATTTATTTGTATCAGATGTTACAAGCCCTATTCTGGTAAATATTTAAGTATATCAAGGTATTTGTACATTTCCTTAATAATAAATTCACAATGGTGTCAGCTAGATTTTTAATAATGCTTTCTGAAATTTTTTATTATTTTCTAGAATATAGTGATAATACTCACATGCCTTTTTAATCTAGTTACTGAAGTGAACATTTTTTTCCATCATAAATAATTTGACTTTCATCATTTCTTATCATTTATATAGAAATAAATTTTTTACAAATAATATTTGACATTCAAATAAAATTTTATAGAGAGCTAAAATGACAATCCAAAAATGCCATCCACTTGGGTACCATATAAAATAAAATGATTTCTTCTCTGGAAATCATTTTATTTATAATAACAAGTAGAAATGTACAGTTATATGTTTACATGCTTTTATTAATAGTCTATTTAACCTGTACCTCATCAGACTATTATCACATTTTCTGATTTCTCACAATTCACTTTTCTTTTTTCTTAATTTAAAATTTTTTATTTTCTACTGTAATATCTGAGAGTCTGTTTTCTTTGTATATTTTCTCATAAATTTCCATCTCTTGTTCTTTCTCTCTCTCTCTCTCTGTATCTATCTATCTCTAGCTGAATGTGTTTCCTGTTTGGGCATCTCCTGTCATATTAAAATATGGTCCTCAATTTGTAGACATTTTTTCCTGAGGTCTGAAGCTACCTTCATAGTCTTAGTTTTGCTGAGAGTCTTTGAATACTCAGGGCTGGAGGACTGAAGCAAACTTTTTCTCACTCCCTTGTTATTATGGAACCTAACTGTGCCTAACTGGAGGCAAGAGGAGATGCAGAAAGGCCACAGGGTAGACAGATAGAAAATTGGGACCAGGTGTTCTGGGCACTTGGATGCAGATGCACAGCAACCTCATTGCTTCTTTTCCCTATTATTCTCTTCATTTTCTCTGCTTTTCTCTATCTTTATTCTTTAAGGCCTTACTCATTTACAGTTCTTTAAAACCTTTCTTCTAAAATCTTTTTTCTTTCTATTCTTTAAAACCTCACTTCTAAAGTCTTCTTTTCTCTTCTTTAAAGTCTCTTTCCTTAGACTTGCAGTGCCCTATACTTTTTCTTAGCTTTTCTTTAGTATTATCTCTCTTAAAGTCTTTGTCCCCACACTTGCACTGTCCCATGCTTTCTCTTTAGCTTTCTTAAAGTCTAAGCCCTCAGACTTGCTAGCAATTCACCTTTAGCAATTCTTTTCCCTTCAGCAATCCTCCCTTCTGCAAATCACTTCCCCCCAGCAATCTCCCAACAGCAATTTCCCTTCAGCCAAAAACACCCCGTCAAAAATCTTCCTTCATCCCCAAATCCTCCCATATCCAAAAGCCTCACATTCTACAGATTATTTGAAATAAACATCTTAGGAAAAACAGCTGCTCTGCGTCTTACTCTAGCCTTATTCTGTGGCTGGACTGTGCCAAACTCAGCTTACAGAACATTGAGTAAAACTGTGCTAATGTCCTCATAGGCTTCTGCTACTCTGCTCTCCACACAAGCTAATTTTTGTATGATCATACAAACTGTGTCTTTCCACTTCTCTATTTGTAGGGGGTTTAAATTTTCCTGTTTGATGAGAGTTCCAGTAGAATCTCTGTAGGTTTTTATACCCTTATTACATTTTTATTGGTGTTCAGCATTTGTGGTTTATTTTAGTGATGTTTACTATTGCATAATTTATGCTACTGGATATTTTCCTTTTATCTCAAAAATTAATTTCTTAGATTTTCAATTTTTGTCACTTATACAGTGAATATTATGTTTTTGACAACCCGCAAGTTTTTTGTTTTCTCATTAATTTGAATATGTTTTCCAAAAACACCAGACACATTTTAAGAATGATTTTCCTTCCATATTTATTTTTTGCATTGAGCATATATTGCTAAGGATTGTTTGTGAGTCCTCACACAAGTAGCCTATTGTCAGCTTCATATTCTTTGACATTGGGTATGAGAAACTTAAATTCTGTATTGACCTCATAATCTTCATGTAATTAGTGTTTATTAGCAAGAGGAAGCCAACTGATGAATTAGCTGTTGTCAAGTAATATTTTTTCTTACACTTTCTAAATTTCTAACAAATTTTATTTTGTCATAGACTGTTGAAATTTCAGAGCTATGTTGGGCCCAGTGAAAGCCACAAGAGTAGGTGAACGTTATACAGCCTGTCATTGAACCACTCCATCCTTTGATCTATTGCTTTGTGTTTTATAAAATATATCCTGGATAACACTTTGCAGACAGAGAAAGAGCCCAAGAGACTAGAGAAGAAAAATATTGTTGAAGACTAACTAGAACAAAATATAGCCCTTGGTATCCTGTTCAGAGAAAACTGTAAGATTGGGAAAGTTACTACATAACTGTAAATAATAACTCTGAAAATTATTTGGCTGGCTTCTCCAGTCAACAGACATGTAGTGACTGAATGACCTTTTTAAAAAATAACCCTATTTTTGTTTCCCAAATGCACTTTAGTGGCAGTGATAAATATAAGCTTAAATCTAAAGGATGGAAAATAATCCTCTAACCATATGATGCTGAAAAGCAAGCAAGAGGACCTATACTCATATCTGAAAATGCAGATTAAAAACTATAAGTTAACGTTAATTTATTATTATGGAAAATTAGTTTATGTAAAGGTAATTTTATATTCATAAAGGAACACATTAAGAAGAGATAAAAGTTGTGAATAGATGCAGATTGAATGTTGATACACTCAACTTAATAAAAAATACTGAACCAAAAAGCACCAAAATTACTAACACAAATTAATCTGTATTATTTGTGACATGATTATTTTGTTATTTTTGTATGTTGAATATTGATCCATTTAAGTGGCCAGGTTTTTCCTCTTTTTTAACTTAATTATGCAGTAGTCAGTTCTTTAACATCATTTTGCATATCAGTTAATGCTACTTGAAAAAATAATTTTTAATAAATCTCAATATAAATTTTCTCAACAGGGCAAAGTATTTAAGGAGTTTCTTTTTCAACTGCATTTCCTTTGACATAAATATTTACTTAAATAGATTTGTCATTCCTGGCCAAAGTAACCTGGCACCAACTTGATTTTCTTTGATATCATGATGACTTAAACCATTAGAACTATATTCTAGAAAAGATAGTGAAATTTAGGACTGCCAAAGAAAATCACATCACTATTTTTTCTGAATAAATGTGAAAGCATAATGCAAATACCTGGATATACTCAAATTTTCAGAAGAAATGCATCTAGATAATGTTAAATCATCATCTTTTCTTCAGAGTGGAGAAGGTATTCATGAATGTTCTTTTTTGAAAAAATATTTGAAGATTTTAAATTAAGTTGATAAATAGGTCCATACATTATTTAAAATATCTTTGAATTATTGTTTGAGTAGATTAGACTTTTAGTTTTACTTAATTAGTGTTGAACTGGGTGTGGGTTCATTGTGGTGTTTACAAAAGTTCTTACAATATATCAAATATATCATACTTGAATTCACCATCTACAACATTGTTTACCATTTTCTCCTGAATCCTGGAATAGAGTCAACAGTTTTCCATTTACTTACATGGGTACACAGTATTTGCCCGATATATACCCTCCCACACAATTTCCCCATATCCTTTTCTTAAGAATTAAGATGGTATAACATACATAGGCTTTATTGTAATTTTTATATGGTAAGAAAAACTAAGTCCATTAACAATCCATCATTGAAACAGTGTAAAATCAGACTAAACTAAATTGTTCTTAATTCTTTTATACTCAAACAGTTATTAGGAAAAAGTAGAATATGCAAGAATGTTACACAATTTGGTAAAATATTAAGCAGAAAATCATATTTCACATTCCACAAGAGCATATTTTTAGATATAAACCATGTTCATAGAAATTACATAGTAAAACATTGATATAAGGTGAGTATTTAATATTAAGGTAGAAAATACATTGGTTAGAATGTGCTAAGAAATAATTAATTTTAAAAGTGAGGTAACAAAAGGGAAAGTAACTTTAGTGACTGTGGTAACAGATATTTACATCTATATTCTAGAAATAAAGAAAAAATTTGGTAAGATAAAATTTTAAAAATTCCATTCTCCTGTATTAATATATTATAACAGAATGACCATAAAACTTACATTTAATATATTCAAATTTTCATGAATAAATCATATAGTTAAAATCAAACCAGCATCTTCAAATGCTAAAAGTCAGTGGAAAGGACAAATTATCAGGTTATCATAACTTGATTTCCATTATAAGTACACATGAAAATATGTTAGAAATGGAAGAATTCATGGAACTCACAAGTAAATTGACTCAAGAAGATGATGACATTTTGTGTGCATTAAGAAGAGCCAGTCTTTATACATTAAATAATCATTTTAATGTTCACAGATGTAAACAGAAAAATCAATGAAACATACATTTTAATAGAAAACAATAAATTATAATTTATATAACAATAAATTATAATTTATTTTATAATGTGATAAAAGAATTAAGAAAACTGTAATTTAGTGTTGAAAAATAAATTCAGACATGTACATTAATGAACTGAAAACTAAAACAACCATCTATCAATTCCACAGACAGAAAAATATCAGAAGACAAATTTTTTCAAGTTACCCTTCATATACCTGGGTAATATTGAATAAAGTCCACACCTAAATTCAGATGTAATCCCTGGGAATTTTAAGAAATCTCTATCACCTTAAATCACCTTAAGGCCCTAGAAAAACAATAACACAGTATGCACTATTCACAAATAGTAAACTATTAGATTAGTTTCACCTGCATACTAAGAAATGAATAAATGAAGGTTATCACAACACAGAAGTTTTAGAAAATTTCCATCTACACAATGATGAATATAATTAATATTGCCTCAAATTAACCATGCAGAGAATGGACAAAATGAGTAAAATTTGCATAATAGAGGATATGAATTCAAACTGACTCCTCTATATATACTTAAGTACTTAGAAATATATATGATAGTCAACAGAGAAGAAAATAAATGTTTCGAAAAGGCCAAATAGTAATATTAAATATAAATGTGAGATAAAATATTAAATTGTTCACTGCATTTTAGATATAAAATAAAAAACAGGCATACAAACTAATGGAAGGTTTCAATATAAACAAAGAAATAAGCAAAACAAAAAAGATGCCACAAACAAAATACTCTATATTTTGCTTATAATAAGAAAGGAAAAAGTTAAAATCTGTACAAACCCAGTAAAGGAAAAACAGTATTTTCTTGAGAAGTTTCAAGATGAGACTAAAATTAGTCAACTTTCACATATATATAATAAGTATAGAAGATAAAATAGGAAAAAAATGTCATTGCATTTTCATGGAAAAAATATAAAAACAATTTGATTCACATGAATGAGGAAATACTGCAATATAAACCAAAAAATCACAAACAATGATGACACTACCTAAATAGGGCCTATTGCATCTTTTAATGGAAAGGAAACAAAAACATATCCATAGTTTGATAGTGTAGGATGAAATATAAAAACTGAAGAATTTTAACAAAAATGTGTGGAAATGGTAAAGTATTGGAGTGGTTTCTTATGCCTGCTGAATAAGGTGAACATGAAGGCTGCCAACCAATGTACAATTTTCAAATCTGATGACAAACATAATCAATGTAACAAAAGGATATCTGCACCAAAAATATCAAATAAAAGAAAGATTTACAATAGAATAAATACATTACTCCTATTCATTTAGTTTTTGTTTTGGGAGATGCTGATTGGATTTTACCCATATTCTTTGAACGTGAAAATGTGAATATATTATATGTAATTAGAAATTTCCCTTATTAATAAATATGCATACATATGACAATGACATTTTTGTTATGAAATTTTAAATTCTTTCTTTCGTTTGAAGAATTTACTTGTAGTGGTTTAATGTGTCCTGTCAATGTTAATGTGTTTTGTTATCATTTAGTTTTCTTTCAAGTTAATTTGTTGCTAGTTTCATATCATAGTAATTATATGGCAATATTGTAGTTACTTTTTAGATAAATTCATCTACCTACATGAAAATTCTTTATATCCCCATCTTAACTCCCCCTGTTATGTGGAAATGTGTCCCACCTTATTTGGAATCGTACTGAGATCTAAACTTTCATATATATGTTATGTTTTTCTGTAAATTTATTTACACAGAGTTGAAAGCAAGCTTAGTTAAGTAGGGTTAGGAACACTTTTAGGGATTTTTTTTCCTAGGTTGGTTCTGGTGCTAAATTTAGCCTTTATCCTGAAAGTTAAATTTTAGACTTTGTAATTTGTGACATTTTTATTTTATAATTTAATTGCATAAGTTGTGGTATTGATTAATTTCTGATTTCCCTGTTTTCTTTTTTCCTTAAAAATGCAATGGTCTGTTTTTAAATTTAATCATATATAGACTTAAAGTTATCTTTTTTTAATTTAGTAATATAATTTTCAGAGAGAGGTACAGTTTCTTAAATTTATAATTGTTATTCAGGAATGCAGATTACAGATTAGGAGGATCATGGTTACAGATCAGTACAGGCAAAAAGTGTGCAAGATAACTTCACAACCACTGGTTGGACACCATCACAACAACTGGCTGGGTGTGGTGGTGTGTGCATGTCATCATAGTGACACTGGTAAGCATAAATGATAGTATTGTCCTGGCCAGCCCTGACATACAAGCAAGACCCTATATCAAAAATAAGCAGCAAAAAAAGGCTGAAAGGGTGACTCAAGGGCACCTACTTAGGAAGTATAAGGTCCTGAGTTTAACTGCAAGTATGTTGAAAATAATTTTCTGCTATGTTTAATATTAACATATTTCCTGTTGTGAAATGTATTTTGAGATGGAGTTTCCTTGCATTTTTATAATGACCTTTGTATAAACTTTAGAAGTACTGGCCATATTGGCACAAGAAACTGTGGCCACATTGATTGTCTCTGCCTTTGCAATAACTGAATTGTCCTCAAATTCTATACTTTCTAGGTGATGTGTATAAACATTGCATTTAGCAGCCACTAGAAAATAAATTTTGAAACTTCTCATGCTACACTCCAGTATTTAGGAAAAATATGTAGATAACAAAAGTGAAATTAAAAAATACATACTACTAAAATATATGTTCATATATATGACACATAAATATGCATAAATGTATACATGAGATAAAAGGGGAAACTTAATAATTGCATTTTTAAGAAGAAAGAAAATAATCTAATCATGTAACTTAATAAATACTTCAACAAAAACACAAAAATTTGAAAAAACCATGAGAAAACACAAATTTAAAAATCACCCTCCACATGACAGAATGATCATGAATAGATGTATGTAAATACAGATATATGCTACTTAATATTTCAAAAGTGCAGGATAATCACAAAATTCCACAGAAATTTTTAAAAGGAAGCCAAAAATTATTTGGGGAAAAACTGTTGAAGTTGTTTTTGCTGGCTCTTAAAAACTGTGTACCTGATAGGTAAACAGGATGAAAGAGAACTCAGAAATTTTCTCATATCACAATGAAAACTTTTTATAATTGATAGCAACTAGGTTAAAGTGACAAAGAGAAATACTGAACCTAACATAAAAGCAAAAATATTCATGTAGAAAGCAATAATACTATTTGGAAATAATCTATTGGAATTTCCAAGTTGCAAGTAAGGTAAATTCTAATAAAATCATGAAACATGGAAAAAAGTAAGGTAAAGGTGAAAATAAGACTAATCTGTCAATGAAACTTACACACATGAAACTGAGTAAAATCTTAAAAATTTAAGGGGTATTCTTACATCACAAGGAGAAAGACACCCAAGATAGCCAATTACCACAATGAGCCCAGACTAGGATATTAATCATTAATACAAATCATAAAGTTATGCATACTCATATCTGGATATAAAATATACTGTGATTAAAAAAAGACTAAAACTAACTTGGAAGGGTCATTTTTAGGGTGACACATACTTATGACAAACTACTGTTAAATAAATAAAGTTTGACTTAACAAAACAAGGAAGAATGCCAGAAGATACTAAACAAATATTCCACCAAATACCAGAATGATTATGAAAGAAAAATGTCAATCACTTTACAATCTCTCGATCTATATCTACTAAAGTAACATAAATTCCATAAATACCCAGAAAATGGAAACTATCTTACCTAGAACTTATAGACTTACAAAACCTGCCTATTCAACATTGTCCTGTTGAGGATTAACAGGAAAATGAAGAATTTTGTTGAAGTTGACCTCCACAATGAAAACTGCAAGGATGGATACATATTTCCCAGACCAGATTTGCCTAGAAAAGATAATAGATATATGAAGTTGGAGATATTTACATATATATATGTATATAGATATATACAATATAATGAAATACATATACATAGAGAAATATATTTATATAATGAAAAATATATTGGGAACACAGAAATAAACAATGAATAATTTGGAAAGAGTAATAGAGTGTCTTGTTTTCAGGAATAACTACCAAAAATAGAGTATTACAATTGAAATGAAAACTAAAGGAAAAATTCCAAAATATATAAATTGAAAAGCTACCTCACTACATCAGAAAAAATGTATAAAGAAAATTGTAAATTCTAGATATAGTCTACTGCAATTAGTAAAAGTCACTGAAAAATGTCTTTGCAAAAACAATGTAGAAAAAGTTAAGAAGCATATTACCTAGAAAAGCTGAATTATAAGATACATTGGCTTGGTCTTACTCTTTCTTTATGAGGATTGCCCTGACAACAGAATTGTGACAGTTTCTGACCTCACAATGCCAAAGGCAGCCAGGATGGCATAGGTTCCCATATCAACAAGGGGCTTGTCAGGGATATAAAGATTAAGGGATGGATATAAACTTGTAAAAGAAAAAGCATACCTACAAAATTAAATTAGAGTTAGAAGAGGATTTAGAAATAAATAATATACAAGATAAAATAGTTTCAATTTATTGTATTTGTATTGCAGAGGTCTTTGACCTCTATGGTTAGGTTTTTTCCTAAGTATGTTATTTTATAGTAGGTTATAGTGATTGGGAGGCTTTTCTGTATCTCTTCTCAGCATGTTAGGTATTAATGTATAAATAACTACTCATTTTATATAAATTTTATGCTGCTGCTACTTCACTGTGTATATGAAGGTTAGTAAAATAATCTGGAATTTTAAGGAAGTTTCTGTTATCAAAATTAAAAACATAATCAATAAGCCCACAGATTCACTGTGCTAGTTTAGTGAAGATTTACAAAATTGATAGGTATTAAGTTCAGGATAACAGCTTCCAATACATTTTACGCTAGTAAGAAAAAAAATTTTTGATAAAATATACAAAAAACTAAAATTATGGAAATTGTGATAAGACAACTTAGTACTTCTTAAAAAAAGAAAAGATAAAAGACAATGTGGCAGACAAAACACACTGGCCATACTCCAATGTCTCCAAGTACCTCAAATTAACTCTCGGTTTGTAGCTAAAAAAAGAAGGAAATTTTTGAAAGGCCTAGGACGAAAACACTAAAAAGAAAGTCAGGTGATAACCTGGGTAAATAAATGAATACTAAAAGAAACAAAGGGAAATCTACTTGACTGAAAAGGAGACTATGATTGTGCAAGAAATAGAACAAAATGGACACCATGGAATTGAGAAAACTATGTTGAGTGGTTTCTAACAGGCTTCATCCCTACACAAATAATGTATTTGGTGTGGGGAGGATGAGAGAGCCTCCAAAAATAACATTAAGTATATTTATGAGATAAAAATTTTAAATTCACCATGATATTTGTATGGAAAAATCAATCTCACATCAATAAAACAATAAATCAACCACTCAAAAATTAACAAACTAATCATGTCTCAGATAACATTCATTGTTGCGGAACTTTTATAAAATGAGAAAACTTTTAAATCCAGTACAAACACAGAAAATAAAAATATATTGCCCTTTATTGGTCAAAATATTCAATTCTAAATCTCAACATATTACATTTGCATTTTGACATTCCCCAGGATTTATTAAAAATTCAATTTCTGTATTGGCAATTCAGAAAACTCATAAAATCAATGAAGTTTCAGAACTCATTATGAAATATCCAAAATGAGAAAACCACATTTTTATTATCTAGGATGTCTAGTTCGAGACATAGAACAAATTCATAGTTATGAATAGAAAACAAAACAGAGGAACAAAGAAATACACCATGGGCTTTTATTCAAGGAAAAAGAAGAATGAAATTTTGTTATTCACAAGTAAATGGATGGAAGTGAGCCAGGCTCAGAATGCCAAAAATTGCATGTTCTCCCTCACGTGGGGATTACAGACATAAAACAACTGCGCTAGTATTATTGGACAGAGGTCACAAACTAAGGAGAGAACACACACAGGAGGTATAGGGAAATGGAAGCAAATCTAAAACTTGAATATAGTTGAAGTGCTCATTGTAGAGGAGTGAATATAGTAATCTTAGATTGGCAGAGGTTACTATAGGAAGGGGCTAAGGAAATAATGAAGAGGTTGGGTAGAAATGAACCAGTGTGGGTTGCAATACACAAGTGCATGGAAGCAATGCTAGGAATCTCTCTGTATAGCTATCTTTATCTCAAACTAGCAAAAACACTGTCTTTCTCATAATCTTTTATGTTTTCTCTCCAACAAAATTGGAGAACAAGAGGGCAGAACCCTGGAAGCGGGGTTGGTGAGTGGGGCAGAGGTGGCCCAAACAATGTATACACATGAGTAAATGTAGAAATGATAAAATTACATGAAAAATACAGAGTAGAAGATGAAATTAATAAAAGTTTTGAGAGCTAAAGTAATAATGATACAAGTGATATAACAGTTAATAATCGAACTCTGTGTTTTTAGGGAAAATTAGTCTCAGGTTTTTTTATTTCTATTATTCATATGTCTATACAATGATTTGGACATTACTGCCCCCTTCACCTGCCCCCTCCCTTTCCCCGCACCCCTCCCTTTCGCCTCCACCCCCTCACTTCCAAGCAGAAAGTGTTTTGCCGTCATCTCTAATTTTATTGAAGAGAGAGTATAAATATTATTAAGGAGGACAAGGTTTTTTTCTAGGTGAGGTGAGAATAGCTATGTAGGGAGATTCCTAGTATTGCTTCCATGTACATATGTTACTTTCTAAATTGATTCTTCTTGAACTAATCTTTTCTCTAGTTCCTAGTCCCCTTTTCCTGTTGGCCTCTTTTGCTTTAAAGTCTCTTCATTAATTCATTTGCATTGAAAACAACAAATGCTAAATTTTGTTTAGGGGGGGCTTACATGCCTATGCTCATACCTCCCTAGTGTGCATTCGCCTTATGTGATCAAAGTCCTATCACCTTGTTGTGTTTACTCTTGATCTAAAGTCCACATATGGGGGAGAACATACAAATTTTCTTCTTCTGGGCCTGGCTAACCTCGCTCAGGATGACATTCTTCAGTTCCATCCATTTGTTTGCAAATGATAAGATTTTATTCTTCTTCATGGCTGTGAAAATTCCGTTTTGTATAAGTACCACATTTTCTTTCTTTTTTTTTATTCATATGTGCATACAATGTTTGGGTCTTCCCCCACCTTCCCCCACCCCATTCCTTACCCCCTCCAACAGCCCTCCCTCTCTCCCACAACTCCCTGGATACCCTGTGGAAACTATTTTGTCCATACCTCTAATTTTGTTGAAGAGAGAGTATAAGCAATAATAGGAAGATCCAAGGGTTTTTGGTAGTTGAAATAAGGATAGCTATACAGGGAGTTGACTCGCATTGATTTCCTGTGCATGTGTGTTACCTTCTAGGTTAATTCTTCTTGATCTAACCTTTTCTGTCATTCCTGGTCCCCTTGTCCTATTGGCCTAAGTTGCTGTAAAGTATCTGCTTTAATTTCTCTACATTGAGGGCAACAAATCCTATCTAGTTTTTTAGTCATCTTACCTATCCTCAAATCTCCCTTGTGTGCTCTCTCTTCTATCAGGTTATCAAAGTCCAATCACCTTGTTGTGTTTGCCCTTGATCTATTGGCCACATATGAGGGAGAACATATGATTTTTGGTGTTTTGGGCCAGGCTAACTTCACTCAGAATGATGTTCTCCAATTCCATCCATTTACCAGCGAATGATAACATTTCGTTCTTCTTCATGGCTGCATAAAATTCCATTGTGTATAGATACCACATTTTCTTAATCCATTCATCAGTGGTGGGGCATCTTGGCTGTTGCCATAACTTGACTATTGTGAATAGTGCTGCAATAAACATGGGTGTGCAGGTGCCTCTGGAGTAAACTGCATCACAGTTTTTTGGGTATATCCCCAAGAGTGGTATTGCTGGATCAAATGTTAGATCAATGTTTAGCTTTTTTGGTGGCCTCCAAATTTTTTTCCAGAGTGGTTGTACTAGTTTACATTCCCACCAGCAGTGTAAGAGGGTTCCTTTTTTCCTGAATCCTTGCCAACAACTTTTGTTAGTGGTGTTGCTAATGATGGCTATTCTAACAGGGGTGAGGTGGACTCTTAGTGTGGCTTTGATTTGTATTTCCTTTATGGCTAGAGATGATGAACATATTTTCATGTGTTTTTTTGGCAATTTGAATTCTTCTTTTGAGAAAGTTCTTTTTAGTTCAGTTCCCATTTCCTTATTCGTTCATTAATTTTGTGAGAGTATAGTTTTTTGAGTTCCCAGTATGTTCTGTTTATCAGTCCATTGTCTGAGGTGTAACTGGCAAATATTTTCTCCCATCCTGTGGGTGGTCTCTTCAGTTTAGAGACCATTTCTTTTCTTGTGCAGAAGTTTTTTAGTTTTATATGGTTCCATTTGTCTATGCTTTCTCTTAGTTGCTGAGCTGCTGGGGTGCCATTGAGGAAATCCTTGCCTATACCTATTACTTCCAAAGTATATCCTAGTCTTGCCTGTATCAACTTTAGAGTTTGGGGTCTGATATTAAGGTCTTCATCCATTTTGAATTAATACTAGTAAGAGTGATAAACATAGATCTAATTTCAGTTTTTTGCAGACTGCTAACCAGTTTTCCCAACAATTATTGTTGAAGAGGCTGTCTTTTCTTCATCATATATTTTTCGCACATTTGTCAAAAATAAATTGGGTATAGTTGTGTGGATTCATATTCGGGTCCTGTATTCTGTTCTACTGGTCTTCATTACTATTTTATTACTATTGATGTTTTCATTACTATTGCTTTGTAATATAATTTGAATTCGGGTACTGTGAAACCTCCAGCATTGTTCTTTTTGCTGAGTATTGCCTTGGCTATTTGTGGTCTCTTGTGTTTCCAAATGAATTATAGGGTAGATTTTTCAATCTCTTTGATGAATATCATTGGAATTTTGATGGAAGCTGCATTAAACATGTAGCTTGCTTCTGGTAGTATAGCCATTTTTACTATGTTGATTCTACCTATCCATGAACATGGGAGATCTCTCCACTTTTGGTAGTCTTCCTCAATGTCTTTCTTCAGGGAGGTTTATAATTTTCCTTGTAAGGATCATTCACATCTTTTCTGAAGTTTATTCCTAGGTAGTTGAGTTTTTTTGAAGCTATTATAAATAGAACTGTTTTCATTTGTTCTCTTTTTGTTCATTATTAGCCATAGAAAAGCTAATAATTTTTGTAGTGTATCCTGGCACCTTGCTATAGCTGTTCATGGTGCCTAGGCACTTTTTGGTAGAGTTTTTTTGGTCTTTAAGGTATAGGATCATTTCGTCTCCAGGATGGATTTTTTTATTCATATACGCATACAATGTTTGGGTCATTTTTCCATCCTCCCCCCACCCCCTTCCTTACCTCTCCCATCCCCTTGATACCCAGCAGAAAGAATTTTGTCCTTATCTCTAATTTTGTTGTACAGAGAGTATAAGCAATAATAGGAAGGACCAAGGGTTTTTGCTAGTTGAGATAAGGATACCTATACAGAGAGTTGACTAACATTGATTTCCTGTGCATATGTGTTACCTTCTAGGTTAATTCTTTTTGATCTAACTTTTTCTCTTGTTCCTGGTCCCCTTTTTCTATTGGCCTCAGTTGCTTTAAAGTATCTGCTTTAGTTTCTCTACGTTAATGGCAACAAATGCTACCTAGTTTTTTAGGTGTCTTCTCTATGCTCATATCTCCCTTGTGTGCTCTAGCTTTATCATGTGATCAAAGTCCAATTCCCTTGTTGTGTTGGCCCTTGAAGTAAGGTCTGCATATGAGGGAGAACATATGATTTTTTTGTCTTTTGGGCCAGGTTAACTTAACTCAGAATGATGTTCTCCAATTCCATCCATTTACCAGCAAATGATAACATTTCTTTCTTGTTCATGGCTGCATAAAATTCCATTGTGTATAAATACCACATTTTCTTAATCCATTGATCAGGAGTGGGGCATCTTAGCTGTTTCTATACAGTTTCTTTATCTACTTGTATTCCTTTTATTTCTTCTTCTTGCCTAATTGCTCTGGCTAGGAATTCCAGTATTATGTTGAATAGGAGTAGGGATAGTGGGCATCCTTGTCATTTTCCTGATGATGGAGGGAATGTTTTCAGATTTTCTGGGTTAAATATAATGTTAGCTGCAGTTTTGTCATATATAGCTTTTATAATGTTGAGGTACATTTCTTCTATTCCTACTTTTCTTTGAGCTTTTATCACAAAATAGTGTTAGATCTTATCAAAGGCTTTTTCTGCATATATTGAGATGATGAAGTGTTTTTTTGTCTTTGCTTCTGCTAATGTGCTGTATTACATTCATTGATTTGTATATATTGTACCATCCCTGCATTTCTGTGATAAAGCCAACTTGGTTGTGGTGAATGATCCTTTTGATGTGTTGTATAATTCGACCTACCATTTTTTATTGAGTATTTTTGCATCAATGTTCATTAAGGAGATTGGCTTCTAGTGCTCCTTTTTGGAGGTGTCTTTGCATGGTTTTGGGATGAGTGTAGTACTAGCTTCACAAAATGTATTAGACAGTTTTCTTCTCCTATCTATTTTGTGGTACAGTTTAAGGAGGGTTGGTATTAGTTCTTCTTTAAGTGTCTGATAGAATTCAACAGGGAATCCATCAGATCCTGGACTTTTCATTTTTGGCAGGCTTGCTACTTCAATTTCCTTGTGTGTTATAGATCTACTCAGGTGATTAATATCCTCTTGGTTCAGTTTTGGATGATAGTGTCTAGAAATCTATCCATTTCTTTAAGATTTTCATATTTATTAGAATATAGGTTATTGAAGTAGTCTCTGAATATTTCCTGGGCTTCCATGGTGTTTGTTATTATCTTCCCTTTTACATTCCTGATTTTACTGATTTGAGTTTTTTCTCTCTTCATTTTAGTCAGGTTTGCCATGGGTCTGTCAATCTTGTTTACTTTTTCCAAGAACAAACTTTTGTTTCATTAATTCTTTGTGTGGTTCTTTTTGTTGTTACTATTTCATTGATTTCAGCTCTTATTTTTATTATTTCTCTCCTTCTGTTTGTTTTGGCTTTTGCTTTTTGTTATTTTTCCAGGAGTTTAAGATGTAACATTAGGTCACTGATTTGAGATCTTTTGGTTTTTTTTAAACATGCACTCATGGCTATAAACTATCCTCCCAGGACTGCCTTTGCTATGTCCCAAAGGTTGCACTAATTTGTGTTTTCATTTTCATTAACTTCCAGGAATGTTTTAATTACAGTTTTATTTCATTGATGACTCACTGGTCATTCAGCAATGTGTTGTTTGGTTTCCAGCTGCTTTCATGCTTTTTGTTATTATTTTTGTTGTTGAGTTCTAGTTTTAATGTTTTGTGATCAGACAGAATGCATGTTATTATTTCTATTTTCTTATATTTGCTGAGGCTTGATTTGTGCCCTAGGATATGATCAATTTTGGAGAAGTTTCCATGGACTCCTGAGAAAAATGTTGTGTAGAATTTGGATGACATGTTCTGTAGACATCAACTAGGTCCATTTGCTCTATGGTATGTTTTAGGTCTAGAATTTCTTTATTGATTTTTTGTTTGGATGACCTATCTATTGGTGATGGGGGGTATTAAAGTCCTGCACTACCACTGTGTTGGAGTCTTATATGTTTTTAGGTCCTTAAGAGTATGTTTGAAGAAATTGTGTGCATTGACATTGGGTGCATATAGGTTGATAATTGTTATTTCCTTTTGGTGTATTTCCCCTTTTATTAATATGGAGTGTCCTTCTTTTTCTCATTGTTCAATGTATGTTTGAAGTCTACTTTGTCTGAGATAAGTATTTCTACTCTTGCCTGTTTTGGGGGCCCATTGGCTTGGTAAATCTTTTGAGTCTTTCATCCTAAGCCTATGCTTGTTTCTGTCAATGAGATTGGTTTCCTGTAAGCAACAAATTGGTGGATCTTCCTTTTTATTCCAGTTTGTCAAATGGTGCCTTTTGATAGTGGAATTAAGTCCATTAACATTCAGTGTTAGTATTAATAGATATGTGGTGATTCCTTTCATTTAATTGTCTATATATGTTTAAGGACTTAAATGTGTGCAGCTAAATCAATGTTACTCTTTACTCTCATGCCTTTTCTTCTCCTGTAGTTTGGTACTGCTGGTCCTTTCATGGTTATGTTGGCTTTCACTTTCTGTGTGCAGAATCCCTTCGAGAATCTTTTGTAAAGGTGGCTTTGTGGTCATATATTGTTTTAGTTTCTGCTTATGATGGAAGTCTTTTATTGCTCCATCTATTTTGAATGATGATGTTGCTGGGTAGAGTATCCTAGGGTTGAAGTTATTTTCATTCATTGCCCTTAAGATCTCACCCCATGCTCTTCTTCCTTTTAATCCTTCTGTTGAGGAATCTGCTGTGATTTTCATGGGTTTATCTTTGTAAGTTACTAGTTTTTTCTCTCTTGCAGCCTTCAATGTTCTTTCTCTATACTCTGTGCTTGTTGATTTAAGGATAATATGTTGTGGGTTAGTCCTATTTTGGTCAAGTCTGTTTGGTGTCTTGGAGACTTCCTGTACCTGAATGAGCATGCTTTTCTCTAAATTTGGAAATTTCCTGTTATTATTTTGTTAAATATATTACAAATTCCTTCTGTTTGCATCTCTTCTCCTTCTTAATGCCCATGAGCCTCAGGTTTGGTCTTTTGATGGAGTCCTTGAATTCTTGCATGTTCCTTTCACAGGTCTTTAGTTGTCTGACTAGTAGTTCTTCAGTTTTTCCTTTAATTACCATTTCATCTTCGTGTTCAGAAATTCTGTCTTATGCTTGTTCTAGTCTGCTGGATTAGCCTTTCATATTGTTTTGTAGTTCTGTTTCATTTATTTTCATATCCTGGGTCACTTCCTCTTCAGTATTGTGTATTTTCTTCCTGAGTTCATTTATCTCTCTATTTATGGTGTTCTTTGTTTCACTTTGGTGTTTATATAGTGCTTCTATAGTTTCTTTTATTTGTTCTTGTGCATTCTCTAATTCTCTGTTTTTGTTATCATGGTCTTGAGTGTCTCCTGTATATTTTGGTTAACCATTTCCAGTATCATCTCTATAAAGTTCTCATTGATTACTTGCAGGATTTCTTCTTTCAGAGTATTCTTGTGGGCTTTCTTGGGTCCTTTGTCATAGTTTATCTTTGTTTCATTGGGAACTAGATATGGGCTTCTGTTTTCTTCATATCCCTCTGTTTCCTGTACTAATTTGTTATTGGGGGGATAATGGTTTCCATCTTTTTTCCATCTTCCCATCATTCCACTTGCTGCTGTTACTGTCCTTTTACTGTGTGCAATTTAGTATTGTCTAGCTAGCAATAGTAAAAATGATGGTATCTGGAGTGGAAGGGTAAGAGGAGAAAGAAGGCAAGAAGGTAAAGAAAAAGGAAAGGAGAGGAAAAAAAGATACAGATCCAAAGAAATAAACAGGGATAGTGTACCAATCAGCAGTGAACTAAATAGGTATTAGAGAGACAGAGAAAGGAGAAAAAAAACCCAGGTTCAAATGCAATAAAGTTTCAGCCTTAATCGTTTTGTTTCTGGTGTTACTTCTTTAGCTTCCAGTGCTGGTGTTGGTGTTCAAGTAGTAGTTCTGTCATTGTCACATCAAAAGAAAAAAATGATAATGATAATAAAAGGAAAAAAAATTGAAAAGGCATCTAAAACTATAAAAGAATAAAAGTTTCAGGTCCAGAAATCATGCCATTTCCATCTTAGAAGTTGTGGTGTTGTTCCTTCAGCATCTAGTCTTGGTGTTTGTGTTTAATCATTATGCTTGTGGTTATCTCACCAGATTGTATTGGATCTGGAGACAGCTTAGTGAACCTTTATCTGCTCTGTTTGAGGGTGCAGCTCACCTGGCACCTACTGTCAGTTGGCTGTTGCTGCAGGCTTTATTTATTTCACTTCTCAGGGCTGAGCCATCACACTCACCTAGTCCAGCTGACTTTATTTAAGGTTCTTTTGGACTTCTTCCCCTTTTCTTTTCTCAAGTGTAGGGCCCTACCAGCCTGTTGCAATTGCAGCCCTTGTTTATTTACAGAACCTGTGTGGAAGTTCCCCCACCCCACTCTCAAGTGGAGTGTGCCTCACTTCAGTCTCTGTTGGAAGCCTTCCCCTCTCCAAGCATGCTGGGGATAGCTATGCTACACCTGCCTTCTCCCGCAGGCTTGCTTATTTACAGTTCCCTTGGTGGAGTGCCTCTCTCCCAATCTCTGGTGCTCTGGGCACCTTGCCCTCTTTGCTACATATTCTTTTTTTTCTATTGCTTGTTTATTATTCAGTTTTTGTTTTGTTTGTGGGGTGGTGGTCAGTCTGTCCAGGGGGATATGCTGATTTTTCCCAGGGGTGAGTGTAGAAGAACCACATGCTGCTTATTTACTCACCTGTGGGTCTGCCAAGCAGGTTAGGAACTGGTGCCTGGTGGCACAGGAGCCCTCCTTGTTTCTCCATATTACGTGATGTGGGGGAGCTATGTGTGGGTTGGGGGTGTGGAGGTGTCAAAATTTTGCCTCTTCTTGGGGTTTTTTCCTGTCCAGTGTATCTCCAGCATCTCAGGAAAATTTTTGTTTTAAAGATCACATGCTATCTGCTTCCTCCCTGTAATTGTCATCTTGGAAAAAACCTAAATCATTTTATTCTAATGAAAACCTTTTCCAAAAGTTAGTGAATATAGAGAAAAGAAGTTAAATGTTTTCATGGTATAAGACTCTATGTAACAATTCTAATTAAAATTATATTTTAATTCTTACTATATTGACACATTTATTTTTATACGTGATTGGCACTAATAATTGTGCAGATTTGTGGGCCACAATGGTTTCTCCTGATGTTGAAAATTAGCAGATTTCACCTTTCATTCATAATATGTTTTCAATAGCAAATTGTGTAAAAAATTGGTCTGAAAAATAACAAATGATTTTAATAGGATATAAAAATTCACAATGTTTGGATTCATATATTATTCTTTACAGAATTTATTCTTGACATTTTTGGTAATCTTGCTGTACAGGAAATACATCAACCATATTCAACTTCTTAACCTCCTTCTTTTACCCTTGATCTTCCATTAGTGACCTCTCCATGGTGTAAACAGTTTTTTGTAACATTGCTTTGTCCATTGTAATATTATCTGTCTCTAATTTTTTTAATTCTTATCTTTTTCTCTCTTTCTTTTCATTACTATTGTGATGGATTTATCAATATTATTTATTTTCTGAGAGACAACTCTTTGCTTTATTCTTTTTCCTTTAGTCTTGATTTGGTTAATCTCATCATTTTTAGTATCTCTACTAACTTTAATATTGGCTTGCTCTTTTTGAAATACCTCAAAATCTTTCTGTCTCTCTCTGTCTTTCTCTCTTTCTTTTTTTTCACTGTTCTGCAGAATTAACTGAGGGCCTTGTGCCTGGTAGGGTAAGGAATTTACCATTTGAATAACACCTCAGTGCTTTTGGTTTTTCATAGTTTTTTTTTTTCAGATAGGGTCTCATGATTTTTCTCTGGTCAACCTTAGACCATGATCCTTCTATCTGAATTTCCCAAGTAAATTGGATTACACAACATGCACTCTGAATTTTTAATGTCGGTATTTATACATATAAACTTCCCTTTATGAACTGTTTTCACTGAATCCCACACATTCTCTTTGCTGTGTTTTAATTTTAGTTTGACCCATTGGTTTTTTCATCTTCTCCCCTGTTTTTCCCACTGCCCATGAATCATTCAAAATGTAATGTTTAATCATCATGTGTTCATATATTTTATGTAGTTTCACTCCTATTGGTATCTAGTTTTATTCCATTATGATCTACTAAAATGTAAAGAGTTATTTCAAATTTACTTACATATTTACACTTGCTTTATATCCAAAACTATGATCTATTTTTAAGAGAATTCCAGAAGATTCTGAGAAAAAAAATGTAGATTTTTCACCTCTTGGGTAAAACATTCGGTGCATATTTCTTATGTGCATTTGATCTATAGTTCATTTAATTTTGATATTTCCTCATTGATTATTTTTCTGAATTACTTATCTATTGGTGAAATTGAGCTTTAACCTATAATTGTTGTGTTTGGTCTGAATGAGCGTGTATGCACATCAACATTTGCCTGGTAAATTGAGGTTTCATCCTCTGGTGGTTCATGTCTGTAATCTTAGGTACTTGGAAGGCAGAAATCAAGAGCCTGGCATTTGAAGCCTACTTGGGCAAATAGTTTACAAAATCCCATCTTCAAAAAACCCAATACAAAGTAAGTCCAGCAGAGTGTCTCAAGTCTGAGTTCAAATCACAGCACAACAAAAAAAAAGTTGAGTATGCAATGTTCAGTATTCATGTGCTTATAATTGCTCCTTTTATCAATATGAAGCCTTTTCTGATACCCTATTTTGAAATCTGCTTTTTTCTGTGTGAGTACTACTTGATTTGGGGCTCCATTTGTTTGGAATATACATTCCTATTCTTTCCCTTTCAGTATGTGTTAGGCTTTGTCAAAATGTTGTGTTTCTCACAAGCAGAAAACAGTTGTGCCTTGTTTTTCTAATCCAATTTACTAGTTTGCATGCTTTAATTGTAGAAACGAAAAGCATGTAATAGTTCCTGCCATTACATTGTTGTTGCAATGCTTGATTTTTGCCGAATATTCATTGGTTTACCTACTCTTCTAGTGACGTTGTTTTTCATATTCTTATTGTTGTGTTTTTCTTACTCTTTTGAGTGTAGGATTGTTTTAAGTATCTTCTGTAGTGCTAGATTTGTGGTCATGAACTAATTTTATGAGTTTTATTTTTAGGTTGGAAAGTCTATTTCTTCTTCAATTTGAGTGATAAATTAACTAGGTAAAACAATCAACATTGTCATTTATTTTGTTTCTGGCATTTTAAGGGCTTTGTTTCATGCCATTCTGGCTTTTAAAGTTTCTGTTATTCTGATTGATTTGACTTCCCATGTAACTTGGCTTTTATCTTTTAATTTTAAATATGTTTTGTTCTGTAAATTTAGTGTGTAACTATAATATGATGAGGGGACATTCTCCATTATGATACAAACTGCAATAATATTAGATGTAAAGAGACCAAAGATAATATTTGTGAACTAAGTGGTTATTATCTAATAAGAAAAGGGATGAAACAAATATGAAAAATAATTGTGGAGAATAATATTAGGAAGAAAGAAAAAAGTTTATAATGAGATAACAACACAAATTGAAGTGAGGATAAAAAAAGAAATGTTAAAGAACATAGAGCTAAAAATAAATTAATTTAAAAAATTAACCAGCAAGCAATAGAAATGAGAATAAAGTCTTTTAAAAGTGGCAAGATAAGAAAGAAGTAATAAGCAACAAAGAAAACTGATGTAACTGAAGAAAGACAATAACAGTGGAAAGAAGAATTAGGAGAAAGGACAAGAAAATTAAAGTTTAGCATTAAAATCTAAGTGTGTAGATTCATGTCTAAAATCCCTGCACTCAGAGGACTAAGGCAGGTAGAACTCAACCTGAAGACAAGCCTGGAGCTTGTGGGGGAACTCACCTTGAAAAATAAAATAAAGCAGAATAAAAAAGATAAGAAATAAAATATTAAAAGAAGAAATGAGAGAGAAATATTTAAAAAGGGAAAAATTATAAAAACAGAATAAAATGTTATGTGTAAATACATAAATCTAATGATTTGATCCATAAAGTCTCTCTATGTAAACAAACAAAAAATATCATAAGAGCAGGAAATAAAATGAAAATGATTTTTTAAATAAAGAAAGAATGTTTTCCATTTCTCTAAGGAAGTCAAAAGCATGGGCAGTGAAAGATTTCAGCTATGATTACTGGCAGCACTTTCTTTGACGACTTTGGCAATGTGCCACCTGGAGGGAGCAGATTGCAGTGCTCTTTGACTTCATTTTAATTTGTGATGCTCACCTAGGAACCAGAGGCTATGGTTTGTGGGTAGAGTGTGATGCCATTACTTTGGTCTGCCCTGCTCCACAAGACCAGGTGAAATGGAGCACAAACATTCCACCAGCTGGTCCTGGTATTCATTGCCAGCAAATGTCTGGTTATGTGCTGTGGAAGCCCTGTAGAGATGCAGTAATTCCTTCCAATATCAAACCCACATACTCCACTCTCCTGGTCTCCAACATTTTTAGCTTAGATTCTGCACATAATTTTTTCCAACAGCTTCTTCTCCTTCCTGGAGCTTTCACAACTCCACATGTCCTTGTGACTCTCACTGTTTTCCCACTGCATGGAGCTTTCCTTATGTAGACCAGTTGCTCAGGGAAGAACTTGGTGTATTGGCAATTGATACTTGTTATACCATCCCGAATACAGGATAATGCAGGAATATCTGTTTTGTAAAGTTTCATAATCAGATAGGAGCGTCTTAAAATGGCTTCCTGCCCTTGAACTATGACCCAGGGTCAGAAGGGAAACCTTCCCAGTACCAGTATGCTATGCAGACGATAGGAGTCCTGCTTAGTTGGACCATAATTCTGACCAGTGTTAATTGTTTGTTCTTAGTCTTTCCCTCTTTCTTTTGCCCCAGTCTCTGACTTTTGCTGCTGTGCTTCTGTGAACTCTAAATTTTGGAATTTTGTTTCTCTGCCTCCATCCTCTGCTCTAAAGTCTTTGTTCATTTTGTTTTTGTTGCTTTTATCTCTATTTCTGTTTCTGTTTTTGCTCTTTGTTGATATAAGATTAAATGTGTTTGCAACTGACACTGCAGTGTGTGATACATGTTCTCTCCATATGGACAGGTGGTCTTTCTCTTCCTCCATTCCACTGTTCAAATTCTTTATTTTTTATAAATAAGACCTGAGTTTTTGCTACTGATACTTCAGGACCTTCCTTTAGTCACTCACCTGAAATAGCAGCTGTTCTCCAATTGCTCTGGCAGAGATGCCAGACCTCAGGGGGGTGATTTTCAGCTACATTCTGCCTCTAACTCTTTTTTTAAAATCTATTTTTAATTAACTTTCTAAGAATAATATTTTTGGAAAGAATTTTGGTGAATCAAGAACATTTTTAATCAAACCTATATATGGATATTAATCAGTACATATAAATGAAATTTAAGATAAATCTATTGAATTGTTATGTTTTTCTATTTTTGAAGCCAACTACTTTTTTAACAATATTATAAAAAATCTCTGTGCAACTTCAATATTTCCTAAAACCTTCTTTTGCCAAGCACTGGTGATTCATGCCTCTAATTCTAGCTACATGTGAGGCTGAAAATAGAAGAATCAAATGGGCTGGGGTCTCCAGCAGTAGAGCATCTGCTTTGCATTGGTAAAGTCCTGTGATCAGATGCTGTTCCTACCGAAAAAAATCTCAAAACCTCTTTTATGGTTTATAATTAAAAATAAAAATTACATTCTCAGAATTATAAAACCTATACACCAAAGAAAATTGTGAGAAATACTAAGAAATGTACCCAGCAACATCAACAGTTTTTTTCATAAAACAAAATTTACTTTAAATTATAGAAATACAAGCAAATCCATGATTTGACTTTAAGTAGTTTTACATAACATTAAAGTAGAATTTCATACTATTTTACTTACAATTTTGTCACTTTGTATGACAGATATTAATCAATATTTTATATATGTTTAAAATTTCTCACTTGTCTTGATAAATTGTCACTTGTTTATTGACATTTTGTTATCACTTATGCTATGAATTATGTTGGGTGATACATACTTTATGTGGTGGCTCCCCCCTAATCAATATTACAGGCTGAACTTGCTGTGCTCTAATGGATCTCTTGTTTTTATTATAGTGAAATGTGACAAGCAGTCACTATGATGGTCCCCAGTTCCCCTTTCTTGGTATTCTTGTAGTGTTGCAACCCTCTTTCTTTCAGTGTGAGATGGATTGAATCTTCTAATGAATATGGTAGCATAGAAGTGATGGCACTTCTTTTCTGAATTTAGGTTATATAAATACTGTGGTTTACTTCTCAATTATTTTCTGTAGATGTCTTTTAGATTGCTACATCTTGGGGAAGTCTTACCTTGTCTTGAGACAGAGAGATCCATGTGAATAAGCTTAGATGCATAAATACTTACCATATAAATTAATTTTCTCTCATAAGCACCTTCAGAAGATGTTAGTCCCTGTTAATACCTGAACTGCAGCCTCACAAAAACCCTGAGCCAGATGACTCAGCTGAACTAATCCCAGATTCCTGAACCATGGAAATTTAGAGGGCACATGTTCATATTTTTAAACTGTTCATTCTAACTCAATTTGTTATGTAGCTTTAGAAAACTAATAGACAGAGACTGGCCTAATTTTCATCAAACCCATCACCTTTATACTAGTTATGTTATATTACTAAGCCCTTCCCATTGCAATGATTTGGTCTTTCAAATGAAAAATTGGCTTATAAATGTTCAGTATATCAAACCCTGGCTCTTAGATTTCAATTTGTCATATAGGTGTCAATACTGAGAGCAACACTGGATGCCACATGTTGATGAAGTCAAAGCTTCTGTCAAACTGGCCTACTGAACTCCTGGTTTGATTTTACTTGAGCAAGAATTAAATGTATTATACTAAGTATTGGAGCAAATAGGATTGCAATGAAAATTGTGTAAGGGGCCTTCCATAACTTATCTGCATATTATGATCCTAACAATGGAGTTCTTACCCCATCAGAAATAGCTACATTTAAATCACTTTACCACAGTAAGTGAATTATCTTCCACTCAAAGGAAAGGCATACTCAATCCCAGCTGCTCTCAGATTCAGGAAGACAAGTCACAATTCTTCATTTGGAACTCAACCAAGCCATGTCTTATGCATCTCTACTTCATGTTCTCCAACGTTGTAACTTTCAAAAGAAATACTTTAATCATAAATATACAATGTTCCTGATTTTATGTAAATTAAAATCTTAGTTTGTCATGGTAACCTTTATAATTGTAAGCAGTTTGTTGCAAATTCAAGTTGCTGGCAGAAACTCTAACTTGCAGATGACTCCTGAAGTGAGGGCAGTCAAATGGGGAATCATGCCTTCAGCCTGTGGATTCTGAACTCACTCTAGATGATTATCATAAGAACGGCTTTACAGTTGCTGCAACTTCAAAATATCTGTAGGCCTATGAATCATAAACCATCCTGTATGAGTAAGAGACTCTAGGGGGATGATATATAAGCTGAAAGTACTTAGATGGCACCCATTAAGTTATTACTTATTGGAGACTTATGGTAAATTCACTGCAGCCTTTGAAGACAGAGACCACTGGTTCTATCCTGAGACTCAGAACAACTTTTGAAAGGACAGAATTACGGCAACTCCCAGGAAGTGCTATTTTCTAAATAGAAGTGGATTCCATCCCTACTTAGAGCCTTTGGCAACCTATGCATCCAGACAATGAATAATTACTGGGTGTGCAGCACTGGTTGGAATCAACAAAAATTTAAATTCAGAAAAACATATTAATTGGCCTAAAGTTAGAATACTGAAATATGAAAATGAGAAAAATAATGTGCAAATTGATATATAGATACATCTCCAGGTAAATTTCTGAATAAATGACAAGAAGGAAAAAGTCTTAGAATAAATGATGTGAAATTTAAATAAGCCAATTTAATTTTTAAAAACTTATAGTATTTCACTTTAAAAAGACCCTAATTATGAGTCAGTATAACAGGTAACTTATTACAACACAGTTAATCAAGCAAGAAAATAAAAAAAATAGATTTCTATACCATTCTGATATAATGTTCAAAGGAGATATTTATTCCTTTTTTTCATTTACATTGATATATTTTTCTCTTAAAGTTGTAGAATAGCAATGACTTAAGAATGTAATTATTGTCAAAAGTGGCAAAGAAAAGCAGAAAAACTCAATATGCAATGACTTCATTTCTCCTCAAGGAAGAACTATAAAAATTTTGTTCCATTCATTACAAAAATATAAGCTCATATTGACTATAAATACAATCATCCACATGCTCATCTCTAACAAGAATTCTTGGGTATTTCTGTGGGTATGATTTACTGAATGTTTAAAAGCTTGTAGGACACTATTTATCATCCATCACTCATGAAGTTCTTATAAATACAATTTGAGATTCACTATTCATTATGACAAAATAAATGAAACCAAGCCACCAAATCATTCCCAGAAACAATCTCTCTCCATTCACTCACTCCTGTACTCATTAAGCATGGAATAATAGTCATAAAGAATGACAAGAATATCCTGGGCTATAAAGCGTGTCATACTTTTTAAGTAACTCTTCACATTTGAATGTGCTTAATTTTTTTTTCAATTTCCTATTCTATCAGCATCATTGAAACAATCAACTATCACGTTATACTCAACATTTCATTATTGAAATTTCATATTTCATCAAATATTTCTTTCCTGTCAATGTGTAAACATTCAAAATACAAAATTTCCATCGAACAGATACGAAGGATTTTCACACAGATATTAATTATTTCATTAATAATTTTCTTATATCTTCACATTCCAGATGTTTTAAAATCATGGTAGGAAATCCCTAATGTATAACATTTCAGTTATATGTCAATGACAATTTCTAACAAGTAATTTCAAATTTAAAACTATATTTACCCAAAGAAACTAGGTGGAAAATGTTAAAAAAATAGATACCAGGCTATGTAAATATATATTATGTTTGAGCTCTAAGGAATGTGACACATTACACTCAAGACAAAATTATTTGAAACTTACTACAATTTCAAATAATGCTCATATGTCATATTGAGTTTAATAAATCCATGAAAATACTTTAAATTGAATCTAATAATGCTATTGTTTGTTGCATATCTTTGGTGTAATCTTCAGGAGTAGCATAATGAACTTATGTGTGATCTTTACATTCCCCATTGCATTATTTGTTTCTGTTTGTAAATTTCTAGAGCATTATTAAGTGTCAGACATAAAGCAGTAGCTCAATAGTCTAATAATGAAATGAAAAAGAAAAATACATATTATTGATCAAATTTTTCAAGGTTTATGTTAAGTGTTTGAATTTCAAATTTTATAGATGGCTTCAAAGTCTGTCATTTAGTTTTTATTACAAATGTTAATATGTTCATAAGTATAAGATAATCAGTTCTCTTGTTATTTTTTGCAAAATTCCTCACTTCCATTTTTCTTGAGCTACTAATAATACCATAATCTCACTAGTTTTCTACCTAGAACATTTAGTTGTCAATGACTCTTCTGTAATTTACACATATAGGGACTCACCAAATACTGGTGTCTTGGCTTAATTATTAGCCATTAAACAAGTCTTCTTCCAGCCACATGCTAAAATATATTGCATATTTTCTCAAAGTTCTGACCAGACTTTCTGACTTATCAATTTCTCTTATTTTCTTATCCCCTTCTGGGATAAGGGGATTACATGAGGAGTTATCATTTTTGTGTGAAAAAAGGAACAAGAGGATGATGATGAGGAAGTCTACAAGGAAAAGGAGAAGAAAACATTGTCCTCTAAGAATGGGTGAAAAAAGCAATCCTGGGTTTTTGCTGTGTGTGTGTGTGGTGTGTGTGTGGTGTGTGTTTTTCTGTGTGTGGGGTGTTTGTGTGTGTGTGCGGTGTTTGTGTGTGTGTGCTTGTGGTGTGTGTGTGTATGATGTGTGTCTGTGTGGTATGTGTGTGTGTGATGTGTGTCTGTGTGGTATGTGTGTGTGTGACGTGTGTTGTGTGTGTGTGGTGAGTGTGTGATGTGTGTGTGATATGTATGTGTGTGTGATGTGTGTGGTGTGTGTGTGGTGAGTGTGTGATGTGTGTGTGGTATGTGTGTGTGATGTGTGTGGTGTGTGTTTGTGTGTTTGTGTGATGTGTGTGTATTGTGTGCATGTGTGTGGTGTGTGTGTGTGTTTGTGTGTGGTGTCTGTGTATGAGTGTGATGTGTGTGTGGTGTGCATTATGAGTGGGGGGTGTGTTTGTGTGTGGTGTGTGTGTTGTGCGTGTGTGTGTAGTGTGTGTGGTGTGTGTGTGTGGTGTTATTGTGTGTGGTGTGTGTAGTGTGTATCGGGTGTGTGTAGTGTTTGTGTTGTGTGTAGTGTGTGTGTGGTGTGTGTGTGGTGTGTGTGTGGTATTTGTGGTTAGTGTGTGTGTGTGCATGTGTTTATGTGCTGTGCATCCAATCCAGTACTTTGGACATGTTGGAATAGAGCTTCATCACTAAACTGCATTCCTTTCTCCAGAAATGGGTCACTTTGGGGGATAACTAAATAGAAAGTGATTCTTTTTCCTCAAGGTTTATGTGCCCCCCCAAAGGACACAAGGCTTGACAAAAGACCCAAAAATTTACCCTGTGCAGCCTGCAGCTTTCTGACCACACACTGTGGTCATGGTTAGTGTGGCCAGTTTCTGTATCCAGTAACATTCCTGTTCATGTGTGTAGGTGTGTGTGTGTGTGTGTGCGTGTGGTGTGTGTGTGTGTGTTTGTGTGTGTGTGGTGTGTATGTGTATTCTGGATTATTGAGATAATCTCCTTTTAAACCAATCTCCTGGGCTATCATTTGATTACATAGATTTTCTTCCCTCCTTTTTTGAAAGGTTTTCATGGTTTGAATATTGTTAAATATATAGGTCTTATTTAGCCTTACTGTAGTCTGTTTGATTTTTTCCTCTGTTATTTAATTTTTAGTTGATTTTATTTATTTTATTTTAAAACTTTATTATTTTCTTATTGCTGACTGAGGGTATTTTTGACATTTTCAAAAGCTTTTACAATATATAAGATTTGAATTCACTCCCTCCATCAGTCCCTTTTACTCACCATCCCCACATTTCTGAAACAGTTTCATCAGTCCCATTTTTCCATTTACATGCATGAGTATGTAATATTTCCATTATAGTCACCCTTCTATACATTTTCCTTATTGCCTTCCCCCTTCCACTGGTAACAATCTTCCATACAGTACTTGTTTTCCCTCCTAGTCAACAATTTTGTAAAAAAATGACAGTTTTGTTCATTTAAGAGAGCTATGCAGGCTATGTTATTGTGACATTTCCATGTATTTATGTATTAAGGTTACTGAATTGGTTCTTACCCTCTATTTTGTCTTCTTTCTACCTGAGCACCCTTCTTATAGTGATTTCAACAGGGTTGAAAATTCTATGTTCATTTTTGTATAAGAAGTATATCAACCATATTCACCTTCTTTCTTATTTTATCCTTTCCCTAAAGTGAGAGTGTCACTCTCCCTTTAGTTAACTTTTCTTAGCTGTGTCCTACTTTTTATAATATTTCTTATATTTTTATTGAGTCTGTGTTCCACATATGTGGTCTTTGGTTTTCTGAACCTGGCTAACTTCACTTAAAATTATGTTTTCCAGTTCTGTACATTTACTTGCAAATAACAAAAGTTCTTTCTTTTTTGTGGCCGAGTAAAATTCCATTGTATAAAATTTCCACGTTTTCTTAATTAATTTTTCAGTTGCGGGTCATCTTGGCTGTTTCTTGGCTATTGTGAATAATGCTGCAATAAATATGGGTGTGCAGGTGCCTTAATTGTAACCTGACTTACATTCCTTCAGGTATATACATAGAAGGGGTATTGGGGGGTCATATGGCATTTCTATTTTAAGTGTTTTGAGGAGTCTAATGTGAGTTTTCATGGTAGTAATACCACTTTATACTCTCACTTACAGTGTATGAAGGTTTCTCTTTCCCCACATTATTACCAGCATTTGTCATTGTTTGTGTTCTAACAGGAGTGATGTGGAGTCTTAATTTTGATTTTATTAACATTTCCTTTATGGTCAGGAATGTTGAGCATTGCTTCACGTGTTTTTAGCCATTTGGACTTCTTCCTTTTAAAACACTCTGTTCAGTTCATTTGTTTATTTCTTCATTGGGTCATTGAATGTTTGGGAGTTGAGTGTTTGAGCATCCTGTGAATTATGGTTGATAATCCTTTGTCAGATGTATAGCTGGGAAAGATGTTCTCCCATTCTGTACAATACCTCTTCAATCTGGTGACCATTTATTTTCTGGGGCAGAGGCTTGTTCCGTACATTCTTCCCATTTGTCAATCATTGTTTTTATTGCTAAGTCATTTGAAGTCTTTAGGAAGTCATTGTCTTTTCCTATTAGATCCAGTTTATTTCCTGCTCTATACTGCACTAATTGAATGTTTTGGGTTTTGTATTAAGGTCCTTAATCCACTGTGAGTTGATGTTTGTACAGGGTGAAAGACATAGATCTTGTTTCACTTCTCCAGGCAGATAACCAATTCTTCCACCCATATTTATTGAAGAGGCTGTCTTTCCTCCATTGCATGTTTGGGTGCCATTGTCAAAAATCAAGTGGGCATAGCTGCAAGGTTTCATACCTATGTCTTCTATTCTGTTCCATTAGTCTTCAAATCTGTTTTTGCACAAGTACCATGTTGTTTTTATTGCTATTGCTCTGTAATATAGTTAGAAGTAGGATACTGTGATACTTCACTCTTTGCTCTATATGCTTAGCATTGCTTTGTCTATTCACAGCCTTTTGTGCTGACAAATGAACTGTAGGGTTGATTTTTCAATCTCTGTGATGAATGCTATTGGAATTTTGATAGGCGATTGCATTGAACATGCTTTTGGCAACATAGCCATTTTCATAATACTTATTATGCTGACCTATGAGAATAGAAGATCTTTTCATGTCTATAGGCTTTGATTTCTTTCTTCCATGATTTAGTTTTTATTGTAAAAGAAGTTGTTCACTGCCATTGTTAAGTTTATTCCTCTATTTTGTTTTATTGAGGCTACTGGACATAGAAGTGTTTTTGGATATTCTTTCACAGTTTGTTCATTGTAGGTTCATACAAAGGATACTGATTTTTACAGACTGATTTTGTATCCTGCTACTTTGATGAAGGTCTTTTTGATGTCTAGAATTTTTTGGTGGAGTTTTCCAGGTCTTTTAGCCATAAGATCATGTCATCTGCATTGAATTTATTTTATTTCTTCTTCCTGTTCTATTTATTTTGCTATGAATTCCAAGACTATGTTGAATAAATGTGAAGGCAGTGGACCTCCTCTCTCTTGTTCCTGACTTGAGAGGGAATGGTTTCAGGTTTCCCCATTTAGTATGATGTTGGCTAGAGGCTTCTCATATATAGTCTTTATCATTTTGAGGTGCAATCCTTCTAGTTCTAGTTTCATCTTAACTTTTTTCATGAAAGAATGTTAAATTGTGTTGAAGCATTTTTCTTCTTCTATTGAGATGATCATTCAGTTTTTGACTTTTTTCTGTTAATATATGATATTTCATTTAATAATTTGCATATGTTGAACCATTCCTGCATCCATGGGGTGAAACCAACTAGATTGCGGTGTATAATCTATTTGATATGATTTGCCAGTATTTTATTGAGGATTTTTTGCATCCAATTTCATTAAAGAGAATGGCTTGTATTCTCCTTTTTAATTATGTCTGCATCAGATTTTGGGAAGAGTATAATACTGGCCTCAAAGAATGAATGTGGTAGTGTTCCTTCCCTTTCAATTTCATGGAAAAGATTGAGGAGAGTTGTATTAGGTTTTCTTTAAAGGTCTGGTACAATTTAACCAGGAATCCATGAGGTCCTGTGCTCTTCATTGTAGGGAGGCTTAATATCTTCTGGGATCGGATTTGTTTGGTCATATATGTCCAGAAATTATATGTTTTCAATGTATTATCTTACAATTCTCTGGATGTTGTTAGTATTTGTGGCTATGTCCCATTTTTCATCTTTGATTTTGTTAATTGGGTCTGTATCCTCCTCTGTTTTCTCATGTTGGCTAAAGGTTTGATGGTCTTCTTAATCTTTGCAAAGAACCAACTTTTTGTTTCATTGGTTCTTTGTATAGTTTTTTTGGCCTGGATCTCATTGATCTCAGCTCTTATCTTTATTATTTCTCCCTGTCTGCTAGTTTTGGGTTTTGTTTGTTCTTGTATTTCTAGAAGACTCAGGTGTATTATTAGTTTTTATTTTTAATTTGAGAAGTAGTTGTTTTTTTATGTAGACACTTATAGCCATAAACATTACACTTAGCATGGGGTAACTCTGTTGCTTCACTGGATTTTGTGTGGGGCAGTGTTCTGCTTCTTGCTACATTTGGAGCCTGTTATGTGTCTTTCCACAGCTGTCAATTTCCAGTTCCTTCAACTTCAGTAAGCAACAGAGTTCAGAACTGTCAGCAAACTGCCTTCTTGATCTCCCCCTTACTTTATGTTTAAATTCAAAATGTTTAGCATATTTTCTCTCCCTGTTCTTTCATCAGTTATATGACTCCTTCTATCAAATTTCTTTTCAGTTTCCAGGCACATTCAGTTCAAAATTTATGTAGACAAGACCATTGACTTCACCAATTCTTTACATTTCACTCTGATGCTGTCCTGGTGCTGCTAGCTCCACTCTGTGATGCAAGTTTTCTTCTGTAGGAACTTAGTGAAGCATGCTGTATGGCATATGCTTCTTTAGCTTGAATGGACTTTTTTTCTAACCCTTGTAACAAGTTTCTAGAGCATGACTTACAAAGATTATATATATATGTATTATTGTGTAATAATTTTATTAAGAAATGTTTCAATGTTATTTTTAAAGTTTTCATTTCTACACTTTATATATATATATATATATATATATATATATATATATATATATAACTCATTACACATCCAATAAATTAAGGTTTAAACAATATTTGTTATTTTTTGTAGAAGTGAGATTCTAATTGATTCATTGTTTTCCAAAGACAGAGGTCATGAAAATTGATTGGATATGATTATATTTCTGAAAATCACTAAACAAAGGTTTTTACAGCTTTACATTTTATAAAATCAAATACTTCATTTGTGCTTTGAAATTCACAGAATTATTGTAAATGGTTTTTAAATGTTTTGAATGTGGTCAATAATTTTCTCTTTACTTTTTAAAAAATGTGCTATAATAACTCTAATGATAATATCATGTATTTCCAAGGTAGTTTCTGAAATTCACATTGAATATATTTGTATAGTACAACTTTCCTGTCAGTAACAGAACTTTATATAAGCATTTTATAACCATTAACTATTTTAAGGAGTTCAATATAACTCACATGATTTTATTTTCATATGTCATGTAATATGCATATAATTTCCAACATCCAATCTCTGAGATTGAATTTTTTTGCAATCATCTATACAATTAAAAGAAGGTGCATAATTTGAATATAGTGTGTTTACTGCAAGTCCATCTTGCTTTCTGCAGTACTAAATTCTTTCTCTGATGCCTTAGCTTAAATGTCTTTGTCAGTATGATAGATTGCATGATTTACAAATAACAATATTTATTTTTCACAATTCTGGGAGCTATAAATCCAAGAAAAGGATCCAGCATATTTGAGTTCTGGCGAGGACCTTTTCCATTTTATTGACTGTTACCCTCTCTGTATCTCCTCACATCACTACAAAATACCAAAGTAGCCCTCTGTCTTAGTTTGCCATTCTTGATGTCTTTATGTCATGTCCTAATGACCTCCAAAGGCCTCTCTTCCAAATACCCTCACATTTAAAATTAGTTTTAACATATAAATTTTAGTGGACACAAACATTAAATTCATAATATTACTATAGGCTATAAACAACATGTAGATATTAAAATATTTTCCTTTGGTACCACAAACATATTTTCAAAATAGAAGACATTTCTTTGATTCCATAGCCATTATCATTAAAGTCAAGAATTGCAAATAAATCATTGTTCATGAAGTTTGACATATTTTTTTCATAATGGTGTATTAACCTTGCAAGAAACTAGATATTGTTATCTTCTTGATCGTCCTAAGCATCATAATCATAATAGCATTTATTAAACAACGTAATTTTTAAAAAAAGATACAACATATAAGAGCAGAATAAGCTCCATGGACTTCAAAGTCTGCTTTATCAACAATTAATAATTTCTTTCCAAAACCTACTAAAATAGCACAGATTTTGGCAAAGAGGTAATAATCCATTCAAAAGATAATGGGATATAGCTTTAGAAGCAATTGCAGAATGCTTTTAATCTAAGTGTGGAGTATAAATCCAATTTTTTGACATACACACCAATATCATTATGCTTTCACTAAGTTTAAAAGAAATTATTACTTACTGTGACATAAACATTAAGCTTAACATTAATGTGTAATGAGTTTTAAGAAAGATAAAGGTTATTGTAGTTCCAATTCAGTGGCCTAGTAATGTCATAAAATACCCAGCCACTTTTCCATGTTCTTTATCAGCTTTGTTAGATACCTTTATCCTCATGTTACAAAAACTCAACAGTTTTAGTCATCACATTTGAAAATTATAAAGGAGAAAAGGATTCATGACTAGAGAATCCTCAACAGAATTTTTCTTCTGCCTCATTTACTGATGCACTTCACATTCCCGTGACAAGCTTCATCTCTGACAGGTCTACTGACATCAGTGAGTTAGGTCTAGATTAAATCAGCACACTTCTCACATCTAGCCTCCTGTAAAGCACATGGTCTTCATAAAAAGAAGGGATATCATAAAAATATCAGTGATAATTTCAGGAAATAAATGAATTTTTAAAGATGTTTGGAAGTCTACTCATAGGGTATTCTATAAAATCACTCAAAGACTGTGCTGCTATTTACCCCTATGTAAAATGGAGCCCTCTAAGCAATTTGGATAATGGAGATAATAATTTCAGATGAAACAAAGGAAGTTATTAAGTCAACTAATATTTTACACAATGACATAAAATGGACCTTGAGCTCTAGAAAGTGATTTGGCCTAATAATAGATTTTTGGAGAAGCCATAGTTATGTAAGATTTCAGAGAAGGAGTTTCAGAAAACATATTGCAAATATGGGTTTAGGAATTTGAACATTTATATAAAACAAAGTCAGTGAAGAATTCTAGGATGTAACTAATGACCACAGCAGAATCTGACCAACTTTGGAATTTCTTTTAGTTGGTATGAACTTGAAAGAATTGATGGAAAAAGCACAATTAGAATGTACTGGCAACATTGTTAATAGTTAACACAAATTATCAACAAATATACTCTTATTTTATATTTTTAATTAAAATAAGTGAGATAAATTCATACATTTGTTTTCATTAATTATGTAGTATAATGTTAAAAATGCTAGTTAGTATCCTTCCACAGTGTGAAGATAATTTGATGATAAATGCCACTGTGGTTATTTCTGTACATATTGATTCCTTTTTGTACTGATATTCATGTAGTACTTGTGTTTCTTTATATCAACAATCTAAAGTTTATGATCGTGATTCTTTCACAGTGACAAAGTGTTGGTATATACATGCACATATATTTAAAATATGGAGAAAATAGTTACAGAAAATCAATAGAAAAATATTGAAACTTTTCATATAGGCAAAAACAATGTAGAAATATAATGTTAAAATTATCCATACTAAAACTTACCTTAAGCACACAGACACACTAGTTTATATCATGTAAATTAACCTCATTCATCCAATTTTGAATATATTATATACATGTATAGTTCCTCCAGAGGATTCATATTAATGTGCACAGTACCACAGCTGTAAGATTTCAAAAATCAGAGTTTTACCTGCTCAGCATGGAAGTAGTACAGATTGTGCGATTTAATGTTATGAAGCTTTTGTTTCTTTTACCTTTACTATTTAGGACACATATAGAATGGTAAATATGCTCCTAGGTTATGTTATATTTTAAATCAAACCATTTACATTAAATTACTGTTAATGTTTATGTGACTATTTTTCTATTATCTGTTCTTATTGATTACACATGAATATTTTTGTGTTACTGTTACTTTTGAGGCTTTACAATGTGTAATTAAGTATACTAGCAGCATTAATGTCTTCTCCAGTTTAGAGATGAACTTATTCAGTTAATTAACGTGTAATTATGTAAAGTCTGATTACCAGGTGTACCAATATTCACAAAAAGTCTCCTCAAAGGAAGTCAATCAGTCAAAAGTCACTGAAAATAAATTTTACAGCATAGTTATCACGAAAAAGAATCACTTCTGCATCTACTTTCTGAAATGAAACGGTGATGGTCAGCAACATATTATGGATCCATTGCAAGAAAGTCCTATATTTTAGGGCTTTCTAATGTTTTATAACTAACAAGAGATTTCAAAGTTTTTACAAAAATAATTTGGAAAAAATGTGAAATTTACCATGATAAGAATTTAACTAGTATAGCTTTAAAATTAATAGTTGTATTCCAATAAAGACAACAGTATTTGAAGGCCAAACATGTTGGAAAAAAGGACAATTTTTTACAAATTATTGTCTAACCAATATGAAAAGACTTTTATTCAAATATTACTTATAGCCTATGTTCCCAAGTTTTCTAAAGCAAATCACTTTTGAGAGTCTCCAGTTCAGAACATTTACACGAGTCTAAAAATGCTTAAATACATAAGAAAGATGTGTCTGCATTTCAGTAGATTAATAATCTCTGCTCCTCATCAAGTTTGTGTTTGTCTATCAGTGACTAGGACAGATAGCCCGATTTCAATATCTTCCCATCAGCATCTTGGTAAAGGAGCAGGAATTTTTTAGCTCTTCCTAAAGTCTGTATATCTATACTTGTCCTACTAAGTTTAGTCTCCTTGCAGGCTTTTTGTTGTTTTATTTGTTTAGTTCCTGTTTTTGTGTTTTCCTGTCCTACATTGTCTGGAATTCAATGACAGAAATGATCATGAAAAAGTATTGTTTTTCCTTGGTTATAATTTTTGAACCCACTCTTCTGAATTTGAAGCACAAATACAATGAAGAAATGTGGAGCTCTTACGCAGGAACAAATATTGTTCCAGTTCTCTTTTTGTCATGGTAAAGAATTATATACTCCACTTTCCCACACATGTACACATCCTTCATAATTATACTGAGGAAAAGGCAGTTTCTCTTAGCAAACTCTATAGGATTCTCTAGACTTACTCTCTTCTTAGCATGCCTGGATCTGAAGAACCCAGTTCTTCCCTTCTCCTTAATGATATGCAAAAGTTGGCATGCAATGTTTGAATGTGTGTTTCTGGCAGTATGAGGACTACAATTCTTTTCTTTTCATAGTTTTCTTTCACTTTTCTTTTCCTTGCTGTAGAAGCTGGTGACAATATGCTCCTCACTCTAATTCCCTATGTTTAAAAGTGTATTTTGGGATTTGTAGCCAAAATATCATAGTGATAACATGGATGATCATACTTGACACACTGGAAATCAAGACTGAGAAAGAGGCTGTGTTTTATAAATCACTGTAAAGAAGCAGACAATCTAATTATAACTATTCAACAGGATTTTTGATTTCTAACATTTGAAGAATATTCCTGCCTTGCATCTGGAGTTTGATTAATTGGTCTCATTTTTAGTAACTTGCCAAAATGATCTTTTTATATTACTATTATGATTTCCCCAAGCCTCTTTGGCTTGTGAATGAGTGAATGACTTATTAATAAACAACCTTAATTAAAAATCAACATTGCCTCTTTGTCATCATTGCCTGGAATTGGCCATTCCTGAGTTTTTAACCTCTGTTCTCACCACCCTTAGGAGAAAAAAGAAGTTTATGCATTACACAAACATTGCATTTTCTCACAACTTACACAAAGTACTTACAGTAATACCCACACACTTACCTCAGGTAGTACTTGCTGTTGTGTTCAGTGTTTTGGAACTTGAGGAAATATTTTCTGGTATTTGAAATTTTCAGTGTCAAGGCTAATATATGTACAATGATGGTCCTCGTGGGATTTCATTCAGATACAGTCGTTTTGCAGTGTGAGAATTTCTGCTTTAACATATAAACTTTATGTACTGATCAATAACAAAAGTTATTTCTTATTCTCTTTGTGCAATTGTTATTAAAAATTGGATTTAGCTTCTTATAGAAAGTTATTCCTAAAGTTATCTGCCTTTAATTACCAAAGAATACATGTTCTTGTCTCAGAAAATGAAGTAAGAAAGAATGTCTTTCTTATAATCTATGTAAAGATGTAATAAAACTCTCAGCCATTTGAGGAATATATATTTAAATTATGACTTATTCAGATAGATCACAGAACACTTTTGTTGACACAATTTCATATATTTCGTCAACTTGAGTTTCAGTATAAAAGCAAATAAAGAAATGTAAACAAAGAAAAAATAATGATTTTGAACATTGTTGGCATGTTCAAATATACACTAATAATGTAATAACAATGTACACTAATAATGTAATAGTCAATATACACTAATAATGTAAAAACAAAATGACATAATTTATTCAGAGACAATATAACTTTCTTTACTCAGGAATATTTGTAAGGCCATAGTGATATTGCAATCTCAGGAATGTGAGATTAATTCCATTTGAAATTATTCAACAGGAAAATCAAACAGGGAATTTATTAGTGAAAGAGGGCCTTCGTTGGGAATGAAAGTCTGTTGTTGGAGGCCTGAGGCATATGTAGCATGACTTTTCTGTAATAGAAGTACCTGGTGCAAGCTGAGCCCTGAAGCTGGGCTTATCTTGAACCCACTGCAGCAAGGAGATAGTATGTTGTCAGGGTAGCTGGAGAGCAAAAGCAGATCATGATGTTGAGATTCATAAAAATATTACTTTAAGAAGTAGCTTTCTGATTAATATACACCTTCAATTTCCTAAAGCAAAACAAAACCCAAAGTCCTCTATACAGTCTTTTCAAAATGCATTGATGATTACTCATGGTCTGTGAAAAATGAAGATTAAAGTGTCAATGCCACTTGACATCCCACTTGGGATGTAGTAGCATATTAATGTCAGTGTTTCTCTCTTCGAGAACTGAGTGGTTTATGAGCTTTGGTCAGCACTGTGACCAATTGTGATCAGTGCTGATGTCATTTGCTGGTTGCAGAAAGGGCATATGTATGTTAAGTGACAACACTCTCAGTGTAGTTGAAAAGCAGAAAAACTTTCAGTGCATTTGGAAACTGGATATTCCAAACATGTTATACCCATATTAATATATACAATTAATATGTGTAAATACAAATGAATAAATAAGACTAAAATGGATTCAATGTATCTAACCTACTAAACATCATAATTTAACACCACAGTGCACTGTTTTCCCTCTTAATCATGTAACTTACTTGGTTCTGAAGCTTATTTTGGTCACCCAGCCTCAATAGAGTCTCAGAACATATATTGTTAGTCCAGGAAAAGGCTAGTCAAGATGGTATTGGAGAAAGAATACATATATAGAAATATGAAAGAGAATAGTTCACTTAGACATAGAGAAATGTGCAAAAATTCTACCAAGAATACTTATTAAAAGTGCTTGCAAGAAATGTTCAGAAGGAAGAGAATTGGGAACTTTTATTTACTGCTCATAGGAATATAAAATTGTGTGGACAGTTTTGAAGATAATGTGGCAGATAAAGCTTTACACAATTTCGCCAAGACTGTCTAGCAGTCATGCTTCTGGTGTTTATATACATAACTGAAAAACATATTTATACACATATTTTGGTTCTATCAGCTGAAAAGATCAAGAAGCAAGAATATCTCTATAGTACAAACATATGTAACACCTAGATCTTGATTTCCAATATTATTCTCCAATAAAAAGAAACAGAGTTCTATGTAGAAATGAGTGACTCTCGAATTAAGACTAGAAATATTCAAGATGAGCCTGAAGATCTTAATTTGTGATAACACATATAAGTGTTTTAGAAAAAGTGGTGTATGACAGAGAGACACAGAAGCCAACAGACTGAGGTTTCAGTGGCCAGGAGGGGAAAAATTTGAGCAAAACAATTTACAAAATAATGTTGTCTATGACACAAAGTATAAACTAAACAACCATGAGTCTGTACTGTCCAAGTCACATTCAGGCCTCACTGATACAAGCATAGCTCAATAATTGCCACACACTTACCATTACTGGTTCTCCATCCTGTGCTAATATTCATGTATTTTTTTCAAAGTGCAAACCACATTTATTCCCCTCTCAAAACCTTCCAGTAAGTAACCCGCTCATCGAAATCAGAAGTCAATTCATTCTTACCAGGAGATATTAGTTCCTGTGGTCTATATTTCTATAATTTCTATAATTTCATCTACCAATTATTTCACTCATACTCGAATCTGGCTATGCTGCTTTCCTCATCAGGGGACTAATAATGTGTCCTCACATGGTGGAAGGCAGGAGGGCAAAGGGGTTTATAATTGGACTAACTGCAACCCTTTCATAAGAACCTAATACCCTTGTGTCTTAATCAATTTCCAAACATCCCCACCCCTACATACTTCCAGAATGAAGATGAAGTTTCAGTGTGAATTTTGGAGAAGAAACATAGCAGTTGATAAGAAGAAAAGAATATCACTTCAGCATAACATTGTTTGTCAGTGTACTGTGGAAAAGTCAAGATGGATTCCAGGGGAAATTTTAGTATGGAATATGAGAACCATATGCAGAGACTTAAAGTCCATTCTTCTAATATAGAATTAGAATTCAAAATTGGCTCTTTTCATAATTAGAAATGGACACACTTGGGTACTGAAATACAATTTAGTACTAGGGATTAAGAGCAGGCAAGTAACTCAGACATTGAGATGTCAAGAGATGCCTTTCACTCGGAAGTCAAACTGCAATGGTTTGTACTTCTTAAGAAAACCATTTAATGCATGTTTTTGTAGATGTCTAACTTTGCACACATCCCACACTCAGTCTCAAATCACCTTATTCACTAACCCTCCCTCTGCTGGAGAGCTGAAATGTGTGAAATGGTGCATGGCTGGAGGTTAATGAGAGAATGTGTGTTGACTGTGTCTCACAAACCAGTGGGGCTACACACTGAGCCTTGTTCCAGAGGAGTCCAATATAAAATACATGTATATAAATGCAACTCTTACAAGAAGTAGAGATAAGAAGCCATGGGGGGGCAGTGGAGAGGAAGGGAAGAGATGAAGCCAGAGCTTACTTTGGCTTTAGGGAGTTATACTTCCTTCCAACTGCAGTGTTCTCACCACAAAGATCTGCCTTTCTATCCCAGATTTATTTAAAGTCTCTGCTCAAATGCAACTTTATTCCATGGCTTTTGTTGATGACCCTTTCTAAACATACAACATAGCATCCCTCTCTACTCTTTACCTGTGCTTATCCACTGACATACTGCTATAATCCCATTTGTAATCTTGCACACACAGACTTTAGCCAGTCTTCTATACTCCTGGGACCTCAAACACTGGCCAGGTCTCTCCATAAACACTTGTTGATTCCTATCTATTTCACTAAATCTTCTGAAACCAAGTTCCTATTTCATTCTTAAGGTCCAGGAAAACATTTTACTCTTCTGACAAATTTAACTTAGTTATAGAAAAATGAATGCATATTTGTAGTTGTTAGACAAGGAATGAGGATATGCTCACAGAGAAAATTGGAGAATAGGGAAAAAGAAAAAAGAAGACAGAACAAACCTAGGTATGAGTTAAAGAGTTTTTAAAAGATAAAAGTTCAAGGTCAAATCAGTCAAAACTAGCAATAAAAGGACACCAGGTTAGAAGTCAAGGACAATTTCTTTCATAGGAAGAGCTGGTCATGAAGGTGAAGGTCATGGAGCTGTGAAGAGAAGGGCCTCTTCCAAAACATACAGTCACCAGTTTAGGGTACAGGCCAGAACTGCACAATGACCATGGGCACACAAACTTTTCACATTTCTACTTAGATTAAGTTAGATGAAGTCACATATCCACTTCCAAGTCCTGCTAGCCACTTTAGTGATTAATAGTCCCTTACATGTAGCCAAGCAGAGAGAGAATACTTTCACCATCACAGAAAGTTCCATAGGACAATGTTATTCTAAAGCAATCCAAAAGGACCTGGGATACCCAACTTCCAGGGAGATATGCAAATGAAAATCCCAAAGGACCTAGAAGGAGATAGATTCATGGCAGCCAAAAAGGTGAAGCTGGTGATAAGTGTTTGCTCTTGGATTGGACACCATTTCCTACTAAGGACTGTCTCATATTGAATTGTTGGATGACTGTGGTGTCAATGCTAAGGTGGATGGATCAGAAAACAATTTGGGACAAGGATGAGCACCATGTTAAACCCACAAGCCATGAGTGGCAGCACCAGAATGTCCCAGAAGTGAGAAAATGGGAATGAACTAGTTTTGAAACAAGTTCAAACCTGTAGGGCTCAAGTCAGCTAGCACAACCTCTTTCATGCAAATCCTGGGCCTAAGATAAAAGACTCTTTTTATAAAGTCAGGCTCCTATGACTCCACAGGTATTAAGTAATTCTTATTAAGCCCCATCTCAGCAACTGAAACACAATGCACAGCTGAGGCACGCCGACCAAGTTGCCAGCCAAAGCCCAAAGAAACCTAAAGCAATGAAATTAATATTTTAGAGTAAGCATTAGCTCATTTTTCAAGACTTTCAGAGGGTTTCAGTCACAACATGCAAAATAAGAGTGAGTTTCTAGGACAGCATAGGCGAGAGGTGACCAATGGTGGGGAGGTTTCTTTCACAGGGGAATGTCCTGTGTGAAGAAAGCTAAACCCAACTAAAAGTGTTCACTCCCAAAGCTAGTCAGTTCCTTGCAGACTTGTACCTCCACTTTAACTTCCTTTCCCATTCATTGGGAGTGAGAACTGATTATAATCCCTGCCATTCCATGTACAGAGAACAGAAGCATACATTTTCCAATAGGCTACACTATTTTTCATCCACTTTAACATGAACAGTAAAAATGTAGATGAAAGAAAGGTCTGGCTGAATCCTCCTACAACAAAATAAGAAAATTAAGACATTATAACCTTAGACTATCATGTTTCTATGACAGAAACAGCCTATAATTCCAGAACACAGGAATAGAGAGGTACAAATACTTTGATCTGTCCCACTAAAATTATAGTGCAGGGAAATGACCTGAATGGGACACATAGGACTTCAGAAGAATGGGAATTTTAAGGGTAACCCATAACTGCTCTGTCCATTATGGTAGCCACTACCCACATGTGGCTCTTTAAATTCAAGTTAATTGAAATACAATAATATCTAAAATTCAGTTTCTTAGTCATGAAGGCCACACTTTAAGTCACATGGATAGCAGGGAGATGCTTGAGTTGTGCCACTGTCTAAGATGGCTACACCCTCTGGCATAATTTCATCACAGGGATTTTGAAGTAAAAGCTCCCTAAATATCGAGTTTCTGGGCTATTGGCAGCCTTTTCCACTCTGGCGAATTCCATCCTGTGGTTTACATGCATTCTCAGTGGAAACTCAAGATTCTTCAGAATTCCAAAATAAGATGCACCATTTCTGATGTTTGATGGGAGGATGTGCCTGAAAAAATGTCAACTCGTGAAGCTCAGGATAAAGAAGTCACTTTGTGACTTTGCTTCCTACTTTCATTTTTTTCACAACTTGTTCCCAAGTTATCTACAGACTACATTGTATGAACTAAGATATGGACAGTCCCTAAGGATACACTGGAATATGCAGAAAGTTCTGGGATGTTAAAGAACTTGCCTATACATCATTTCAGGTGCAATGCAGGAAGTGTAGTATTAAAAATCATGAAGTGCTAATGATGAAATATTAGCCCCATGTGGGATCAGAAACAAGGAGGATGCAGGTGCTGACCAGACGTGATGGGCTCCAAGTCTTCTGCTAACAGCAAAGACACTGAAACAGAAGGAAATGATCCTCTGCTTTCATGGTGCAATTTTCTGGTCTTTCAATATTTTATTATGTCATTGCTTTACTTACAATTTGTCAATGACTCAGAATTATGCCTACACCATATAGTCTGGCATGCTGGGCCCCATATTCTGATTATTTTCTGCTGAACAACCTCTTTCATCAGAAACACTCTGACCTGCTAATTCATTCTGACTTGCCCACCTTTAGTGTTCCACCTTCCCACTGAACATACCAGGTAGACAGGGCAAGGAGATCAAACCCAACATTAACTTCCCAGCCCCTCTAAGGAGTATACAGCCTTTTCTAACAGTCTGTGTGATGGGGAAGAAAGTCTGAGAAGGTCCCGTGCAAGGGCTGTTGGGGGTGATGCTGCCCCAAAGTGGTGCCCACAACAGCACACATGTTGCCTGACTTCTTTGGCTGTAACCAACAGAGCTGGAGGACTTTCTGTGCTGGAGACACAGATCCCAAGAAGCACATTCTGCTTCCCCTCTGAATCCTTGAGGAAAATGGAGAATGACCCTGGGGCTCACAAGTGGAAAGAAACCTATACTTTCAGGTCTTCAACTGTTTCCTCCTTTGGAGGGCCATCCTCACCACCCATGTAGCCCAGGCCACTGCACTTTGCCATGTTAAGTCTTGGTTTTGAGTCACCTGTGTTGTGAGGGAGATGTCTAAATGGGCCTGTACTTACTTCATTCTGTAGGTAAGTCTCCAGAAGTCATAGAACTTTGGTTATCCCATAACTCTGCTCTGAAATTTTGCTCATTTTTATTATACTGGATTTAATGTCAATGGATGGGAGGTTCTGAACCCAGTAAGTGGTATTTTAAGGAAGTACCCTAATATTCATTTTTAAGCTACAAGAGGGGTTGGACTGGACCAGTTCTTCTCAACCTGTCTCCCACATAAGAGTCACCTGGGGATTGTTTAATACCATAGTGATATCAGGGCCCTGCCACAGGGCAATGAGTCAGAACGTCTCAGGCACTGGGATTGTTTTAAAACTTCTCAGATGATTCTATTGCACAGCCAGTGCTGAAAAAGACAGCTGTGGAAAAGACTTACTAAACATGGAATGCAAAATTCAAAAGAAAAAGTGCAGCAGTTAGAGATGGAGGCATGTTGACTGTCCATAAGAAATGCTTTCAGTTCTTTTTAGGATTACTGGCAGGAACACTGCAGACAGTGCTGCAATAGGAAGCTTGTTTAAAATGTGCATGGCTGTAGTTGGGCCAAACTCAAAGAATTTTCTTACATGACTCAAACTCTAACAATTTTAGAATGAGGCAGGAATCATAAACATAATTGACTCCAAAGCATTTATCATCTTGTATAAATTCTACCTGGAGGATCATTTTTGGATTAATTCTTAAGTATGAAATTTACTATTTCCTATCTTTTTAAAGGATGGAAATCCTTTGCCAACCATCCAAAAATACAGTAGATTTAAAAGAAGATCTGTTGGAAAGATCTGATCAGCAGGTTTCCTGAGAAAGCTGAATTTCTCAAGTGTTTGGATCACACAAGACAACATGGATAGTGAGTTAAGGACACCAATGTGGGAAAGTCTTCCTTTCCAAAATCCAGCAATGAGGTTAAAAGGCAAATATTTCATCAGATCAGTGGTAACAACTGTGGATATATTTTCCCATCAAAAATGCTACACAGACCCTATAAGGAAAGCACATTTTAAGTTAATAAATCCCTGCAATTTAATTTTCTTTCCTAGTCTCTGTGATATTTTTATCTCCTTAAACAAATATGTAGTCAGTTCTTAAATTTCATTTTGCATATTAATTAACGCTACTTGAACAAATCTTTATAATAAATCTCAATATACTTTTCCTCAACAGTGCAAAGTATTTAAGGACTTTCTTTTTCAACTGCATTTCCTTTGACATAAATATTTACTTAAATAGATTTGTCATTCCTGGCCAAAGTAATCTGGCACCAACTTGATTTCCTTTGATACCATGATGACTTAAACCATTACAACTCTATTCTAGAAAAGTTGGAGGAAGTTAGGAATGCCAAAGAAAATTGCATCACTATTTATTCTGAATAAGTATGAAAGCATGATGCAAATACCTGGATATACTCAAATTTTCAGAAGAAATGCATCTGGATAATGTTAAATCATCATCTTTTCTTTAGGGTGGAGAAGGTATACATGAATGCACTTTTTTGAAAAAATATTTGAAGATGTTAAATTAAGTTGATAAATAGGTCCATACATTATTTAAAATATCTTTGAATTATTATTTAAGTAGATTAGACTATCAGTTTTACTTATTTATTGTTGAGCTGAGTGTGGGTACGTTGTGGTGTTTACAAAAGTTCTTACAATATATCAAATATATCATACTTGAATTCACTCTCTACACCATTTTTTACCGTTTTCCCCTGAATCCTGGAATAGTGTCAACAGTTTTCCATTTACTTACACTTGTACACAGTATTTGCATGATATATACCCTCCCACACAATTTCCCCATCTCTTTTTCTTAGGAATTAAGTTGGTATAACATACATAGGCTTTATTGTAATTTTTATAAGCTAGGAAAAACTAAATCCAATAACAATCCATCATTGAAAACTGTAAGATCAGACTAAATTGTTCTTCATTCTTTTATACTCAAACAGTATTAGGAAAAAGTAGAATATGCAAGAATGTTACACAATATGGTAAAATATTAAGGCAGAAAATCATATTTCCACATGCCACAAGACCCTATTCTTAGCTATAAACCATGTTCATAGAAATTACATAGTAAAACATAGATATAATATGAATATTTAATATTAAGGTAGAAAATACATTGGTTAGATGTGCTAAGAAAAAACTAATTTTAAAAATGAAGTAACAAAAGTGAAAGTAATTTTTAGTAATTGTGGGAACAGACATTTCCATCTATACTCTAGAAATAAGGAAAAATTTAGTACGATAAATTTTTAAAAACTCCATGCCCCTGTATTAATATATTTTTAAAAACTGACCACAAAACTTAGATTTAATATATTCAAATTTTCATGAAAAAATCATATAGTCAATATCAAATCAGCATCTTCAAATGCCAAAAGTCAGGGGAAAGGACAAATTATCAGGTTATCATGACCTGATTTCCTTTATAAGTACACATAAAAAATGACTTGGATATGTTAGAATTGGAAGAATTCAAAGAACTCACTAGTAAATTGGCTCAAGAAGGTGATGACATTTTATGTGCATTGAGAAAAGCCAGTCTTCTTTTTTTCTTTTATTATTCATATGTGCATACAAGGCTTGGTTCATTTCTCCACCCTGCCCCCACCCAGTCCCTTACCACCCACTCCGCCCCCTCCCTCTCCCCCCACCCCCTCAATACCCAGCAGAAACTATTTTGCCCTTATTTCTAATTTTGTTGTAGAGAGAATATAAGCCATAATAGGAATAGAAAGGAACAAGGGTTTTTGCTGGTTGAGATAAGGATAGCAATACAGGGCATTGACTCACATTGATTTCCTGTGCCTGGGTGTTACCTTCTAGGTTAATTCTTTTTGATCTAACGTTTTGTCTAGTTCCTGTTCCCCTTTTCCTATTGAGAGCCAGTCTTTATACATTAAATAATCACTATAATGTTCATAGATGTACACAGAAAAATCAATGAAACATCCATTGTAATAGAAAACAATAAATTATAATGTGATAAAAGAATTAAGAAAACAGTAATTTGGTGTTGAAAAAATGTATTTTGACATGTACATTAAAGCACTGAAAACTAAAACATCACTCTATCAATTCTACACACAAAAAAATATCAGAAGACAAATGTTTACAAATTACCTTTCATATACCTGGGTAATTCTGAACAAAGTCCACACCTAAGTTCAGATGTAATCCCTGGGAATTTTAAGAAACCTGTATCACCTTAAGCCACCTTAAGGTCCTAGAAAAACGATAACACAGTATGCACTATGCAGAAAAGGTAAATTAGTAGAGTGGTTTCACCTGCAAACTAAAAACTGAATAAATGAAGGTTATCACAACACAGAATTTTTAGAAAATTTCCATCTATACAATGATTAATATAATTAATATTGCCTCAAGTTAACCATGCAGAGAATGGACAAAATAAGTAAAATTTGCATAAAGGAAGATATGAATTCAAACTGATTCCTAAAAATATATTTAAGTACTTAGAAAACATATATATAATAATCAACAGAGAGGAAAATAATTGTTTTGAACTGGGGAAATAGTAATAATAAATATAAATGTGAGATAAAATATAAAATTGTTCTCTGCATTTCAGAGACATAAAATAAAAATCAGTCATATAATTTAATTTAGGTTTAAATAAAAACAAAGAAATAAGCAAAACAAAAAAGATGCCACAAACAAAATAGACTATATTTTGCCTATAATAAGAAAGGAAAAATTTAAAACCTTTACAAACCCAGTAAAAGAAAAACAATATTTTCTTGAGAGGTTGCAGATGAGATTAAAATTAGTCAACTTTCACTTATATACAATAAGTATAGAAGATATTAAACTTAAAAAAATGCCATTGCATTTTCATGGAAATAATATAAAAACAATTTGATTCATGTGAATGAGGGAATATTGCAATATAAACCAAAAAATCACAAACAATGATGATGCTACCTAAATAGGGCCTATTGTATATTTCAATGTAAAGGAAACAAAAACATATCCATATTTTGTTACCTGCACCATGATTATCAAATAAAAGTAAAGATTTACAGTAGAATAAGTACATTTAAAAGGAAATGCCTCTGAATACAATTCAATGTTTTTAAAGCACATAGTTAGATTAAACAGAAAGGTCAATAAAATTTTGAAATGGCAAATAGATATGGGTATATGTGAGATAAAATTTTAAAAAAGAATATTGCATTTTAATGGAAATAAAGTAAAGCACTCACACCAGTTATGTAACTCAATATCAGAAAAAAGCAAGAAAAGATCAAAGAATAAAGATGAAACTAACAACAGAGTATTTATTGTAACTTTTATAGAAAAGGGAAAATAATTATATTTAGTACCAATCTGGAGAAGAACAAAATATTTTCCTGAGTGCTATGAAATCAGATTAAACTAAATTGATTTTCAGCCCTCTTTATATAAAGATTATCAGTGTAACTTACATTGTGATGAAAATGCAGAAAAAATGAATCCCCAATCCTATGTATCAGGGTGGGAAAGGAAATGGTATTCAACCTTGTTCATAGAAGTACATAGAAATTCATAGAAAAAAACATGGAAAAATCACTCAGATAGTACAGTAGAAATTACGTTGGTATTAGAATGTTAAAAAATGACTACTTGTCTGTGACAAAGGTATAGGGATCATTATCACAACATCTACAAGACAAAGAAAATTCTTAAATGAATAAATTAAAAAACTCAAAGTCCTGTGCCTGAAAAAACAGTGAAGAAATACATGTAATAGTAGATATAAAATGCTAAAATTTTTGCCATAAAATGATCTTGTTAAAAACCAATCACCATCTCTAAAGTCATAAATTGAGTGTAGAAGTGAATTTTCAGTTTGTTATAATCTGACTTTAAATCACAGTAGAAGTGAGGGTGACCTAGATATATTTATGTCTTAGAAACTCAGAAAATCCCTAAATAAACCCATATGAAGTTCAGATTTGAGAGGATGAGGGGGTCCTAGCAAATTAAATACACAAATGCTAAATTCATTTAAAAATGAATTCAAAGGCTAAAATCATTTTAAATATTCACTTTTATATTATTCTGCAACAAAAGTTGTAAAAATGTAGTTTGCATATAGAAATAATGTGTTAAGAAAAGTGTGCATGACAATGATAAAACAAATTGCTAAATCAATTCCAAAGGAAAGAAAATATACCTGAGGTTTGATATTTATAAATTCCACTTCAAATATAATAATCATGAAGAAAGGTTGTATCTACATCCAGATTTATGCTTTGAAAATATTTGAGTCCAGGATCAACTCAAAATGTTAAATAATTCTAGAAAATGTAACACAAAATTCATTAAAATGAAACAATAAATCACTGAAATGGTTTCAAATGGCTATTATACACTGCACATGAAATTTATCAGAACAACATAGAATTTTGGGGATGATTATGATGTTACAATGGCAAAAACCTTTAGGCATCTACTGTTTGCCTGTGCCAGTAACTACCCATTTTCAAAATATCACACTTGACAATGGATAGTTCATCCAGACAAAAAATTAACAGAGAAAATTTGGAAGTAAGTAATTCCATCAACAGACAGGTACAGATTATTCTTGAAAATACTGAATATACATCTTTCTCAACCCCCCCTGGAACTTTTTCTAAAATACATTACAATATAGGATACAGAAGAAAATTGAAATAACTTTGTGTATTTTCAAAGATCATAACTTATTCAAAGTAGAAATCAACAGTAAAAGAAGCTACAGAAAACATCAAACACTATATAGATGGGAAATGACCCTGCTGAATGATCAGTGGATCAACAAAGAAGTAAGGGGAAAGAACAAAATTTTCCAGAAACAAATGAAAATTATAACAGCTTAACAGATTCATTGTGCCACAAAAACAATACTAAGAAACTTTGTAGCTAGACGTACATTAAAAATATCTGAGTAATCACTAACTAATACCCTAATGATGCAACTCAAATTCCTAATATCACAAAAGCAAAACAAATCCATAAACAGCATATGGGAGGAAAATAATAAGGAGATCAGGACAGACATTAATGAACTGGAGACTAACAATATCAAACAATGCAAAGAATCAGTGAAACAAAAAGTACTTTCTTTGAAAATATAAAAATTTTGATAAAACACGTAGCAAAATGAATTAAATGAAGAAGACCCAAAGTAATGAAATCAGACATTAAAAAAGGAAATATTAAAAGTAACAGTGATGTTTCATCAAAAATATGGGAATACATTGGTAATTTGTAGTCAACTACACCATAAAATGTACAAATTTCTACAGGTATATTTGATACATAAATTGACCTATGATATTAACCACCAAAACAGGTTTCTAACAGTTAATCAGATTGAAATTGTAATGAGGAGTGTTCCAACAAAGAAATGGATGCATTACTTCAGATTTCTCTGAGACTTTTAAGGAAGAACTACCACCACTGGTCCTAGAACTATTCCATAAAATAGAAAGAGAAGGAACTCTACCAAAATCAGTCCATGAATTCTGCATTACACTTACACAAAACCTGATAATGACAGCATAAACAAAAAATCAGAGCCCAATTTCTTTGATGAATAAAGGCACAAATTTTGTGGTAAAATATTTGCAAACCAAATTCAATAATATATTAGAAAAATTACGGTTTTTATCCTGAATGTCTGAGAATAGTCCAACCTACACAAATCAATAAATATAATACAGCACATAAACACAATGAGGTAAAAATATCAAATGATTTTCTTAATGGATGCAGAAGAAAAGGTCTGAAATATTCCAATATCTCTTCATCATAATGTCCCAGAGGAAACTTGGAATTGAAGGAATATAACTCAGAATAATGAATAAAAATTATAACAAGAGTAAAGCCAAAATTGGTCTAAATGGAAAAAAATATGAAATCATTTCCTCTAAAGTCATAAAAACACAAGGGTGTATGCTGTCCCCAATATTATTCAGCATACTCCTTGAAATCCTATACAGAGCAACAAGGCTAAATAAATAAATAACAGAATACATACAGTAAAATATGAAGCCAAATTGCCACTATTTGAGATGATCTTATTCTCAAAAGTACTTAAAATATCCCCCAATAATTTTAGATTTAAAAACCTTTTTAGAAAGTACTAAGTTAGTAACTGAACATTTTCAACACAAGGGAAAAGTTTTGGCTCAATTTCTAGAGCACTTGCCTACCAAGTGTGAAGCTCTATGATCAAACACCAGTACTACAAAAAAATTAAGTAAAAATAAATTTAAGTAATGAAGTGAAATCTATGAAATATTGAAGAAAAAACTGAGGAAGACAGAGTTTTGAAAATCTTCCAGTGTTCATGCATGTTGAGAATTAATATTTTGATAATGACTAAACTATGAAAGGCAATCTAAATGTTCATTGAGATTTTCATTAAATTTTTACTGTCATTTTCTATTCTTTTTTCCTTTTCTTGTCATGCTCAATTACTCCAAAGTCATTTTCACAGATACAGAAAACAAGTATTAAAATTTATATGGGATCATAACAAAGGTAATAAGATACTGGAACCAAAATAGACATGTAGGCAAATGGAATTGAAGACTCTGAAATTAACCCAAACTGTTACACTCATCTGATATGAACCTTTGTTTTTGAACAAAGGTTCCAAAAACATATATGGGAGCAAGACAGATTCTTCAACAAATGGTGCTGGGAAAATTAAATATCACATATTGAAGACTAAAACTAGAACCCTATCTCCACATTCTGTATAAACAGCACTTCAAAGTGGATCAAAAATTTTAATGTATGGCCTAACATTTTGAAACTACATGAAGAAAGCATAGGGAAAATACCTCAATTGACTGACACAGAAAACAACTTTCTGAGTACAAGTCCAACAGAATGAGGAATTTCACAAATGGGAGTGCATCCAATAAAAATATATGTACATATCAAAGAAAAGACTGACCAGAAGGAAGAAAATATACACAGAATGAGGGAAAACTTTTACAAAATTTCATCAAAGGATTAATACACATAATATAGAGATCTCGTAAAATGTAAAAGAGCAAATAATCCAATTAATAAATGGACAAATCTATTGAACAGACTATTCTGAAAAGAAGAAGCACAGATGGTGAACATATCCCTGCAGGCATTCAATATGCTTAGCCATTGAGAAAATGCAAATGAAAATGTCACTGAAATTCCGTCTTATCACAGTCCAAATGGCTATAAAGCAAATGTATAACAACTACTGATGGTAAGCAAGAAGGGCAATAAAGAATTCTTAAACAGTGTTAGGAATGGAATTTAATGCAGCCACTTTCTTTTTTTGTAAAGAACTATTTACAGAGCTTCCTCAAGAAACGTTAAAGTCGAACCATGTGACCCTGCTATATCAAATTTATGTATGCATATGCAGTAGTGCAAGTCAATATTCAATAGTTACCACCACATTCATGTTATTAGTAACAACAGTCACAATAACTGACATATTCAGTGTATCTAGATTTAACAAAAACCAATGAATGGATAGGAAAATTGTGGCATATGGATGGAATTGAAAATCATTTATTGGTCGAGATACCAAAAGTTCAAAAAGACAATTATTGCATATTTTATTTATAAGTAGAATCTAGACCTAACATGATAATAATTAATAATAATAATAATATGGCAAAACAGTAATGGTTTATGTGAGGAACAGTAGGAGATGAAAAGGAAGATTTGCTATGGGGTGAATATGATCGAAGTATATTGTATATGAATGAAAATAACATTAAAACCCTTTATGTTTAATTACACTTTTTATTCCTTTTCTATGTCCTTTGCATTGACTGTGCCAAGAGCATATATCATGTGTAGATATATTCAACCTTTTATGATTATTCTGTTCCATGGGATTATTATTAAATTTGGTTGTCTGGTATTTGGAGGGATTTAGAATCAATTTGTAATGAATATTTTCACCACTTTTATACATAGTCCATCCAAGCTAATAATTTTCCCTCTTTTGTCACATAATAATGTAAAACAGTATCTGAGTAGAATAAATTCTACTTAGAATATATCTTTACATATATGTCAGCACATGGGGTAAAATTTAATGTGGTAGGTCATGTACATAATGAGGCTTGGATCACATACTCTACTTCTCTTGTGATTCCCCTTTGCATACACTGGTATCTTCAAAATCTAATCTGCACCTCCCCTTGTATTGTGATTATAAGACAGATTATGTCATCATTACTCCTATTCATCTAGTTTTCGTTTATGGAGGTGCTGATTAGATTTTACCCAGATTCTTTGAATGTAAAAATGTGAATATATTATAAGTAATAGTTTCCTTTATTAATAAATATGCACACATATGCAATGAGATTTTTGTTATGAAATTTTAAATTCCTTCTGTCTTTTGAAGAATTTACTGGTAATGGTTTAATTTACCCTGTCAATGTTAATATGACTTGTTATCATTTAGTTTTCTTTCAAGTTGATTTCTTGCTAGTTTCATATCATAGTTTTTTATACTGCAATATTGTAGTTACTTTTTTGATAAATTCATCTGCCTTCATGAAAATGCCTTATATCTCCATCTTGACTCGCCCTGGTATGTGGAAATGTGTCCCACCTAGTTTGGAATCTTACTGAGATCTGATCTTTCATATATATGTTATATTTTTCTGTCAATTTATGTACACAGAGTTGAAAGCAAGCTTAGTTAAGTAGAGTTAGGAAATTTTTATGGAATTTTTTGTTTCTTAAATTGGTTCTGGTGTTAAATTTAGGTTTTATCCTGAAAGTTAAATCTGAGTCTTTGTAATTTGTTACATGTTTATTTCATAATTTAGTTGCAAAAATTGTGGTATTGATTAATTTCTATGATTTCACTGTTTTCTTTTTTTCCTTAGAAATGCAATGGTCTGTTTTTAAATTTAATCTTACATAGAGTTAAAGTTATCTTTTTAAAAAATTTAATAATATAATTTTCAGTGATAGGTACAGTGTCTTAAATTTATAATTCTAGCTATTCAGGAAGGGAGATTACAGATTAGGAGGATCATCAGTACAAGCAAAAAGTGTGTAAGATACCATCACAACCACTGGCTGGGTGTGGTGGTGTGTTCATGTCATCACAGCAACACTGGTAAGCACAAATAATATCATTGTCCAGGCCAGCCCTGACATACAAGCAAGACCTTATATCAAAAATATGCAGCAAAAAGTGATTGGAAGGGTGAATCAAGGGCACCTATTAAGGAAGTATAAGGTCCTGAGTTTAATTGCAAGTATGTTGAAAATAATTTTCTTCTGTGTTTTATATTAACGTATTTCCTGTTGTGAAATATATTTTGTGATGGAGTTTCCTTGTAGTTTTATAATTACCTTTGTATAAACTTTAGAAGTAGTGTCCATATTGGCACAAGAAAGTGAGGCCAACTTGATTATCTCTGCCTTTGTAATAACTGAAGTGTCTTTGAAATTCTATACTTTCCAGGTGATGTGTATAACCACTGCATTCAGCAGCCACTTGAAAATAATCCAGTAATTTAGCTTACCCATATTTAATACACTTAACATATAGTAATCACTTGATGTTTGATATATACAATATGTATTTTTTCACTTTTAAGGTTCCCACAGCATTTTTAATTGATACTGGACTCCAGAAAATATAAATTACCCCATCTTACCTTTGCATAGAGTCTAGTGGTTAACTTCCAAAAGGACAAACTTAAGTTGCAACTTTCCAAAATGAATTAAGTTGCCAATTTCATAAAAGTCCTAATTTGCTTTCCTAAGAATTGACAAGCTAAAAACAAGCTGTTGCTCTTTGCTGATTAGAAACAGAATTCTGAATACAGTAGTCTCTTCAAATGAATTAAAATGAACAGACATTTGCATGTAGTTTATTTATGTGGGCTTTTTAGATTTTAAAAAAGCCTCTCTTCCAAATAGAGTTCATAATAAATATCCATGAGATAATAAGACATATCCATACCTTACTACTACTGGAAAAATAAAAAAGATTGCCATTAATGTGCAATTAATAAAAAGGTCAGTTTTTATTAACAGAACTCATTGGTGCTATCATAAAATCAAAAGTTACAGTATTATATAAACTTTCAAGCAGAAAGTAACATGAAAAATTAGTGGAATTTTTAGGCAAAATTAAATTGTTATTATATAGTTTCACTTTCTTAACCATTAACATTTAAAAGGATATTTCACACTCTTATAAGAATACCTTAAGAAATAAAACTGCATTTTGATTTTAATGATGGACTTTCACACTATTAATAAAGAATATATTTTGATATGAAATAAGTTAATAAAATAAAAATTCATAGAAAAATATAAGTAATGAACAATCAAGACATATCCAGAGAATTTGATATAACATGATAATAGTAAGAATGACTCACTTCAAAGAAGACATAAAAGTAAGAAAGTAATTACCAGGAACTGGGTAAAATTGACTATATGGAGTAGATTTTAGAAAGAAAATGATACATGTTAGAATGCAAAAACAAAAACCTCAGTGTCACATATCTGAATGCTTATTAAGAAATATGCCATAACTAGTGTAATATACTCATTTACCCACAAGAAAATGAGGTAATTCAAATCCAATCAACATTTTATAGCAAAACATAAGTAGAGATGATAAAATTTCAGCAGTCATACCATGCTTGCTAATATGAAAATAATGAAGAAATAGCAATATTTCAGGAAATTGGGGAATCATAAGGAAATCTCTAAAGTTGAGAATATTTTGCAGGCTTTGATATAACCTCAATTTTCACTCAGATATTACGTTATAAAATTTGTAAATAATTAGTAATTTGCATGGAGAAATATGCATGAGAGTGGTGAGGTAATAACCATCAAAGAGAGATTGCCAATACAGATAATCTTTAAGAAGATGCATATTGAAATTACCATCCACAAATGAGCATAAACATGACTGAAAAGTATATCAAAATTTATATGTGCCCCATATATTTTAATTGTCCAGAATTAAGTCCAAATGCCATAGAAGTATAAAATGAGTGATGAATAATATATTACATTGGAAAGGTAAATTGTTGGAGTGCTTTTTCTTGGGTGTTTAAGAATCTGTGTATGAGAATTCCTAACAGAACTTTGAAGTATGAAAAATTTTATGATGTCACAATGAGAAAGGATTTCAAAGTGCTCACAGATTGCCTGCAAGAGAAATGAGAAATTTAGCTAAGTAAGGATTTTCAAAAAAGGACATATAAATTTGAAACTTATCACGCTACACTCCAATATTTAGGAAAAATATATAGATAACAAAAATGAAATTAAAAAATAAATACATACTATAAAATGTTCATATATGTGACACATAAATATGCATAAATGTATACATTAGATAAAAGGGAAAACTTCATCATTGTATTTTTAGGAAGAAAGAAAATAATCTAATCACATAAGTTTATAAATACTACAACAAAATCACAAAAATTTGGAAAAACTATGAGAAAACACAAATTTAAAACTCACCCTCCTCATGACAGAATAATCATGAATAAATGTATGTAAATACAGATATATGCTACTTAATATTTAAAAAGTCTAGGATAATCAGAAAATTCCACAAAAATTTTGAAAAGAAAACAAAAAATTATTTGGGGAAAAACTGTTAAAGTTGTTTTGACTGTCTCTTAAGAACTGTGCACCTGTTAGGTAAACAGGACAAAAGAGAACTCAGAAATTTTCTGATATCACAATGACAACTTTTTAGTATTGATAGCAACTAGTTTAAAGTGACATAGAGAAATATTGAACCTAACATAAAAGACCAAAGTATTCATGTAGAAAGCAATAATACTATTTAGAAATCATTATTGGAATTTCCAAGTTATAAATAAGATAAATTCTAAAAAAATCATGAAACATGGAAAAAAGTAAGATAAACATGAAAATAAGACTAATCATATGTGTGTCAATGAAACTTACACACTTGAAACTGAGTAAAATCTTAAAAATTTAAGTTATATTCTACAACACAAGGAGAAAGACATCCAAAATAGCCAATTACCACAAAGAGCATAGAATAGGATATTAATCATTAATACAAATATTAAAGTTATGCATACGCATATCTGGATATAAAATATACTGTGATAAAAAAGACTAAAACTAACTTGGAAGGATCACTTTTAGGGTGACATATACTTATGACAAACTGCTGTTGAAGAAATAAAGTTTGACTTAACAAAACAAGGAATAATACCAGAAGACAATGAACAAATAGTCCACCAAATACCAGAATGATTATAAAAGAAAGATGCCAATCCCTTTATAATCTCTTGATCTATATTGACTAAATTAAAATAAATTCCATAAATATCCAGAAATTGGAAAGTATCTTACCTAGAATTTATAGAATTACAAAACCTGCATATTCAACATTGCCCTTATGAGGATAAAAAGGAAAATACAGAATTTTGTTGAAGTTGACCACCACAATGAAAACTGCAAAGATGGATACATATTTCCCAGACCAGATTAGCCTAGAAAAGATAATAAAAATTTCCACATATTAGAGATATGACATTGGAGATATTTACATATATATGTATATAGATATATACAATATAATGAAACACAGATACATATAAAAATACATTTATATAATGAAAAATATATTGGGAACTCAGAAATAAACAATGAATAATTTGGAAAGAATAATAGAATGTCTTGTATACATGAATAACTTCTAAAAACAGAGTATCACAATTGAAATGAAAAATAAAGGAAATAATTCAAAATATATAAATTGAATAGCTACCTCACTACATCACAGAAAACATATAAAGAAAATTGTAATTTCTAGATATAGTCTATTTGAATTAGTGAATGTCACAGAAAAATGTCTTCACAAAAACAATGTAGAAAAAGTTAAGAAACGTATTACCTGGAAAGGCTGAATTATACGATACATTGGCTTGATCTTATTGTTTCTGCATGAAGATTGCCCTGACAAAGGAATTGTGACAGTTTTTGACCTCACAATTCCAAAGGCAGCCAGGATGCCATAGGTTCCCATAACAACAAGGGCTTGTCAGGGATATAAAGATTAAGGGACTGATATAAATTTAAAAAAGAAAAAGCATACTACAAAATTAAATTAGGGTTAGAAGAGAGTTTAGAAATAAATAATGTACAAGATGAAATAGTTTCAGGAGAGGCCTAGACCAGGATAGTGTAAACTTTCACAAGTGATGGATATAAACTGAAAGATAAAATAAAAAGACATTTAGATATTACGCTTTTCTTTAAAAATGAATAATTTTGAAGAGCAATAAAAGTTAACCAGGAACTGGAAACATTGGTTTTCATAGGAACCCCAGTTAAGATCATTGCTTCTCTGGATAGATGTTTCTCTTCATCTGTCATGACCAGTGTGAGCACATTCAAGCAATGTGGATCACCTCAAAGAGTATGGTTCATCTCTGGTTCAGAAAAAATACTTTTATAGAGAACTGAACACAGGGCATAGCACAAAATGCCAGAAGACAGTGGTATTGAAGGGAGGTAATATTGCTTCTTTGGCTTCAGTAGAATGTCAATAAAAGTGTATTCCAATTTCAGAAGTCAGTTACATTTAGTTGAGCATTATCACCATTCGTTTACAGGTTTTTACTTAGATTCCTATATGTATACACCTTTGATGATTTCTGGGTCATAATGTAACTACTTTTGAAACATTTTGATGACTACTAAAATGCTTCCCTACAAGCCTCATCATTTACATTTCCATAAACTCTGGTACACATATATTTGATCCACAGTCCTACCACCCTTGTTAATTTGGGGTATGATAGATATTTTAAATACCAAAATGTTTCATATCAATGTGTTTAAGAATTACATTTCCCTGATAGTCAATTTTTTTGAATTTTTATAAGCTCATGTGATATTAATATTTTCTTTAGGGAAAATATCTACTCACTCCTTGTCTTATTTTTTAACCAAACCATGCTTTGAATATCTAGGTGTATTAAACTGCTCTAATGTATGTGAGAGCTCTGTTCCCTTTTGGTTGGTTTGCTACTTTCTCTCTTGATATTATTATGAAATGAAATATTTAGTGTTAATAAAGTCAAAATATCCATGTTTTTGGTATCATATTTAAGTAATCATTGAAAATTGTAAATAATGACAATTTATCAGGGCTTTCTTACAAGAGTATGAATTCAGTTATTAAATATCAGTTTTCATCCATTTTGATTAATTTTTATATATATATATATATATATATATATATATATATATATATATATATATATATATGATATAGTTGTCCAGCTTCATTTTATTTGTATCTTAATAGCCAGTATTGTGGACACCATTTCTTAAAAACTCTTCTTTCACTATTGTATTGTTCCACTTGTCTGATTTTATGCTAAAACCAGGCAGTATTTGTTATTCTGGCTCCATAGTGTAATGTGAATTCAAGAATTGAGACAATTTTAGCTTTTCTCTTTTTGCTAAGACAGATTTGGGTATTCTTGGTATTTTGTGCTTCCATATAATTTGAATGTTTTTTCCTCTATTTGTGTGCAAAAAGTCATAGGATATTTGATGTGGTTTGGAATCAACCTGTAGGTTTCCTTTGGTAGTGCAGCCATTCTCACAATATTAAATGTGATGATCCATGAACAATGGAATGTTGTTATCATCAAGTTTCTTTTTCAATTTCTTCCTTCAATTTACTGCATTTTTATTGTAGAGGTCTTTGACCTCAATGATTAGGTTTTTCTTAAGTATTTTATTTTACAGTAGGTTATAATGATTGGGAGGCTTTTCTGCATCTCTTCTCAGCATGTTCAGTATTAATTATATAAATAACTACTCATTTTATAGCAATTTTATGCTATTGCTACTTTACTGTGTATATAAAGGCTAGTAAAGTAATCTGGAATTTTAAGGAAGTTTCTGTTATCAAAATTAAAACATAATCAATAAGGCCACAGATTCACTGTGTTAGATTAGTGAAGATTTACACAATTGATAGGGATTAAGTTCAGGAATAACAGCTTCCAACACACTTTATGCTAGTAAGAGAACACGATTTTTGATAAAATATACAAGAAACTAAAATTCTGGGAATTGTGACAAGACAATATAGTACTTCTTATGCGATATAACACTGGTTAAACAGAAAAGAAAAAAGACAGTATGGCAGAGTAAACACACTGGCCATATTCCAATGTCTCCAAGTACCTCAAATTAACCCTCAGTTTGTATCTAAAAAGAAGTTGGAAATTTTTGAAAGGCATAGGATGATAACACTAAAAGGAAAGTCAGTTGATAACCCTGGTAAATAAATGAATAATAAAAGAAACCAAGGGAAATCTCCTTGACTGAGAAGGAGACTATGATTTTCCTAGAAACAGAACAAACTGGACACCATGGAAGTGAGAAAACTATGTTGAGCAGTTCTAACAGGCTTCATCCCTACACAAATCATGTATGTGGTGTGGGGAGGATGAGAGATCCTCCAAAAATAACATTAAGTGAATTTATGAGATAAAAATTTAAAATTCACCAAGATATTTTTAGGGAAAAATCATTCTCACATCAATAAAACAATAACTCAACCACTCAAAAATACACAAAATAATCATGTCTCAGATAACATTGATTGTTTTGGAACTTTTATAAGATAAGAAAACTTTTAAATCCAGTACAAACACAGAAAATAAAAAATTATTGTCCCTTTATTGGTCAAAATATTCAAGTCTAAATCTCAACATAGTACATTTGTATTTTGAATTCTCCAGAATTTTTAAAAAATTCAATTTCTGTATTGGCAATTCAGAAAACTCATAAAATCAATGAAGTTTCAGAACTCATGATGAAATGTCCAAAATGAGAGAACCACATTTCTAATATCCAGGATGTCTAGCTGGAGACATAGAACATATTCATAGTTAGGAATAGAAAATGAAACAGAAGAAAAAAGAAATACACCATGGACTTTTATTCCAGGAAAAAGAAGAATGAAAAATTTTGTTATTCACAAGTAAATGGATGGAAGTGGTGAACATAATCTTAATGAAGTTAGCCAGGCTCAGGAGGCCAAAAATTGCATGTTGTCCTTCACATGTGGATTGCAGACCTAAAAATATTGCACTAGTATTATTGGGAAGAGGTCACAAACTAAGGAGAAAACACACACAGGAGGAATAGGAAAATGGAAGCAAATATAAAACTTGAATATAGTTGAAGTGCTCATTGTAGTGGAGTGAATATAGTAATCTTAGATTGGTGGAGGTCACTATGGGAAGGGGACAAGGAAGTAATGAAGAGGTCAGGTAGAAATGAACCAGTGTGGGTTGCAATATACATTTGCATGGAAGCAATGATAGGAATCTGTCTGTATAGCTATCTTTATCTCAAACTAGCAAAAACTGTCTTTCTCATTATCTTTTATGTTTTTCTCTCCAACAAAATTGGAGAACAAGAGGGCAGAACCCTGAAGCGGGGTTGATGGGTAGGGAGCGGTGGCCTAAATAATGTATACATATGTGAGTAAATGTAGAAATGATAAAATTACATAAAAAATATAGAAAAGAAGATGAAGTTAATAAAAGTTTTGCGAGCTAAAATAGTAATGATACAAGTGATATAACCATGAATAATCAAATATTGTGTTTTTGATTAGACTATTTTCTTTCTTCCTAAAAATGCAATGATGAAATTTTCCCTTTCATCTCATATATACATTTATGCTTATTTATGTGTAACATATATGAACATATACATTAATAGTATGTATTTATTTTTTAATTTCATTTTTGTTAAATACATATTTTTCCTAAATATTGGACTGTAGCATAAGTATCAAATTTATATGTTCTTTTATGTAAATACTTATGTAGCTAAATTTATCATTTCTGTTGTAGGCAATCTGTGAGCACTCTGAAATTCTTTCTCCTTTTGACATCATAAAATTTTTCACAGTTCAATGTTCTTTTGGGAATCTTCATATACAGATTCTTTAACAACCAAGAAAAACCACTCCAACAATTTACCATTCCAATGTAATATATTATTCATCACTCATTTTATACGTCTATGGCGTTCGGACTTAATTCTGAACAATTAAAATATATGGGGCACACATAAATTTTGATATGCTTTTCAGTCATGTTTATGCTCATTTGTGGATGGTAATTTGAATATGCATCTTCTGAAAGAATGTCTGTATTGGAAATCTATCTTTAATGGTTATTACCTCACTACTCTCATGCATATTTCTCCATGCAAATTACTAATTATTTTACAAATTTTATAACTTAATATCTGAATGCATTTTTTTTTCATTTTGCCTGTACTTTTCTATCACGGCTTAGGTGAAAATTGAGATTATGTCACAGCCTGCAAAATGTCCTCAACTTTACAGATTTCCTTATGAGTTCTCCAATTTCCTGAAATATTACTATTTCTTGGTTATTTTCATGTTAGCAAGCATGAAATTTTATTTTCGCTATCTTTTGCTATAAAATATTGATTGGATTTTAATAACCTCATTTTCTTGTGGATAAATGAGTATATTACACCTAATAATGGCATATTTCTAAGTAATCATTCAGATATGTGACACTGAGGTTTTTGTGTATGCATTCTAACATGTCACTTCCTTTCTAAAATTTAGTCCATATAGTCAATTTTGCCCAGTTACTGATAATTACATTCTTACTGTTATGTCTTCTTTGAAATGAGTCATTCTTACTATTGTCATGTTATCTCAAATTCTCTGAATATGTCTTGAGTGTTCATTAGCTATATTTTTCTATGAATTCCTATTTCATTAACTTATTTCATATCAACATATATTCTTTATTAATAGTATGAAAGTCCATATTTAAAAGCAAAATGCTGTTTTATTTCTTAAGGTATTCTTATAAGTGTAAAATATCCTTTTAAATTTTAATGGTTGAGAAGGTAAAACTATTTAATAGCAATTTCCTTTTGCCTAGAAATTTCACTAATTGTTCACATTACTTTCTGTTTGAAAGTTTATATAATACTGTAACTTTTGATTTCATGAAAGTACCTATGAGTTCTGTTAGTAAAAATTGACCTATATATTTCTGACAGATTAATGGCAATCTTTTATATTTTTCTGGTAGTGGTAAAGTATGGAGATTTCTTATTATCTAATGTTTATTTATTATGAACTCTCTTTGGAAGAGAGGCTTTTTTTAAATCTAAAAAATACACATAAACAAAGTACATGCCAATGTCTGTTCATTTTAGTTCATTTGAAGAGACTACTGTATTCAGAATTCTAAGTTTAAAAAAGAAAGGGTAACAGCTTGATTTTAGCTTGTCAATTCTTATGAAGGCAAATTAGGACTTTTATGAAATTTGCAACTTAGTTCATTTTGGAAAGTTGTAACTTAAGTTTGTGCTTTTGAAAGTTAATCTCTGGACAATATGTAAAGGTAAGATACTGGTAATTTATATTTTCTAGAGCCCAGGATCAATTAAAAATGTGAAAACATTAAAACTGAAAAAATACATTTTGTATGTATCAAACATCGAGTGACTACTATATGTTAAGTGTATTAAATATGGATAAGCTAAATTACTGGATTATTTTCAAGTGGCTGCTGAATGCAGTGGTTATACACATCACTTGGATGTGTATAGAATTTTGAGGACACTTCAGTTATTGCAAAGGCAGAGACAAGCAAGGTGGCTACAGTTTCTTATGCCAATATGGTCGGTACTTCTAAAGTTTATATAACTACAAGGAAACTCCATCTCAAAATATGTTTCACAAGATAGGAATTATGTTAATATTAAGCAAGGAAGAAAATTAATTTCAACATACTTGCAGTTAAACTCAGGACCTTATCCTTCCTAAGTAGGTGCCCTTGAGTCACCCTTTCCGCCACTTTTTGCTGCTTACTTTTGATATAGGGTTATGCTTGTATGTCAGGGCAGGTCTGGACAATGATATTATTTATGCTTACCAGTGTTGCTGTGATGACATGCCCACAACACCACACCCAGCCTGTGGTCGTGATGGTATATTGAACACTTTTTGCCTGTACTGATCTGTAACCATGATCCTTCTAATCTGTAATCTGCCTTCCTGAATAACAAGAATTATAAATTTAAGACACTGAACCTATCTCTGAAAATTATATTATTAAATTTTTAAAAAGATAACTTTAAATCTATGTAAGATTAAATTTAAAAACAGACCATTGCATTTTTAAGGAAAAAAGCAAACAGTGAAATCATAGAAATTAATCAATATCACAAATTATGCAATTAAATTATAAAATAAAAATATCACAAATTACAAAAATTAAGATTTAACTTTCAGGATAAAGGCTAAATTTAACATCAGAACCAATCTAGCTCCTTAAAAGTGTTCCTAACCCTACTTAACTAAGCTTGCTTTCAACTCTGTGTACATAAATTGACAGAAAAATATAACATATGTATGAAAGTTTAGATCTCAGTAGGATTCCAAACAAGGTGGGACATATTTCCACATACCAGGGTGAGTCAAGATGGGGATATAAGGCATTTTCATGTAGGTAGGTGAATTTATCAAAAAAGTAAAAGAAAACTAAATGATAACAAGACATATTAACATTGACAGGGCAAATTAAACCATTACCAGTAAATTCTTCAAAAGACGGAAGGAATTTAAAATTTCATAACAAAAATCTCATTGCATATGTGTGCATATTTATTAATAAAGGAAACTATTACTTATATATAATATATTCACATTTTCACATTCAAAGAATCTGGGTAAAATCCAATCACCATCTCCCAAAACAAAAACTAAATGAATAGGAGTAATGATGCCATAATCTGGCTTGTAATCACAGTACAGAGGAAGGTGCAGAATAGATTTTGAAGATAGCTGTGTATCCAAAGGGTAATCTCAAGAGAAGTAGAGTACATGACCTACCACATTAAATTTTACCCCAAGTGCTGATGTAAATGTAAAGATAAATTCTGAGTAGAATTTATCCTACTCAGATATTAAATTTTACATTATCATATGACAAAAGAGGGAAAATCATTAATTTGGATGGACTATGTATAAAAATGGGGAAAATATTCATTACAAATTGGTTCTAAATCTCCCCAAATACCAGACAACCAAACTTAATAATAATCCCATGGAAAAGAATAATCATAAAAGGTTCAATATATCTAAAAATGACATATGTTCTTGGCATAGTCAATGCAAAGGATGTAGAAAAGTAATAAAAAGTGTAATTAAACATAGTGTTTTTGTGTTATTTTGGTTCATATGCAATATACTTTGATCATATTCACCCCAGAGCAAATCTTCCTTTTCATCTCCCAATGTTCTTCCCATAAACTATTTAGTGTTTTGCCATATTATTGTTATTATTGTTAATTATTTTCATGTTAGGTCTAGATTCTACTTATAAATAAAATATGCAATAATTGTCTTTTTGAACTTTTGGTATCACGACCAATACATGATTTTCATTTCCATCCATATGCAACATTTTTTCTATCCATTCATTGGTTTTTGTTAAATATAGATCCATTGAATACATCTGTTATTGTGACTGTTGTTACTAATAACATGAACGTGGTGGTAACTGTATTGAATGTTGACTTGCACTACTGCATATGCATACATAAGTTTGATATAACCATCTTGTTATATCAAACTCTTTACAGGAAAATCTGTAAAGAGTTCTTTATAGAAAAAGAAATTGGCTGCATTAAATTCCATGCCTAACACTGTTTAAGAATACTTTATTGCCCTTCTCCCTTGCCATCATTAGTTGTTATACATTTGCTTCATAGCCATTCTGACTGTGATAAGATGGAATTGCAGTGACATTTTCATTTCCTCAATGGCTAAGCATATTGAACACCTGCAGGGTTATGTTCACGATCCATGCTTCTTCTTTTCAGAATAGTCTGTTCAATGTCTTTGTCCATTTATTAATTGGATTATTTGCTATTTTTCATTTTATGAACTCTCTATATTATGTGTACCAATCCTTTGATGAAATTTTGTAAAGGTTTTCCCTCATTCTGTGTATGTTTTCTTCCTTCTGGTCAGTCTTTCCTTTGATATGTAAATGCATTTTTATTTGATGCACTCCCATTTGTGAAATTCCTCAGTCTGTTGGACTTGTACTCAGAAAGTTGTTTTCTATGTCCGTCAATTGAAGTATTTTCCCTATGCTTTCTTCATATAGTTTCAAAAATGTTAGGCCTTATATTAAAATTTTTGGTCCACTTTGAATTGCTGTTTATACAGATTGTGGGATATAGAGTTCTAGTTTTAGTCTTCTAATGTGATATTTAATTTCCCCAACACCATTTGTTGAAGAGTTTGTCTTTGCTCCCATGTATGTTTTTGGAAGCTTTGTTCAAAAACAAAGGTTCATGTCAGATTACTGTAACAGTTTGGATTCATTTCTGAGTCTTTAATTCCATTTGCCTATATGTCTATTTTTGTTCCATTATCATGTTAACTTTGTTATGATCCCATATAAATTTTAGTACTTGTTTTGCTGCTTCAGCGAAATGACACTGGAGTAATTGAGCATGACAAGAAAAGGAAAAAAGAATTGAAAATGACAGTAAAAATTTAATGAAAACCTCAATGAATATTTAGATTGCCTTGGTAGTTTACTCATTATCAAAATATTAATTCTAAATATGCATGAACATCGGGAGATTTTCAAAACTCTGTCTTCCTCAGTTTTTTCTTCAATATTTTATAGATTTCATTTCATTACTTAAATTTATTTTTACTTAACTTTTTGGCAGTACTGGTGTTTGATCATAGAGCTTCACACATGGTAGGCAAGTGCTCTAGGAATTGAGCCTAAACTTTTCCCTTGACTTGAAAATGTTCAGTTACTATCTTAGCACTTTTCTAAAAAGGTTTTAAGATCTAAAATTATTGGGGGATATTTTAAATACTTTTGAGAATAAGATAATTTCACATAGTGGCAATTTTTCTTCATACTTTCCTGTCTGTATTCTTTTATTTATTTATTGAGCCTTGTTGCTCTGTATAGGATTTCAGCAGTATGCTGAATAATATTGAGGAGAGCATACACCCTTGTGTTTTTCATGACTTTAGAGGAAATGAATTCAGATTTTTTTGCATTTAGAACAATTTTGGCTTTCCTCATATAATCCTTCAATTCCAAGTTTCCTCTGAGTCATTATGATGAAGGAATGTTGGAATATTTCAGATCTCTTCTTCTTCATCCATTAAGAAAATCATTTGATATTTGTACTTCATTGTGTTTGTTTGCTGTATTATGTTTATTGATTTGTGTAGGTTGGACTATTCACAGATACTCAGGATAAAAACCAAAATCTTTCTAATACATTCTTAAATTTGGTTTGCAAGTTTTTTACCACATAATTTGTGTCTATATTCATCAAAGAAATTGAGCTCTAATTTTTTGTTTATACTATGTTATTATCAGGTTTTGAATAAGTGTAATGTAGACTTCATAGAATGAGTTTTGTAGCATTCCTTCTCTTTCTATTTTATGGAACAGTTTTAGGACCAGTGGTGATAGTTCTTCCTTAAAAGTCTCAAGAAGTCTCAAGTAATGCATCCATTTCTCAGCATTTCTTTGTTGGAACACTCCTCATTGCTATTTCAATCTGATTAATTGTTAGAGACCTGTTTTGGTGGTTATATCATCAGTTAATTTATGTATCTAATATATCTGTAGAATTTTATACATTTTATGGTATATTTGACTACAAATTATGAACGTATTCCCATATTTTCTATGGCACATCATTGTTATTTTTAATATTTCCTTTTTTAAACTCTGTTTTCATTACTTTGGGTCTTCTCTTTCATTCGATTAGTTTTGCTAGGTGTTTTATCAATATTTTTATATTTTCAAAGACACTACTTTTTGTTTCACTGATTCTTTGCATTGTTTGATATTGTTATTCTCCAGTTCATTAATGTCTGTCCTGATCTCTTTATTATTTTCCTCCCATCTGGTGTTTATGGATTTAGTTTGATTCTTTGATATTAAGAATTTGAGTTGCATCATTAGGTTATTAGTTAGTGATCACTCAGATTTTTTTAATGTAATGCTAGCTACAAAGTTTCTTAGTATTGTTTTTGTGGCACAAAGAATCTGGTAAACTGTTATTATTTTCATTTGTTTCTGGAAATTTTTTAATTCTTTCCCCCTTACTTCTTTGTTGATCCACTGACCATTCAGCAGAGTCATTTTCCATCTATATAGTGTTGGATGTTTTCTGTAGTTCCTTTTACTGATGATTTCTAGTTTGAATAAGTTATAATCTTTTTGAAAATACACAGTTATTTCAATTTTCTTCTGTATCCTGTATTGTAATGTATTTTAGGAAAAGTTTGAGGGGCTGTTGAGAAAGATGTATATTCAGTATTTTTCAAGAATATTCTGTACCTGTCTGTTGATGGTATCACTTACTTCCAAAATTTCTCTGTTAATTTTGTGTCTGGATGAACTATCCATTGTCAAGTGTGGTGTTTTGAAAATTGGTAGTTACTGGCACAGGCAAACAGTAGATGCCTAAAGGTTTTTGCCATTGCAACATCATAATCATCCCCAAAATTCTGTTTTGTTCTGGTCAATTTCATGTGCAGTGTTTAATAGGCATTTGAAATCATTTCAGTGATTTATTGTTTCATTTTAATGTATTTTGTGTTACATTTTCTAGAATTATTTAACATTTTGAGTTGATCCTGGACTTGAATATTTTCAGAGCATAAGTCTGGATGTAGATACAACCTTTCTTCATAATTATTATATTTGAAGTGGAATTTATAAATATCAAAACTCTGGTATATTTTCTTCCCTTTGGAATTGATTTGGTAATTTTATTTTATCATTCTCATGCAAACTTCTCCTAACATGTTATTTCTATATGCAAATTATGTTTTTTACAACTTCTGTTGCAGAATAATATATAGGTTAATATTTAAAATGATTTGTCATTGAATTCATTTTTAAATGAATTTAGCACTTACGTGAGTATTTATTTTGCTAGGACCACTTCATCCTCTTGATTCAAACACTCTGTGAGCTTTGTATGGGTTTATTTAGGGGTTCTCTGAGTTTCTAAGATATAAATATACCTTGGTCACCTTCACTTGACTGTGATTTAAAGTCAGATTATAACAAACTGATGGTTCACTTCTACACTCAATTTATGTCTTCAGAGATGCTGATTTGTTTTTAACAAGATCATTTTACCAAAAATTTTAGCATTTTATGTCTAGGATTACATATATTTCTTCACTGATTTTTCAGGCACAGGACTTTGAGTTTTTTAATTTATTCATTTAAGTATTTTCTTTGTCTTGTAATGTTGTGATAATGATCCCTATACCTTTGTCACAGACAAGTGCTTTTTATTAGGTTTTCTCTGTAAGTAGTCATTTTTTAACATTCTAATACCAATGTGATTTCTACTGTACTATCTGTGTGATTTTTCCATTTTTTTTCTATGAATTTCTATGTACCTCTATGAACAAGGTTTAATACCATTTCCTTTCCCACCTTGATACTTAGGATTGCGGATTCATTTTTTCTGCATTTTCACCACAATATAAGTTACAATGATAGAATTTATTTAAACAGGGCTGAAAATCAATTTAGTTCAATCTGATTTCATATCACTCAGGAAATTATTTGCTTCTTCCCCAAATTGGAACTAAATATAATTATTTTCCCTTTTCTATAAAAGTTACAACAAACACTTTACTGTTAGTTTCATCTTTATTCTTTGATCTTTTTATGTTTTTTTCTGATATTGAGTTACAGAAGTGATGTGAGTACTTTACTTTATTTCCATTAAAATGCAATATTCATTTCTTTAAATTTTATCTCACATAAACCCATACCTATTCGCCATTTCAAAATTTTTATTTTCCTTTATGTTTAATCTAACTATGTATTTCAAAAATATTGGATTGTATTTAGAGGCATGATTTTTAAAGCTACTTATTCTATGGAAAATCTTTACTTTTATTTGATATTCATGGCACAGATATCCTTTTGTTACCTTGATTATATTTGTCATCAAATCAGGAACTTCCTTAAAATTATACATTGGTTGGCAGCCTTAACGTTCACCTTGTTAAGCAGGCAGAAGAAACCACTCCAATACTTTACCATTTCCACCCATTTTTGTTAAAAGTCTTCAGGTTTTACAGTTTATCCCTCACTATCTAACTATCGATCTGTTTTTCTTTCCTTTACATTGAAAGTTATAATTGGCCATATTTAGGTAGTGTCATCATTGTTTGTGATTTTTTGGTTTATATTGCAGTATTCCCTCATTCACGTGAATCAAATTGTTTTTATATTATTTCCATGATAATGCAATGACATTTTTTTACATTTAATATCTTCTCTACTTATTGTATATATGTGAAAGTTGACAAATTTTAGTCTCATCTTGCAACCTCTCAAGAAAATACTGTTTTTCTTTTACTGGGTTTCTACAGGTTTTAAATTTTTCCTTTCTCATTATAGGCAAAATATAGTTGATTTTGTTTGTTGCATCTTTTTTGTTTTGCTTATTTCTTTGTTTATATTGAAATTTGAATTAGATTATATGACTGTCTTTTATTTTATATCTCTAAAATGCAGTGAACAATTTTATATTTTATCTAACATTTATATTTAATATTACTATCTGGCCATTTCAAAACATTTATTTTCTTCTCTGTTGACTATCATATATATGTTTTCTAAGTACTTAAATATATTTTGAGGTGTCAGTTTGAATACATATCTTCATTTATGCAAATTTTACTTATTTTGTTCATTGCCTGCATGGATCATTTGAGGCAATATTAATTATATTCATCATTATATAGATGGAAGTTTTCTAAAATTTCTGTGTTGTGATAACCTTCATATATTCATTTACTAATATGCTGGTAAAACCACTCTAATAGTTTACCATTTCTGCGTGGTGCATACTGTGTTACTGTTTTTCTATGACCTTAAGATGACTTAGGTTATACAGGTTTCTTAAAATTCCCAGGGATTACCTCTGAATTTAGGTGTGGACTTTGTTCAATATTACCCAGGTATATGAAGGGTAACTTGTAAACATTTGTCTTCTGATATTGTTCTATCTGTGGAATTGATAGAGTAATGTTTTAGTTTTCAGTTCTTTAATGTGTATGTCTGAATATATTTTTTCAACACCAAATTACTGTCATTTACATGTGTACTTAAAATGGAAATCAGGTTATGATAACCTGATAATTTGTCCTTTCCACTGACTTTGTCATTTGAAGGTGCTGATTTGATTTTAACTATATTATTTATTCATGAAAATTTGAAAATATTAAAATTAAGTTTTGTGGGTTTTTTTAATATATTAATACAGGGCCATGGAGTTTTTAAAAATTTATCCTACTAAATTTTTCCTTATTTCTAGAATATAGATGGAAATATCTGTACCCACAGTCACTAAAAATTACTTTCCCTTTTGTAACATCATTTTTAAAATTAGTTATTTCTTAGTACAATCTAACCAATGTATTTCTACCTTAATATTAAATACTCATCTTATATCTGTTTCACTATATAATTTCTATGAACATGGATTATAGCTAAGAATAGGCTCTTGTGGAATGTGGAAATAAGATTTTCTGTCTTAATATTTTACCATGTTGTGTAACATTCTTGTATATTCTATTTTTTCCTAATACTGTTTGAGTATAAAAGAATGAAGAACAATTTAGTTTAGTCTGATCTTATACTGTTTTTAATGATGGATTGTTACTGGATTTAGTTTTTCCTAGCTTATGAAAATTACAATAAAGCCTATGTGTGTTATACCATCTTAATTCTTGAGCAAAGGAGATGGGGAAAGTGTGTAGGATGGTATATATCATACAAATATTGTGTACCCATGTAAGTAAATGGAAAACTGTTGACACTATTCCAGGATTCAGGGGAAAAGGGCAAACAATGTAGAGGGAGAATTCAAGTATGATATATTTGATACCTTGTAAGAACTTTTGTAAACAGCACCATGTACCCACACTCAGTTCAACAATAAATAAGTAAAACTAAAAGTCTAATCTACTCAAACAATAATTCAAAGATATTTTAAATAATGTATGGACCTATTTGTCAACTTAAATTAACATTTTCCAATATTTTTTCAAAAAAGGGCGTTTATGTATACCTTCTCCATTCTGAAGAAAATATGATGATTTAACATTATCCAGATGCATTTCTTCTGAAAGTTTGCGTACATCCACATATTTGCAGCATGCTTTCAAACTTATTCAGTAAAAATAGTGATGTGATTTTCTTTGACAGTCCTAACTTTCTCCAACTTTTCTAGAATATAGTTCTAATGGTTTAAGTCATCATATTATCAAAGAAAGCCAAATTGGTGCGAGAAAACCAAATTGGTGCGAGATTACTTTGGCCAGGAATGGCAAATCTATTTAAGTAAATATTTATGTCAAAGGAAATGCAGTTGAAAAAGAAATTCCTTAAATACTTTACACTGTTGAGAAAAGTATATTGAGATTTATTTAAAAGATTTTTTCAAGTAGCATTAACTAATATGCAAAATGAAGTTAAAGAACTGACTATTGCATTCTTAAGTTGAAAAAGAGGATAAAATCTGGTCACATAAATGGATCAGTATTCAACATACAAAAATAACAAAATAATGATGTCAGAAATAACAGATTAATTTGTGTTAGGTCTATTAGTGCTTTTTGGTTCAGTATATTTTATTAAATTGAGTGTATCAATATTCAATCTGCATCTGTTCACACTTGTTATCTCTCCTTGATGAGTTCCTTTATTAATATAAAATTACCTTTATATAAACTGACTAATTTTCATAATAATAAATTAACTTTAATTTATAGATTTTAATCTGCTTTTTCAGATATGAGTATAGGTCCTCTTGCTTGCTTTTCAGCATCGCATGCTTAGAACATTATTTTCCATCCTTTAGATTTAAGCTTATGTTTGTCACTGCCACTAAAGTGCATTTGGGCAACCAATAATAGGGTCATTTTTTAAAAAAAATTCATTCAGTCACTACATGTCTGTTGACTGGAGAACCAAGCCAAATAATTTTCAGAGTTATTATTTACAGTTATGTACTAACTTTCCCACTCCTACAGTTCTCTCTGTACAGAATACCAAGGGTTATATTTTGTTTCAGATCATCTTCAGTAATATTTTTCTTCTCTCCTCTTGTCTACCAGGCTCTTTCTCTGTCTGTAAAGTGTTATCCAGGATATATTTTATAACACAGAGAGCAATAGATCAAAGGATGGAGTGGGTCCACCTCCCACTCTTGTTCACCTACTCTTGTGGCTTTCACTGGGTCCAACAAAGCTCTGAATTTCCACAGACTTTGACAAAATAAAATTTGTTAGAAAATTAGAAAGTGTAAGTACCAATATTACTAGGAAACAGCTAATTCAACAACTGGATTCACTTTGTTGATACACACTAATTACATGGAGATTATGAGGTCAATACAGAATTTAAGTTTCTCATACCCAGTGACAAAGAATATGAAGGGGACAATAGGTTACTTGTGTGACGAATCACAAACGACCCTTGGCAAATATATACTCAGTGGAAAAAGTAAATATGGAAGGAAAATCTTTCTTAAAACATATCCATTGTTTTGGAAAACATATTCAGATTAATGAAAAAACAAAAAACTTGCGGGTTGTCAAAAACATAACATTCACTGTATAAGTAACAAAAATTGAAAATCTAAGCCATTACTTTTTTGTGACAAAAGGAAAAATATCCAGTTGCATAAATTATGCAGTAGTAAACATCACTAATATAAACCAAAAATACTGAACAAAAATAAAAATATAATAAGGGCATAACAACCTACAGAGACTTTACAGGAATGCTCATCAGACAGGAAAATTTAAGCCTCCTACCAATAGAGAAGTGGAAAGACAGTTTGCATGATCACACAAAAATTAGCTTGTGTGGGGAGTGGAGTAGCAGAAGCCTATGAGGACATTAGCATAGTTTTACTCAAACTTCTGTAGGCTGAGTTTGGCACAGCCCCAGCTACAGAATCAGGCTAGAGTAAGATGCAGAGCATCTGCTTTTCCTAAGATGTTTATGTCAAATAATCTTTAGGATGTGAGGCTTTTGAATGTGGGAGGATTTTGAGATGAAGGGAGAGTTTTGATGGGAGGTTTTTGGCTGGAGGTAAAAAGCTGTTGGGAGATTTCTGGGGGGGGGCAATGAATTGCAAAATGGAGGATTACTGAAGGGAAAAGAATTGCTAATGGTGAATTGCTATCTAGTCTGATGGCATAGACTTTAAGAAAGCTAAAGAGAAAGCATGGGACAGTGAAAGTCTGGGCGCAAAGACTTTAAGAGTGAATATGCTTAAGAAAAGCTGTTGAAGAAACTGAGGCCAACTTGATTGTCTCTGCCTTTGTAATAACTGAAGTGTCTTTGAAGTTCTATACTTTCCAGGTGATGTGTATAACCACTGCATTCAGCAGCCACTTGAAAATAATCCAGTAATTTAGCTTACCCATATTTAATACACTTAACATATAGTAATCATTTGATGTTTGATATATACAATATGTATTTTTTCACTTTTAAGGTTCCCACAGCATTTTTAATTGATACTGGACTCCAGAAAATATAAATTACCCCATCTTACCTTTGCATAGAGTCTAGTGGTTAACTTCCAAAAGGACAAACTTAAGTTGCAACTTTCCAAAATGAATTAAGTTGCCAATTTCATAAAAGTCCTAATTTGCTTTCCTAAGAATTGACAAGCTAAAAACAAGCTGTTGCTCTTTGCTGATTAGAAACAGAATTCTGAATACAGTAGTCTCTTCAAATGAATTAAAATGAACAGACATTTGCATGTAGTTTATTTATGTGGGCTTTTTAGATTTTAAAAAAGCCTCTCTTCCAAATAGAGTTCATAATAAATATCCATGAGATAATAAGACATATCCATACCTTACTACTACTGGAAAAATAAAAAAGATTGCCATTAATGTGCAATTAATAAAAAGGTCAGTTTTTATTAACAGAACTCATTGGTGCTATCATAAAATCAAAAGTTACAGTATTATATAAACTTTCAAGCAGAAAGTAACATGAAAAATTAGTGGAATTTTTAGGCAAAATTAAATTGTTATTATATAGTTTCACTTTCTTAACCATTAACATTTAAAAGGATATTTCACACTCTTATAAGAATACCTTAAGAAATAAAACTGCATTTTGATTTTAATGATGGACTTTCACACTATTAATAAAGAATATATTTTGATATGAAATAAGTTAATAAAATAAAAATTCATAGAAAAATATAAGTAATGAACAATCAAGACATATCCAGAGAATTTGATATAACATGATAATAGTAAGAATGACTCACTTCAAAGAAGACATAAAAGTAAGAAAGTAATTACCAGGAACTGGGTAAAATTGACTATATGGAGTAGATTTTAGAAAGAAAATGATACATGTTAGAATGCAAAAAAAAAACCTCAGTGTCACATATCTGAATGCTTATTAAGAAATATGCCATAACTAGGTGTAATATACTCATTTACCCACAAGAAAATGAGGTAATTCAAATCCAATCAACATTTTATAGCAAAACATAAGTAGAGATGATAAAATTTCAGCAGTCATACCATGCTTGCTAATATGAAAATAATGAAGAAATAGCAGTATTTCATGAAATTGGGGAATCATAAGGAAATCTCTAAAGTTGAGAATATTTTGCAGGCTTTGATATAACCTCAATTTTCACTCAGATATTACGTTATAAAATTTGTAAATAATTAGTAATTTGCATGGAGAAATATGCATGAGAGTGGTGAGGTAATAACCATCAAAGAGAGATTGCCATACAGAAATACAGATAATCTTTAAGAAGATGCATATTGAAATTACCATCCACAAATGAGCATAAACATGACTGAAAAGTATATCAAAATTTATGTGTGCCCCATATATTTTAATTGTCCAGAATTAAGTCCAAATGCCATAGAAGTATAAAATGAGTGATGAATAATATATTACATTGGAAAGGTAAATCGTTGGAGTGCTTTTTCTTGGTTGTTTAAGAATCTGTGTATGAGAATTCCTAACAGAACTTTGAAGTATGAAAAATTTTATGACGTCACAATGAGAAAGGATTTCAAAGTGCTCACAGATTGCCTGCAAGAGAAATGAGAAATTTAGCTAAGTAAGGATTTTCAAAAAAGGACATATAAATTTGAAACTTATCACGCTAAACTCCAATATTTAGGAAAAACATATAGATAACAAAAATGAAATTAAAAAATAAATACATACTATAAAATGTTCATATATGTGACACATAAATATGCATAAATGTATACATTAGATAAAAGGGAAAACTTCATCATTGTATTTTTAGGAAGAAAGAAAATAATCTAATCACATAAGTTTATAAATACTACAACAAAATCACAAAAATTTGGAAAAACTATGAGAAAAAACAAATTTAAAACTCACCCTCCTCATGACAGAATAATCATGAATAAATGTATGTAAATACAGATATATGCTACTTAATATTTAAAAAGTCTAGGATAATCAGAAAATTCCACAAAAATTTTGAAAAGAAAACAAAAAATTATTTGGGGAAAAACTGTTAAAGTTGTTTTGACTGTCTCTTAAGAACTGTGCAGCTGTTAGGTAAACAGGACAAAAGAGAACTCAGAAATTTTCTGATATCACAATGACAACTTTTTAGTATTGATAGCAACTAGGTTAAAGTGACATAGAGAAATATTGAACCTAACATAAAAGACCAAAGTATTCGTGTAGAAAGCAATAATACTATTTAGAAATCATTATTGGAATTTCCAAGTTATAAATAAGATAAATTCTAAAAAAATCATGAAACATGGAAAAAAGTAAGATAAACATGAAAATAAGACTAATCATATGTGTGTCAATGAAACTTACACACTTGAAACTGAGTAAAATCTTAAAAATTTAAGTTGTATTCTACAACACAAGGAGAAAGACATCCAAAATAGCCAATTACCACAAAGAGCATAGACTAGGATATTAATCATTAATACAAATATTAAAGTTATGCATACGCATATCTGGATATAAAATATACTGTGATAAAAAAGACTAAAACTAACTTGGAAGGATCACTTTTAGGGTGACATATACTTATGACAAACTGCTGTTGAAGAAATAAAGTTTGACTTAACAAAACAAGGAATAATACCAGAAGACAATGAACAAATAGTCCACCAAATACCAGAATGATTATAAAAGAAAGATGCCAATCCCTTTATAATCTCTTGATCTATATTGACTAAATTAAAATAAATTCCATAAATATCCAGAAATTGGAAAGTATCTTACCTAGAATTTATAGAATTACAAAACCTGCATATTCAACATTGCCCTTATGAGGATAAAAAGGAAAATACAGAATTTTGTTGAAGTTGACCACCACAATGAAAACTGCAAAGATGGATACATATTTCCCAGACCAGATTAGCCTAGAAAAGATAATAAAAATTTCCACATATTAGAGATATGACATTGGAGATATTTACATATATATGTATATAGATATATACAATATAATGAAACACAGATACATATAAAAATACATTTATATAATGAAAAATATATTGGGAACTCAGAAATAAACAATGAATAATTTGGAAAGAATAATAGAATGTCTTGTATACATGAATAACTTCTAAAAACAGAGTATCACAATTGAAATGAAAAATAAAGGAAATAATTCAAAATATATAAATTGAATAGCTACCTCACTACATCACAGAAAACATATAAAGAAAATTGTAATTTCTAGATATAGTCTATTTGAATTAGTGAATGTCACAGAAAAATGTCTTCACAAAAACAATGTGGAAAAAGTTAAGAAATGTATTACCTGGAAAGGCTGAATTATACGATACATTGGCTTGATCTTATTGTTTCTGCATGAAGGTTGCCCTGACACAGAATTGTGACAGTTTGTGACCTCACAGTGCCAAAGGCAGCCAGGATGGCATAGGTTCCTGTACCAACAAGGGGCTTGTCAGGGTTATAAAGATTAAGGGACTGATATAAAATTATAAAAGAAAAAGCATACCTACAAAATTAAATTAGACTCAGAAGAGGGTTTAGAAATAATGTACAAGATGAAATAGTTTCAGGAGGGGCCTAGACCAGAATAGTATAGACTTTCACAAGTGATGGATATAAACTGAAAGATAAAATAAAAAGACATTTAGATATTGCACTTTTATTTAAAAGTGAATAATTTTGAAGAGCAATAAAAGTTAATCAGGAATTGGAAACAGTGGTTTTCATAGCAACCCCAGTCAAGATAATTGCTTCTCTGGATAGAAGTTTTTCTTCATCTGTCATGACCAGTGTGAGCACATTCAAGCAAATGTGGGTCACTTCAAGGAGTATGGTTCATCTCTGGTTCAGAAAAAGTACTTCTATAGATCCCTGAACACAGGACATAGCACAAAATTCCAGAACACAGTGGTACTTAAGGGAGGTAATGTTGCCTCTTTGGCTTCAGTAGAATATCAATAAAAGTGTATTCCCATTTCAGAAGTCAGTTACATTTAGGTGAACATTGTAACCATTGGTGTACAGGTATTTACTTTGATTCTATTATGTGTATACCTTTGAGTATTTCTGGGTCATAATGTAGCTACTTTTGAAATATTTTGATGACTACTAAAACGCTTCCCTACCAGTCTCATCATTTACATTTCCATAAACTATGTACACATATATTTGATCCACATTCCTACCACCCTTGTTAATTTGGGGTGTGATAGATATTTTAAATACCAAATTGTGTCATCTCAATGTGTTTAAGAATTACATTTCCCTGATAGTCAATGGTGTTTTGAATTTTTATGAGCTCATGTGATATTAATATTTTCTTTAGGGGAAATATCTATTCACTCCTTGTCTTATTTCTTAAATGGACCATGCTTTGAATATCTAGATGTATTAAACTGCTATAGTATATGAGAGCTCTGTTCCTTTTTGGTTGTTTTGCTACTTTCTCTCTTGATATTATTACGAAATGAAGTATTTAGTGTTAATAAAGTCAAAATATCCAGTTTTCATGCATATCCATGCTTTTGCTATCATATTTAAGTAGTCATTGAAAATTGTAAATAATGACAATTTATCAGGGTTTTCTTACAAGAGTGTATGAATTCAGGTATTAACCATCAGTTTTTGATTCACTTTGATTAATTTATATATATATGATATAGTTGTCCAGCTTCATTTTTTTGTATCTTAGTATCCAGTAATATGGACACTATTTCTTAAAAACTCTTCTTTCTCTATTTTATTGTTCCACTTGTCTGATTTTATGCTAAAACCAGGCAGTATTTGTTATTCTGGCTCCATAGTGTAATGTGAAGTCAAGAATTATGACAATTTTAGCTGTGCTCTTTTTGCTAAGACAGATTTGGGTATTCTTGGTATTTTGTGCTTCCATTTAATTTGAATGTTTTTTCCTCTATTTGTGTGAAGAAAGTCATAGAATGTTTAATGTGGTTTGGAATCAACCTTAGGTTTCCTTTGATAGTGCAACCATTCTCACAATATTAAAGGTGATGATCTATGAACATTGGAATGTTCTTATCATCTAGTTTCTTCTTCAATTTCTTCCTTCAATTTATTACATTTTTATTGTAGAGGTCTTTGACCTCCTTGGTTAAGTTTTTTCATAGGTATTTTATTTTATGGTAGGTTGTAGTGATTGGGAGGCTTTTCTGAGTCTCTTCTCAACATGTTCAGTATTAATGTATAAATTACTATTCATTTTATATCAATTTTATGCTGCAGCCACTTTGTGTATATGAAGGTTAGTAAAATAATCTGGAATTTTAAGGAAGTTTCTGTTATGAAAATTAAAAACTTAATCAATAAGGCTACAGATTCACTGTGCTAGTTTAGTGAAGATTTACACAATTAATAGCTATTAAGTTCAGTAATAGCTTCCAAAACACTTTACGCTAGTATGTTCTCCCTCATATGTGGACATTAGATCAAGGGCAAACACAAAAAGGGGATTGGATTCTGAGCACATGATAATAGTGAGAGCACACAAGGGAGGGGTGAGGATAGGTAAGACACCTAAGAAATTAGCTAGCATTTGTTGCCCTTAATGCAGAGAAGCTAAAGCAGATACCTTAAAAGCAACTGAGGCCAATAGGAAAAGGGTACCAGGAACTAGAGAAAAGGTTAGATCAAAAAGAATTAACCTAGAAGGTAACACACACTCACAGGAAATTAAAGTCAGTCAACTCCCTGTATAGCTATCCTTATCAAAACCAGCAAAAACCCTTGTTCCTTCCTATTATTGCTTATACTCTCTCTACAACAAAATTAGAAATAAGGGCAAAATAGTTTCTGCTGGGTATTGAGGGGGTGGAGGGGAGAGGGAAGGGGCAGGGTAGGTGGTAAGGGAGGGGGTGGGGACAGGGGGGAGAAATGACCCAAGCCTTGTATGCTCATATGAATAATAAAACAATAAAAAAAACAAAGAAAACTTAATTTTTGATAAAATATAAAAGAAACTAAAATTCTGGAAATTGTAATTAGACAATATAGTACTTCTTATGTGACATAACACTGGTTAAAAGATAAGAAAGAAGACAATGTGGCAGAAAAAACACACTGGCCATATTGCAATGTCTCCAAGATCCTCAAATTAATCCTCAGTTTGTAGCTAAAAAGAAGATGGAATATTTTGAAAGGCATAGGATGAAAACCCTACAAGGAAAGTCATTTGATAACCCTGGTAAATAAATGAATAATAATAGAAACAAAGGGAAATCTCCTTGACTGAGAAGGAGACTATGATTTTCCTAGAAACAGAACAAACCGGACACCATGGAAGTGAGAAAACTATGTTGAGCAGTTCCTAATAGGCTTCATCCCTGCACAAATCATGTATTTGGTGTGGGGAGGATAAGAGAGCCTCCAAAAATAACATTAAGTACATTTCTGACATAAAAATTTAAAATTCACCATGATATTTTTAGGGAAAAATCATTCTCACATCAATAAAACAATAACAACCACTCAAAAATACACAAAATAATCATGTCTCAGATAACATTGATTATTTTGGAACTTTTATAAGATGAGAAAACTTTTAAATCCAGTACAAACACAGAAAATAAAAAATTATTGTCCCTTTCCAGGAATGTAGAGGGCCCGTGGCCTTGGTGCGTGTGAGCGTGAGCAGGCTTGTGAGCACCTTCCCACCCCTGCATAGACGCAGTATTTGTAGCCTTAGTGGAGAAACTTGGTTTAGTGGTTCCAGCCTCGTGGGGCAGGAAGATCTTTAAGGACAAAGCAGTAGATGATAACACAGCAGTGCCAGCTCTGTCTGTTACGTAATACAGTAGAGCAGTGGGGTTCGCCATAGCAGTGAAACGACATGCTTATCCCATATGCCAGCACAAGCTGGGTCTTGGATGCACAGTTGTAGTTAATGTTTTATGGTCTAGCCTTTCCAGTCTAAGCACTTTTGGAAAAACCTTTGTCTTCGTTTGAGGGGTTCTGTTGTCAGGTTTTTGTGTTTGTTCATGGGGATTTCCTCATTCCGCCCATGACCTTTGCAGGCAGACTGTGTTCTAAGGTGTTTTTTGTAGAGGAGTGGTTGGTTTGCAGTATGAAGTGACACTTTTCCAGTAAGGGGAGGGCATGGTAATCCATGGGACAAGCTAAAGTTATATTGTTAGAAGAATTCCTTGATGGGAAGTTTTACCTTTGCGTTTTGTTGCTGTTTCCTAAAAATAACTTGAGAGATGCTCCTGACTTGTCTGTCCATCTACTGCTTTGTTCCTGGGATCCCACCCATTGTTTCACTTAAAGAAAAAAACAAGTAATTGTTGCGGAGGTCTCTGTATTTTGCAGCCACCCTTTTGTAAGAAGCACTTTTCCCAAATAAAATGATAAAAAAATTATTGTCCCTTTATTGGTCAAAATGTTCAAGTCTAAATCTCAACATAGTACATTTACATTTTGAATTCTCCAGGATTTTTTAAAAATTCAATTTCTGTATTGACAATTCAGAAAACTCATAAAATCAATGAAGTTTCAGAACTCATGATGAAATGTCCAAAATGAGAGGACCACATTTCTAATATCCAGGATGTCTAGTTGGAGACATAGAACATATTCATAGTTAGGAATAGAAAATGAAACAGAAGAACAAAGAAATACACCATGGACTTTTATTCCAGGAAAAAGAAGAATGAAAAATTTTGTTATTCACAAGTAAATGGATGGAAGTGGTGAACATAATCTTAATGAAGTTAGCCAGGGTCAGGAGGCCAAAAATTGCATGTTGTCCCTTTCATGGGGATTGCAGACCTAAAACAATTGCACCAGTATTGTTGGACAGAGGCCACAAACTAAGGAGAGAACACACACACAGGAGGAATAGGGAAATGGAAGCAAATCTAAAACTTGAATATAGTTGAAGTGCTCATTTTAGAGGATTTGAGTATAGTAATCTTAGATTGGAGAGGTTACTATGAGAAAGGGACAAGGAAGTATTGAAGAGGTCTGGTAGAGATGAACCAGTGTGGGTTGCAATACACAAGTGCATGGAAGCAATGCTAGGAATCTCTCTGTATAGCTATCTTTATCTCAAATTAGCAAGAACACTGTCTTTCTCATTGTCTTTTATGGTTTCTCTCCAACAAAATTGGAGAACAAGAGGGCAGAACACTGGAAATGGGGTTGTGGGTGGGGGAGAGGTGGCCCAAACAATGTATACATATGTGAGTAAATGTAGAAATGATAAAATTACACACAAAAAAAATCCAGAGTAGAAGATGAAGGTGATAAAACTTTTGAGAGCTAAAATAATATTGATACAAGTGATATAACTGTGAAAAATGAAACATTGTGTTTTTAGGGAAAATTAGACTCACATTTTTTTAATTTCCTTTATTCATATGTGCATACAATGATTTGGTCATTACTCCCCCCTTACCCCCACCCCCTGCCTTTCCCCACACCCCTTCCCCTTCGCCCCCACCCCCTCAATTCCAAGCAAAAAGTGTTTTGACGTCATCTCTAATTTTATTGAAGAGAGAGTATAAATAGTAATAAGGAGGACCAGGGGTTTTTTCTAGGTGAGGTGAGGTTCGCTATGTAAGGAGGTTCTTAGTATTGCTTCCGTGTACAAATGTGTTACTTTCTAAATCGATTCTTCTTGAACTAAACTTTTCTCTACATCCTAGTCCCCTTCTCCTTTTGGCCTCTATTGCTTTAAAGTTTTTTCATTAATTCCTTTGCATTGAAAACATCAAATGCTATCATTTTTTAAGGGGGGTTATCTACCTATGCTCATACCTCCTTTGTGTGCACTTGCCTTATCATGTAAGTCCTATCACCTTGTAGTGTTTGCCCTTGATCTAAAGTCCACATATGAGGGAGAATATATGAGTTTTGGTCTTCTGGGCCTGGCTAACCTCACTCAGGATGATGTTCTCCAGCTCCATTCATTTGTTTGTGAATGATAAGATTTCATTCCTCTTAATGGCTGTGAAAATTCCATTTTATATAAATACACTCTCTTAATCCATTCATCAGTGGGGCATCTTAGCTGTTTCCATAACTTGGCTATTGTGAATAGTGCTACAATAAACATGAGTGTACATTTACCTCTGTAGTAATCTGTGTTCCATTCCTTTGGGTATATCCCCAAGAATGGTATTGCTGGATCAAATGGCAAGTCCAGGTTTATGTTTTTAAGAAGCCTCCAAATTTTTTCCAGAATGGTTGTACTAGTTTACATTTCCATCAGCAGTGTATAAGGGTTCCTTTTTCTCCACATTCTTACCAACACCTGTTGATGATGGTGTTACTAATGATGGCTATTCTAACAGGTTGAGGTGGAATCTTAGTGTAGTTTTGATTTGCATTTCCTTTATGGCTAGAAATGGTGAACATTTTTTCATGTGTTTTTTGGCAATTTGACTTTTTTCTTTTGAGAAAGTTCTGTTTAGTTCAGTTGACCATTTCTTTATTGGTTCATTAATTTTGTGAGAATTTAGTTTTTGAGTTCCCAGTAGGCTCTGTTTTTCAGTCCTTTTTCTGATGTGTAGTTGGCAAACATTTTCTCCCACCCTGTGGGTGGTCTCTTTAGTTTAGGGACCATTTTTTTGTTGTGCATAAGCTTTTTAGTTTTATAAGGTCCCATTTGTCTATGCTTTCTCTTAGTTGCTGGGCTGCTGGGATGACATTGAGGAAATCCTTGCCTATACTTGCCTATTACTTCCAAAGTATTTTGTACTCTTGCGTGTTTCAACTTTAGGGTTTGGGGTCTGATATTAAGGTCCTTTATCCATTTTGAATTAATATTAGTACAGGGTGATAAACTTAGATTGAATTTCAGCTTTTTACCATGTGCTAACCAGTTTTCCCAAAATTTTTATTGAAGAGGCTATCTTTTCTTCATCATATATTTTTAGCAAGTTTGTCAAAAATAAGTTGAGTATAGTTGTGTGGATTCATATCTGGGTCCTCTATTTTGTTCCACTGGTCTTCATGTCTGTTTTTGTGCTAGTACCATGCTTTTTCATTGCGATTGCTTTGTAATATAGTTTGAAGTTGGATATTGTGATACCTCAAGCATTGTTCTTTTTGCTGAGTATTGCCTTGGCTATTCATGGTCTCTTGTGTTTCCAAATGAATTTTAGGGTAGATTTTTCAGTCTCTTTGAGGAATATTATTGGGATTTTGATGGGAATTGCATTAAACATGTAGACTGCTTTGGTAGTATAGCCATTTTTACTATGTCAATTCTACCTATCCATGAACATGAGAGATATCTCCACCTTCTATAGTCTTCCTCAATGTCATTGTTCAGGGGTTTATAGTTTTCCTTGTAGAGGTCATTTACATCTTTTGTTAAATTTATTCCTAGGTACCTAATTATTTTGAAACTACTGTAAATGGAATTGTTTCCATATATTCTCTCTCATTTTGTTCATTATTATTGTATAGAAAGCTCATGATTTTGTAAGCTGATTTTGTATCCTTCCACCTTGCTATAGCTGTTGATGGTGTCTAGGAGTTTTTGGGTCTTTAAGGTATAGGATCATATCATCTGCAAATAGGAATATTTTGACATTTCTTTACCTGTTTCTATTCTTTTTATTTCTTCTTCTTGCCTTATTGCTCTGGCTAGGAATTCCAGTACTATGTTGAATAGGAGTGGGGATAGTGGTCATCATTGCCTCTTTCCTATTTTACAGGGAATCATTTCAGTTTTTTCCCATTAAGTATAATGTTGTCTATAGTTTTGTCATATATAGCTTTTATAATGTTGAGGTACATTCCTTCTAGTCTCACTTTTCTTAGACCTTTTATCATGAAATGGTGTTGGATCTTATAAAAGGCTTTTTCTGCATCTATTGAGATGTTCAAGTGTTTTATGTCTTTGCTTCTGTTAATGTGCTGTATTACATTTATTGATTTTCATATGTTGAACCACCCCTGCATTCCTGGGATGAACTCAACTTGGTCTTGGTGAATGTTCTTTTTGATATGTTGTTGAATTTGGCTTGCCATGGTTTCATTGAGTATTTTTGCATAAATGTTCATTAAGGAGATTGTCCTCCCGATCTCTTTTTTGGAGGTGTCTCTGCCTGTTTTTGTGATGTGTGTAATGCTGACTTCACAAAATGTATTAGATAGCTTTTCTACCCTTTCTATTTCATGGAAAGGTTTAAGGAGGGTTGGTATTAGTTCTTCCTTAAATGTCTGATAGAATTCAGCAGAGCATCCATCAGGTCCTGTACTTTTCTTTTTTGCAAGATTGTTCATTGCTGCTTCAATTTCATTTTGTGTTAATGATCTATTCAGGTGATTAATGTCCTCTTGGTTCAGTTTTGGATGATTGTCAAATCATTTCTTCAAGGTCAAATTATTAGAATATAGGTTCTTGTAGTAGTCTCTGATGATTTCCTGCACTTCCATGGAGACTCACACTTCTTAATACAACATGTACATAAAACAACACAACACAAAAGTAGCACAACCTACATAAGCTATACTGTTATTTCCGTAAGTAACACAAATGATTTAAACCTACAAAAATTCTTAAGTGTGAAATAATATTCTCCCGGGGAGGTGTGAAATCAACTCAACATGCAGAAAGTCTATCTAGAATCTTTCTAGAATGCCATGGCAATGGTCTGTTTTCTGACATTCTATGATAAGTACTTTTCTACCTCCTATGTGTTTTTGAAATATTCATTCCTTATCATTCTTATACCAATATGTTTTCGTTCCCTGTTTTCAATGCATTTCTAATTTTGAATACTTTATATCCCAGTCTTTGACTATTCTCTCATTTGTAACATTGACACTTTTCCAAACTTTTTATTCTGAAACATGACCCTTTCTGTATATTCTAAGAATATTAGAATTTGAATAACTTGGAGCCCTCAAATTGAAATCTCACAAGAAATTGAGTACATGTTCCAAACATGATATTAGGCATAGAATAAAACATGAGAATTTCATCCAAGTGCTATTAGAAGTGTAGAGACAAAACTGAAATAAAAATATTTTCAGATACTGTTATATATTACCTTGCATTTAAAGAGAATATAAAAATGTTATAAGGATGGAGGGAAAGTATGTTAAGAAGTGTGCATGAGAATGGAACATATTAGAATTTGAGCAACTTGGAGAAATTACAGATATCTCCTTGAAAACTGAGTTCATATTCTAATCTGAATCATGTTTTGTTTATGATTCTCCCATGCACACTTTGACTTCTATTATTTCTTTTTCCACATAATTCATTTCTTGTTTCTTAATGAAACTTTAAATCTGAATGTCATTTTTTCTATGAACTTGTCTTTCAATTGACATGTTATAACTCTGAATCTCTTTTATTTAGACAAAGCTAAAGTTGTAACTGGAAATATGTTGCCTTCTTGGTTCAATTTTTTATTTTCAGGTTAGGACCTCTCTCAAAAATCTCATTTTTCAATTCATATTCATGTATACTACAATGTTTAAGAGTTAGCTGAGGCCTGTCTCATGACTCAGCCTTTCCAAATATTGCTCTTTATAGAGTTTTTGGATGTTTCTCTGATTCCAAATTCAATCTTGACTATTGAATGTTTATTAACTATTACCTTTGTGTTTGTTTCAATTTTATGATTATTGTGATATGCACTGCCATGATTACTTAATTCATAAATTCTGCTATTTTTCCCTTAATACTTTAATTTCATTGATAATTTCCCCTCAGTTTCTCATTAATACTTTTCTTTCTATTCTCTTTTGAAAGTATTTTTATTTCTTTAAGTATAATATATTTTGGATTATAATATTTGTATAGTATTTTTTTTCTTGTGTATGTACCCAAACTGAAGTTCTTTAATATCACAGTCAGGTCCATGTTAGCACTAAGAACAGGTGGTTATATTAATTTGATTTTTTACTGTGAGCTGAGTTATCTTCCTTAAAATTATATGTTTTGCTGAAAGATTTCCTCTACACACTGTTTAAGAGACAAATTAGACTTTTATGACTATTCCCCACCTTTTTAAGGTAATACATATTTTCCTACTCTCTTTTTTGTAGGATTTTAATTTTTCCTTGATTTTGAAGGGTGCAATATATTATATCTATTTATTTGCATCATTCATTTTTGCTTATTGTGTTATATGATTTGGTTTCATTTCTTTCTATGCAATTTCTTCTGCTTTTCATTCAATACAATCTTAATGGTTTATTTTTCAGTACACTTTCATGTATCCTGGTTAATTTTTCATTGCTTTCTTCAAGTCTTTTCTTTATCATATGTTTTATACTAAACTTTGAATTGACTTTTGGTTAATTTTAACTTTAACTTGATATCCATCATGTATATAAATCTTTCCATGTATGCATGCTTTTAGTAGTTCATTAGAACATGTGAAGGTGTTCCATTAGCAGTCTCATATATATATTTGTCACTTCTTAAGTTGCTCCTCTGAATTATATATTTCTAAACCTTCTCAAGGTATTTTTTTTCCTAATGTCTAAATGTTGTTTGTATTTGTGGGTTTGTCATGTTTTATAAATTTGTATCAGTCTCTTAATCTTTATATTCATGACTAGGCCCATTTTGGCACTAGAACCATGCCCATCTTGATTGTTTTTCATTGTTAGATCACCAACTCTCAGGATTCTGTCCTCAAGGTAAGCTTCATGTAGGCTCAGTTGTATCTAGCTTATGTTAGTCTTATTATTCAATCTTTGTAACCACATTAACATTTTTTGGATTGGTAAAGAAAACTTACTTTTCCTTCCCTATCAAAAGTTTCAGCAGAATGTAAAACAGGGATTGTTTTGAGAGAGGGAAGAAGTTGGGAACAGATTTGAGAATGGATAAGTTGTTGGTGGGTAATGAAAATATTATATTTGTATAAGATATAAATTGTTTTAAAATTTTTGAAAGATGTTGGATAAAAAATTAATAGAATGCACGAATTTGACCAAAATATATTATATGTATATATTGAAATATCACAATGACTTCACATCCACTTAGTGTATTTATTATGTGCTATTAAAAGAGAAACAAAGTAGATCATAAGCAAAGGGCAAAGCAAATATGAAATAATATATAACAATAATCTTATTAATAGAATGTAAAAAATAATATTCAGAAAATCCATATATTTTTTAAATCAATATAATGAGACTTTAGCCTGACTGACAGATTGGAATGCATAAATTATGAATATCAACTTTAATAGAATATACATTAAATGAACACCTTAGTCAAAGGAATGATAACAAAGGAATATTTTTAAGGTAGTTGTTACTTAAATATTGCTCAACATACTTTGGGTTGTGACTTGGAAGCTAATCATTCACTAAAGAAATTTAGAAAAATAATATAAAAGATTAAACAAGTTGATTGGCATCGAAATGATCCAGGAAATGATATTATGAATATTATTGCCCCAATTTAGTAGATATCAAAACATTTTGATATGATGTTTAACAAAATTGTAGAACAATAGATTAGCACACATAATACCATGGCTTAAATCCAATCACCACCATAAGGAATTGTATTGTATGTATGTGAAACCAAGTAGAAGTATTATGGTTTCATGCATAATTGAAAAATAACTGTTAAATAATTAGCATGAAAAAAGAATATGTGAGAGGAGTGAAAGAATCTACTCCAAGTGTTTACTTTCCCATAGTAAACATCATGTTCACAAGTATTTAATATTCTCTAAACATTAAAAGACTAGAAAGAAGTGCATTATCCAAAAAAGCTACATAGTACAGACAGGTAATTCTGTTTACGTTTTTGTAAAAAGACAAAGTGAGAGTCACTGCAGCTGAAATAATCAAGATTACTTTCATGTAGAAATAAGTTTTGAGAACTGTTAGAAAAAGATTTCTTAGAAGTTTGATTTGTTCTTCTATCTTATATATCTCTTAATCCAGGGATAAATTTCTGAAAGCACAAGTTTACAAAACATTTGAGAGGACAATTTAATGGGATAATTTATTGACAATTTAATAATTTTCTTCCATATGAATTAAAAATCTGAAAAGAAATATGACATTATTCCCTTCTCTGAAATTTATAATGACTCTGCATTTATTTACATATTTTTTCCTTTAGCATTTTCTCAGCAAACATTTTTTAACATTCTTTTGTTGTGCTAGGTGGGGCACATTGTGTCATTTACACAGGTTCTTAAAGTATGTCAAATATATCACACCTAAATTCATCCCCTCTACCTTTCTCCTTTCTCCTCCCTACCCACATTCTTGGAATAGGTTTGATAGGAAACATTTTTGTATTTTATCTAAAGTTTACACAAGTTGAAAGGAACATTACAGCCATATTGGTCAGACTCTGCTATTGAAAAAACTACAAGTTGAAGGTTAATGGCCCCATACCTCAGCCCTATTCATAGCAGTTCTTGCTGGCTACTCAAAATCATAGGCAGAACAGTACTAAAAATGCCTAATAGACCATCTGAAAATATATTCCACTGCCTCCTGTGACCCCAGCCCTGATGAAAGTCAATCATCTTGTACAGGAATGCAACTCCCTCACCTCCTGTTGTGGATCTTGGCTTTTGTATGTCTTCAGATAATTGTTGCAACTGAGCTACTAAAAATAGGAAAAGAAAACCCACTATTGGGACATATGCTGATAATAAACAGGATTAATCTTTGTACACTATGGAAAGGAAAGATTTCAATATGTTCAATTTGTCAACATGTTCATAGTTTGTGTATGCAAAGGACAGTGTTGATGGTCTGTGTGGCTGACATGATGGACATTCATCAGAGCAGAAAGCCAGATGAATATCTCTTACTCCCATTCTTGCCAACATTGCTGCTCTGTTTGTCCATCGATTGTGTCAAAATTTTTAGACTATTTACAAAAGACTTCATGACATCCTGACATCCCCTAGCCAGAGTTTTCTGTCTTTTCAGTCCCTTTGCAGGTCTCCCATATTAGATAATCTCTCTCAGGCAGGGACACACAACCGCACCTTTGAAATTTTCCATATCACTTATCTGAGAGCCCAATCTTTTAGTTGCTCTTTATTTTAGGCCCCAGACTAAAAAGCTAAATGTATCCCACTGAATTAATGTCTATGTTTCTTTTTGTTGACTTATGTCTTTTTCTGCATACAGTGAATTATCTCATAAGAACTAAAGTAGAAATAACTGTGTATTTATGAGTCAGGAATTTCATAATTTCAAAACAGATTTTCTTTAAACTTGAACACTTGTAGTGATGATGTAAAATTGTGGCCCTGCTTGGATGCAAATCTTCCTTAATGCCTTTTTGTTTATCTGTATGTATCCATACATCAATTAAAATTACAAAACCTAAATGATGCAAAGTTATGAAAAGGACACATTCTCCCTAACTGCAAACTGATCTATCAAAAATAAAGAGCACAGAAGATAAGATGCTGAGACTAAGTGTAGCTACTTGTAACTGGCTTTTCAGTCATTTATGAAGTTACCAGTAAAAGTGCAGACTCTTATTTTTCAAATTTATTTGAGAGAGAGAGAGAGAGCTAGCAGCCAATCATTTTGAACATAAAATGAACACCAATGTAAAAATCTCGTCATGCACTTGGATAAGTCTATGTGGTCTATGTGCATACCCAGAAAATTGAAATTTTCTTTTTTTTCTATTTTTTCATTATAACATTTGATAAAAATATTTTGGTGTTTTTGTTTATTTGTTTTTTTAATAAAATAAACCTGTTCAAGGGAAGAGCTACTAGATGAATTTAAAGGTTTTATGAACCTTATAGAACTTACAGCAAAAATAGTTTTAGTTGACTTTATTACAAATAACGTTTTCAAGAGAGTGTGCAAAACTGTCAATAATTTCCTAAAACACCATCCATGATTGCTCAGCCTTCACACCCTTCTCCATTTAAAAACACCCTTCTGTACACCTCACAGTTACTTATTAGATTGAAAGGTATATGGATAATGGTCATTAGATGTCTTTACAACCCCCGGCTGCTGACCACTTGCTTCCTCAACAGGAACTGCTGTTGTTTGCATGTGTGTACTGTGGCAAGTAGGCATCCTGCGTCACTGATGTTGTAGTCATGTATGTTCCCCTGCTGCCCAGTGAAAGATGAATCATCTGCTGAGCCAGGGGGCTAATATAGATGTTTGTTGTAGTGATTTGGTGTGTTCCACTGAAGGAATTAATAGGGAACCAGGGTGCTGTAGGATATACAGCTCATGCTGCATCCAAGAAGGACTTTGCACATGGTAGGCAGATGCAGAAGATGCAATATGGAATGTAAGAGAAGTTTGAGTGATCATTTGATTTTTAGCAATTCTTTATGATAAGGATAAAATCTGTTCTGTACAGCAGAATGGATCATAAATGTCAATTCAGGCTCTCCTCTATACTAAGTCTTCAATTAGGGGCATATGTGCTTGGATCCTGTCTGTTCTGTCCTCCATCTGCAAACTTGTACAATAAAGGTTCTGTAGGAGGAGAAACTCCTGCTGGGTCTTAGCCAATTTTCCACTAAAATGACCAATTACAGCTACCAATTTTTCAGTTGATTCCACCCTGGCAAAGCCAACACCATGATTGTGCCACTGTAATCACGCAGTATCTTTGCAGAAATAACTTGTCTGAAGGCTTTAAGCATAGTTTCACGTTCTTGCTCATCCATGAATGGTGCCAACTTAGAAATATATAGGTTGGTAGGATCTTGTTATGGTTGGTTGCCATTTAAGATTGAACTCCACTGGCCTTCAGGTCTGACACAGCTTTCTAAGTTTCTGCAGGATAACGTTTACATTTTTTTGTTGTCTTATCCAAAATTGCCTTTGTGGGGACAATTTTGCCATATGGTTGACAGAGCTTCACCAGATGCTGGTCTGTATACCTCGGATGTAGAGGATTGTTTTGCTTAGTTGATCCCATCCTGAATTGCTACTGTTGCTATTTTGTTACTCCTGGTGGAGCTGGGACTAGGACAGGCTGTATGGTGCGGTGGGACCAGAGACTGCTACTTGAGGTATGGTGTCCTGCACTTGCAGCTGGGGAAGATCATCTCAGCAGGTGCAGTAGGCAGGCAAGGGCTGTTACACTTTGGGAACTCCCTCTTCTTTCAGGGGCTGCGGACTTGGGGTGGGCTGGGCCTAAAAGTGTGTTGCGCTACCCTGGAGTGATTCAGTGGCCGCCTGATGTGTGGAACAGATGGAGTTTAGAGCTGAATAGGCACTGCTGACTCTCCTGGCTGCAGCCCAGGAGCAGAGCCGCAGTATCCCCACCTCTCACGGTCTCCACTTTCTTTCTTTTTCTTCTATTTTTCATTACCATAGATGCCTTCAGTGCTCTAATATCTGCTATGTCACACAGCACCATTGCCAAAGCCCCAGACACTGCAGACTGGATTTACTCCTACACATTTTCTTTCTTTGAGCTAATTTGGCTTTGCAAGGCTAGCAGATTCTCTGTCAGCAAATGAATGTGTGGAGGAGTTTTATGAGAAAGGTCAGGACTGTTTCTTCTTGATAGTCTCCTTTGACGTAAAAACTTTCTACATTAGGGACAGCTGGAAGAGACTCAAGTGGTAGAATGCCTGCCTAGCAAACATGAGGTTTTGAGTTCAAACTCCAGTACCACCAAAAAACAAAAAAAGGCTTTCTACTTTGATGAAATCCATTTTCTTTATATTCTTTGTTTCTTGCACTTTTGGGGTCATATCAAAAATTTCATTGCCCTTACTGATATCTTGATATTTCTCCCATGTATTCTAGTAGTTTCGTAGTATCAACTTGTACATCAGCTCTTTAATGTATTTTGAGTTGATTTCTGAACACGGTGAGAAACAGATGTCATATTTCAGTCTTCTGACTGTGGACATCGAGTTTTCCAGCACTGTTTATTGAAGAGGCTGTCTTTGCACCAATGTGTTCTTGTAGTGCCTTTGTTGAAACTCATTTGGATGTAGATGGGTGTTTATTTCTCAGAGCTCTGTTTTGTTCCACAGGTCTCTGTCTGTTTTTCTGCCAGCACTGTGCTTTATTTTTGTTGTTATGGCTCTGATATATGTCTTGAAATCAGTCAGTGTGATGCCACTAAGTTTGTTATTTTCTTTATGTTTGCTTTGATTATTTGGGGTCTTTTGTGCTTCTACATCAATTGCAGAATTATTTTTTCTAGGTTTGTAAACTATATCATGGTATTTACATGGAGGCTGTGTTGAATCTATAATTTGCTTCACGTAGCATGTACGCTTTCATAATATTAATTCTTCCAATACATGAACCTAAGTGGTCTTACCAATATATTTGTGTCTTCCTCAATTTCTTTCATCAGTGTTTTGTCATTTTCACTGTACAAATTTGGGAATTTCTTGGATAAATTTATCACTATGGATTTTTGTAGCTTTTGTGAATTAAATAGCTTGCATGATTTCTTTTGTAGTCACTCATAATTTTACAAAAATTGTACATTTTTTGTGTTGGTTTTGTAGCCTGAAACCTAGCTGAATTCATTTGTAAGTTAATATAGATGTTGGGTGGAGTCTGTAGGCTTTTGCCTATAAAGTATTATATCATTTGTAAACAGGGAAATTTTGATTTACTCCCTAATTATTTGAATATGCTTTAGTGCTATATCTTGCCTAATAGCTTTGGCTAAATCTTTCAGTACTATATGGAATAAGAGTGATGAGAGTGGACAATCCTGCCTTGTTCCAGATCTTAGAGGAAATGTCTTCATTTTCCCTCATTTGGAATAATATGTGCTGTGGGTATTTTACATATAGCCTTCCTTATCTTTATGTTTTAAACTTCTTAGCTAATTTCTCTTTCAGGGTTTCATGATAAAGGAATGTTGAATTTTACCAATTGCTTCTCCTGAATACATTGAGATGATCACATCAAAAAATAGTCCTCATTCTGTTGTTATATTATATTTACTGATTTGTATATGTTGAATCATGCATTCACACTGGGATAAATCCTACTTGACCATGGTGGGTGATCTTCGTGATGTGTCATTTGATTTGATTTGCTAATCTTTCATTGAAAATTTTTACATCCATGTTTATCAAGAATATTGAATCATAGTTTTCTTATTTTTGTGTTTCTTATGTCCTTATCTGCTTTTGGTATGAGGATAATAATGGCCTCCAATAGTTAATTTGGAAATGTTCATTCATTTCAATTTTTTGAACAACTTGAGAAGAATTGGCATAAGTCCTTCTATACAAGTTTGATAGAGATCAACAGTGAAGGCATTTAGTCCTGGAGAGAAGTGTTTTGTTTGCAATTTTTTATGTTCTCAGATTTTCAGTTTCCTTGCTGAATATATCATCTCCATTGCTCACTTCTCTTCCAGGACCAGGATTGATGTTCTTACTTTATTCATCTGTTTGTTTGAATACTCTTCAAGATCAGTGATCGTTTTTAACCTAGATTTTGAATTAATTGGCATTTCAACCATTTCAGTATATTTTGGATTTGGTTATTATGGAGTTACAGGCATTTTTAAAGAATCAAATTGCCCTGCTTTTCCATAAATTATTGTATTTCTACATTGTGAGTTGCACATCTGGGGTTTTCTCAGTGAGCAGCCTTCTGTTGAGGTTATAATCTTAGAGTTATGATTCCTATTACTATTCATAGAATAGTAATCAATCAGCAGCTAAAAAAACAATCTGAAAATAAACCAATATTAAAATGAAGTAAAAAAACATAGTTGTAAATATCAGCAACACCTGCCCTAAAAGGGGGAAAGAAAGAAATTTTGACACTTTTGGGATTAAGTAGGAGATAAAAAGTTATTAAAGATAAAGGTATTAATAATTGATGAAATAGTGGTGGGAAAAGGAAAAAGAGAAGAAGCAGGATAACAATAGAAGACCAGTATATGGGAAGAAGTTATAGGAAATAATAGTGAGGAAAAGCATAAGAAAATAAGTACAGAGATGGATAAAGCAGACAAAATTGAAAGAAAGTAACAAACAGGTCAACATTTCTTCCTTGCTAAGGAGAGCAATGGACTTTTCTCCTCAGGCTTTTCACTTGGAATGAGGGGCAGGGGACAGCTGTTTTAGTCTCTGAATTTCAAAAAGCTAAGATCAGAAGGGCTGTTGGGAGACTGCGCTCTGATCTAGCTTTCTCTGAGCTGAAATCCCATCTGTGTTTTGCCACATGCAGGCTCACTGATGTGAAGAATGCAGGACACAACTCCACACTGCTCCTAAAGTCCCCAGGCTGTATTGCTCCCCCTTGAGGTGCAGTATGGGTTCAGCATGGGAAACTCCTGAAATGTCTCTTTGATTTTCTGAGAGTGCACAAACTGTCAAGCCAAGCAGAATGCACTGATGGGCAAGGCACAGGGCTCTGGCTGATTCTGTACCCCTTGGCCTCACATTTCTCTGTCATAGCACTAACCCCTCTCATTTCACTAAGGTCTGCTCTCTCCCCTCTCACTAGCTCCCCCAATGACTAACACTTGATGTGCACTCTGTAGTGCAGCTCACAATTCCTACCTAAGAAGAACTGAATCTGTGAATGTGAGTCTGTACTTCAGCTAGTTTCCTGGGTCCACACTGATTCTATGGGCCATTGTTCACTTAGCTGCTGAAGAGTGGACCCATTTGGAGTTTGGATATCAAAACATGAAGGGTGTTCTGGTCTCCTTGGCTAGGAGTAAAACTGGAATTTTTGACTCAGGCCCAAACTCCTGGCATTCCACATGCCATGTCTGGCCACTCACCTCTATCTGTCAAATAAAGAGCTGTGGCAAAGGACAGAGAAAGCAGGCTTATTAAAATGTTAAAGGAAATGCCAGGGGCAGAGGCAAAATCAACACTTCAGACTGTCTTTGGTCGTGTCTGGTATAAAGACATGAGCTTTAGCTTTAAATATACAAAGAATCAGGGCAGGGATCAAAAGTATACATAATTAAAGTGTACTTGTCACAGGTGTGTTACAGGAGTCAAGTGGGGCCTGGTTGATCATTATTACCATCCCTGTTCTTTGAGGGTTCTGGAGAAGTTATTATCAGTGTCTTCCCTTGAAGTGGTGGGAGTGAGGATTAAGGGAATGGTACAGGGGGTGATTTCAATTGTGATATTTTGATACATTGCAAGAACCTTTGTAAATGCCACAATATGCCTCCCAACCCAGCAAAGCAATGAAATAATATTTTAAAAAGGTACCTGAGTCTCATTGAAAAAAAAACTTTCATAATTTCCTTGATTATAAAACATATTTAGTCTTAAATATTCCACATTACTGGAAAAGGGCTTTGTACATGTTAAATCAGCAGCTGAATCTTAGCTAAACAACAATTTATTTTGATGAGTACATAAAATAGCATGCTTCATAATGTTAATTGGTAATCCCAACTGCTTTAGAAATCTACGATATCCAATTATCTTACAGTTAAGAAATACAAGGCAATGAAAGAAAGCCTGGGCCATAAAACACATCTATGAATGCAATTTTGATGGTAACAGGTAGACAATCTAATCACCTAGTGAAAAAATATAAAATGTTACCATTTGTTGTTGGGAAAAGGTTCTGAATATTTATGAATATTTAGTATTTTGTATTTCGGAATAATGCATGCAATATACTTTTAAACATGTAATCTGATGTTTTGTTTTTTTCATTCTCTAACCTACACCCAATATTTTAGTTTTAACTTTGAGCTTGGAAATCCTATGCATCAGAAAAATGTAGCTAATCTGATATTGAAATTTGTGTTAATTGTTAGATAAAAGAAACATAAAATGAAAACTCAGCATAATAATGGAAATTTTTTCAGCTAAATTCCTGAGATGGGCTTTGGTATTGGCAGACAAAAATGATGGGGTCCATACCTAAGTTTTGAATGTACTTTTTCAAATTGTATTTAGTTATACAATTACATGACATAAGTTCAGCATATATTTGAACTTCCTAATTTATTTACAGTTACTGAAGAATGTTAATATTGTTTTCAAAGTCAATTATCTGGAACTTTACTGTTCCCTGATATGTTCAGATTTAAACATTTCTGTCTATTAGTCAATAATCAGAAAGTTATTGTAGCATCCTAAGCCTCAGTGCCCATTTTCAGAACAGAAAGTACTTTTGAGGATGAAGTGTGAAAATGTTGATCACAACTACAATATAATAGAACTTTTGCTATTTGTATGATAAATACATTGACATTTTTAAAGTTTAATTTATAATTTCATAAATGTTAAAGGGAATACTCAAATCATATATAAGGGTTTATACTTAATTTTTAAAAAGTGTATCTACTATAAGAGCCCTAACAACTGTATTCTAATTATAAACAAAAATGTTTAATTATCTTTAATTTAATTAAATAAAATGCAATTTTCAAATTTTCATGGTCAATTTCTTCAATATGTTTTATTTTTTTCTGGCTTGACAATATAAGTTGTTGAATGTTTTATGGAGGAAATATATATATATATATATATATATATATATATATACACACACACACACATACATATATGTATCTACTGTTTCTAACTTGTCTCTCCTGACCCTTTACAATGCCTCCTACAGTTCTGTTGTTCAGTGGCTCCTGGGTTCCTGCTTCCCTGATGACACAGAGGTTCTGGGAAGACACTTTCCAGGAACACTGCATCCTCACCCATTCCCAGCATGCTGCTAATGTGCTAACCCTGCATCTTATTTCTGTTATTTTGTTTAAAAAACATTTATTGTGCAATTACTAAGCATCTGACACCATTTGCATTTGAGGTAATGGTTTTATGCTCAATGAACAAACTGAGAAACAAACTGAGAACTGTTCCACAAAAGGGATGTGAAATGTTATCATTATAGCCTTTCTGGGCTCGGCAAGGCCACTTGTGCCCTTGCTTGAGTCACCAGCCCAGGGAGATCTCCCAGACTACCTTTCTTCCAAAAAGATTGATTTTCTCTCAACCTCCCAGTTCTGTTATCCATCGTCTTTCTTATGTGTCATTCTTCCTTTACAGAAATAACTTTCAAAAGTGCAGTGTACATATGCAACCTGGATTCCTCCAATTCCAGTCTCTGTTAATCCCAGTCCATTAGATCTGTCAGCCACATCCTGTACCTCAGCTGGTTTTTTGCAGTCGTCAAATATCCTCACATTGGTACACACAGTGGCCAAGATTTTGATCCTAAATTTATTGATATGTCAGCAGCATTTGCTAAGTTGCTCATTCTTTGTATTTTGTTAAATAAAATAAAAACTTTTATTTGTGTTCTATATTATTTTATTCTTCTATTTTCCTATATCATTGCAAGAGTTTTAACCATATCTCTGGTTTGTTTCAGCTAATGTCCTCTACCTATTGAAATTGAAGTCCTGTAATGTAAATCATTTTGATCTGTTCTCTATCTATCATCACTCTCTGAGTAAGCCCATCAAAACTGTTTGAAAGACTATCTAAACTCTAGCGACTTCAGAGACAAATTCATTCACACACTTCACATGGCAACATGAACATGTGATATTCATCCCAATTATAATATACTTACAATTGAATTTCTGTTCTCCAGCCCATCTTAAGTAATAACCACTCTCTGTATTGGTTGTTGTTTAATTTTAAAAACTTCAGCCATTCCCTTGGTTCCATTTTAAGAATACATGCATAAGTAAAATCATCACCACATCATAATAACTGGTTACACCACATTTAATGTGCTCCTGTACAAGTAGAGTAATGGCTGAACCTCTTGACAGTTGCTTCATATTAGTGAACTGCAGTGATTTTTCTATTTTCTTTGTAAATTCAATATGATTAAAGAACATAAGAATCACACAAATAGACTATGCTGTAAAATGATATAATACTGGGTAAATTTGGCAAAACTGAGAAGAATATGAGAGACAGAATCCCTTTCTAAATATGTCTTAAATTGTAAATGACAAAAAGAAAATTTGCCTGTGATCAGGAAGGCAGTGTGAATCAGCAGTTACAGTTCTCTAAACTGTGCTCATACATCATGAGTGACACATGAAAATGTATTGAGAACCATGCTTTCTACTTGTTTTCCGCATGGTCAGAGAGGAAATGGGAACACTAGTTGATCCCATGAAGTTCTCTCCACTCTCTATCCAGCTCTTTTTCTGTATTGCTGGCTCTCTAACAATGATCCTATTCCCATGAAAATATGGAGGCAACAGTATTATAGCCCTTTCCTTTGTTCTCCATGGTTCTGCCTTTGAGCTGGCCATGCAGGGCTTGTCACAGAACCACCAAAGTGAGATATGTGCAGAAGTTCATACTGTTAACTCACATGGATTTGTCAAAGAACAGTTCAACTCATGTATATTATATTTCTATTTTCCAGAAACAATTGTTGTTTATTTTAAATGCATATCCTGAAAAATCATCTTAACTGTATTATTTAGCAATTTGTCACATTTAATAATTTTTCAGCTCAAATTTCTTTTATGTTTTTTTCACTAGTTGTTTTATGTGTACACACACACACACACCTACACACACACACACACACACACACACCAATGCCAAATATTTATATTCATTTTTAGTCAGCTTCTTGCTTTTTAGTAAACTTTCCCCTATTTTTTTATGGCTGAAACATTGTTATTTCTCATAAAAGTATCTTTATTTCTTCTTTTAGAGAGTCTTGCTCTATTTTCCAGTCTGACCTCAAACTTATGAAGTTCCTGACTCAGCTAAAATCTATCTAGATTTAATTTGCAAAACCTACTAATCTAATTACACCAGATCATTTTCACAGCTCAGCACAACAGAATTTGTTAGAAAGTGAACAATGCATAAATATCTGGACTAACAACTGAGAATAAAAAATATATTGCTTAAAACACCAATATCCTCACAATAACAAGTTCAAATTTGTCATAAAAACATATACCATAAATGTGACTCTGAAACAAAATAAGGTTAAATATTGAAAGCTCAAAGAAGGAAAAGCAAGCCATTTATATTCCTTCAGGGGAGATAGTATTTCAGGGGAAATTTATTTTATAGACCATGAAGGAAAATATTTTGTAAATACACCGTTGACCATTGTACCTGAAGCAAGAACAAAATAAGCTTCCCTTAATTAATTAATTAATTAATAATTATTATTATTCCCTTAATAATATTAATTATTGTAGTGTAATATCTAATAAACATTAAATTATCACCATTTCAAACAGATCTACTACATTAATAAAGACAGAACACTCATTATCCACTCATTTTTATCAGGTCATAGCTCTCATTACTATTACATTGTGGGCAACTCAAGAAATTTGGGGAATACATTCAACCACACAGTGTATTAAAATAATTTATTAGTATACTTCTGCACCCAGCATCCTTCATTCCAACACATTTTTTCCTCATTTCCTTCCTGAATTATAGTTATTGTGGTCATAATTCATATCACTGCCATGTGAAACATACTGCCTATACAAATTAGAAGCTAAAATGAAGAAATAAAAATAAGTTTATTTGATGTTCATATAAATTACTTAAAGATATAAAAATTATATGCAATCATTCAATGAAAAACTACTTATTACCCTTATATAAGAAGTATAATTCAAATTCAATATAAAGATTGTTGTAATATGACACTTTACCTAAAATGAAACATGTATTCACATGCTGAATCTACATGAATGAATATTCCCCACATACACTGGATTGTTTCCATGATCTTCAGTATATAGTGTAGTTTATAAAAGTGGGAATATACAATAGTGGGATGCACTTTTGATATTTCAGAGATGTAATATTCTGACTAGGTTGAAATTATATATTGGAGTGTAGAGAAAAATTGCTATAAATATTTACCACCTAATAGTTAATAAATACTCATTGAATGAAATGCATAATAAATATTCTAGATGACTAATTTAAACAATCACTTGTAATTTTTATAGATTTCAATGACATTAATATTTCCATTGCAATGAAAAATGCACAACTCTTGACAAAACAGTTGTACAGTTCAATAATTTTGAAATATCTCTGTGCTTATTGAGTGTAAATATTTTGTACTTGTCCTCATGAATTTCAATAAACTAACTTGCACTTGTGTTGTAAGTCGGTATAACAAAACACACTGAAAGCTGTTGATTAACATGGGGTTTGGGAAAAGGTTAAGGGAGAGTAATAGAGGAGTTTAATCTAATTAAAATATAATGTATTCCCGGTTGTAATACCATGGTGAAACCCTATTAAAATGAGTATACACTTAAAATATTAAGGTTAGTAATGTCAAATAAGTCCTGTTAGGGTTGGATACTAGTGAGAGTTGTGAGGTTTACTTGAGGAGGAAAGACAGGTGAGTATGGTGCATGAATTTTATATGCCTGTATGCAAATAAAAGAATGAAATTGTTTCAAATAGGAGGGGTGGGTAATGAGGGAGAATGATGGAGGGATGAATCTAAGCAACATACAATCTAGCATATATGGAACTATGACAATAAAAACTCCTTAAAATCTAACATATACTAAAACATGTCAAAAAGTCAAATAAATCATATTAAAAAATAGACTTTTCAGTTTTATTCTAATGTACTTTAGAATTTAATGTGTTATAATGGTATTTTTCCACTGATATCATATAACATATCAAATCTTTTGTGAGTAAGTTTTAAGGCAAAACAAAATTTCTGGTGTTAGAATTATGCTTTCCTAGGGTGGGGGTGGGGGGGTAAGATGGCAGATTGCTGACATCTTTATAACCAAGCAGTAACTAACTATCCTGCAAAAGGAAGATCAAAGGATCACAAAAGGCACTGACTGGATCCCATAATTTGCAAGCAGCAAAGCCCATTCCAAATCCACAAATAGAGAAGCAACTAACCACAGGAAGAAGGGGAAGAATGACTTGAAGTTCAAACTCGTGATCCCTCACCCCTGAAGATACCACATGGCTCTTGCCTCCATTATTCAGTGCTCAGCAGAAAGTCCTGCTTCCTGGTACACAGAGGAACATGGAGCTCCACACTACCCCTACTACAGGACCCACTACCTTCACCTTGAAATGTCAGGGAAACCAGTGCCCTTGATAAGCAGGATCTGAGAATCTCACTGGTCCACAGGTAAAATAAGGCACAAGCCAGCAGGTTTGGTTGCCCCAGAAGCAGAACCACTGGACTGTGCTTCCTGAAGCTTGGGAGGGAAATCAGTTCCCAGAACTCCCACTATCAGCATGCTTGGTTTCTCCTGAGCCAGCTGCAGCACCACTGAACTATGTTCCCTGAAACCCATGCAGAAAATCAGGCCCCAGAACTTCCACTGCCTGCAAGCTTGGTTTCCCCTTGGATAAACACTCCCCTTTGTTCTAGACACATAGTGTATTTTGTCTACCTTACTGTCACACTGTTTTAGCAATAAGGCTGAAACTTTTTAAGTTGGCCTATTTATTAAATTTTGGTACATAATGACATGGGTGTGTGTGCATTCTTTAAAAAAAGAATGGGCATGCCAGATGTTCCCTTCAAGAAAGGTGGCCATTTTTCTGATAAGTAATTTCCTTATAAATATCTTTGGACCCACAGGAGTTTTTTCCCAGATGTTTTTTTCTCCCAGTGTGTTTTTCTCTAAGATGTCTTTGATCATTCTCAGAGCATGCTAATTAGTTGGGCAAGTAGGTAAGGTCAAAGGAAGGGAGCTAATGTTCTTCCTATCTTCTTTTTCCTAGGTCCTGTAACTTGTTGATGTCATGTATAAGGCTTATAGCAGACAAAACAGTGTGTGGGATTTCAGTAAAGATAATTACAAATACAAAGCTTACCATTGAGTTCTTTGCTTATTTTTCACATGCCTCATTTTCCCTGTTCTATCCTCTCACTCTTCTGCAATATTATATTAGAAATTGTACTGAGAGCAAATAGGTAAGTGAAGGAAAGTAAAGGCATAAAACAAGAAAGGAAGAAATCAAATCTTCCACATTTGTAGAAATGTGAAACTTCTACAGACTCCATTAAAAGATTCTTAGAACTGATAAATTAAGCAGTGAATTTTTTATACATCAATATTGAATGGTGATAATAATATCAGGCAAGCAAACTCATTTGCAATAGCCACACAAACACGCAAAAATAAAATACATTTGAATAAAGCAAAACTATTGATATGAATAACTGCTACAGTGAAAACTATAGAACACAGGGACCAAGGCAACATAGTGACACCATAGGCATTCTTCCTTGCAGGTGCACCTTACTGAACAGTAATCCTTGTGCAGCATTCCCTACAGAACTGCAAGGAATCAACAACCCAGAGGCAGAAGGTAATCAGGGCAGTGAGTATCCACAGGCTGCAGATCCAGAATCACCAGCCCAATGCCCAAAATACACAACCCATGAAGCCTGATGCACAATCCCCTGCCATGCCAACAGCATGATGCTGGCCAAGAAGGCACAGCCCACTGTGCCTGGCCCCCTGCTGTACCCAGAATCTCCTGTGATGTGCTCCACCAGTGCTGCTCTCCACACACAGACACTGAAGAAGCCCATAACCCCCCACATCTGGTATACAGACCCTACCTAGGAAAAGGAGTGCCCAGACTGTACAGTTGCAGAGAAACCAGTAAGAAAGAACAGACAGCAGACTTCCTTGTCCCTTCAGCAGCAATCTTAAATCATATATACATTCATTTCATATTAACCATTCCCACTTGTATGCTCTTCTTCTCTATAAGTAGAACTGCTGTCATGTTTTCTTCTGTTTACCTAACACAATCCTTTGTTACTGATAGTTTCCACAGGTACACAGATTGCCAGGTTCTTTGTTTGTTGTTTTGTTTTGTGTTTGTTTGTCTCTCTGCTAAATTTTCCCCATTTCTCTTCCTCATTTCTTCCTCACACAATATTAACTAGACCTCTTCTACCTATCTCACTCTACTTTCTCATTAACCCTTCTATTAACCTTAGACAACACCCCTTTCTGCCACATAAAATTATACACCTACTATATTCATTATGGTTAAACCCCTTTTGCTTTCCCATTACTACTATTATGACCTTGACCCTTCCTAGATCACATACATTCATCTTTGCTCCTACACAACTGAAGAGCAGAAGCAGTAACTGTTCTTCCTTAGGAATGGGTGTAATCTCAAACTGCATTTACCAACAGCTAAGCTTCCTCTCCCTGGGTAGAGTAGGGTGTGGCACCCCACATCTCAAGAACTAAAGTTGAATGCTTGACTACAAAGCCACACTACCATCCTAAATATAGAGACAAGAAAATACACCATGACTCAGACAGTATGGAGCTTTTAATAATATATGAGAAATTTTTAATTAAATTGACAGAGATTGAAACAAAAAACTTTTCCTCAGATGAAAAACCCAAATTCCATGAAAAAAAATTACTTTCTCTCCTCCAAAAACCAACAATTGCACAATAAAGGTCTGAAGTGAATGGTAAAGGAGATTAAATCTCAAACAATGAATTAAAAAAGACAAGACTAATCAATGATTAGATTAGAATGCAAACTAAAAACCTCAATGTAAAGTTTTACTAAAAGAGTAAAGCAGGATGAAAATACATAGTAAGAAAAGTTGAAAATAAAGTTGAGGAATCAGATTAAAAACCATCAAAAAATATACACAAAACATAAATATAACATGTAAGCCCTCCAGGATACCATTGAAAGACAGGTATAGAAGAGAAAATACATACTATAGGTATCAATAATTCATTCAGTGACATAATAGCAGAAAACTTCCCAATCTCGAGAGAGGTATGGATGCATACACTTAAAGTCTTTAAGATGGCAAATAGGCAGGTGCAAAAAGAAACATTCCCCACAACATGTTACAGCTAAAACACAAAATATACAGAACATAGAACATCCATAGCTGCAAAAGAGAAGCAACAAGTCACATATAACAGCAAATTTATCAGATTAACAGATTTCTTGGCACAAATTCTAAATGCAAGGAGGGCAAGGAGTGATTTATTCGCAATCCTGAAAGAAAGCAACTATTAATGTAGTCTAGTGTACCTGGCAAAACTTGATTGAAGGAGAAATAAAAAAGTCTTTTACAATAAAGAAAAACAAAGAATTCATGACCACCAAACCAGCACTGCAGAAAACCGATTGAATTCCTCACATGGATGAATATTGTAGATGCTGCCTAGAAAATGCAGGAAAAAATAAACCTCACTAGTAAGGAAAATTAGCCAACAAGGAACAAGGAAAAATAAGAATCAGAAAAACAGCAAAATGATGACAATACTACATACTCATCAGTAGTAACACTGAAGGATTATTTGGGAAGCAAAACGGGATTTTTATTTCATTAGAAATGTTTAAAAGTGACAGGGTACACAAGTCAAGGGAAAGAAGCAACTAAAAGATTGTGTCTGCAAATATTTCCCATACCTGGAAATATTATTTAGTCTTAAAAAGGAAGGAAATTCTGACACATGCTACAATGTGGATGAATCTTGAGAACACACTGTGTTCAGTGAAATAATCCAAACCTAGAACAAATACTGTGTGAGTCCACTACAAGTGATCTCTAAGGTGCTACAGTCCCTACAGATAGTAGAATGGGGGTTGTAGCATACTTGGAAAGGAGGGAGACTTGTTTAAACAGTGGTTCCATTTTGCAAGTGGAAAGTTCCAGATCTCTTTCCCATAGCAATGTGGCTGTGTTCAGTGTCTCAGGACTGTGCCTGGTGGAGATGGCAAGTGTTATACTATGTATTATTTACAATTTAAAATCAAAAAGTGATGCTTAAAGTACTGGAAATTATATTCTTCCCATCTATTGAAGCCTATGGAGAAAAAAATTGAGGTGTTAAAATTCAAAATAGAGAGCAGGTGAAAACCTTTCAGGGGTTTTCAAGAGGCTCAAGTGGAAAGCTCAAGTCTTTGCCATGGATGACCTCCAGGAGCCATCTGAGCAATGCTTGACTGCAGCAGGGCCACAGCAGGCTTGGGCAAGCCCAGTGGGCTTATGTGGGGTGGGGGTTGTCCAACTAGAGCCTGCAGTCCTGTCCACATCCAAAGGATACCAAGCACAGTGACAAGGACAATAAAGTTCTGAATTGAGGCATCAGGTTGCTTCTCCAGAGTCTCCCAGGTGTCTGGATGTGGGTGAATGAGCACAGCCCCCTGGATGTTCTGAACAGGAGTTAAGCCACAGGCAACCCAGGAGATCTCTGCTCAAACATGGCAAGTAGACCCCTGGGATTCAGTGGACCATGCCCACACTAGGCCGAAACCCCTTGTAATGCAGACTTGGGTGAATGCAAGAAGCGGTCCATTTGTCCCCTTTACCTCTGGATTCAGTGGTTCTTTCTTCCCCATGGGCACATAGGTCCTTACCTGGTGCCCTGTTCCTCATTTCCCACTTCCAGTGCAGCTGGAAGCCTGTAGGAGGAACTTCAGTGAGGGACTTTGCTACTTGGTGTAACACCCCAAGCAGCAGCCTGAGACCCTCTAACAGCCACCACTCAGAGATCTGCATCCACCCACCACCTCCTTTTGGCAAAGACAACATGGCTCTGCTGATCTGTGGATTGAAACCTCTCAAATGTTCTTGTATGGTGCTAGGGATGAAACTCAGGGCCTCATACATGCTAGGAAAGTCCTCTGCCACTTAGTCCATCCCTGATCCTGTTTGTTCATCTATGAACAAACTGTGTATCACTTTTCTTACTTTAATTTGTGGTGACTTGCTCTCCAAACTTCTGCTGATTGCAAAAATCTTACTCTCCAACAAGCATGCAGATCTTGGGAGGGCTGTAGCAGCTGTGAGAAGTCCCCTGTGCCTCACCTGGGACAAAGGGTGGGTCCTGTGGGCTGGCACATGTGGCCACAGAGGTCTTACCTATGATTCCATCTTTGGCCTGGCACACCACCAGCTCTTTGCCTGAGGACATGACATTTTCTGCTTCAATGGCACCAATATTTCACTGAATTCATGGTCTCTGAATGGTAGCTCAGTGGCTGCACACACTGGGTGGAGGCCTAAGCCTGGGCCAGTCTGGAACCACTGGGTTCTTCAGATCCTTGGAAACTGGAAAAATAGCCAAGGGCACAGCTCCTGGATGGTCCATTTTTGTCCCCAGGGAGGTCACTGGTATGAGAGGGGCGAGGGGTGACCATGCTGGTGTCAGCCCTTTGAACAGGGATATGGGAGGGTACCTGCTATTCCACAGAACTTAAGCTGTCCTGAGAGCTTCTTTAAAATTGCAATCCCAGGGCTCTCGCTGGAGAACAACAATGAAGTTAATGACATCATTTTCTGATTAAATAACACAGAATAATAACTTGGTTTAAAAAGCATTTATTCATTAAGAGAAATACATCTCTCCAACAAAGATAAACATTGACTTAGAGTGAATGGGGTCAGAGGAGGGAGGTAGGTGACCTTTCAAGCAAATGGATGCCTAAAGCAGGCAAGAGTACTTATACTCATATCTGAGGAAGTGCACTGCAGACTAAACTTAATAGAAGAAAATGCCTTCCGATATTAAGTTACACAATTTGTAAAATATTTAGTAATGAGCATGGAGAACTGTGCATGAGAGTGGTGAGGTAATAACCATTAAAGGTAGATTGCCAATACAGATCATCTTTAAGAAGCTGCATATTGAAATCACCATCCAGAAATGAGCATAAACATGACTGCAAAGTATGTCAAAATTTATGTGTGCCCCGTATAATTTAATTGTTCCGAATTAACTCTGACCACCATACAAGTATAAAGTGAGTGATGAATAATGGATTACATTGGAAAGGAAGACTGTTGGAGTGCTTTTTCTTCGGTGTTAACGAATCTGTATATGAGAATTCCTAACAGAACATTGAAGCATGAAAAATTTTATGATGTCACAATGGGAAAGAATTTTAAAGTGCTCACAGATTGCCTGCAACAGAAGTGAGAAATTTAACTAAGTAAGGATTTTCAAGAAAGGACATAGAAATTGAAACTTATCACGCTACACTCCAATATTTAGGAAAAATATATAGATAACAAAAATGAAATTAAAAAATAAATACATAGTATAAAATAAATGTTCACGTATGTGACCCATAAATACGCATCAATGTATACATTAGATAAAAGGGAAAACTTCATCGTTTTTTTTTACGAAGCAAGAAAATAAACTAATCACACATGTTTATAAATACTACAACAAAATCACAAAAATTTGGAAAAACTATGAGACAATACAAATTTAGAACTCACGCTCCACATCTATGTCAATACAGATACATGCTCCAAATTATTTCCAAATCCAGGATAATCACAAAATTACCCCGGAATTTTGAAAAGGAAATAAGGAATAATTTGGGGAAAAACTGTTGAAGTTGTTTGGGCTGGCTCTTCTGAACTGTGTACCTGGTAGGTAAACAGGACAAAAGAGAACTCAAATATTTTCTGGTATCACAATGACAACTTTTTAAATTTGAGAGCAAGGAGGGTAAATTGCCAAAGAGAAATATTGAATCGAACATAAATGACAAAAATAATCCTGCAGATAGCAATCATACTAGTTGGAAATATTGTATTGGAATTTCCAAGTTGTAAATAAGGAAAACTCTAAAAAAACCATGAAACATGGAAAAAAGTAAGGTAAAGGTGAAAATACGTCAAATATATCAGTGAAACTTAGCCAAATGAAACTGAGTAAAATCTAAAAACTTTAAGGGGTATTCTTACATCACAAGGAGAAAGACACCCAAGGGAGCCAATTACCACAATGAGCCCAGACTAGGATATTAATCATTAATACAAATCATTAAGGTATGCATACTCATATCTGGATGTAAAATATACTGTGATAGAAAAGACTAAAACTCATTTGGAAGGATCATGTTTAGGGTGACACATAGTTAAGACAAACTGCTGTTCAAGAAATAACGTTTGATTGAACAAAACAAGGAAGAACAACAGAAGACACTATACAGATATGCCGGCAAATACCAGAATGATTATAAATGAAAGATGCCAATCCCTCTGTAATCTATTGACCTATATCTACTAAATGAACATACATTCCATAACTACCAAGAAAATGGAAACAATCTTACCTAGAATTTAAAGAATTACAAACCCTTCCAATTCAACATTGTCCTTAGGATGATGAACAGGAAAACGCAGAATTTTGTTGAAGTTGCCCACCACAATGAAAGCTGCATGGATGGACACATATTTCCCTGACCAGATTAGCCTAGAAAAGATAAGAAAATCTTCCACATATTAGAGATTTGACCTAGGAGATATTTATATAGAAATAGGTATGTAGATATATACAATAATTGAATATATGTGCATATAGATATACAAAATATAATGAAATACATAGAGAGAAATATTTTTTATAATGAAAAGGATATTGTGAACGCAGAAGTAAACAATGACTAATTTGGAAAGAATAATATAATGTCTTGTATACATGAATAACTTCTAAAAATAGAATTACCATGGAAATGAAAAATTAAGGAAATAATTCAGAAACATGTAAATGGAATAGCTACCTCACTACATCACAGAAAATGTGACATACAAGGAAGACGTGATATCAACCTTAATCAGCAAAAAGTGGCTGGGAGGGTGAGTCAAGGGCACCTACATAGGAAGTATAAGGTCCTGAGTTTAACTGCAAGTATGATGAAAATAGTTCTCTTCTTCTTTTAATATTAACATCATTCGTGTTGTGAAATGTTTTTTGACATGGGGTTTCCTTGTAGTTTCATAATTACCTTTGTATAAACTTTAGAAGTACTGGCCATATTGGCATAGAAAACTGTGGCCACTTGATTGTCTCTGCCTTTGTTATGACTGAAGTGTCCTCGAAATTCTGTTTTTCCAAGTGATGTGTATAACCACTGCATTCAACAGCCACTTGAAAATACTCTTGTAATTTTGCGTATCCACATTTAGTACAGTTAACATATAGTAGTAACCCGATGTTTCATATGTGCACTAGGTATTTTTTCATTTTTAAGGTTCCCACAGCATTTTTAATTGATGCTGGACTCCAGAAAATAGAAACTGCCAGTTTCTTACCTTTACATATAATCTAGTGGTTCACTTCCAAAAGCACAACTTATGTGACAACTCTGCAAAATGAGTTAAGTTGCCAGTTTCATAAAAGTCCTCATTTGCATTCCTAAGAATTGACAAGCTAAAAACAAGCTGTTACCCATCATTTTTAGAAACGGACAAATCTGAATATAGTAGTCTGTTCAAATGAACGGAAATGAACAGATATCGGTTTGTAGTGTATTTACGTGGGTTTTTTCGATTTCGAAAAAGCCTCTCTTCCAAATAGAGTTACTAATAAATAACCATTAGATAATAAGACATCTCCATATCTTACTACTACCAGAAAAATGTAAAAGATTGCCTTTAATCTGCCAGGAATAAACAGGTCAATTGTTGGTAACAAGACTCATAGATACTCTCATAATATCAAATGTTCGAGTATTATATAAACTTCCAAGCAGAAGTAAAATGAAGGATTTAGTTTAATTTGTAGGCAAAAAGAAATTTTTACTAAACAGTTTTTGTTTCTTACTGATTACCACTTCAAAGGATATTTTACTCTTAGAACAACACCTTAAGAAATAAAACTGCATTTTGCTTTCAAATATGGACTTTCACACTATTAATAAAGAACATGTGGATATGAAATAAATTAGTAAAATAGAAATTAATAGAAAAATACAGGTAACGAGGACTCAAGACATATCCAGAGAATGCGATATGACGTGACTTTAGTAAGAAGGACGCACTTCAAAGAAGACATACCAGTAAGAAAGTAATTCTCAGGAACTGGGTAAATTTGACGATATTGACTAGATTTTAGAAAGGAAGTGACACACGTTAGAATGCATAAAGAAAAACCTCAGTGTCACATGTCTGAATGATTATTAACAAATACCTCATAATTAGGTGTCATATACCCATTTATCTGCAAGAAAATGAGGTAATTAAAATTCCATCAACATTTTACAGCAAAGCATAAGTAGAGACATTAACATTTCAGCCATCATATCCATGCTTGCTTATATGAAAAGAACCAAGAAATAGTAATATTTCAGCAAATTGTGGAACGCAGAAGGAAGTCCCTAAAATTGAGGACATTTTGCAGGCTTCGATATAATCTCAATGTTCACCTAAACGGGGATAGAAAAGTACAGGCAAAAAGAAGAAAATGCCTTCCGATATTAAGCTACACAATTTGTAAAATATTTAGTAATGAGCATGGAGAACTGTGCATGAGAGTGGTGAGGTAATAACCATTAAAGGTAGATTGCCAATACAGATCATCTTTAAGAAGCTGCATATTGAAATCACCATCCAGAAATGAGCATAAACATGGCTGCAAAGTATGTCAAAATTTATGTGTGCCCCGTATATTTTCATTGTTCCGAATTAACTCTGACCGCCATACAAGTATAAAGTGAGTGATGAATAATGGATTACATTGGAAAGGAAGACTGTTGGAGTGCTTTTTCTTTGGTGTTAACGAATCTGTATATGAGAATTCCTAACAGAACATTGAAGCATGAAAAATTTTATGATGTCACAATGAGAAAGAATTTTAAAGTGCTCACAGATTGCCTGCAACAGAAGTGAGAAATTTAACTAAGTAAGGATTTTCAAGAAAGGACATAGAAATTTGAAACATATCACGCTACACTCCAATATTTAGGAAAAATATATAGATAACAAAAATGAAATTAAAAAATAAATACATAGTATAAAATAAATGTTCACGTATGTGACCCATAAATACGCATCAATGTATACATTAGATAAAAGGGAAAACTTCATCGTTTTTTTTTACGAAGCAAGAAAATAAACTAATCACACATGTTTATAAATACTACAACAAAATCACAAAAATTTGGAAAAACTATGAGACAATACAAATTTAGAACTCACGATTCCACATCTATGTCAATACAGATACATGCTCCAAATTATTTCCAAATCCAGGATAATCACAAAATTACCCCGGAATTTTGAAAAGGAAATAAGGAATAATTTGGGGAAAAACTGTTGAAGTTGTTTGGGCTGGCTCTTCTGAACTGTGTACCTGGTAGGTAAACAAGACAAAAGAGAACTCAAATATTTTCTGGTATCACAATGACAACTTTTTAAATTTGAGAGCAAGGAGGGTAAATTGCCAAAAAGAAATATTGCATCGAACCTAAATGACAAAAATAATCCTGCAGATAGCAATCATACTAGTTGGAAATATTGTATTGGAATTTCCAAGTTGTAAATAAGGAAAACTCTAAAAAAACCATGAAACATGGAAAAAAGTAAGGTAAAGGTGAAAATACGTCAAATATATCAGTGAAACTTAGCCAAATGAAACTGAGTAAAATCTAAAAACTTTAAGGGGTATTCTTACATCACAAGGAGAAAGACACCCAAGGGAGCCAATTACCACAATGAGCCCAGACTAGGATATTAATCATTAATACAAATCATTAAGGTATGCATACTCATATCTGGATGTAAAATATACTGTGATAGAAAAGACTAAAACTCATTTGGAAGGATCATGTTTAGGGTGACACATAGTTAAGACAAACTGCTGTTCAAGAAATAACGTTTGATTGAACAAAACAAGGAAGAACAACAGAAGACACTATACAGATATGCCGGCAAATACCAGAATGATTATAAATGAAAGATGCCAATCCCTCTGTAATCTATTGACCTATATCTACTAAATGAACATACATTCCATAACTACCAAGAAAATGGAAACAATCTTACCTAGAATTTAAAGAATTACAAACCCTTCCAATTCAACATTGTCCTTAGGATGATGAACAGGAAAACGCAGAATTTTGTTGAAGTTGCCCACCACAATGAAAGCTGCATGGATGGACACATATTTCCCTGACCAGATTAGCCTAGAAAAGATAAGAAAATCTTCCACATATTAGAGATTTGACCTAGGAGATATTTATATAGAAATAGGTATGTAGATATATACAATAATTGAATATATGTGCATATAGATATACAAAATATAATGAAATACATAGAGAGAAATATTTTTTATAATGAAAAGGATATTGTGAACGCAGAAGTAAACAATGACTAATTTGGAAAGAATAATATAATGTCTTGTATACATGAATAACTTCTAAAAATAGAATTACCATGGAAATGAAAAATTAAGGAAATAATTCAGAAACATGTAAATGGAATAGCTACCTCACTACATCACAGAAAATGTGACATACAAGGAAGACGTGATATCAACCTTAATCAGCAAAAAGTGGCTGGGAGGGTGAGTCAAGGGCACCTACATAGGAAGTATAAGGTCCTGAGTTTAACTGCAAGTATGATGAAAATAGTTCTCTTCTTCTTTTAATATTAACATCATTCGTGTTGTGAAATGTTTTTTGACATGGGGTTTCCTTGTAGTTTCATAATTACCTTTGTATAAACTTTAGAAGTACTGGCCATATTGGCATAGAAAACTGTGGCCACTTGATTGTCTCTGCCTTTGTTATGACTGAAGTGTCCTCGAAATTCTGTTTTTCCAAGTGATGTGTATAACCACTGCATTCAACAGCCACTTGAAAATACTCTTGTAATTTTGCGTATCCACATTTAGTACAGTTAACATATAGTAGTAACCCGATGTTTCATATGTGCACTAGGTATTTTTTCATTTTTAAGGTTCCCACAGCATTTTTAATTGATGCTGGACTCCAGAAAATAGAAACTGCCAGTTTCTTACCTTTACATATAATCTAGTGGTTCACTTCCAAAAGCACAACTTATGTGACAACTCTGCAAAATGAGTTAAGTTGCCAGTTTCATAAAAGTCCTCATTTGCATTCCTAAGAATTGACAAGCTAAAAACAAGCTGTTACCCATCATTTTTAGAAACGGACAAATCTGAATATAGTAGTCTGTTCAAATGAACGGAAATGAACAGATATCGGTTTGTAGTGTATTTACGTGGGTTTTTTCGATTTCGAAAAAGCCTCTCTTCCAAATAGAGTTACTAATAAATAACCATTAGATAATAAGACATCTCCATATCTTACTACTACCAGAAAAATGTAAAAGATTGCCTTTAATCTGCCAGGAATAAACAGGTCAATTGTTGGTAACAAGACTCATAGATACTCTCATAATATCAAATGTTCGAGTATTATATAAACTTCCAAGCAGAAGTAAAATGAAGGATTTAGTTTAATTTGTAGGCAAAAAGAAATTTTTACTAAACAGTTTTTGTTTCTTACTGATTACCACTTCAAAGGATATTTTACTCTTAGAACAACACCTTAAGAAATAAAACTGCATTTTGCTTTCAAATATGGACTTTCACACTATTAATAAAGAACATGTGGATATGAAATAAATTAGTAAAATAGAAATTAATAGAAAAATACAGGTAACGAGGACTCAAGACATATCCAGAGAATGCGATATGACGTGACTTTAGTAAGAAGGACGCACTTCAAAGAAGACATACCAGTAAGAAAGTAATTCTCAGGAACTGGGTAAATTTGACGATATTGACTAGATTTTAGAAAGGAAGTGACACACGTTAGAATGCATAAAGAAAAACCTCAGTGTCACATGTCTGAATGATTATTAACAAATACCTCATAATTAGGTGTCATATACCCATTTATCTGCAAGAAAATGAGGTAATTAAAATTCCATCAACATTTTACAGCAAAGCATAAGTAGAGACATTAACATTTCAGCCATCATATCCATGCTTGCTTATATGAAAAGAACCAAGAAATAGTAATATTTCAGCAAATTGTGGAACGCAGAAGGAAGTCCCTAAAATTGAGGACATTTTGCAGGCTTCGATATAATCTCAATGTTCACCTAAACGGGGATAGAAAAGTACAGGCAAAAAGAAGAAAATGCCTTCCGATATTAAGCTACACAATTTGTAAAATATTTAGTAATGAGCATGGAGAACTGTGCATGAGAGTGGTGAGGTAATAACCATTAAAGGTAGATTGCCAATACAGATCATCTTTAAGAAGCTGCATATTGAAATCACCATCCAGAAATGAGCATAAACATGGCTGCAAAGTATGTCAAAATTTATGTGTGCCCCGTATATTTTCATTGTTCCGAATTAACTCTGACCGCCATACAAGTATAAAGTGAGTGATGAATAATGGATTACATTGGAAAGGAAGACTGTTGGAGTGCTTTTTCTTTGGTGTTAACGAATCTGTATATGAGAATTCCTAACAGAACATTGAAGCATGAAAAATTTTATGATGTCACAATGAGAAAGAATTTTAAAGTGCTCACAGATTGCCTGCAACAGAAGTGAGAAATTTAACTAAGTAAGGATTTTCAAGAAAGGACATAGAAATTTGAAACATATCACGCTACACTCCAATATTTAGGAAAAATATATAGATAACAAAAATGAAATTAAAAAATAAATACATAGTATAAAATAAATGTTCACGTATGTGACCCATAAATACGCATCAATGTATACATTAGATAAAAGGGAAAACTTCATCGTTTTTTTTTACGAAGCAAGAAAATAAACTAATCACACATGTTTATAAATACTACAACAAAATCACAAAAATTTGGAAAAACTATGAGACAATACAAATTTAGAACTCACGATTCCACATCTATGTCAATACAGATACATGCTCCAAATTATTTCCAAATCCAGGATAATCACAAAATTACCCCGGAATTTTGAAAAGGAAATAAGGAATAATTTGGGGAAAAACTGTTGAAGTTGTTTGGGCTGGCTCTTCTGAACTGTGTACCTGGTAGGTAAACAAGACAAAAGAGAACTCAAATATTTTCTGGTATCACAATGACAACTTTTTAAATTTGAGAGCAAGGAGGGTAAATTGCCAAAAAGAAATATTGCATCGAACCTAAATGACAAAAATAATCCTGCAGATAGCAATCATACTAGTTGGAAATATTGTATTGGAATTTCCAAGTTGTAAATAAGGAAAACTCTAAAAAAACCATGAAACATGGAAAAAAGTAAGGTAAAGGTGAAAATACGTCAAATATATCAGTGAAACTTAGCCAAATGAAACTGAGTAAAATGTAAAAACTTTAAGGGGTATTCTTACATCACAAGGAGAAAGACACCCAAGGGAGCCAATTACCACAATGAGCCCAGACTAGGATATTAATCATTAATACAAATCATTAAGGTATGCATACTCATATCTGGATGTAAAATATACTGTGATAGAAAAGACTAAAACTCATTTGGAAGGATCATGTTTAGGGTGACACATAGTTAAGACAAACTGCTGTTCAAGAAATAACGTTTGATTGAACAAAACAAGGAAGAACACCAGAAGACACTATACAGATATGCCGGCAAATACCAGAATGATTATAAATGAAAGATGCCAATCCCTCTGTAATCTATTGACCTATATCTACTAAATGAACATACATTCCATAACTACCAAGAAAATGGAAACAATCTTACCTAGAATTTAAAGAATTACAAACCCTTCCTATTCAACATTGTCCTTAGGATGATGAACAGGAAAATGCAGAATTTTGTTGAAGTTGCCCACCACAATGAAAGCTGCATGGATGGACACATATTTCCCTGACCAGATTAGCCTAGAAAAGATAAGAAAATCTTCCACATATTAGAGATTTGACCTAGGAGATATTTATATAGAAATAGGTATGTAGATATATACAATAATTGAATATATGGGCATATAGATATACAAAATATAATTAAATATATAGAGAGAAATATTTTTTATAATGAAAAGGATATTGTGAACGCAGAAGTAAACAATGACTAATTTGGAAAGAATAATATAATGTCTTGTATACATGAATAACATCTAAAAATAGAATTACCATGGAAATGAAAAATTAAGGAAATAATTCAGAAACATGTAAATGGAATAGCTACCTCACTACATCACAGAAAATGTGACATACAAGGAAGACGTGATATCAACCTTAATCAGCAAAAAGTGGCTGGGAGGGTGAGTCAAGGGCACCTACATAGGAAGTATAAGGTCCTGAGTTTAACTGCAAGTATGATGAAAATAGTTCTCTTCTTCTTTTAATATTAACATCATTCGTGTTGTGAAATGTTTTTTGACATGGGGTTTCCTTGTAGTTTCATAATTACCTTTGTATAAACTTTAGAAGTACTGGCCATATTGGCATAGAAAACTGTGGCCACTTGATTGTCTCTGCCTTTGTTATGACTGAAGTGTCCTCGAAATTCTGTTTTCCAAGTGATGTGTATAACCACTGCATTCAACAGCCACTTGAAAATACTCCTGTAATTTTGCGTATCCACATTTAGTACAGTTAACATATAGTAGTAACCCGATGTTTCATATGTGCACTAGGTATTTTTTCATTTTTAAGGTTCCCACAGCATTTTTAATTGTTGTTGGACTCCAGAAAATAGAAACTGCCAGTTTCTTACCTTTACATATAATCTAGTGGTTCACTTCCAAAAGCACAACTTATGTGACAACTCTGCAAAATGAGTTAAGTTGCCAGTTTCATAAAAGTCCTCATTTGCCTTCCTAAGAATTGACAAGCTAAAAACAAGCTGTTACCCATCATTTTTAGAAACGGACATATCTGAATATAGTAGTCTGTTCAAATGAACGGAAATGAACAGATATCGGTTTGTAGTGTATTTACGTGGGTTTTTTCGATTTCAAAAAAGCCTCTCTTCCAAATAGTTACTAATAAATAACCATTAGATAATAAGACATCTCCATATCTTACTACTACCAGAAAAATGTAAAAGATTGCCTTTAATCTGCCAGGAATAAACAGGTCAATTGTTGGTAACAAGACTCATAGATACTCTCATAATATCAAATGTTCGAGTATTATCTAAACTTCCAAGCAGAAGTAAAATGAAGGATTTAGTTCAATTTGTAGGCAAAAAGAAATTTTTATTAAACAGTTTTTGTTTCTTACTGATTACCACTTCAAAGGATATTTTACTCTTAGAACAACACCTTAAGAAATAAAACTGCATTTTGCTTTCAAATATGGACTTTCACACTATTAATAAAGAACATGTGGATATGAAATAAATTAGTAAAATAGAAATTAATAGAAAAATACAGCCAACGAGGACTCATGACATATCCAGAGAATGTGATATGACGTGACTTTAGTAAGAAGGACGCACTTCAAAGAAGAAATACCAGTAAGAAAGTAATTCTCAGGAACTGGGTAAATTTGACGATGTTGACTAGATTTTAGAAAGGAAGTGACACACGTTAGAATGCATAAAAAAAACCCTCAGTGTCACATGTCTGAATGATTATTAACAAATACGCCATAATTAGGTGTCATATACCCATTTATCTGCACGAAAATGAGGTAATTAAAATTCAATCAACATTTTATAGCAAAGCATAAGTAGAGACATTAACATTTCAGCCGTCATATCCATGCTTGCTTATATGAAAAGAACCAAGAAATAGTAATATTTCAGCAAATTGTGGAACGCAGAAGGAAGTCCCTAAAATTGAGGACATTTTGCAGGCTTCGATATAATCTCAATGTTCACCTAAACGGGGATAGAAAAGTACAGGCAAAAAGAAGAAAATGCCTTCCGATATTAAGCTACACAATTTGTAAAATATTTAGTAATGAGCATGGAGAACTGTGCATGAGAGTGGTGAGGTAATAACCATTAAAGGTAGATTGCCAATACAGATCATCTTTAAGAAGCTGCATATTGAAATCACCATCCAGAAATGAGCATAAACATGGCTGCAAAGTATGTCAAAATTTATGTGTGCCCCGTATATTTTCATTGTTCCGAATTAACTCTGACCGCCATACAAGTATAAAGTGAGTGATGAATAATGGATTACATTGGAAAGGAAGACTGTTGGAGTGCTTTTTCTTTGGTGTTAACGAATCTGTATATGAGAATTCCTAACAGAACATTGAAGCATGAAAAATTTTATGATGTCACAATGAGAAAGAATTTTAAAGTGCTCACAGATTGCCTGCAACAGAAGTGAGAAATTTAACTAAGTAAGGATTTTCAAGAAAGGACATAGAAATTTGAAACATATCACGCTACACTCCAATATTTAGGAAAAATATATAGATAACAAAAATGAAATTAAAAAATAAATACATAGTATAAAATAAATGTTCACGTATGTGACCCATAAATACGCATCAATGTATACATTAGATAAAAGGGAAAACTTCATCGTTTTTTTTTACGAAGCAAGAAAATAAACTAATCACACATGTTTATAAATACTACAACAAAATCACAAAAATTTGGAAAAACTATGAGACAATACAAATTTAGAACTCACGATTCCACATCTATGTCAATACAGATACATGCTCCAAATTATTTCCAAATCCAGGATAATCACAAAATTACCCCGGAATTTTGAAAAGGAAATAAGGAATAATTTGGGGAAAAACTGTTGAAGTTGTTTGGGCTGGCTCTTCTGAACTGTGTACCTGGTAGGTAAACAAGACAAAAGAGAACTCAAATATTTTCTGGTATCACAATGACAACTTTTTAAATTTGAGAGCAAGGAGGGTAAATTGCCAAAAAGAAATATTGCATCGAACCTAAATGACAAAAATAATCCTGCAGATAGCAATCATACTAGTTGGAAATATTGTATTGGAATTTCCAAGTTGTAAATAAGGAAAACTCTAAAAAAACCATGAAACATGGAAAAAAGTAAGGTAAAGGTGAAAATACGTCAAATATATCAGTGAAACTTAGCCAAATGAAACTGAGTAAAATGTAAAAACTTTAAGGGGTATTCTTACATCACAAGGAGAAAGACACCCAAGGGAGCCAATTACCACAATGAGCCCAGACTAGGATATTAATCATTAATACAAATCATTAAGGTATGCATACTCATATCTGGATGTAAAATATACTGTGATAGAAAAGACTAAAACTCATTTGGAAGGATCATGTTTAGGGTGACACATAGTTAAGACAAACTGCTGTTCAAGAAATAACGTTTGATTGAACAAAACAAGGAAGAACACCAGAAGACACTATACAGATATGCCGGCAAATACCAGAATGATTATAAATGAAAGATGCCAATCCCTCTGTAATCTATTGACGTATATCTACTAAATGAACATACATTCCATAACTACCAAGAAAATGGAAACAATCTTACCTAGAATTTAAAGAATTACAAACCCTTCCTATTCAACATTGTCCTTAGGATGATGAACAGGAAAATGCAGAATTTTGTTGAAGTTGCCCACCACAATGAAAGCTGCATGGATGGACACATATTTCCCTGACCAGATTAGCCTAGAAAAGATAAGAAAATCTTCCACATATTAGAGATTTGACCTAGGAGATATTTATATAGAAATAGGTATGTAGATATATACAATAATTGAATATATGTGCATATAGATATACAAAATATAATGAAATACATAGAGAGAAATATTTTTTATAAAGAAAAGGATATTGTGAACGCAGAAGTAAACAATGACTAATTTGGAAAGAATAATATAATGTCTTGTATACATGAATAACTTCTAAAAATAGAATTACCATGGAAATGAAAAATTAAGGAAATAATTCAGAAACATGTAAATGGAATAGCTACCTCACTACATCACAGAAAATGTGACATACAAGGAAGACGTGATATCAACCTTAATCAGCAAAAAGTGGCTGGGAGGGTGAGTCAAGGGCACCTACATAGGAAGTATAAGGTCCTGAGTTTAACTGCAAGTATGATGAAAATAGTTCTCTTCTTCTTTTAATATTAACATCATTCGTGTTGTGAAATGTTTTTTGACATGGGGTTTCCTTGTAGTTTCATAATTACCTTTGTATAAACTTTAGAAGTACTGGCCATATTGGCATAGAAAACTGTGGCCACTTGATTGTCTCTGCCTTTGTTATGACTGAAGTGTCCTCGAAATTCTGTTTTCCAAGTGATGTGTATAACCACTGCATTCAACAGCCACTTGAAAATACTCCTGTAATTTTGCGTATCCACATTTAGTACAGTTAACATATAGTAGTAACCCGATGTTTCATATGTGCACTAGGTATTTTTTCATTTTTAAGGTTCCCACAGCATTTTTAATTGATGCTGGACTCCAGAAAATAGAAACTGCCAGTTTCTTACCTTTACATATAATCTAGTGGTTCACTTCCAAAAGCACAACTTATGTGACAACTCTGCAAAATGAGTTAAGTTGCCAGTTTCATAAAAGTCCTCATTTGCCTTCCTAAGAATTGACAAGCTAAAAACAAGCTGTTACCCATCATTTTTAGAAACGGACATATCTGAATATAGTAGTCTGTTCAAATGAACGGAAATGAACAGATATCGGTTTGTAGTGTATTTACGTGGGTTTTTTCGATTTCAAAAAAGCCTCTCTTCCAAATAGTTACTAATAAATAACCATTAGATAATAAGACATCTCCATATCTTACTACTACCAGAAAAATGTAAAAGATTGCCTTTAATCTGCCAGGAATAAACAGGTCAATTGTTGGTAACAAGACTCATAGATACTCTCATAATATCAAATGTTCGAGTATTATCTAAACTTCCAAGCAGAAGTAAAATGAAGGATTTAGTTCAATTTGTAGGCAAAAAGAAATTTTTATTAAACAGTTTTTGTTTCTTACTGATTACCACTTCAAAGGATATTTTACTCTTAGAACAACACCTTAAGAAATAAAACTGCATTTTGCTTTCAAATATGGACTTTCACACTATTAATAAAGAACATGTGGATATGAAATAAATTAGTAAAATAGAAATTAATAGAAAAATACAGCCAACGAGGACTCATGACATATCCAGAGAATGTGATATGACGTGACTTTAGTAAGAAGGACGCACTTCAAAGAAGAAATACCAGTAAGAAAGTAATTCTCAGGAACTGGGTAAATTTGACGATGTTGACTAGATTTTAGAAAGGAAGTGACACACGTTAGAATGCATAAAAAAAACCCTCAGTGTCACATGTCTGAATGATTATTAACAAATACGCCATAATTAGGTGTCATATACCCATTTATCTGCACGAAAATGAGGTAATTAAAATTCAATCAACATTTTATAGCAAAGCATAAGTAGAGACATTAACATTTCAGCCGTCATATCCATGCTTGCTTATATGAAAAGAACCAAGAAATAGTAATATTTCAGCAAATTGTGGAACGCAGAAGGAAGTCCCTAAAATTGAGGACATTTTGCAGGCTTCGATATAATCTCAATGTTCACCTAAACGGGGATAGAAAAGTACAGGCAAAAAGAAGAAAATGCCTTCCGATATTAAGCTACACAATTTGTAAAATATTTAGTAATGAGCATGGAGAACTGTGCATGAGAGTGGTGAGGTAATAACCATTAAAGGTAGATTGCCAATACAGATCATCTTTAAGAAGCTGCATATTGAAATCACCATCCAGAAATGAGCATAAACATGGCTGCAAAGTATGTCAAAATTTATGTGTGCCCCGTATATTTTCATTGTTCCGAATTAACTCTGACCGCCATACAAGTATAAAGTGAGTGATGAATAATGGATTACATTGGAAAGGAAGACTGTTGGAGTGCTTTTTCTTTGGTGTTAACGAATCTGTATATGAGAATTCCTAACAGAACATTGAAGCATGAAAAATTTTATGATGTCACAATGAGAAAGAATTTTAAAGTGCTCACAGATTGCCTGCAACAGAAGTGAGAAATTTAACTAAGTAAGGATTTTCAAGAAAGGACATAGAAATTTGAAACATATCACGCTACACTCCAATATTTAGGAAAAATATATAGATAACAAAAATGAAATTAAAAAATAAATACATAGTATAAAATAAATGTTCACGTATGTGACCCATAAATACGCATCAATGTATACATTAGATAAAAGGGAAAACTTCATCGTTTTTTTTTACGAAGCAAGAAAATAAACTAATCACACATGTTTATAAATACTACAACAAAATCACAAAAATTTGGAAAAACTATGAGACAATACAAATTTAGAACTCACGCTCCACATCTATGTCAATACAGATACATGCTCCAAATTATTTCCAAATCCAGGATAATCACAAAATTACCCCGGAATTTTGAAAAGGAAATAAGGAATAATTTGGGGAAAAACTGTTGAAGTTGTTTGGGCTGGCTCTTCTGAACTGTGTACCTGGTAGGTAAACAAGACAAAAGAGAACTCAAATATTTTCTGGTATCACAATGACAACTTTTTAAATTTGAGAGCAAGGAGGGTAAATTGCCAAAAAGAAATATTGCATCGAACCTAAATGACAAAAATAATCCTGCAGATAGCAATCATACTAGTTGGAAATATTGTATTGGAATTTCCAAGTTGTAAATAAGGAAAACTCTAAAAAACCATGAAACATGGAAAAAAGTAAGGTAAAGGTGAAAATACGTCAAATATATCAGTGAAACTTAGCCAAATGAAACTGAGTAAAATGTAAAAACTTTAAGGGGTATTCTTACATCACAAGGAGAAAGACACCCAAGGGAGCCAATTACCACAATGAGCCCAGACTAGGATATTAATCATTAATACAAATCATTAAGGTATGCATACTCATATCTGGATGTAAAATATACTGTGATAGAAAAGACTAAAACTCATTTGGAAGGATCATGTTTAGGGTGACACATAGTTAAGACAAACTGCTGTTCAAGAAATAACGTTTGATTGAACAAAACAAGGAAGAACACCAGAAGACACTATACAGATATGCCGGCAAATACCAGAATGATTATAAATGAAAGATGCCAATCCCTCTGTAATCTATTGACCTATATCTACTAAATGAACATACATTCCATAACTACCAAGAAAATGGAAACAATCTTACCTAGAATTTAAAGAATTACAAACCCTTCCTATTCAACATTGTCCTTAGGATGATGAACAGGAAAATGCAGAATTTTGTTGAAGTTGCCCACCACAATGAAAGCTGCATGGATGGACACATATTTCCCTGACCAGATTAGCCTAGAAAAGATAAGAAAATCTTCCACATATTAGAGATTTGACCTAGGAGATATTTATATAGAAATAGGTATGTAGATATATACAATAATTGAATATATGGGCATATAGATATACAAAATATAATTAAATATATAGAGAGAAATATTTTTTATAATGAAAAGGATATTGTGAACGCAGAAGTAAACAATGACTAATTTGGAAAGAATAATATAATGTCTTGTATACATGAATAACATCTAAAAATAGAATTACCATGGAAATGAAAAATTAAGGAAATAATTCAGAAACATGTAAATGGAATAGCTACCTCACTACATCACAGAAAATGTGACATACAAGGAAGACGTGATATCAACCTTAATCAGCAAAAAGTGGCTGGGAGGGTGAGTCAAGGGCACCTACATAGGAAGTATAAGGTCCTGAGTTTAACTGCAAGTATGATGAAAATAGTTCTCTTCTTCTTTTAATATTAACATCATTCGTGTTGTGAAATGTTTTTTGACATGGGGTTTCCTTGTAGTTTCATAATTACCTTTGTATAAACTTTAGAAGTACTGGCCATATTGGCATAGAAAACTGTGGCCACTTGATTGTCTCTGCCTTTGTTATGACTGAAGTGTCCTCGAAATTCTGTTTTCCAAGTGATGTGTATAACCACTGCATTCAACAGCCACTTGAAAATACTCCTGTAATTTTGCGTATCCACATTTAGTACAGTTAACATATAGTAGTAACCCGATGTTTCATATGTGCACTAGGTATTTTTTCATTTTTAAGGTTCCCACAGCATTTTTAATTGATGCTGGACTCCAGAAAATAGAAACTGCCAGTTTCTTACCTTTACATATAATCTAGTGGTTCACTTCCAAAAGCACAACTTATGTGACAACTCTGCAAAATGAGTTAAGTTGCCAGTTTCATAAAAGTCCTCATTTGCCTTCCTAAGAATTGACAAGCTAAAAACAAGCTGTTACCCATCATTTTTAGAAACGGACATATCTGAATATAGTAGTCTGTTCAAATGAACGGAAATGAACAGATATCGGTTTGTAGTGTATTTACGTGGGTTTTTTCGATTTCAAAAAAGCCTCTCTTCCAAATAGTTACTAATAAATAACCATTAGATAATAAGACATCTCCATATCTTACTACTACCAGAAAAATGTAAAAGATTGCCTTTAATCTGCCAGGAATAAACAGGTCAATTGTTGGTAACAAGACTCATAGATACTCTCATAATATCAAATGTTCGAGTATTATATAAACTTCCAAGCAGAAGTAAAATGAAGGATTTAGTTCAATTTGTAGGCAAAAAGAATTTTTTATTAAACAGTTTTTGTTTCTTACTGATTACCACTTCAAAGGATATTTTACTCTTAGAACAACACCTTAAGAAATAAAACTGCATTTTGCTTTCAAATATGGACTTTCACACTATTAATAAAGAACATGTGGATATGAAATAAATTAGTAAAATAGAAATTAATAGAAAAATACAGGTAACGAGGACTCAAGACATATCCAGAGAATGTGATATGACGTGACTTTAGTAAGAAGGACGCACTTCAAAGAAGACATACCAGTAAGAAAGTAATTCTCAGGAACTGGGAAAATTTGACGATATTGACTAGATTTTAGAAAGGAAGTGACACACGTTAGAATGCATAAAAAAAACCCTCAGTGTCACATGTCTGAATGATTATTAACAAATACGCCATAATTAGGTGTCATATACCCATTTATCTGCAAGAAAATGAGGTAATTAAAATTCAATCAACATTTTATAGCAAAGCATAAGTAGAGACATTAACATTTCAGCCGTCATATCCATGCTTGCTTATATGAAAAGAACCAAGAAATAGTAATATTTCAGCAAATTGTGGAACGCAGAAGGAAGTCCCTAAAATTGTGGACATTTTGCAGGCTTCGATATAATCTCAATGTTCACCTAAACGGGGATAGAAAAGTACAGGCAAAAAGAAGAAAATGCCTTCCGATATTAAGTTCCACAATTTGTAAATTATGTAGTAATGAGCATGGAGAACTGTGCATGAGAGTGGTGAGGTAATAACCATTAAAGGTAGATTGCCAATACAGATCATCTTTAAGAAGCTGCATATTGAAATCACCATCCAGAAATGACCATAAACATGACTGCAATGTATGTCAAAATTTATGTGTGCCCCGTATATTTTAATTGTTCCGAATTAACTCTGACCGCCATACAAGTATAAAGTGAGTGATGAATAATGGATTGCATTGGAAAGGAAGACTGTTGGAGTGCTTTTTCTTCGGTGTTAACGAATCTGTATATGAGAATTCCTAACAGAACATTGAAGCATGAAAAATTTTATGATGTCACAATGGGAAAGAATTTTAAAGTGCTCACAGATTGCCTGCAACAGAAGTGAGAAATTTAACTAAGTAAGGATTTTCAAGAAAGGACACAGAAATTTGAAACTTATCACGCTACACTCCAATATTTAGGAAAAATATATAGATAACAAAAATGAAATTAAAAAATAAATACATAGTATAAAATAAATGTTCACGTATGTGACCCATAAATACGCATCAATGTATACATTAGATAAAAGGGAAAACTTCATCGTTTTTTTTAAGAAGCAAGAAAATAAACTAATCACACATGTTTATAAATACTACAACAAAATCACAAAAATTTGGAAAAACTATGAGACAATACAAATTTAGAACTCACGCTCCACATCTATGTCAATACAGATACATGCTCCAAATTATTTCCAAATCCAGGATAATCACAAAATCACCCCGGAATTTTGAAAAGGAAATAAGGAATAATTTGGGGAAAAACTGTTGAAGTTGTTTGGGCTGGCTCTTCTGAACTGTGTACCTGGTAGGTAAACAAGACAAAAGAGAACTCAAATATTTTCTGGTATCACAATGACAACTTTTTAAATTTGAGAGCAAGGAGGGTAAATTGCCAAAAAGAAATATTGCATCGAACCTAAATGACAAAAATAATCCTGCAGATAGCAATCATACTAGTTGGAAATATTGTATTGGAATTTCCAAGTTGTAAATAAGGAAAACTCTAAAAAAACCATGAAACATGGAAAAAAGTAAGGTAAAGGTGAAAATACGTCAAATATATCAGTGAAACTTAGCCAAATGAAACTGAGTAAAATGTAAAAACTTTAAGGGGTATTCTTACATCACAAGGAGAAAGACACCCAAGGGAGCCAATTACCACAATGAGCCCAGACTAGGATATTAATCATTAATACAAATCATTAAGGTATGCATACTCATATCTGGATGTAAAATATACTGTGATAGAAAAGACTAAAACTCATTTGGAAGGATCATGTTTAGGGTGACACATAGTTAAGACAAACTGCTGTTCAAGAAATAACGTTTGATTGAACAAAACAAGGAAGAACACCAGAAGACACTATACAGATATGCCGGCAAATACCAGAATGATTGATTATAAATGAAAGATGCCAATCCCACTGTAATCTATTGACCTATATCTACTAAATGAACATACATTCCATAACTACCAAGAAAATGGAAACAATCTTACCTAGAATTTAAAGAATTACAAACCCTTCCTATTCAACATTGTCCTTAGGATGATGAACAGGAAAATGCAGAATTTTGTTGAAGTTGCCCACCACAATGAAAGCTGCATGGATGGACACATATTTCCCTGACCAGATTAGCCTAGAAAAGATAAGAAAATCTTCCACATATTAGAGATTTGACCTAGGAGATATTTATATAGAAATAGGTATGTAGATATATACAATAATTGAATATATGGGCATATAGATATAAATAATATAATTAAATATATAGAGAGAAATATTTTTTATAATGAAAAGGATATTGTGAACGCAGAAGTAAACAATGACTAATTTGGAAAGAATAATATAATGTCTTGTATACATGAATAACTTCTAAAAATAGAATTACCATGGAAATGAAAAATTAAGGAAATAATTCAGAAACATGTAAATGGAATAGCTACCTCACTACATCACAGAAAATGTGACATACAAGGAAGACGTGATATCAACCTTAATCAGCAAAAAGTGGCTGGGAGGGTGAGTCAAGGGCACCTACATAGGAAGTATAAGGTCCTGAGTTTAACTGCAAGTATGATGAAAATAGTTCTCTTCTTCTTTTAATATTAACATCATTCGTGTTGTGAAATGTTTTTTGACATGGGGTTTCCTTGTAGTTTCATAATTACCTTTGTATAAACTTTAGAAGTACTGGCCATATTGGCATAGAAAACTGTGGCCACTTGATTGTCTCTGCCTTTGTTATGACTGAAGTGTCCTCGAAATTCTGTTTTCCAAGTGATGTGTATAACCACTGCATTCAACAGCCACTTGAAAATACTCCTGTAATTTTGCGTATCCACATTTAGTACAGTTAACATATAGTAGTAACCCGATGTTTGATATGTGCACTAGGTATTTTTTCATTTATAAGGTTCCCACAGCATTTTTAATTGATGCCGGACTCCAGAAAATAGAAACTGCCAGTTTCTTACCTTTACATATAATCTAGTGGTTCACTTCCAAAAGCACAACTTATGTGACAACTCTGCAAAATGAGTTAAGTTGCCAGTTTCATAAAAGTCCTCATTTGCCTTGCTAAGAATTGACAAGCTAAAAACAAGCTGTTACCCATCATTTTTAGAAACGGACAAATCTGAATATAGTAGTCTGTTCAAATGAACGGAAATGAACAGATATCGGTTTGTAGTGTATTTACGTGGGTATTTTCGATTTCAAAAAAGCCTCTCTTCCAAATAGAGTTACTAATAAATAACCATTAGATAATAAGACATCTCCATATCTTACTACTACCAGAAAAATGTAAAAGATTGCCTTTAATCTGCCAGGAATAAACAGGTCAATTGTTGGTAACAAGACTCATAGATACTCTCATAATATCAAATGTTCGAGTATTATCTAAACTTCCAAGCAGAAGTAAAATGAAGGATTTAGTTCAATTTGTAGGCAAAAAGAAATTTTTATTAAACAGTTTTTGTTTCTTACTGATTACCACTTCAAAGGATATTTTACTCTTAGAACAACACCTTAAGAAATAAAACTGCATTTTGCTTTCAAATATGGACTTTCACACTATTAATAAAGAACATGTGGATATGAAATAAATTAGTAAAATAGAAATTAATAGAAAAATACAGCCAACGAGGACTCATGACATATCCAGAGAATGTGATATGACGTGACTTTAGTAAGAAGGACGCACTTCAAAGAAGAAATACCAGTAAGAAAGTAATTCTCAGGAACTGGGTAAATTTGACGATGTTGACTAGATTTTAGAAAGGAAGTGACACACGTTAGAATGCATAAAAAAAACCCTCAGTGTCACATGTCTGAATGATTATTAACAAATACGCCATAATTAGGTGTCATATACCCATTTATCTGCACGAAAATGAGGTAATTAAAATTCAATCAACATTTTATAGCAAAGCATAAGTAGAGACATTAACATTTCAGCCGTCATATCCATGCTTGCTTATATGAAAAGAACCAAGAAATAGTAATATTTCAGCAAATTGTGGAACGCAGAAGGAAGTCCCTAAAATTGAGGACATTTTGCAGGCTTCGATATAATCTCAATGTTCACCTAAACGGGGATAGAAAAGTACAGGCAAAAAGAAGAAAATGCCTTCCGATATTAAGCTACACAATTTGTAAAATATTTAGTAATGAGCATGGAGAACTGTGCATGAGAGTGGTGAGGTAATAACCATTAAAGGTAGATTGCCAATACAGATCATCTTTAAGAAGCTGCATATTGAAATCACCATCCAGAAATGAGCATAAACATGGCTGCAAAGTATGTCAAAATTTATGTGTGCCCCGTATATTTTCATTGTTCCGAATTAACTCTGACCGCCATACAAGTATAAAGTGAGTGATGAATAATGGATTACATTGGAAAGGAAGACTGTTGGAGTGCTTTTTCTTTGGTGTTAACGAATCTGTATATGAGAATTCCTAACAGAACATTGAAGCATGAAAAATTTTATGATGTCACAATGAGAAAGAATTTTAAAGTGCTCACAGATTGCCTGCAACAGAAGTGAGAAATTTAACTAAGTAAGGATTTTCAAGAAAGGACATAGAAATTTGAAACATATCACGCTACACTCCAATATTTAGGAAAAATATATAGATAACAAAAATGAAATTAAAAAATAAATACATAGTATAAAATAAATGTTCACGTATGTGACCCATAAATACGCATCAATGTATACATTAGATAAAAGGGAAAACTTCATCGTTTTTTTTTACGAAGCAAGAAAATAAACTAATCACACATGTTTATAAATACTACAACAAAATCACAAAAATTTGGAAAAACTATGAGACAATACAAATTTAGAACTCACGATTCCACATCTATGTCAATACAGATACATGCTCCAAATTATTTCCAAATCCAGGATAATCACAAAATTACCTCGGAATTTTGAAAAGGAAATAAGGAATAATTTGGGGAAAAACTGTTGAAGTTGTTTGGGCTGGCTCTTCTGAACTGTGTACCTGGTAGGTAAACAAGACAAAAGAGAACTCAAATATTTTCTGGTATCACAATGACAACTTTTTAAATTTGAGAGCAAGGAGGGTAAATTGCCAAAAAGAAATATTGCATCGAACCTAAATGACAAAAATAATCCTGCAGATAGCAATCATACTAGTTGGAAATATTGTATTGGAATTTCCAAGTTGTAAATAAGGAAAACTCTAAAAAAACCATGAAACATGGAAAAAAGTAAGGTAAAGGTGAAAATACGTCAAATATATCAGTGAAACTTAGCCAAATGAAACTGAGTAAAATGTAAAAACTTTAAGGGGTATTCTTACATCACAAGGAGAAAGACACCCAAGGGAGCCAATTACCACAATGAGCCCAGACTAGGATATTAATCATTAATACAAATCATTAAGGTATGCATACTCATATCTGGATGTAAAATATACTGTGATAGAAAAGACTAAAACTCATTTGGAAGGATCATGTTTAGGGTGACACATAGTTAAGACAAACTGCTGTTCAAGAAATAACGTTTGATTGAACAAAACAAGGAAGAACACCAGAAGACACTATACAGATATGCCGGCAAATACCAGAATGATTATAAATGAAAGATGCCAATCCCTCTGTAATCTATTGACCTATATCTACTAAATGAACATACATTCCATAACTACCAAGAAAATGGAAACAATCTTACCTAGAATTTAAAGAATTACAAACCCTTCCTATTCAACATTGTCCTTAGGATGATGAACAGGAAAATGCAGAATTTTGTTGAAGTTGCCCACCACAATGAAAGCTGCATGGATGGACACATATTTCCCTGACCAGATTAGCCTAGAAAAGATAAGAAAATCTTCCACATATTAGAGATTTGACCTAGGAGATATTTATATAGAAATAGGTATGTAGATATATACAATAATTGAATATATGGGCATATAGATATACAAAATATAATTAAATATATAGAGAGAAATATTTTTTATAATGAAAAGGATATTGTGAACGCAGAAGTAAACAATGACTAATTTGGAAAGAATAATATAATGTCTTGTATACATGAATAACATCTAAAAATAGAATTACCATGGAAATGAAAAATTAAGGAAATAATTCAGAAACATGTAAATGGAATAGCTACCTCACTACATCACAGAAAATGTGACATACAAGGAAGACGTGATATCAACCTTAATCAGCAAAAAGTGGCTGGGAGGGTGAGTCAAGGGCACCTACATAGGAAGTATAAGGTCCTGAGTTTAACTGCAAGTATGATGAAAATAGTTCTCTTCTTCTTTTAATATTAACATCATTCGTGTTGTGAAATGTTTTTTGACATGGGGTTTCCTTGTAGTTTCATAATTACCTTTGTATAAACTTTAGAAGTACTGGCCATATTGGCATAGAAAACTGTGGCCACTTGATTGTCTCTGCCTTTGTTATGACTGAAGTGTCCTCGAAATTCTGTTTTCCAAGTGATGTGTATAACCACTGCATTCAACAGCCACTTGAAAATACTCCTGTAATTTTGCGTATCCACATTTAGTACAGTTAACATATAGTAGTAACCCGATGTTTCATATGTGCACTAGGTATTTTTTCATTTTTAAGGTTCCCACAGCATTTTTAATTGATGCTGGACTCCAGAAAATAGAAACTGCCAGTTTCTTACCTTTACATATAATCTAGTGGTTCACTTCCAAAAGCACAACTTATGTGACAACTCTGCAAAATGAGTTAAGTTGCCAGTTTCATAAAAGTCCTCATTTGCCTTCCTAAGAATTGACAAGCTAAAAACAAGCTGTTACCCATCATTTTTAGAAACGGACATATCTGAATATAGTAGTCTGTTCAAATGAACGGAAATGAACAGATATCGGTTTGTAGTGTATTTACGTGGGTTTTTTCGATTTCAAAAAAGCCTCTCTTCCAAATAGTTACTAATAAATAACCATTAGATAATAAGACATCTCCATATCTTACTACTACCAGAAAAATGTAAAAGATTGCCTTTAATCTGCCAGGAATAAACAGGTCAATTGTTGGTAACAAGACTCATAGATACTCTCATAATATCAAATGTTCGAGTATTATCTAAACTTCCAAGCAGAAGTAAAATGAAGGATTTAGTTCAATTTGTAGGCAAAAAGAAATTTTTATTAAACAGTTTTTGTTTCTTACTGATTACCACTTCAAAGGATATTTTACTCTTAGAACAACACCTTAAGAAATAAAACTGCATTTTGCTTTCAAATATGGACTTTCACACTATTAATAAAGAACATGTGGATATGAAATAAATTAGTAAAATAGAAATTAATAGAAAAATACAGCCAACGAGGACTCATGACATATCCAGAGAATGTGATATGACGTGACTTTAGTAAGAAGGACGCACTTCAAAGAAGAAATACCAGTAAGAAAGTAATTCTCAGGAACTGGGTAAATTTGACGATGTTGACTAGATTTTAGAAAGGAAGTGACACACGTTAGAATGCATAAAAAAAACCCTCAGTGTCACATGTCTGAATGATTATTAACAAATACGCCATAATTAGGTGTCATATACCCATTTATCTGCACGAAAATGAGGTAATTAAAATTCAATCAACATTTTATAGCAAAGCATAAGTAGAGACATTAACATTTCAGCCGTCATATCCATGCTTGCTTATATGAAAAGAACCAAGAAATAGTAATATTTCAGCAAATTGTGGAACGCAGAAGGAAGTCCCTAAAATTGAGGACATTTTGCAGGCTTCGATATAATCTCAATGTTCACCTAAACGGGGATAGAAAAGTACAGGCAAAAAGAAGAAAATGCCTTCCGATATTAAGCTACACAATTTGTAAAATATTTAGTAATGAGCATGGAGAACTGTGCATGAGAGTGGTGAGGTAATAACCATTAAAGGTAGATTGCCAATACAGATCATCTTTAAGAAGCTGCATATTGAAATCACCATCCAGAAATGAGCATAAACATGGCTGCAAAGTATGTCAAAATTTATGTGTGCCCCGTATATTTTCATTGTTCCGAATTAACTCTGACCGCCATACAAGTATAAAGTGAGTGATGAATAATGGATTACATTGGAAAGGAAGACTGTTGGAGTGCTTTTTCTTTGGTGTTAACGAATCTGTATATGAGAATTCCTAACAGAACATTGAAGCATGAAAAATTTTATGATGTCACAATGAGAAAGAATTTTAAAGTGCTCACAGATTGCCTGCAACAGAAGTGAGAAATTTAACTAAGTAAGGATTTTCAAGAAAGGACATAGAAATTTGAAACATATCACGCTACACTCCAATATTTAGGAAAAATATATAGATAACAAAAATGAAATTAAAAAATAAATACATAGTATAAAATAAATGTTCACGTATGTGACCCATAAATACGCATCAATGTATACATTAGATAAAAGGGAAAACTTCATCGTTTTTTTTTACGAAGCAAGAAAATAAACTAATCACACATGTTTATAAATACTACAACAAAATCACAAAAATTTGGAAAAACTATGAGACAATACAAATTTAGAACTCACGATTCCACATCTATGTCAATACAGATACATGCTCCAAATTATTTCCAAATCCAGGATAATCACAAAATTACCCCGGAATTTTGAAAAGGAAATAAGGAATAATTTGGGGAAAAACTGTTGAAGTTGTTTGGGCTGGCTCTTCTGAACTGTGTACCTGGTAGGTAAACAAGACAAAAGAGAACTCAAATATTTTCTGGTATCACAATGACAACTTTTTAAATTTGAGAGCAAGGAGGGTAAATTGCCAAAAAGAAATATTGCATCGAACCTAAATGACAAAAATAATCCTGCAGATAGCAATCATACTAGTTGGAAATATTGTATTGGAATTTCCAAGTTGTAAATAAGGAAAACTCTAAAAAAACCATGAAACATGGAAAAAAGTAAGGTAAAGGTGAAAATACGTCAAATATATCAGTGAAACTTAGCCAAATGAAACTGAGTAAAATGTAAAAACTTTAAGGGGTATTCTTACATCACAAGGAGAAAGACACCCAAGGGAGCCAATTACCACAATGAGCCCAGACTAGGATATTAATCATTAATACAAATCATTAAGGTATGCATACTCATATCTGGATGTAAAATATACTGTGATAGAAAAGACTAAAACTCATTTGGAAGGATCATGTTTAGGGTGACACATAGTTAAGACAAACTGCTGTTCAAGAAATAACGTTTGATTGAACAAAACAAGGAAGAACACCAGAAGACACTATACAGATATGCCGGCAAATACCAGAATGATTATAAATGAAAGATGCCAATCCCTCTGTAATCTATTGACCTATATCTACTAAATGAACATACATTCCATAACTACCAAGAAAATGGAAACAATCTTACCTAGAATTTAAAGAATTACAAACCCTTCCTATTCAACATTGTCCTTAGGATGATGAACAGGAAAATGCAGAATTTTGTTGAAGTTGCCCACCACAATGAAAGCTGCATGGATGGACACATATTTCCCTGACCAGATTAGCCTAGAAAAGATAAGAAAATCTTCCACATATTAGAGATTTGACCTAGGAGATATTTATATAGAAATAGGTATGTAGATATATACAATAATTGAATATATGGGCATATAGATATACAAAATATAATTAAATATATAGAGAGAAATATTTTTTATAATGAAAAGGATATTGTGAACGCAGAAGTAAACAATGACTAATTTGGAAAGAATAATATAATGTCTTGTATACATGAATAACATCTAAAAATAGAATTACCATGGAAATGAAAAATTAAGGAAATAATTCAGAAACATGTAAATGGAATAGCTACCTCACTACATCACAGAAAATGTGACATACAAGGAAGACGTGATATCAACCTTAATCAGCAAAAAGTGGCTGGGAGGGTGAGTCAAGGGCACCTACATAGGAAGTATAAGGTCCTGAGTTTAACTGCAAGTATGATGAAAATAGTTCTCTTCTTCTTTTAATATTAACATCATTCGTGTTGTGAAATGTTTTTTGACATGGGGTTTCCTTGTAGTTTCATAATTACCTTTGTATAAACTTTAGAAGTACTGGCCATATTGGCATAGAAAACTGTGGCCACTTGATTGTCTCTGCCTTTGTTATGACTGAAGTGTCCTCGAAATTCTGTTTTCCAAGTGATGTGTATAACCACTGCATTCAACAGCCACTTGAAAATACTCCTGTAATTTTGCGTATCCACATTTAGTACAGTTAACATATAGTAGTAACCCGATGTTTCATATGTGCACTAGGTATTTTTTCATTTTTAAGGTTCCCACAGCATTTTTAATTGATGCTGGACTCCAGAAAATAGAAACTGCCAGTTTCTTACCTTTACATATAATCTAGTGGTTCACTTCCAAAAGCACAACTTATGTGACAACTCTGCAAAATGAGTTAAGTTGCCAGTTTCATAAAAGTCCTCATTTGCCTTCCTAAGAATTGACAAGCTAAAAACAAGCTGTTACCCATCATTTTTAGAAACGGACATATCTGAATATAGTAGTCTGTTCAAATGAACGGAAATGAACAGATATCGGTTTGTAGTGTATTTACGTGGGTTTTTTCGATTTCAAAAAAGCCTCTCTTCCAAATAGTTACTAATAAATAACCATTAGATAATAAGACATCTCCATATCTTACTACTACCAGAAAAATGTAAAAGATTGCCTTTAATCTGCCAGGAATAAACAGGTCAATTGTTGGTAACAAGACTCATAGATACTCTCATAATATCAAATGTTCGAGTATTATCTAAACTTCCAAGCAGAAGTAAAATGAAGGATTTAGTTCAATTTGTAGGCAAAAAGAAATTTTTATTAAACAGTTTTTGTTTCTTACTGATTACCACTTCAAAGGATATTTTACTCTTAGAACAACACCTTAAGAAATAAAACTGCATTTTGCTTTCAAATATGGACTTTCACACTATTAATAAAGAACATGTGGATATGAAATAAATTAGTAAAATAGAAATTAATAGAAAAATACAGCCAACGAGGACTCATGACATATCCAGAGAATGTGATATGACGTGACTTTAGTAAGAAGGACGCACTTCAAAGAAGAAATACCAGTAAGAAAGTAATTCTCAGGAACTGGGTAAATTTGACGATGTTGACTAGATTTTAGAAAGGAAGTGACACACGTTAGAATGCATAAAAAAAACCCTCAGTGTCACATGTCTGAATGATTATTAACAAATACGCCATAATTAGGTGTCATATACCCATTTATCTGCACGAAAATGAGGTAATTAAAATTCAATCAACATTTTATAGCAAAGCATAAGTAGAGACATTAACATTTCAGCCGTCATATCCATGCTTGCTTATATGAAAAGAACCAAGAAATAGTAATATTTCAGCAAATTGTGGAACGCAGAAGGAAGTCCCTAAAATTGAGGACATTTTGCAGGCTTCGATATAATCTCAATGTTCACCTAAACGGGGATAGAAAAGTACAGGCAAAAAGAAGAAAATGCCTTCCGATATTAAGCTACACAATTTGTAAAATATTTAGTAATGAGCATGGAGAACTGTGCATGAGAGTGGTGAGGTAATAACCATTAAAGGTAGATTGCCAATACAGATCATCTTTAAGAAGCTGCATATTGAAATCACCATCCAGAAATGAGCATAAACATGGCTGCAAAGTATGTCAAAATTTATGTGTGCCCCGTATATTTTCATTGTTCCGAATTAACTCTGACCGCCATACAAGTATAAAGTGAGTGATGAATAATGGATTACATTGGAAAGGAAGACTGTTGGAGTGCTTTTTCTTTGGTGTTAACGAATCTGTATATGAGAATTCCTAACAGAACATTGAAGCATGAAAAATTTTATGATGTCACAATGAGAAAGAATTTTAAAGTGCTCACAGATTGCCTGCAACAGAAGTGAGAAATTTAACTAAGTAAGGATTTTCAAGAAAGGACATAGAAATTTGAAACATATCACGCTACACTCCAATATTTAGGAAAAATATATAGATAACAAAAATGAAATTAAAAAATAAATACATAGTATAAAATAAATGTTCACGTATGTGACCCATAAATACGCATCAATGTATACATTAGATAAAAGGGAAAACTTCATCGTTTTTTTTTACGAAGCAAGAAAATAAACTAATCACACATGTTTATAAATACTACAACAAAATCACAAAAATTTGGAAAAACTATGAGACAATACAAATTTAGAACTCACGATTCCACATCTATGTCAATACAGATACATGCTCCAAATTATTTCCAAATCCAGGATAATCACAAAATTACCCCGGAATTTTGAAAAGGAAATAAGGAATAATTTGGGGAAAAACTGTTGAAGTTGTTTGGGCTGGCTCTTCTGAACTGTGTACCTGGTAGGTAAACAAGACAAAAGAGAACTCAAATATTTTCTGGTATCACAATGACAACTTTTTAAATTTGAGAGCAAGGAGGGTAAATTGCCAAAAAGAAATATTGCATCGAACCTAAATGACAAAAATAATCCTGCAGATAGCAATCATACTAGTTGGAAATATTGTATTGGAATTTCCAAGTTGTAAATAAGGAAAACTCTAAAAAAACCATGAAACATGGAAAAAAGTAAGGTAAAGGTGAAAATACGTCAAATATATCAGTGAAACTTAGCCAAATGAAACTGAGTAAAATGTAAAAACTTTAAGGGGTATTCTTACATCACAAGGAGAAAGACACCCAAGGGAGCCAATTACCACAATGAGCCCAGACTAGGATATTAATCATTAATACAAATCATTAAGGTATGCATACTCATATCTGGATGTAAAATATACTGTGATAGAAAAGACTAAAACTCATTTGGAAGGATCATGTTTAGGGTGACACATAGTTAAGACAAACTGCTGTTCAAGAAATAACGTTTGATTGAACAAAACAAGGAAGAACACCAGAAGACACTATACAGATATGCCGGCAAATACCAGAATGATTATAAATGAAAGATGCCAATCCCTCTGTAATCTATTGACCTATATCTACTAAATGAACATACATTCCATAACTACCAAGAAAATGGAAACAATCTTACCTAGAATTTAAAGAATTACAAACCCTTCCTATTCAACATTGTCCTTAGGATGATGAACAGGAAAATGCAGAATTTTGTTGAAGTTGCCCACCACAATGAAAGCTGCATGGATGGACACATATTTCCCTGACCAGATTAGCCTAGAAAAGATAAGAAAATCTTCCACATATTAGAGATTTGACCTAGGAGATATTTATATAGAAATAGGTATGTAGATATATACAATAATTGAATATATGGGCATATAGATATACAAAATATAATTAAATATATAGAGAGAAATATTTTTTATAATGAAAAGGATATTGTGAACGCAGAAGTAAACAATGACTAATTTGGAAAGAATAATATAATGTCTTGTATACATGAATAACATCTAAAAATAGAATTACCATGGAAATGAAAAATTAAGGAAATAATTCAGAAACATGTAAATGGAATAGCTACCTCACTACATCACAGAAAATGTGACATACAAGGAAGACGTGATATCAACCTTAATCAGCAAAAAGTGGCTGGGAGGGTGAGTCAAGGGCACCTACATAGGAAGTATAAGGTCCTGAGTTTAACTGCAAGTATGATGAAAATAGTTCTCTTCTTCTTTTAATATTAACATCATTCGTGTTGTGAAATGTTTTTTGACATGGGGTTTCCTTGTAGTTTCATAATTACCTTTGTATAAACTTTAGAAGTACTGGCCATATTGGCATAGAAAACTGTGGCCACTTGATTGTCTCTGCCTTTGTTATGACTGAAGTGTCCTCGAAATTCTGTTTTCCAAGTGATGTGTATAACCACTGCATTCAACAGCCACTTGAAAATACTCCTGTAATTTTGCGTATCCACATTTAGTACAGTTAACATATAGTAGTAACCCAATGTTTCATATGTGCACTAGGTATTTTTTCATTTTTAAGGTTCCCACAGCATTTTTAATTGATGCTGGACTCCAGAAAATAGAAACTGCCAGTTTCTTACCTTTACATATAATCTAGTGGTTCACTTCCAAAAGCACAACTTATGTGACAACTCTGCAAAATGAGTTAAGTTGCCAGTTTCATAAAAGTCCTCATTTGCCTTCCTAAGAATTGACAAGCTAAAAACAAGCTGTTACCCATCATTTTTAGAAACGGACATATCTGAATATAGTAGTCTGTTCAAATGAACGGAAATGAACAGATATCGGTTTGTAGTGTATTTACGTGGGTTTTTTCGATTTCAAAAAAGGCTCTCTTCCAAATAGTTACTAATAAATAACCATTAGATAATAAGACATCTCCATATCTTACTACTACCAGAAAAATGTAAAAGATTGCCTTTAATCTGCCAGGAATAAACAGGTCAATTGTTGGTAACAAGACTCATAGATACTCTCATAATATCAAATGTTCGAGTATTATCTAAACTTCCAAGCAGAAGTAAAATGAAGGATTTAGTTCAATTTGTAGGCAAAAAGAAATTTTTATTAAACAGTTTTTGTTTCTTACTGATTACCACTTCAAAGGATATTTTACTCTTAGAACAACACCTTAAGAAATAAAACTGCATTTTGCTTTCAAATATGGACTTTCACACTATTAATAAAGAACATGTGGATATGAAATAAATTAGTAAAATAGAAATTAATAGAAAAATACAGGTAACGAGGACTCAAGACATATCCAGAGAATGTGATATGACGTGACTTTAGTAAGAAGGACGCACTTCAAAGAAGACATACCAGTAAGAAAGTAATTCTCAGGAACTGGGAAAATTTGACGATATTGACTAGATTTTAGAAAGGAAGTGACACACGTTAGAATGCATAAAAAAAACCCTCAGTGTCACATGTCTGAATGATTATTAACAAATACGCCATAATTAGGTGTCATATACCCATTTATCTGCAAGAAAATGAGGTAATTAAAATTCAATCAACATTTTATAGCAAAGCATAAGTAGAGACATTAACATTTCAGCCGTCATATCCATGCTTGCTTATATGAAAAGAACCAAGAAATAGTAATATTTCAGCAAATTGTGGAACGCAGAAGGAAGTCCCTAAAATTGAGGACATTTTGCAGGCTTCGATATAATCTCAATGTTCACCTAAACGGGGATAGAAAAGTACAGGCAAAAAGAAGAAAATGCCTTCCGATATTAATTTACACAATTTGTAAATTATGTAGTAATGAGCATGGAGAACTGTGCATGAGAGTGGTGAGGTAATAACCATTAAAGGTAGATTGCCAATACAGATCATCTTTAAGAAGCTGCATATTGAAATCACCATCCAGAAATGACCATAAACATGACTGCAATGTATGTCAAAATTTATGTGTGCCCCGTATATTTTAATTGTTCCGAATTAACTCTGACCGCCATACAAGTATAAAGTGAGTGATGAATAATGGATTACATTGGAAAGGAAGACTGTTGGAGTGCTTTTTCTTCGGTGTTAACGAATCTGTATATGAGAATTCCTAACAGAACATTGAAGCATGAAAAATTTTATGATGTCACAATGGGAAAGAATTTTAAAGTGCTCACAGATTGCCTGCAACAGAAGTGAGAAATTTAACTAAGTAAGGATTTTCAAGAAAGGACATAGAAATTTGAAACTTATCACGCTACACTCCAATATTTAGGAAAAATATATAGATAACAAAAATGAAATTAAAAGTAAATACATAGTATAAAATAAATGTTCACGTATGTGACCCATAAATACGCATCAATGTATACATTAGATAAAAGGGAAAACTTCATCGTTTTTTTTAAGAAGCAAGAAAATAAACTAATCACACATGTTTATAAATACTACAACAAAATCACAAAAATTTGGAAAAACTATGAGACAATACAAATTTAGAACTCACGCTCCACATCTATGTCAATACAGATACATGCTCCAAATTATTTCCAAATCCAGGATAATCACAAAATTACAACGGAATTTTGAAAAGGAAATAAGGAATAATTTGGGGAAAAACTGTTGAAGTTGTTTGGGCTGGCTCTTCTGAACTGTGTACCTGGTAGGTAAACAGGACAAAAGAGAACTCAAATATTTTCTGGTATCACAATGACAACTTTTTAAATTTGAGAGCAAGGAGGGTAAATTGCCAAAGAGAAATATTGAATCGAACCTAAATGACAAAAATAATCCTGCAGATAGCAATCATACTAGTTGGAAATATTGTATTTTAATTTCCAAGTTGTAAATAAGGAAAAATCTAAAAAAACCATGAAACATGGAAAAAAGTAAGGTAAAGGTGAAAATACGTCAAATATATCAGTGAAACTTAGCCAAATGAAACTGAGTAAAATCTAAAAACTTTAAGGGGTATTCTTACATCACAAGGAGAAAGACACCCAAGGGAGCCAATTACCACAATGAGCCCAGACTAGGATATTAATCATTAATACAAATCATTAAGGTATGCATACTCATATCTGGATGTAAAATATACTGTGATAGAAAAGACTAAAACTCATTTGGAAGGATCATGTTTAGGGTGACACATAGTTAAGACAAACTGCTGTTCAAGAAATAACGTTTGATTGAACAAAACAAGGAAGAACACCAGAAGACACTATACAGATATGCCGGCAAATACCAGAATGATTATAAATGAAAGATGCCAATCCCTCTGTAATCTATTGACCTATATCTACTAAATGAACATACATTCCATAACTACCAAGAAAATGGAAACAATCTTACCTAGAATTTAAAGAATTACAAACCCTTCCTATTCAACATTGTCCTTAGGATGATGAACAGGAAAATGCAGAATTTTGTTGAAGTTGCCCACCACAATGAAAGCTGCATGGATGGACACATATTTCCCTGACCAGATTAGCCTAGAAAAGATAAGAAAATCTTCCACATATTAGAGATTTGACCTAGGAGATATTTATATAGAAATAGGTATGTAGATATATACAATAATTGAATATATGTGCATATAGATATACAAAATATAATGAAATACATAGAGAGAAATATTTTTTATAATGAAAACGATATTGTGAACGCAGAAGTAAACAATGACTAATTTGGAAAGAATAATATAATGTCTTGTATACATGAATAACTTCTAAAAATAGAATTACCATGGAAATGAAAAATTAAGGAAATAATTCAGAAACATGTAAATGGAATAGCTACCTCACTACATCAGAGAAAATGTGACATACAAGGAAGACGTGATATCAACCTTAATCAGCAAAAAGTGGCTGGGAGGGTGAGTCAAGGGCACCTACATAGGAAGTATAAGGTCCTGAGTTTAACTGCAAGTATGATGAAAATAGTTCTCTTCTTCTTTTAATATTAACATCATTCGTGTTGTGAAATGTTTTTTGACATGGGGTTTCCTTGTAGTTTCATAATTACCTTTGTATAAACTTTAGAAGTACTGGCCATATTGGCATAGAAAACTGTGGCCACTTGATTGTCTCTGCCTTTGTTATGACTGAAGTGTCCTCGAAATTCTGTTTTCCAAGTGATGTGTATAACCACTGCATTCAACAGCCACTTGAAAATACTCCTGTAATTTTGCGTATCCACATTTAGTACAGTTAACATATAGTAGTAACCCGATGTTTCATATGTGCACTAGGTATTTTTTCATTTATAAGGTTCCCACAGCATTTTTAATTGATGCCGGACTCCAGAAAATAGAAACTGCCAGTTTCTTACCTTTACATATAATCTAGTGGTTCACTTCCAAAAGCACAACTTATGTGACAACTCTGCAAAATGAGTTAAGTTGCCAGTTTCATAAAAGTCCTCATTTGCCTTGCTAAGAATTGACAAGCTAAAAACAAGCTGTTACCCATCATTTTTAGAAACGGACAAATCTGAATATAGTAGTCTGTTCAAATGAACGGAAATGAACAGATATCGGTTTGTAGTGTATTTACGTGGGTATTTTCGATTTCAAAAAAGCCTCTCTTCCAAATAGAGTTACTAATAAATAACCATTAGATAATAAGACATCTCCATATCTTACTACTACCAGAAAAATGTAAAAGATTGCCTTTAATCTGCCAGGAATAAACAGGTCAATTGTTGGTAACAAGACTCATAGATACTCTCATAATATCAAATGTTCGAGTATTATATAAACTTCCAAGCAGAAGTAAAACGAAGGATTTAGTTCAATTTGTAGGCAAAAAGAAATTTTTATTAAATAGTTTTCCTTTCTTACTGATTACCATTTCAAAGGATATTTTACTCTGAGAACAACACCTTAAGAAATAAAAGTGCATTTTGCTTTCAAATATGGACTTTCACACTATTAATAAAGAACATGTGGATATGAAATAAATTAGTAAAATAGAAATTAATAGAAAAATACAGGTAATGAGGACTCAAGACATATCCAGAGAATGTGATATGACGTGACTTTAGTAAGAAGGACGCACTTCAAAGAAGACATACCAGTAAGAAAGTAACTCTCAGGAACTGGGTAAATTTGACGATATTGACTAGATTTTAGAAAGGAAGTGACACACGTTAGAATGCATAAAGAAAAACCTCAGTGTCACATGTCTGAATGATTATTAACAAATACGCCATAATTAGGTGTCATATACCCATTTATCTGCAAGAAAATGAGGTAATTAAAATTCAATCAACATTTTATAGCAAAGCATAAGTAGAGACATTAACATTTCAGCCGTCATATCCATGCTTGCTTATATGAAAAGAACCAAGAAATAGTAATATTTCAGCAAATTGTGGAACGCAGAAGGAAGTCCCTAAAATTGAGGACATTTTGCAGGCTTCGATATAATCTCAATGTTCACCTAAACGGGGATAGAAAAGTACAGGCAAAAAGAAGAAAATGCCTTCCGATATTAAGTTACACAATTTGTAAAATATTTAGTAATGAGCATGGAGAACTGTGCATGAGAGTGGTGAGGTAATAACCATTAAAGGTAGATTGCCAATACAGATCATCTTTAAGAAGCTGCATATTGAAATCACCATTTAGAAATGAGCATAAACATGACTGCAAAGTATGTCAAAATTTATGTTTGCCCCGTATATTTTAATTGTTCCGAATTAACTCTGACCGCCATACAAGTATAAAGTGAGTGATGAATAATGGATTACATTGGAAAGGAAGACTGTTGGAGTGCTTTTTCTTCGGTGTTAACGAATCTGTATATGAGAATTCCTAACAGAACATTGAAGCATGAAAAATTTTATGATGTCACAATGGGAAAGAATTTTAAAGTGCTCACAGATTGCCTGCAACAGAAGTGAGAAATTTAACTAAGTAAGGATTTTCAAGAAAGGACATAGAAATTTGAAACATATCACGCTACACTCCAATATTTAGGAAAAATATATAGATAACAAAAATGAAATTAAAAAATAAATACATAGTATAAAATAAATGTTCACGTATGTGACCCATAAATACGCATCAATGTATACATTAGATAAAAGGGAAAACTTCATCGTTTTTTTTTACGAAGCAAGAAAATAAACTAATCACACATGTTTATAAATACTACAACAAAATCACAAAAATTTGGAAAAACTATGAGACAATACAAATTTAGAACTCACGCTCCACATCTATGTCAATACAGATACATGCTCCAAATTATTTCCAAATCCAGGATAATCACAAAATTACCCCGGAATTTTGAAAAGGAAATAAGGAATAATTTGGGGAAAAACTGTTGAAGTTGTTTGGGCTGGCTCTTCTGAACTGTGTACCTGGTAGGTAAACAAGACAAAAGAGAACTCAAATATTTTCTGGTATCACAATGACAACTTTTTAAATTTGAGAGCAAGGAGGGTAAATTGCCAAAAAGAAATATTGCATCGAACCTAAATGACAAAAATAATCCTGCAGATAGCAATCATACTAGTTGGAAATATTGTATTGGAATTTCCAAGTTGTAAATAAGGAAAACTCTAAAAAAACCATGAAACATGGAAAAAAGTAAGGTAAAGGTGAAAATACGTCAAATATATCAGTGAAACTTAGCCAAATGAAACTGAGTAAAATGTAAAAACTTTAAGGGGTATTCTTACATCACAAGGAGAAAGACACCCAAGGGAGCCAATTACCACAATGAGCCCAGACTAGGATATTAATCATTAATACAAATCATTAAGGTATGCATACTCATATCTGGATGTAAAATATACTGTGATAGAAAAGACTAAAACTCATTTGGAAGGATCATGTTTAGGGTGACACATAGTTAAGACAAATTGCTGTTCAAGAAATAACGTTTGATTGAACAAAACAAGGAAGAACACCAGAAGACACTATACAGATATGCCGGCAAATACCAGAATGATTATAAATGAAAGATGCCAATCCCTCTGTAATCTATTGACCTATATCTACTAAATGAACATACATTCCATAACTACCAAGAAAATGGAAACAATCTTACCTAGAATTTAAAGAATTACAAACCCTTCCTATTCAACATTGTCCTTAGGATGATGAACAGGAAAATGCAGAATTTTGTTGAAGTTGCCCACCACAATGAAAGCTGCATGGATGGACACATATTTCCCTGACCAGATTAGCCTAGAAAAGATAAGAAAATCTTCCACATATTAGAGATTTGACCTAGGAGATATTTATATAGAAATAGGTATGTAGATATATACAATAATTGAATATATGGGCATATAGATATACAAAATATAATTAAATATATAGAGAGAAATATTTTTTATAATGAAAAGGATATTGTGAACGCAGAAGTAAACAATGACTAATTTGGAAAGAATAATATAATGTCTTGTATACATGAATAACATCTAAAAATAGAATTACCATGGAAATGAAAAATTAAGGAAATAATTCAGAAACATGTAAATGGAATAGCTACCTCACTACATCACAGAAAATGTGACATACAAGGAAGACGTGATATCAACCTTAATCAGCAAAAAGTGGCTGGGAGGGTGAGTCAAGGGCACCTACATAGGAAGTATAAGGTCCTGAGTTTAACTGCAAGTATGATGAAAATAGTTCTCTTCTTCTTTTAATATTAACATCATTCGTGTTGTGAAATGTTTTTTGACATGGGGTTTCCTTGTAGTTTCATAATTACCTTTGTATAAACTTTAGAAGTACTGGCCATATTGGCATAGAAAACTGTGGCCACTTGATTGTCTCTGCCTTTGTTATGACTGAAGTGTCCTCGAAATTCTGTTTTCCAAGTGATGTGTATAACCACTGCATTCAACAGCCACTTGAAAATACTCCTGTAATTTTGCGTATCCACATTTAGTACAGTTAACATATAGTAGTAACCCGATGTTTCATATGTGCACTAGGTATTTTTTCATTTTTAAGGTTCCCACAGCATTTTTAATTGATGCTGGACTCCAGAAAATAGAAACTGCCAGTTTCTTACCTTTACATATAATCTAGTGGTTCACTTCCAAAAGCACAACTTATGTGACAACTCTGCAAAATGAGTTAAGTTGCCAGTTTCATAAAAGTCCTCATTTGCCTTCCTAAGAATTGACAAGCTAAAAACAAGCTGTTACCCATCATTTTTAGAAACGGACATATCTGAATATAGTAGTCTGTTCAAATGAACGGAAATGAACAGATATCGGTTTGTAGTGTATTTACGTGGGTTTTTTCGATTTCAAAAAAGCCTCTCTTCCAAATAGTTACTAATAAATAACCATTAGATAATAAGACATCTCCATATCTTACTACTACCAGAAAAATGTAAAAGATTGCCTTTAATCTGCCAGGAATAAACAGGTCAATTGTTGGTAACAAGACTCATAGATACTCTCATAATATCAAATGTTCGAGTATTATCTAAACTTCCAAGCAGAAGTAAAATGAAGGATTTAGTTCAATTTGTAGGCAAAAAGAAATTTTTATTAAACAGTTTTTGTTTCTTACTGATTACCACTTCAAAGGATATTTTACTCTTAGAACAACACCTTAAGAAATAAAACTGCATTTTGCTTTCAAATATGGACTTTCACACTATTAATAAAGAACATGTGGATATGAAATAAATTAGTAAAATAGAAATTAATAGAAAAATACAGCCAACGAGGACTCATGACGTATCCAGAGAATGTGATATGACGTGACTTTAGTAAGAAGGACGCACTTCAAAGAAGAAATACCAGTAAGAAAGTAATTCTCAGGAACTGGGTAAATTTGACGATGTTGACTAGATTTTAGAAAGGAAGTGACACACGTTAGAATGCATAAAAAAAACCCTCAGTGTCACATGTCTGAATGATTATTAACAAATACGCCATAATTAGGTGTCATATACCCATTTATCTGCACGAAAATGAGGTAATTAAAATTCAATCAACATTTTATAGCAAAGCATAAGTAGAGACATTAACATTTCAGCCGTCATATCCATGCTTGCTTATATGAAAAGAACCAAGAAATAGTAATATTTCAGCAAATTGTGGAACGCAGAAGGAAGTCCCTAAAATTGAGGACATTTTGCAGGCTTCGATATAATCTCAATGTTCACCTAAACGGGGATAGAAAAGTACAGGCAAAAAGAAGAAAATGCCTTCCGATATTAAGCTACACAATTTGTAAAATATTTAGTAATGAGCATGGAGAACTGTGCATGAGAGTGGTGAGGTAATAACCATTAAAGGTAGATTGCCAATACAGATCATCTTTAAGAAGCTGCATATTGAAATCACCATCCAGAAATGAGCATAAACATGGCTGCAAAGTATGTCAAAATTTATGTGTGCCCCGTATATTTTCATTGTTCCGAATTAACTCTGACCGCCATACAAGTATAAAGTGAGTGATGAATAATGGATTACATTGGAAAGGAAGACTGTTGGAGTGCTTTTTCTTTGGTGTTAACGAATCTGTATATGAGAATTCCTAACAGAACATTGAAGCATGAAAAATTTTATGATGTCACAATGAGAAAGAATTTTAAAGTGCTCACAGATTGCCTGCAACAGAAGTGAGAAATTTAACTAAGTAAGGATTTTCAAGAAAGGACATAGAAATTTGAAACATATCACGCTACACTCCAATATTTAGGAAAAATATATAGATAACAAAAATGAAATTAAAAAATAAATACATAGTATAAAATAAATGTTCACGTATGTGACCCATAAATACGCATCAATGTATACATTAGATAAAAGGGAAAACTTCATCGTTTTTTTTTACGAAGCAAGAAAATAAACTAATCACACATGTTTATAAATACTACAACAAAATCACAAAAATTTGGAAAAACTATGAGACAATACAAATTTAGAACTCACGATTCCACATCTATGTCAATACAGATACATGCTCCAAATTATTTCCAAATCCAGGATAATCACAAAATTACCCCGGAATTTTGAAAAGGAAATAAGGAATAATTTGGGGAAAAACTGTTGAAGTTGTTTGGGCTGGCTCTTCTGAACTGTGTACCTGGTAGGTAAACAAGACAAAAGAGAACTCAAATATTTTCTGGTATCACAATGACAACTTTTTAAATTTGAGAGCAAGGAGGGTAAATTGCCAAAAAGAAATATTGCATCGAACCTAAATGACAAAAATAATCCTGCAGATAGCAATCATACTAGTTGGAAATATTGTATTGGAATTTCCAAGTTGTAAATAAGGAAAACTCTAAAAAAACCATGAAACATGGAAAAAAGTAAGGTAAAGGTGAAAATACGTCAAATATATCAGTGAAACTTAGCCAAATGAAACTGAGTAAAATGTAAAAACTTTAAGGGGTATTCTTACATCACAAGGAGAAAGACACCCAAGGGAGCCAATTACCACAATGAGCCCAGACTAGGATATTAATCATTAATACAAATCATTAAGGTATGCATACTCATATCTGGATGTAAAATATACTGTGATAGAAAAGACTAAAACTCATTTGGAAGGATCATGTTTAGGGTGACACATAGTTAAGACAAACTGCTGTTCAAGAAATAACGTTTGATTGAACAAAACAAGGAAGAACACCAGAAGACACTATACAGATATGCCGGCAAATACCAGAATGATTATAAATGAAAGATGCCAATCCCTCTGTAATCTATTGACCTATATCTACTAAATGAACATACATTCCATAACTACCAAGAAAATGGAAACAATCTTACCTAGAATTTAAAGAATTACAAACCCTTCCTATTCAACATTGTCCTTAGGATGATGAACAGGAAAATGCAGAATTTTGTTGAAGTTGCCCACCACAATGAAAGCTGCATGGTTGGACACATATTTCCCTGACCAGATTAGCCTAGAAAAGATAAGAAAATCTTCCACATATTAGAGATTTGACCTAGGAGATATTTATATAGAAATAGGTATGTAGATATATACAATAATTGAATATATGGGCATATAGATATACAAAATATAATTAAATATATAGAGAGAAATATTTTTTATAATGAAAAGGATATTGTGAACGCAGAAGTAAACAATGACTAATTTGGAAAGAATAATATAATGTCTTGTATACATGAATAACATCTAAAAATAGAATTACCATGGAAATGAAAAATTAAGGAAATAATTCAGAAACATGTAAATGGAATAGCTACCTCACTACATCACAGAAAATGTGACATACAAGGAAGACGTGATATCAACCTTAATCAGCAAAAAGTGGCTGGGAGGGTGAGTCAAGGGCACCTACATAGGAAGTATAAGGTCCTGAGTTTAACTGCAAGTATGATGAAAATAGTTCTCTTCTTCTTTTAATATTAACATCATTCGTGTTGTGAAATGTTTTTTGACATGGGGTTTCCTTGTAGTTTCATAATTACCTTTGTATAAACTTTAGAAGTACTGGCCATATTGGCATAGAAAACTGTGGCCACTTGATTGTCTCTGCCTTTGTTATGACTGAAGTGTCCTCGAAATTCTGTTTTCCAAGTGATGTGTATAACCACTGCATTCAACAGCCACTTGAAAATACTCCTGTAATTTTGCGTATCCACATTTAGTACAGTTAACATATAGTAGTAACCCGATGTTTCATATGTGCACTAGGTATTTTTTCATTTTTAAGGTTCCCACAGCATTTTTAATTGATGCTGGACTCCAGAAAATAGAAACTGCCAGTTTCTTACCTTTACATATAATCTAGTGGTTCACTTCCAAAAGCACAACTTATGTGACAACTCTGCAAAATGAGTTAAGTTGCCAGTTTCATAAAAGTCCTCATGTGCCTTCCTAAGAATTGACAAGCTAAAAACAAGCTGTTACCCATCATTTTTAGAAACGGACATATCTGAATATAGTAGTCTGTTCAAATGAACGGAAATGAACAGATATCGGTTTGTAGTGTATTTACGTGGGTTTTTTCGATTTCAAAAAAGCCTCTCTTCCAAATAGTTACTAATAAATAACCATTAGATAATAAGACATCTCCATATCTTACTACTACCAGAAAAATGTAAAAGATTGCCTTTAATCTGCCAGGAATAAACAGGTCAATTGTTGGTAACAAGACTCATAGATACTCTCATAATATCAAATGTTCGAGTATTATCTAAACTTCCAAGCAGAAGTAAAATGAAGGATTTAGTTCAATTTGTAGGCAAAAAGAAATTTTTATTAAACAGTTTTTGTTTCTTACTGATTACCACTTCAAAGGATATTTTACTCTTAGAACAACACCTTAAGAAATAAAACTGCATTTTGCTTTCAAATATGGACTTTCACACTATTAATAAAGAACATGTGGATATGAAATAAATTAGTAAAATAGAAATTAATAGAAAAATACAGCCAACGAGGACTCATGACATATCCAGAGAATGTGATATGACGTGACTTTAGTAAGAAGGACGCACTTCAAAGAAGAAATACCAGTAAGAAAGTAATTCTCAGGAACTGGGTAAATTTGACGATGTTGACTAGATTTTAGAAAGGAAGTGACACACGTTAGAATGCATAAAAAAAACCCTCAGTGTCACATGTCTGAATGATTATTAACAAATACGCCATAATTAGGTGTCATATACCCATTTATCTGCACGAAAATGAGGTAATTAAAATTCAATCAACATTTTATAGCAAAGCATAAGTAGAGACATTAACATTTCAGCCGTCATATCCATGCTTGCTTATATGAAAAGAACCAAGAAATAGTAATATTTCAGCAAATTGTGGAACGCACAAGGAAGTCCCTAAAATTGAAGACATTTTGCAGGCTTCGATATAATCTCAATGTTCACCTAAACGGGGATAGAAAAGTACAGGCAAAAAGAAGAAAATGCCTTCCGATATTAAGCTACACAATTTGTAAAATATTTAGTAATGAGCATGGAGAACTGTGCATGAGAGTGGTGAGGTAATAACCATTAAAGGTAGATTGCCAATACAGATCATCTTTAAGAAGCTGCATATTGAAATCACCATCCAGAAATGAGCATAAACATGGCTGCAAAGTATGTCAAAATTTATGTGTGCCCCGTATATTTTCATTGTTCCGAATTAACTCTGACCGCCATACAAGTATAAAGTGAGTGATGAATAATGGATTACATTGGAAAGGAAGACTGTTGGAGTGCTTTTTCTTTGGTGTTAACGAATCTGTATATGAGAATTCCTAACAGAACATTGAAGCATGAAAAATTTTATGATGTCACAATGAGAAAGAATTTTAAAGTGCTCACAGATTGCCTGCAACAGAAGTGAGAAATTTAACTAAGTAAGGATTTTCAAGAAAGGACATAGAAATTTGAAACATATCACGCTACACTCCAATATTTAGGAAAAATATATAGATAACAAAAATGAAATTAAAAAATAAATACATAGTATAAAATAAATGTTCACGTATGTGACCCATAAATACGCATCAATGTATACATTAGATAAAAGGGAAAACTTCATCGTTTTTTTTTACGAAGCAAGAAAATAAACTAATCACACATGTTTATAAATACTACAACAAAATCACAAAAATTTGGAAAAACTATGAGACAATACAAATTTAGAACTCACGATTCCACATCTATGTCAATACAGATACATGCTCCAAATTATTTCCAAATCCAGGATAATCACAAAATTACCCCGGAATTTTGAAAAGGAAATAAGGAATAATTTGGGGAAAAACTGTTGAAGTTGTTTGGGCTGGCTCTTCTGAACTGTGTACCTGGTAGGTAAACAAGACAAAAGAGAACTCAAATATTTTCTGGTATCACAATGACAACTTTTTAAATTTGAGAGCAAGGAGGGTAAATTGCCAAAAAGAAATATTGCATCGAACCTAAATGACAAAAATAATCCTGCAGATAGCAATCATACTAGTTGGAAATATTGTATTGGAATTTCCAAGTTGTAAATAAGGAAAACTCTAAAAAAACCATGAAACATGGAAAAAAGTAAGGTAAAGGTGAAAATACGTCAAATATATCAGTGAAACTTAGCCAAATGAAACTGAGTAAAATGTAAAAACTTTAAGGGGTATTCTTACATCACAAGGAGAAAGACACCCAAGGGAGCCAATTACCACAATGAGCCCAGACTAGGATATTAATCATTAATACAAATCATTAAGGTATGCATACTCATATCTGGATGTAAAATATACTGTGATAGAAAAGACTAAAACTCATTTGGAAGGATCATGTTTAGGGTGACACATAGTTAAGACAAACTGCTGTTCAAGAAATAACGTTTGATTGAACAAAACAAGGAAGAACACCAGAAGACACTATACAGATATGCCGGCAAATACCAGAATGATTATAAATGAAAGATGCCAATCCCTCTGTAATCTATTGACCTATATCTACTAAATGAACATACATTCCATAACTACCAAGAAAATGGAAACAATCTTACCTAGAATTTAAAGAATTACAAACCCTTCCTATTCAACATTGTCCTTAGGATGATGAACAGGAAAATGCAGAATTTTGTTGAAGTTGCCCACCACAATGAAAGCTGCATGGTTGGACACATATTTCCCTGACCAGATTAGCCTAGAAAAGATAAGAAAATCTTCCACATATTAGAGATTTGACCTAGGAGATATTTATATAGAAATAGGTATGTAGATATATACAATAATTGAATATATGGGCATATAGATATACAAAATATAATTAAATATATAGAGAGAAATATTTTTTATAATGAAAAGGATATTGTGAACGCAGAAGTAAACAATGACTAATTTGGAAAGAATAATATAATGTCTTGTATACATGAATAACATCTAAAAATAGAATTACCATGGAAATGAAAAATTAAGGAAATAATTCAGAAACATGTAAATGGAATAGCTACCTCACTACATCACAGAAAATGTGACATACAAGGAAGACGTGATATCAACCTTAATCAGCAAAAAGTGGCTGGGAGGGTGAGTCAAGGGCACCTACATAGGAAGTATAAGGTCCTGAGTTTAACTGCAAGTATGATGAAAATAGTTCTCTTCTTCTTTTAATATTAACATCATTCGTGTTGTGAAATGTTTTTTGACATGGGGTTTCCTTGTAGTTTCATAATTACCTTTGTATAAACTTTAGAAGTACTGGCCATATTGGCATAGAAAACTGTGGCCACTTGATTGTCTCTGCCTTTGTTATGACTGAAGTGTCCTCGAAATTCTGTTTTCCAAGTGATGTGTATAACCACTGCATTCAACAGCCACTTGAAAATACTCCTGTAATTTTGCGTATCCACATTTAGTACAGTTAACATATAGTAGTAACCCGATGTTTCATATGTGCACTAGGTATTTTTTCATTTTTAAGGTTCCCACAGCATTTTTAATTGATGCTGGACTCCAGAAAATAGAAACTGCCAGTTTCTTACCTTTACATATAATCTAGTGGTTCACTTCCAAAAGCACAACTTATGTGACAACTCTGCAAAATGAGTTAAGTTGCCAGTTTCATAAAAGTCCTCATTTGCCTTCCTAAGAATTGACAAGCTAAAAACAAGCTGTTACCCATCATTTTTAGAAACGGACATATCTGAATATAGTAGTCTGTTCAAATGAACGGAAATGAACAGATATCGGTTTGTAGTGTATTTACGTGGGTTTTTTCGATTTCAAAAAAGCCTCTCTTCCAAATAGTTACTAATAAATAACCATTAGATAATAAGACATCTCCATATCTTACTACTACCAGAAAAATGTAAAAGATTGCCTTTAATCTGCCAGGAATAAACAGGTCAATTGTTGGTAACAAGACTCATAGATACTCTCATAATATCAAATGTTCGAGTATTATCTAAACTTCCAAGCAGAAGTAAAATGAAGGATTTAGTTCAATTTGTAGGCAAAAAGAAATTTTTATTAAACAGTTTTTGTTTCTTACTGATTACCACTTCAAAGGATATTTTACTCTTAGAACAACACCTTAAGAAATAAAACTGCATTTTGCTTTCAAATATGGACTTTCACACTATTAATAAAGAACATGTGGATATGAAATAAATTAGTAAAATAGAAATTAATAGAAAAATACAGCCAACGAGGACTCATGACATATCCAGAGAATGTGATATGACGTGACTTTAGTAAGAAGGACGCACTTCAAAGAAGAAATACCAGTAAGAAAGTAATTCTCAGGAACTGGGTAAATTTGACGATGTTGACTAGATTTTAGAAAGGAAGTGACACACGTTAGAATGCATAAAAAAAACCCTCAGTGTCACATGTCTGAATGATTATTAACAAATACGCCATAATTAGGTGTCATATACCCATTTATCTGCACGAAAATGAGGTAATTAAAATTCAATCAACATTTTATAGCAAAGCATAAGTAGAGACATTAACATTTCAGCCGTCATATCCATGCTTGCTTATATGAAAAGAACCAAGAAATAGTAATATTTCAGCAAATTGTGGAACGCAGAAGGAAGTCCCTAAAATTGAGGACATTTTGCAGGCTTCGATATAATCTCAATGTTCACCTAAACGGGGATAGAAAAGTACAGGCAAAAAGAAGAAAATGCCTTCCGATATTAAGCTACACAATTTGTAAAATATTTAGTAATGAGCATGGAGAACTGTGCATGAGAGTGGTGAGGTAATAACCATTAAAGGTAGATTGCCAATACAGATCATCTTTAAGAAGCTGCATATTGAAATCACCATCCAGAAATGAGCATAAACATGGCTGCAAAGTATGTCAAAATTTATGTGTGCCCCGTATATTTTCATTGTTCCGAATTAACTCTGACCGCCATACAAGTATAAAGTGAGTGATGAATAATGGATTACATTGGAAAGGAAGACTGTTGGAGTGCTTTTTCTTTGGTGTTAACGAATCTGTATATGAGAATTCCTAACAGAACATTGAAGCATGAAAAATTTTATGATGTCACAATGAGAAAGAATTTTAAAGTGCTCACAGATTGCCTGCAACAGAAGTGAGAAATTTAACTAAGTAAGGATTTTCAAGAAAGGACATAGAAATTTGAAACATATCACGCTACACTCCAATATTTAGGAAAAATATATAGATAACAAAAATGAAATTAAAAAATAAATACATAGTATAAAATAAATGTTCACGTATGTGACCCATAAATACGCATCAATGTATACATTAGATAAAAGGGAAAACTTCATCGTTTTTTTTTACGAAGCAAGAAAATAAACTAATCACACATGTTTATAAATACTACAACAAAATCACAAAAATTTGGAAAAACTATGAGACAATACAAATTTAGAACTCACGATTCCACATCTATGTCAATACAGATACATGCTCCAATTATTTCCAAATCCAGGATAATCACAAAATTACCCCGGAATTTTGAAAAGGAAATAAGGAATAATTTGGGGAAAAACTGTTGAAGTTGTTTGGGCTGGCTCTTCTGAACTGTGTACCTGGTAGGTAAACAAGACAAAAGAGAACTCAAATATTTTCTGGTATCACAATGACAACTTTTTAAATTTGAGAGCAAGGAGGGTAAATTGCCAAAAAGAAATATTGCATCGAACCTAAATGACAAAAATAATCCTGCAGATAGCAATCATACTAGTTGGAAATATTGTATTGGAATTTCCAAGTTGTAAATAAGGAAAACTCTAAAAAAACCATGAAACATGGAAAAAAGTAAGGTAAAGGTGAAAATACGTCAAATATATCAGTGAAACTTAGCCAAATGAAACTGAGTAAAATGTAAAAACTTTAAGGGGTATTCTTACATCACAAGGAGAAAGACACCCAAGGGAGCCAATTACCACAATGAGCCCAGACTAGGATATTAATCATTAATACAAATCATTAAGGTATGCATACTCATATCTGGATGTAAAATATACTGTGATAGAAAAGACTAAAACTCATTTGGAAGGATCATGTTTAGGGTGACACATAGTTAAGACAAACTGCTGTTCAAGAAATAACGTTTGATTGAACAAAACAAGGAAGAACACCAGAAGACACTATACAGATATGCCGGCAAATACCAGAATGATTATAAATGAAAGATGCCAATCCCTCTGTAATCTATTGACCTATATCTACTAAATGAACATACATTCCATAACTACCAAGAAAATGGAAACAATCTTACCTAGAATTTAAAGAATTACAAACCCTTCCTATTCAACATTGTCCTTAGGATGATGAACAGGAAAATGCAGAATTTTGTTGAAGTTGCCCACCACAATGAAAGCTGCATGGTTGGACACATATTTCCCTGACCAGATTAGCCTAGAAAAGATAAGAAAATCTTCCACATATTAGAGATTTGACCTAGGAGATATTTATATAGAAATAGGTATGTAGATATATACAATAATTGAATATATGGGCATATAGATATACAAAATATAATTAAATATATAGAGAGAAATATTTTTTATAATGAAAAGGATATTGTGAACGCAGAAGTAAACAATGACTAATTTGGAAAGAATAATATAATGTCTTGTATACATGAATAACATCTAAAAATAGAATTACCATGGAAATGAAAAATTAAGGAAATAATTCAGAAACATGTAAATGGAATAGCTACCTCACTACATCACAGAAAATGTGACATACAAGGAAGACGTGATATCAACCTTAATCAGCAAAAAGTGGCTGGGAGGGTGAGTCAAGGGCACCTACATAGGAAGTATAAGGTCCTGAGTTTAACTGCAAGTATGATGAAAATAGTTCTCTTCTTCTTTTAATATTAACATCATTCGTGTTGTGAAATGTTTTTTGACATGGGGTTTCCTTGTAGTTTCATAATTACCTTTGTATAAACTTTAGAAGTACTGGCCATATTGGCATAGAAAACTGTGGCCACTTGATTGTCTCTGCCTTTGTTATGACTGAAGTGTCCTCGAAATTCTGTTTTCCAAGTGATGTGTATAACCACTGCATTCAACAGCCACTTGAAAATACTCCTGTAATTTTGCGTATCCACATTTAGTACAGTTAACATATAGTAGTAACCCGATGTTTCATATGTGCACTAGGTATTTTTTCATTTTTAAGGTTCCCACAGCATTTTTAATTGATGCTGGACTCCAGAAAATAGAAACTGCCAGTTTCTTACCTTTACATATAATCTAGTGGTTCACTTCCAAAAGCACAACTTATGTGACAACTCTGCAAAATGAGTTAAGTTGCCAGTTTCATAAAAGTCCTCATTTGCCTTCCTAAGAATTGACAAGCTAAAAACAAGCTGTTACCCATCATTTTTAGAAACGGACATATCTGAATATAGTAGTCTGTTCAAATGAACGGAAATGAACAGATATCGGTTTGTAGTGTATTTACGTGGGTTTTTTCGATTTCAAAAAAGCCTCTCTTCCAAATAGTTACTAATAAATAACCATTAGATAATAAGACATCTCCATATCTTACTACTACCAGAAAAATGTAAAAGATTGCCTTTAATCTGCCAGGAATAAACAGGTCAATTGTTGGTAACAAGACTCATAGATACTCTCATAATATCAAATGTTCGAGTATTATCTAAACTTCCAAGCAGAAGTAAAATGAAGGATTTAGTTCAATTTGTAGGCAAAAAGAAATTTTTATTAAACAGTTTTTGTTTCTTACTGATTACCACTTCAAAGGATATTTTACTCTTAGAACAACACCTTAAGAAATAAAACTGCATTTTGCTTTCAAATATGGACTTTCACACTATTAATAAAGAACATGTGGATATGAAATAAATTAGTAAAATAGAAATTAATAGAAAAATACAGCCAACGAGGACTCATGACATATCCAGAGAATGTGATATGACGTGACTTTAGTAAGAAGGACGCACTTCAAAGAAGAAATACCAGTAAGAAAGTAATTCTCAGGAACTGGGTAAATTTGACGATGTTGACTAGATTTTAGAAAGGAAGTGACACACGTTAGAATGCATAAAAAAAACCCTCAGTGTCACATGTCTGAATGATTATTAACAAATACGCCATAATTAGGTGTCATATACCCATTTATCTGCACGAAAATGAGGTAATTAAAATTCAATCAACATTTTATAGCAAAGCATAAGTAGAGACATTAACATTTCAGCCGTCATATCCATGCTTGCTTATATGAAAAGAACCAAGAAATAGTAATATTTCAGCAAATTGTGGAACGCAGAAGGAAGTCCCTAAAATTGAGGACATTTTGCAGGCTTCGATATAATCTCAATGTTCACCTAAACGGGGATAGAAAAGTACAGGCAAAAAGAAGAAAATGCCTTCCGATATTAAGCTACACAATTTGTAAAATATTTAGTAATGAGCATGGAGAACTGTGCATGAGAGTGGTGAGGTAATAACCATTAAAGGTAGATTGCCAATACAGATCATCTTTAAGAAGCTGCATATTGAAATCACCATCCAGAAATGAGCATAAACATGGCTGCAAAGTATGTCAAAATTTATGTGTGCCCCGTATATTTTCATTGTTCCGAATTAACTCTGACCGCCATACAAGTATAAAGTGAGTGATGAATAATGGATTACATTGGAAAGGAAGACTGTTGGAGTGCTTTTTCTTTGGTGTTAACGAATCTGTATATGAGAATTCCTAACAGAACATTGAAGCATGAAAAATTTTATGATGTCACAATGAGAAAGAATTTTAAAGTGCTCACAGATTGCCTGCAACAGAAGTGAGAAATTTAACTAAGTAAGGATTTTCAAGAAAGGACATAGAAATTTGAAACATATCACGCTACACTCCAATATTTAGGAAAAATATATAGATAACAAAAATGAAATTAAAAAATAAATACATAGTATAAAATAAATGTTCACGTATGTGACCCATAAATACGCATCAATGTATACATTAGATAAAAGGGAAAACTTCATCGTTTTTTTTTACGAAGCAAGAAAATAAACTAATCACACATGTTTATAAATACTACAACAAAATCACAAAAATTTGGAAAAACTATGAGACAATACAAATTTAGAACTCACGATTCCACATCTATGTCAATACAGATACATGCTCCAAATTATTTCCAAATCCAGGATAATCACAAAATTACCCCGGAATTTTGAAAAGGAAATAAGGAATAATTTGGGGAAAAACTGTTGAAGTTGTTTGGGCTGGCTCTTCTGAACTGTGTACCTGGTAGGTAAACAAGACAAAAGAGAACTCAAATATTTTCTGGTATCACAATGACAACTTTTTAAATTTGAGAACAAGGAGGGTAAATTGCCAAAAAGAAATATTGCATCGAACCTAAATGACAAAAATAATCCTGCAGATAGCAATCATACTAGTTGGAAATATTGTATTGGAATTTCCAAGTTGTAAATAAGGAAAACTCTAAAAAAACCATGAAACATGGAAAAAAGTAAGGTAAAGGTGAAAATACGTCAAATATATCAGTGAAACTTAGCCAAATGAAACTGAGTAAAATGTAAAAACTTTAAGGGGTATTCTTACATCACAAGGAGAAAGACACCCAAGGGAGCCAATTACCACAATGAGCCCAGACTAGGATATTAATCATTAATACAAATCATTAAGGTATGCATACTCATATCTGGATGTAAAATATACTGTGATAGAAAAGACTAAAACTCATTTGGAAGGATCATGTTTAGGGTGACACATAGTTAAGACAAACTGCTGTTCAAGAAATAACGTTTGATTGAACAAAACAAGGAAGAACACCAGAAGACACTATACAGATATGCCGGCAAATACCAGAATGATTATAAATGAAAGATGCCAATCCCTCTGTAATCTATTGACCTATATCTACTAAATGAACATACATTCCATAACTACCAAGAAAATGGAAACAATCTTACCTAGAATTTAAAGAATTACAAACCCTTCCTATTCAACATTGTCCTTAGGATGATGAACAGGAAAATGCAGAATTTTGTTGAAGTTGCCCACCACAATGAAAGCTGCATGGATGGACACATATTTCCCTGACCAGATTAGCCTAGAAAAGATAAGAAAATCTTCCACATATTAGAGATTTGACCTAGGAGATATTTATATAGAAATAGGTATGTAGATATATACAATAATTGAATATATGGGCATATAGATATACAAAATATAATTAAATATATAGAGAGAAATATTTTTTATAATGAAAAGGATATTGTGAACGCAGAAGTAAACAATGACTAATTTGGAAAGAATAATATAATGTCTTGTATACATGAATAACATCTAAAAATAGAATTACCATGGAAATGAAAAATTAAGGAAATAATTCAGAAACATGTAAATGGAATAGCTACCTCACTACATCACAGAAAATGTGACATACAAGGAAGACGTGATATCAACCTTAATCAGCAAAAAGTGGCTGGGAGGGTGAGTCAAGGGCACCTACATAGGAAGTATAAGGTCCTGAGTTTAACTGCAAGTATGATGAAAATAGTTCTCTTCTTCTTTTAATATTAACATCATTCGTGTTGTGAAATGTTTTTTGACATGGGGTTTCCTTGTAGTTTCATAATTACCTTTGTATAAACTTTAGAAGTACTGGCCATATTGGCATAGAAAACTGTGGCCACTTGATTGTCTCTGCCTTTGTTATGACTGAAGTGTCCTCGAAATTCTGTTTTCCAAGTGATGTGTATAACCACTGCATTCAACAGCCACTTGAAAATACTCCTGTAATTTTGCGTATCCACATTTAGTACAGTTAACATATAGTAGTAACCCGATGTTTCATATGTGCACTAGGTATTTTTTCATTTTTAAGGTTCCCACAGCATTTTTAATTGATGCTGGACTCCAGAAAATAGAAACTGCCAGTTTCTTACCTTTACATATAATCTAGTGGTTCACTTCCAAAAGCACAACTTATGTGACAACTCTGCAAAATGAGTTAAGTTGCCAGTTTCATAAAAGTCCTCATTTGCCTTCCTAAGAATTGACAAGCTAAAAACAAGCTGTTACCCATCATTTTTAGAAACGGACATATCTGAATATAGTAGTCTGTTCAAATGAACGGAAATGAACAGATATCGGTTTGTAGTGTATTTACGTGGGTTTTTTCGATTTCAAAAAAGCCTCTCTTCCAAATAGTTACTAATAAATAACCATTAGATAATAAGACATCTCCATATCTTACTACTACCAGAAAAATGTAAAAGATTGCCTTTAATCTGCCAGGAATAAACAGGTCAATTGTTGGTAACAAGACTCATAGATACTCTCATAATATCAAATGTTCGAGTATTATCTAAACTTCCAAGCAGAAGTAAAATGAAGGATTTAGTTCAATTTGTAGGCAAAAAGAAATTTTTATTAAACAGTTTTTGTTTCTTACTGATTACCACTTCAAAGGATATTTTACTCTTAGAACAACACCTTAAGAAATAAAACTGCATTTTGCTTTCAAATATGGACTTTCACACTATTAATAAAGAACATGTGGATATGAAATAAATTAGTAAAATAGAAATTAATAGAAAAATACAGCCAACGAGGACTCATGACATATCCAGAGAATGTGATATGACGTGACTTTAGTAAGAAGGACGCACTTCAAAGAAGAAATACGAGTAAGAAAGTAATTCTCAGGAACTGGGTAAATTTGACGATGTTGACTAGATTTTAGAAAGGAAGTGACACACGTTAGAATGCATAAAAAAAACCCTCAGTGTCACATGTCTGAATGATTATTAACAAATACGCCATAATTAGGTGTCATATACCCATTTATCTGCACGAAAATGAGGTAATTAAAATTCAATCAACATTTTATAGCAAAGCATAAGTAGAGACATTAACATTTCAGCCGTCATATCCATGCTTGCTTATATGAAAAGAACCAAGAAATAGTAATATTTCAGCAAATTGTGGAACGCAGAAGGAAGTCCCTAAAATTGAGGACATTTTGCAGGCTTCGATATAATCTCAATGTTCACCTAAACGGGGATAGAAAAGTACAGGCAAAAAGAAGAAAATGCCTTCCGATATTAAGCTACACAATTTGTAAAATATTTAGTAATGAGCATGGAGAACTGTGCATGAGAGTGGTGAGGTAATAACCATTAAAGGTAGATTGCCAATACAGATCATCTTTAAGAAGCTGCATATTGAAATCACCATCCAGAAATGAGCATAAACATGGCTGCAAAGTATGTCAAAATTTATGTGTGCCCCGTATATTTTCATTGTTCCGAATTAACTCTGACCGCCATACAAGTATAAAGTGAGTGATGAATAATGGATTACATTGGAAAGGAAGACTGTTGGAGTGCTTTTTCTTTGGTGTTAACGAATCTGTATATGAGAATTCCTAACAGAACATTGAAGCATGAAAAATTTTATGATGTCACAATGAGAAAGAATTTTAAAGTGCTCACAGATTGCCTGCAACAGAAGTGAGAAATTTAACTAAGTAAGGATTTTCAAGAAAGGACATAGAAATTTGAAACATATCACGCTACACTCCAATATTTAGGAAAAATATATAGATAACAAAAATGAAATTAAAAAATAAATACATAGTATAAAATAAATGTTCACGTATGTGACCCATAAATACGCATCAATGTATACATTAGATAAAAGGGAAAACTTCATCGTTTTTTTTTACGAAGCAAGAAAATAAACTAATCACACATGTTTATAAATACTACAACAAAATCACAAAAATTTGGAAAAACTATGAGACAATACAAATTTAGAACTCACGATTCCACATCTATGTCAATACAGATACATGCTCCAAATTATTTCCAAATCCAGGATAATCACAAAATTACCCCGGAATTTTGAAAAGGAAATAAGGAATAATTTGGGGAAAAACTGTTGAAGTTGTTTGGGCTGGCTCTTCTGAACTGTGTACCTGGTAGGTAAACAAGACAAAAGAGAACTCAAATATTTTCTGGTATCACAATGACAACTTTTTAAATTTGAGAGCAAGGAGGGTAAATTGCCAAAAAGAAATATTGCATCGAACCTAAATGACAAAAATAATCCTGCAGATAGCAATCATACTAGTTGGAAATATTGTATTGGAATTTCCAAGTTGTAAATAAGGAAAACTCTAAAAAAACCATGAAACATGGAAAAAAGTAAGGTAAAGGTGAAAATACGTCAAATATATCAGTGAAACTTAGCCAAATGAAACTGAGTAAAATGTAAAAACTTTAAGGGGTATTCTTACATCACAAGGAGAAAGACACCCAAGGGAGCCAATTACCACAATGAGCCCAGACTAGGATATTAATCATTAATACAAATCATTAAGGTATGCATACTCATATCTGGATGTAAAATATACTGTGATAGAAAAGACTAAAACTCATTTGGAAGGATCATGTTTAGGGTGACACATAGTTAAGACAAACTGCTGTTCAAGAAATAACGTTTGATTGAACAAAACAAGGAAGAACACCAGAAGACACTATACAGATATGCCGGCAAATACCAGAATGATTATAAATGAAAGATGCCAATCCCTCTGTAATCTATTGACCTATATCTACTAAATGAACATACATTCCATAACTACCAAGAAAATGGAAACAATCTTACCTAGAATTTAAAGAATTACAAACCCTTCCTATTCAACATTGTCCTTAGGATGATGAACAGGAAAATGCAGAATTTTGTTGAAGTTGCCCACCACAATGAAAGCTGCATGGATGGACACATATTTCCCTGACCAGATTAGCCTAGAAAAGATAAGAAAATCTTCCACATATTAGAGATTTGACCTAGGAGATATTTATATGTAAATAGGTATGTAGATATATACAATAATTGAATATATGTGCATATAGATATACAAAATATAATGAAATACATAGAGAGAAATATTTTTTATAATGAAAAGGATATTGTGAACGCAGAAGTAAACAATGACTAATTTGGAAAGAATAATATAATGTCTTGTATACATGAATAACTTCTAAAAATAGAATTACCATGGAAATGAAAAATTAAGGAAATAATTCAGAAACATGTAAATGGAATAGCTACCTCACTACATCACAGAAAATGTGACATACAAGGAAGACGTGATATCAACCTTAATCAGCAAAAAGTGGCTGGGAGGGTGAGTCAAGGGCACCTACATAGGAAGTATAAGGTCCTGAGTTTAACTGCAAGTATGATGAAAATAGTTCTCTTCTTCTTTTAATATTAACATCATTCGTGTTGTGAAATGTTTTTTGACATGGGGTTTCCTTGTAGTTTCATAATTACCTTTGTATAAACTTTAGAAGTACTGGCCATATTGGCATAGAAAACTGTGGCCACTTGATTGTCTCTGCCTTTGTTATGACTGAAGTGTCCTCGAAATTCTGTTTTCCAAGTGATGTGTATAACCACTGCATTCAACAGCCACTTGAAAATACTCCTGTAATTTTGCGTATCCACATTTAGTACAGTTAACATATAGTAGTAACCCGATGTTTCATATGTGCACTAGGTATTTTTTCATTTTTAAGGTTCCCACAGCATTTTTAATTGATGCTGGACTCCAGAAAATAGAAACTGCCAGTTTCTTACCTTTACATATAATCTAGTGGTTCACTTCCAAAAGCACAACTTATGTGACAACTCTGCAAAATGAGTTAAGTTGCCAGTTTCATAAAAGTCCTCATTTGCCTTCCTAAGAATTGACAAGCTAAAAACAAGCTGTTACCCATCATTTTTAGAAACGGACATATCTGAATATAGTAGTCTGTTCAAATGAACGGAAATGAACAGATATCGGTTTGTAGTGTATTTACGTGGGTTTTTTCGATTTCAAAAAAGCCTCTCTTCCAAATAGTTACTAATAAATAACCATTAGATAATAAGACATCTCCATATCTTACTACTACCAGAAAAATGTAAAAGATTGCCTTTAATCTGCCAGGAATAAACAGGTCAATTGTTGGTAACAAGACTCATAGATACTCTCATAATATCAAATGTTCGAGTATTATCCAAACTTCCAAGCAGAAGTAAAATGAAGGATTTAGTTCAATTTGTAGGCAAAAAGAAATTTTTATTAAACAGTTTTTGTTTCTTACTGATTACCACTTCAAAGGATATTTTACTCTTAGAACAACACCTTAAGAAATAAAACTGCATTTTGCTTTCAAATATGGACTTTCACACTATTAATAAAGAACATGTGGATATGAAATAAATTAGTAAAATAGAAATTAATAGAAAAATACAGCCAACGAGGACTCATGACATATCCAGAGAATGTGATATGACGTGACTTTAGTAAGAAGGACGCACTTCAAAGAAGAAATACCAGTAAGAAAGTAATTCTCAGGAACTGGGTAAATTTGACGATGTTGACTAGATTTTAGAAAGGAAGTGACACACGTTAGAATGCATAAAAAAAACCCTCAGTGTCACATGTCTGAATGATTATTAACAAATACGCCATAATTAGGTGTCATATACCCATTTATCTGCACGAAAATGAGGTAATTAAAATTCAATCAACATTTTATAGCAAAGCATAAGTAGAGACATTAACATTTCAGCCGTCATATCCATGCTTGCTTATATGAAAAGAACCAAGAAATAGTAATATTTCAGCAAATTGTGGAACGCAGAAGGAAGTCCCTAAAATTGAGGACATTTTGCAGGCTTCGATATAATCTCAATGTTCACCTAAACGGGGATAGAAAAGTACAGGCAAAAAGAAGAAAATGCCTTCCGATATTAAGCTACACAATTTGTAAAATATTTAGTAATGAGCATGGAGAACTGTGCATGAGAGTGGTGAGGTAATAACCATTAAAGGTAGATTGCCAATACAGATCATCTTTAAGAAGCTGCATATTGAAATCACCATCCAGAAATGAGCATAAACATGGCTGCAAAGTATGTCAAAATTTATGTGTGCCCCGTATATTTTCATTGTTCCGAATTAACTCTGACCGCCATACAAGTATAAAGTGAGTGATGAATAATGGATTACATTGGAAAGGAAGACTGTTGGAGTGCTTTTTCTTTGGTGTTAACGAATCTGTATATGAGAATTCCTAACAGAACATTGAAGCATGAAAAATTTTATGATGTCACAATGAGAAAGAATTTTAAAGTGCTCACAGATTGCCTGCAACAGAAGTGAGAAATTTAACTAAGTAAGGATTTTCAAGAAAGGACATAGAAATTTGAAACATATCATGCTACACTCCAATATTTAGGAAAAATATATAGATAACAAAAATGAAATTAAAAAATAAATACATAGTATAAAATAAATGTTCACGTATGTGACCCATAAATACGCATCAATGTATACATTAGATAAAAGGGAAAACTTCATCGTTTTTTTTTACGAAGCAAGAAAATAAACTAATCACACATGTTTATAAATACTACAACAAAATCACAAAAATTTGGAAAAACTATGAGACAATACAAATTTAGAACTCACGCTCCACATCTATGTCAATACAGATACATGCTCCAAATTATTTCCAAATCCAGGATAATCACAAAATTACCCCGGAATTTTGAAAAGGAAATAAGGAATAATTTGGGGAAAAACTGTTGAAGTTGTTTGGGCTGGCTCTTCTGAACTGTGTACCTGGTAGGTAAACAAGACAAAAGAGAACTCAAATATTTTCTGGTATCACAATGACAACTTTTTAAATTTGAGAGCAAGGAGGGTAAATTGCCAAAAAGAAATATTGCATCGAACCTAAATGACAAAAATAATCCTGCAGATAGCAATCATACTAGTTGGAAATATTGTATTGGAATTTCCAAGTTGTAAATAAGGAAAACTCTAAAAAACCATGAAACATGGAAAAAAGTAAGGTAAAGGTGAAAATACGTCAAATATATCAGTGAAACTTAGCCAAATGAAACTGAGTAAAATGTAAAAACTTTAAGGGGTATTCTTACATCACAAGGAGAAAGACACCCAAGGGAGCCAATTACCACAATGAGCCCAGACTAGGATATTAATCATTAATACAAATCATTAAGGTATGCATACTCATATCTGGATGTAAAATATACTGTGATAGAAAAGACTAAAACTCATTTGGAAGGATCATGTTTAGGGTGACACATAGTTAAGACAAACTGCTGTTCAAGAAATAACGTTTGATTGAACAAAACAAGGAAGAACACCAGAAGACACTATACAGATATGCCGGCAAATACCAGAATGATTATAAATGAAAGATGCCAATCCCTCTGTAATCTATTGACCTATATCTACTAAATGAACATACATTCCATAACTACCAAGAAAATGGAAACAATCTTACCTAGAATTTAAAGAATTACAAACCCTTCCTATTCAACATTGTCCTTAGGATGATGAACAGGAAAATGCAGAATTTTGTTGAAGTTGCCCACCACAATGAAAGCTGCATGGATGGACACATATTTCCCTGACCAGATTAGCCTAGAAAAGATAAGAAAATCTTCCACATATTAGAGATTTGACCTAGGAGATATTTATATAGAAATAGGTATGTAGATATATACAATAATTGAATATATGGGCATATAGATATACAAAATATAATTAAATATATAGAGAGAAATATTTTTTATAATGAAAAGGATATTGTGAACGCAGAAGTAAACAATGACTAATTTGGAAAGAATAATATAATGTCTTGTATACATGAATAACATCTAAAAATAGAATTACCATGGAAATGAAAAATTAAGGAAATAATTCAGAAACATGTAAATGGAATAGCTACCTCACTACATCACAGAAAATGTGACATACAAGGAAGACGTGATATCAACCTTAATCAGCAAAAAGTGGCTGGGAGGGTGAGTCAAGGGCACCTACATAGGAAGTATAAGGTCCTGAGTTTAACTGCAAGTATGATGAAAATAGTTCTCTTCTTCTTTTAATATTAACATCATTCGTGTTGTGAAATGTTTTTTGACATGGGGTTTCCTTGTAGTTTCATAATTACCTTTGTATAAACTTTAGAAGTACTGGCCATATTGGCATAGAAAACTGTGGCCACTTGATTGTCTCTGCCTTTGTTATGACTGAAGTGTCCTCGAAATTCTGTTTTCCAAGTGATGTGTATAACCACTGCATTCAACAGCCACTTGAAAATACTCCTGTAATTTTGCGTATCCACATTTAGTACAGTTAACATATAGTAGTAACCCGATGTTTCATATGTGCACTAGGTATTTTTTCATTTTTAAGGTTCCCACAGCATTTTTAATTGATGCTGGACTCCAGAAAATAGAAACTGCCAGTTTCTTACCTTTACATATAATCTAGTGGTTCACTTCCAAAAGCACAACTTATGTGACAACTCTGCAAAATGAGTTAAGTTGCCAGTTTCATAAAAGTCCTCATTTGCCTTCCTAAGAATTGACAAGCTAAAAACAAGCTGTTACCCATCATTTTTAGAAACGGACATATCTGAATATAGTAGTCTGTTCAAATGAACGGAAATGAACAGATATCGGTTTGTAGTGTATTTACGTGGGTTTTTTCGATTTCAAAAAAGCCTCTCTTCCAAATAGTTACTAATAAATAACCATTAGATAATAAGACATCTCCATATCTTACTACTACCAGAAAAATGTAAAAGATTGCCTTTAATCTGCCAGGAATAAACAGGTCAATTGTTGGTAACAAGACTCATAGATACTCTCATAATATCAAATGTTCGAGTATTATCTAAACTTCCAAGCAGAAGTAAAATGAAGGATTTAGTTCAATTTGTAGGCAAAAAGAAATTTTTATTAAACAGTTTTTGTTTCTTACTATTTACCACTTCAAAGGATATTTTACTCTTAGAACAACACCTTAAGAAATAAAACTGCATTTTGCTTTCAAATATGGACTTTCACACTATTAATAAAGAACATGTGGATATGAAATAAATTAGTAAAATAGAAATTAATAGAAAAATACAGGTAACGAGGACTCAAGACATATCCAGAGAATGTGATATGACGTGACTTTAGTAAGAAGGACGCACTTCAAAGAAGACATACCAGTAAGAAAGTAATTCTCAGGAACTGGGAAAATTTGACGATATTGACTAGATTTTAGAAAGGAAGTGACACACGTTAGAATGCATAAAAAAAACCCTCAGTGTCACATGTCTGAATGATTATTAACAAATACGCCATAATTAGGTGTCATATACCCATTTATCTGCAAGAAAATGAGGTAATTAAAATTCAATCAACATTTTATAGCAAAGCATAAGTAGAGACATTAACATTTCAGCCGTCATATCCATGCTTGCTTATATGAAAAGAACCAAGAAATAGTAATATTTCAGCAAATTGTGGAACGCAGAAGGAAGTCCCTAAAATTGTGGACATTTTGCAGGCTTCGATATAATCTCAATGTTCACCTAAACGGGGATAGAAAAGTACAGGCAAAAAGAAGAAAATGCCTTCCGATATTAAGTTCCACAATTTGTAAATTATGTAGTAATGAGCATGGAGAACTGTGCATGAGAGTGGTGAGGTAATAACCATTAAAGGTAGATTGCCAATACAGATCATCTTTAAGAAGCTGCATATTGAAATCACCATCCAGAAATGACCATAAACATGACTGCAATGTATGTCAAAATTTATGTGTGCCCCGTATATTTTAATTGTTCCGAATTAACTCTGACCGCCATACAAGTATAAAGTGAGTGATGAATAATGGATTGCATTGGAAAGGAAGACTGTTGGAGTGCTTTTTCTTCGGTGTTAACGAATCTGTATATGAGAATTCCTAACAGAACACTGAAGCATGAAAAATTTTATGATGTCACAATGGGAAAGAATTTTAAAGTGCTCACAGATTGCCTGCAACAGAAGTGAGAAATTTAACTAAGTAAGGATTTTCAAGAAAGGACACAGAAATTTGAAACTTATCACGCTACACTCCAATATTTAGGAAAAATATATAGATAACAAAAATGAAATTAAAAAATAAATACATAGTATAAAATAAATGTTCACGTATGTGACCCATAAATACGCATCAATGTATACATTAGATAAAAGGGAAAACTTCATCGTTTTTTTTAAGAAGCAAGAAAATAAGCTAATCACACATGTTTATAAATACTACAACAAAATCACAAAAATTTGGAAAAACTATGAGACAATACAAATTTAGAACTCACGCTCCACATCTATGTCAATACAGATACATGCTCCAAATTATTTCGAAATCCAGGATAATCACAAAATCACCCCGGAATTTTGAAAAGGAAATAAGGAATAATTTGGGGAAAAACTGTTGAAGTTGTTTGGGCTGGCTCTTCTGAACTGTGTACCTGGTAGGTAAACAAGACAAAAGAGAACTCAAATATTTTCTGGTATCACAATGACAACTTTTTAAATTTGAGAGCAAGGAGGGTAAATTGCCAAAAAGAAATATTGCATCGAACCTAAACGACAAAAATAATCCTGCAGATAGCAATCATACTAGTTGGAAATATTGTATTGGAATTTCCAAGTTGTAAATAAGGAAAACTCTAAAAAAACCATGAAACATGGAAAAAAGTAAGGTAAAGGTGAAAATACGTCAAATATATCAGTGAAACTTAGCCAAATGAAACTGAGTAAAATGTAAAAACTTTAAGGGGTATTCTTACATCACAAGGAGAAAGACACCCAAGGGAGCCAATTACCACAATGAGCCCAGACTAGGATATTAATCATTAATACAAATCATTAAGGTATGCATACTCATATCTGGATGTAAAATATACTGTGATAGAAAAGACTAAAACTCATTTGGAAGGATCATGTTTAGGGTGACACATAGTTAAGACAAACTGCTGTTCAAGAAATAACGTTTGATTGAACAAAACAAGGAAGAACACCAGAAGACACTATACAGATATGCCGGCAAATACCAGAATGATTGATTATAAATGAAAGATGCCAATCCCTCTGTAATCTATTGACCTATATCTACTAAATGAACATACATTCCATAACTACTAAGAAAATGGAAACAATCTTACCTAGAATTTAAAGAATTACAAACCCTTCCTATTCAACATTGTCCTTAGGATGATGAACAGGAAAATGCAGAATTTTGTTGAAGTTGCCCACCACAATGAAAGCTGCATGGATGGACACATATTTCCCTGACCAGATTAGCCTAGAAAAGATAAGAAAATCTTCCACATATTAGAGATTTGACCTAGGAGATATTTATATAGAAATAGGTATGTAGATATATACAATAATTGAATATATGTGCATATAGATATACAAAATATAATGAAATACATAGAGAGAAATATTTTTTATAATGAAAAGGATATTGTGAACGCAGAAGTAAACAATGACTAATTTGGAAAGAATAATATAATGTCTTGTATACATGAATAACTTCTAAAAATAGAATTACCATGGAAATGAAAAATTAAGGAAATAATTCAGAAACATGTAAATGGAATAGCTACCTCACTACATCACAGAAAATGTGACATACAAGGAAGACGTGATATCAAACTTAATCAGCAAAAAGTGGCTGGGAGGGTGAGTCAAGGGCACCTACATAGGAAGTATAAGGTCCTGAGTTTAACTGCAAGTATGATGAAAATAGTTCTCTTCTTCTTTTAATATTAACATCATTCGTGTTGTGAAATGTTTTTTGACATGGGGTTTCCTTGTAGTTTCATAATTACCTTTGTATAAACTTTAGAAGTACTGGCCATATTGGCATAGAAAACTGTGGGCACTTGATTGTCTCTGCCTTTGTTATGACTGAAGTGTCCTCGAAATTCTGTTTTCCAAGTGATGTGTATAACCACTGCATTCAACAGCCACTTGAAAATACTCCTGTAATTTTGCGTATCCACATTTAGTACAGTTAACATATAGTAGTAACCCGATGTTTGATATGTGCACTAGGTATTTTTTCATTTATAAGGTTCCCACAGCATTTTTAATTGATGCCGGACTCCAGAAAATAGAAACTGCCAGTTTCTTACCTTTACATATAATCTAGTGGTTCACTTCCAAAAGCACAACTTATGTGACAACTCTGCAAAATGAGTTAAGTTGCCAGTTTCATAAAAGTCCTCATTTGCCTTGCTAAGAATTGACAAGCTAAAAACAAGCTGTTACCCATCATTTTTAGAAACGGACAAATCTGAATATAGTAGTCTGTTCAAATGAACGGAAATGAACAGATATCGGTTTGTAGTGTATTTACGTGGGTATTTTCGATTTCAAAAAAGCCTCTCTTCCAAATAGAGTTACTAATAAATAACCATTAGATAATAAGACATCTCCATATCTTACTACTACCAGAAAAATGTAAAAGATTGCCTTTAATCTGCCAGGAATAAACAGGTCAATTGTTGGTAACAAGACTCATAGATACTCTCATAATATCAAATGTTCGAGTATTATATAAACTTCCAAGCAGAAGTAAAACGAAGGATTTAGTTCAATTTGTAGGCAAAAAGAAATTTTTATTAAATAGTTTTCCTTTCTTACTGATTACCATTTCAAAGGATATTTTACTCTTAGAACAACACCTTAAGAAATAAAAGTGCATTTTGCTTTCAAATATGGACTTTCACACTATTAATAAAGAACATGTGGATATGAAATAAATTAGTAAAATAGAAATTAATAGAAAAATACAGGTAACGAGGACTCAAGACATATCCAGAGAATGTGATATGACGTGACTTTAGTAAGAAGGACGCACTTCAAAGAAGACATACCAGTAAGAAAGTAATTCTCAGGAACTGGGAAAATTTGACGATATTGACTAGATTTTAGAAAGGAAGTGACACACGTTAGAATGCATAAAAAAAACCCTCAGTGTCACATGTCTGAATGATTATTAACAAATACGCCATAATTAGGTGTCATATACCCATTTATCTGCAAGAAAATGAGGTAATTAAAATTCAATCAACATTTTATAGCAAAGCATAAGAAGAGACATTAACATTTCAGCCGTCATATCCATGCTTGCTTATATGAAAAGAACCAAGAAATAGTAATATTTCAGCAAATTGTGGAACGCAGAAGGAAGTCCCTAAAATTGAGGACATTTTGCAGGCTTCGATATAATCTCAATGTTCACCTAAACGGGGATAGAAAAGTACAGGCAAAAAGAAGAAAATGCCTTCCGATATTAAGTTACACAATTTGTAAAATATTTAGTAATGAGCATGGAGAACTGTGCATGAGAGTGGTGAGGTAATAACCATTAAAGGTAGATTGCCAATACAGATCATCTTTAAGAAGCTGCATATTGAAATCACCATCCAGAAATGACCATAAACATGACTGCAATGTATGTCAAAATTTATGTGTGCCCCGTATATTTTAATTGTTCCGAATTAACTCTGACCGCCATACAAGTATAAAGTGAGTGATGAATAATGGATTGCATTGGAAAGGAAGACTGTTGGAGTGCTTTTTCTTCGGTGTTAACGAATCTGTATATGAGAATTCCTAACAGAACATTGAAGCATGAAAAATTTTATGATGTCACAATGGGAAAGAATTTTAAAGTGCTCACAGATTGCCTGCAACAGAAGTGAGAAATTTAACTAAGTAAGGATTTTCAAGAAAGGACATAGAAATTTGAAACTTATCACGCTACACTCCAATATTTAGGAAAAATATATAGATAACAAAAATGAAATTAAAAATAAATACATAGTATAAAATAAATGTTCACGTATGTGACCCATAAATACGCATCAATGTATACATTAGATAAAAGGGAAAACTTCATCGTTTTTTTTAAGAAGCAAGAAAATAAACTAATCACACATGTTTATAAATACTACAACAAAATCACAAAAATTTGGAAAAACTATGAGACAATACAAATTTAGAACTCACGCTCCACATCTATGTCAATACAGATACATGCTCCAAATTATTTCCAAATCCAGGATAATCACAAAATTACCCCGGAATTTTGACAAGGAAATAAGGAATAATTTGGGGAAAAACTGTTGAAGTTGTTTGGGCTGGCTCTTCTGAACTGTGTACCTGGTAGGTAAACAGGACAAAAGAGAACTCAAATATTTTCTGGTATCACAATGACAACTTTTTAAATTTGAGAGCAAGGAGGGTAAATTGCCAAAGAGAAATATTGAATCGAACCTAAATGACAAAAATAATCCTGCAGATAGCAATCATACTAGTTGGAAATATTGTATTTTAATTTCCAAGTTGTAAATAAGGAAAAATCTAAAAAAACCATGAAACATGGAAAAAAGTAAGGTAAAGGTGAAAATACGTCAAATATATCAGTGAAACTTAGCCAAATGAAACTGAGTAAAATCTAAAAACTTTAAGGGGTATTCTTACATCACAAGGAGAAAGACACCCAAGGGAGCCAATTACCACAATGAGCCCAGACTAGGATATTAATCATTAATACAAATCATTAAGGTATGCATACTCATATCTGGATGTAAAATATACTGTGATAGAAAAGACTAAAACTCATTTGGAAGGATCATGTTTAGGGTGACACATAGTTAAGACAAACTGCTGTTCAAGAAATAACGTTTGATTGAACAAAACAAGGAAGAACACCAGAAGACACTATACAGATATGCCGGCAAATACCAGAATGATTATAAATGAAAGATGCCAATCCCTCTGTAATCTATTGACCTATATCTACTAAATGAACATACATTCCATAACTACCAAGAAAATGGAAACAATCTTACCTAGAATTTAAAGAATTACAAACCCTTCCTATTCAACATTGTCCTTAGGATGATGAACAGGAAAATGCAGAATTTTCTTGAAGTTGCCCACCACAATGAAAGCTGCATGGATGGACACATATTTCCCTGACCAGATTAGCCTAGAAAAGATAAGAAAATCTTCCACATATTAGAGATTTGACCTAGGAGATATTTATATAGAAATAGGTATGTAGATATATACAATAATTGAATATATGTGCATATAGATATACAAAATATAATGAAATACATAGAGAGAAATATTTTTTATAATGAAAACGATATTGTGAACGCAGAAGTAAACAATGACTAATTTGGAAAGAATAATATAATGTCTTGTATACATGAATAACTTCTAAAAATAGAATTACCATGGAAATGAAAAATTAAGGAAATAATTCAGAAACATGTAAATGGAATAGCTACCTCACTACATCACAGAAAATGTGACATACAAGGAAGACGTGATATCAAACTTAATCAGCAAAAAGTGGCTGGGAGGGTGAGTCAAGGGCACCTACATAGGAAGTATAAGGTCCTGAGTTTAACTGCAAGTATGATGAAAATAGTTCTCTTCTTCTTTTAATATTAACATCATTCGTGTTGTGAAATGTTTTTTGACATGGGGTTTCCTTGTAGTTTCATAATTACCTTTGTATAAACTTTAGAAGTACTGGCCATATTGGCATAGAAAACTGTGGCCACTTGATTGTCTCTGCCTTTGTTATGACTGAAGTGTCCTCGAAATTCTGTTTTCCAAGTGATGTGTATAACCACTGCATTCAACAGCCACTTGAAAATACTCCTGTAATTTTGCGTATCCACATTTAGTACAGTTAACATATAGTAGTAACCCGATGTTTGATATGTGCACTAGGTATTTTTTCATTTATAAGGTTCCCACAGCATTTTTAATTGATGCCGGACTCCAGAAAATAGAAACTGCCAGTTTCTTACCTTTACATATAATCTAGTGGTTCACTTCCAAAAGCACAACTTATGTGACAACTCTGCAAAATGAGTTAAGTTGCCAGTTTCATAAAAGTCCTCATTTGCCTTGCTAAGAATTGACAAGCTAAAAACAAGCTGTTACCCATCATTTTTAGAAACGGACAAATCTGAATATAGTAGTCTGTTCAAATGAACGGAAATGAACAGATATCGGTTTGTAGTGTATTTACGTGGGTATTTTCGATTTCAAAAAAGCCTCTCTTCCAAATAGAGTTACTAATAAATAACCATTAGATAATAAGACATCTCCATATCTTACTACTACCAGAAAAATGTAAAAGATTGCCTTTAATCTGCCAGGAATAAACAGGTCAATTGTTGGTAACAAGACTCATAGATACTCTCATAATATCAAATGTTCGAGTATTATATAAACTTCCAAGCAGAAGTAAAACGAAGGATTTAGTTCAATTTGTAGGCAAAAAGAAATTTTTATTAAATAGTTTTCCTTTCTTACTGATTACCATTTCAAAGGATATTTTACTCTTAGAACAACACCTTAAGAAATAAAAGTGCATTTTGCTTTCAAATATGGACTTTCACATTATTAATAAAGAACATGTGGATATGAAATAAATTAGTAAAATAGAAATTAATAGAAAAATACAGGTAACGAGGACTCAAGACATATCCAGAGAATGTGATATGACGTGACTTTAGTAAGAAGGACGCACTTCAAAGAAGACATACCAGTAAGAAAGTAATTCTCAGGAACTGGGAAAATTTGACGATATTGACTAGATTTTAGAAAGGAAGTGACACACGTTAGAATGCATAAAAAAAACCCTCAGTGTCACATGTCTGAATGATTATTAACAAATACGCCATAATTAGGTGTCATATACCCATTTATCTGCAAGAAAATGAGGTAATTAAAATTCAATCAACATTTTATAGCAAAGCATAAGTAGAGACATTAACATTTCAGCCGTCATATCCATGCTTGCTTATATGAAAAGAACCAAGAAATAGTAATATTTCAGCAAATTGTGGAACGCAGAAGGAAGTCCCTAAAATTGAGGACATTTTGCAGGCTTCGATATAATCTCAATGTTCACCTAAACGGGGATAGAAAAGTACAGGCAAAAAGAAGAAAATGCCTTCCGATATTAATTTACACAATTTGTAAATTATGTAGTAATGAGCATGGAGAACTGTGCATGAGAGTGGTGAGGTAATAACCATTAAAGGTAGATTGCCAATACAGATCATCTTTAAGAAGCTGCATATTGAAATCACCATCCAGAAATGACCATAAACATGACTGCAATGTATGTCAAAATTTATGTGTGCCCCGTATATTTTAATTGTTCCGAATTAACTCTGACCGCCATACAAGTATAAAGTGAGTGATGAATAATGGATTGCATTGGAAAGGAAGACTGTTGGAGTGCTTTTTCTTCGGTGTTAACGAATCTGTATATGAGAATTCCTAACAGAACATTGAAGCATGAAAAATTTTATGATGTCACAATGGGAAAGAATTTTAAAGTGCTCACAGATTGCCTGCAACAGAAGTGAGAAATTTAACTAAGTAAGGATTTTCAAGAAAGGACATAGAAATTTGAAACTTATCACGCTACACTCCAATATTTAGGAAAAATATATAGATAACAAAAATGAAATTAAAAATAAATACATAGTATAAAATAAATGTTCACGTATGTGACCCATAAATACGCATCAATGTATACATTAGATAAAAGGGAAAACTTCATCGTTTTTTTTAAGAAGCAAGAAAATAAACTAATCACACATGTTTATAAATACTACAACAAAATCACAAAAATTTGGAAAAACTATGAGACAATACAAATTTAGAACTCACGCTCCACATCTATGTCAATACAGATACATGCTCCAAATTATTTCCAAATCCAGGATAATCACAAAATTACCCCGGAATTTTGACAAGGAAATAAGGAATAATTTGGGGAAAAACTGTTGAAGTTGTTTGGGCTGGCTCTTCTGAACTGTGTACCTGGTAGGTAAACAGGACAAAAGAGAACTCAAATATTTTCTGGTATCACAATGACAACTTTTTAAATTTGAGAGCAAGGAGGGTAAATTGCCAAAGAGAAATATTGAATCGAACCTAAATGACAAAAATAATCCTGCAGATAGCAATCATACTAGTTGGAAATATTGTATTTTAATTTCCAAGTTGTAAATAAGGAAAAATCTAAAAAAACCATGAAACATGGAAAAAAGTAAGGTAAAGGTGAAAATACGTCAAATATATCAGTGAAACTTAGCCAAATGAAACTGAGTAAAATGTAAAAACTTTAAGGGGTATTCTTACATCACAAGGAGAAAGACACCCAAGGGAGCCAATTACCACAATGAGCCCAGACTAGGATATTAATCATTAATACAAATCATTAAGGTATGCATACTCATATCTGGATGTAAAATATACTGTGATAGAAAAGACTAAAACTCATTTGGAAGGATCATGTTTAGGGTGACACATAGTTAAGACAAACTGCTGTTCAAGAAATAACGTTTGATTGAACAAAACAAGGAAGAACACCAGAAGACACTATACAGATATGCCGGCAAATACCAGAATGATTATAAATGAAAGATGCCAATCCCTCTGTAATCTATTGACCTATATCTACTAAATGAACATACATTCCATAACTACCAAGAAAATGGAAACAATCTTACCTAGAATTTAAAGAATTACAAACCCTTCCTATTCAACATTGTCCTTAGGATGATGAACAGGAAAATGCAGAATTTTGTTGAAGTTGCCCACCACAATGAAAGCTGCATGGATGGACACATATTTCCCTGACCAGATTAGCCTAGAAAAGATAAGAAAATCTTCCACATATTAGAGATTTGACCTAGGAGATATTTATATAGAAATAGGTATGTAGATATATACAATAATTGAATATATGTGCATATAGATATACAAAATATAATGAAATACATAGAGAGAAATATTTTTTATAATGAAAACGATATTGTGAACGCAGAAGTAAACAATGACTAATTTGGAAAGAATAATATAATGTCTTGTATACATGAATAACTTCTAAAAATAGAATTACCATGGAAATGAAAAATTAAGGAAATAATTCAGAAACATGTAAATGGAATAGCTACCTCACTACATCAGAGAAAATGTGACATACAAGGAAGACGTGATATCAAACTTAATCAGCAAAAAGTGGCTGGGAGGGTGAGTCAAGGGCACCTACATAGGAAGTATAAGGTCCTGAGTTTAACTGCAAGTATGATGAAAATAGTTCTCTTCTTCTTTTAATATTAACATCATTCGTGTTGTGAAATGTTTTTTGACATGGGGTTTCCTTGTAGTTTCATAATTACCTTTGTATAAACTTTAGAAGTACTGGCCATATTGGCATAGAAAACTGTGGCCACTTGATTGTCTCTGCCTTTGTTATGACTGAAGTGTCCTCGAAATTCTGTTTTCCAAGTGATGTGTATAACCACTGCATTCAACAGCCACTTGAAAATACTCCTGTAATTTTGCGTATCCACATTTAGTACAGTTAACATATAGTAGTAACCCGATGTTTGATATGTGCACTAGGTATTTTTTCATTTATAAGGTTCCCACAGCATTTTTAATTGATGCCGGACTCCAGAAAATAGAAACTGCCAGTTTCTTACCTTTACATATAATCTAGTGGTTCACTTCCAAAAGCACAACTTATGTGACAACTCTGCAAAATGAGTTAAGTTGCCAGTTTCATAAAAGTCCTCATTTGCCTTGCTAAGAATTGACAAGCTAAAAACAAGCTGTTACCCATCATTTTTAGAAACGGACAAATCTGAATATAGTAGTCTGTTCAAATGAACGGAAATGAACAGATATCGGTTTGTAGTGTATTTACGTGGGTATTTTCGATTTCAAAAAAGCCTCTCTTCCAAATAGAGTTACTAATAAATAACCATTAGATAATAAGACATCTCCATATCTTACTACTACCAGAAAAATGTAAAAGATTGCCTTTAATCTGCCAGGAATAAACAGGTCAATTGTTGGTAACAAGACTCATAGATACTCTCATAATATCAAATGTTCGAGTATTATATAAACTTCCAAGCAGAAGTAAAACGAAGGATTTAGTTCAATTTGTAGGCAAAAAGAAATTTTTATTAAATAGTTTTCCTTTCTTACTGATTACCATTTCAAAGGATATTTTACTCTGAGAACAACACCTTAAGAAATAAAAGTGCATTTTGCTTTCAAATATGGACTTTCACACTATTAATAAAGAACATGTGGATATGAAATAAATTAGTAAAATAGAATTTAATAGAAAAATACAGGTAACGAGGACTCAAGACATATCCAGAGAATGTGATATGACGTGACTTTAGTAAGAAGGACGCACTTCAAAGAAGACATACCAGTAAGAAAGTAACTCTCAGGAACTGGGTAAATTTGACGATATTGACTAGATTTTAGAAAGGAAGTGACACACGTTAGAATGCATAAAGAAAAACCTCAGTGTCACATGTCTGAATGATTATTAACAAATACGCCATAATTAGGTGTCATATACCCATTTATCTGCAAGAAAATGAGGTAATTAAAATTCAATCAACATTTTATAGCAAAGCATAAGTAGAGACATTAACATTTCAGCCGTCATATCCATGCTTGCTTATATGAAAAGAACCAAGAAATAGTAATATTTCAGCAAATTGTGGAACGCAGAAGGAAGTCCCTAAAATTGAGGACATTTTGCAGGCTTCGATATAATCTCAATGTTCACCTAAACGGGGATAGAAAAGTACAGGCAAAAAGAAGAAAATGCCTTCCGATATTAAGTTACACAATTTGTAAAATATTTAGTAATGAGCATGGAGAACTGTGCATGAGAGTGGTGAGGTAATAACCATTAAAGATAGATTGCCAATACAGATCATCTTTAAGAAGCTGCATATTGAAATCACCATTTAGAAATGAGCATAAACATGACTGCAAAGTATGTCAAAATTTATGTGTGCCCCGTATATTTTAATTGTTCCGAATTAACTCTGACCGCCATACAAGTATAAAGTGAGTGATGAATAATGGATTACATTGGAAAGGAAGACTGTTGGAGTGCTTTTTCTTCGGTGTTAACGAATCTGTATATGAGAATTCCTAACAGAACATTGAAGCATGAAAAATTTTATGATGTCACAATGGGAAAGAATTTTAAAGTGCTCACAGATTGCCTGCAACAGAAGTGAGAAATTTAACTAAGTAAGGATTTTCAAGAAAGGACATAGAAATTTGAAACATATCACGCTACACTCCAATATTTAGGAAAAATATATAGATAACAAAAATGAAATTAAAAAATAAATACATAGTATAAAATAAATGTTCACGTAGGTGACCCATAAATACGCATCAATGTATACATTAGATAAAAGGGAAAACTTCATCGTTTTTTTTTACGAAGCAAGAAAATAAACTAATCACACATTTTTATAAATACTACAACAAAATCACAAAAATTTGGAAAAACTATGAGACAATACAAATTTAGAACTCACGCTCCACATCTATGTCAATACAGATACATGCTCCAAATTATTTCCAAATCCAGGATAATCACAAAATTACAACGGAATTTTGAAAAGGAAATAAGGAATAATTTGGGGAAAAACTGTTGAAGTTGTTTGGGCTGGCTCTTCTGAACTGTGTACCTGGTAGGTAAACAAGACAAAAGAGAACTCAAATATTTTCTGGTATCACAATGACAACTTTTTAAATTTGAGAGCAAGGAGGGTAAATTGCCAAAGAGAAATATTGAATCGAACCTAAATGACAAAAATAATCCTGCAGATAGCAATCATACTAGTTGGAAATATTGTATTGGAATTTCCAAGTTGTAAATAAGGAAAACTCTAAAAAAACCATGAAACATGGAAAAAAGTAAGGTAAAGGTGAAAATACGTCAAATATATCAGTGAAACTTAGCCAAATGAAACTGAGTAAAATGTAAAAACTTTAAGGGGTATTCTTACATCACAAGGAGAAAGACACCCAAGGGAGCCAATTACCACAATGAGCCCAGACTAGGATATTAATCATTAATACAAATCATTAAGGTATGCATACTCATATCTGGATGTAAAATATACTGTGATAGAAAAGACTAAAACTCATTTGGAAGGATCATGTTTAGGGTGACACATAGTTAAGACAAACTGCTGTTCAAGAAATAACGTTTGATTGAACAAAACAATTAAGAACACCAGAAGACACTATACAGATATGCCGGCAAATACCAGAATGATTATAAATGAAAGATGCCAATCCCTCTGTAATCTATTGACCTATATCTACTAAATGAACATACATTCCATAGCTACCAAGAAAATGGAAACAATCTTACCTAGAATTTAAAGAATTACAAACCCTTCCTATTCAACATTGTCCTTAGGATGATGAACAGGAAAATGCAGAATTTTGTTGAAGTTGCCCACCACAATGAAAGCTGAATGGATGGACACATATTTCCCTGACCAGATTAGCCTAGAAAAGATAAGAAAATCTTCCACATATTAGAGATTTGACCTAGGAGATATTTATATAGAAATAGGTATGTAGATATATACAATAATTGAATATATGTGCATATAGATATACAAAATATAATGAAATACATAGAGAGAAATATTTTTTATAATGAAAAGGATATTGTGAACGCAGAAGTAAACAATGACTAATTTGGAAAGAATAATATAATGTCTTGTATACATGAATAACTTCTAAAAATAGAATTACCATGGAAATGAAAAATTAAGGAAATAATTCAGAAACATGTAAATGGAATAGCTACCTCACTACACCACAGAAAATGTGACATACAAGGAAGACGTGATATCAACCTTAATCAGCAAAAAGTGGCTGGGAGGGTGAGTCAAGGGCACCTACATAGGAAGTATAAGGTCCTGAGTTTAACTGCAAGTATGATGAAAATAGTTCTCTTCTTCTTTTAATATTAACATCATTCGTGTTGTGAAATGTTTTTTGACATGGGGTTTCCTTGTAGTTTCATAATTACCTTTGTATAAACTTTAGAAGTACTGGCAATATTGGCATAGAAAACTGTGGCCACTTGATTGTCTCTGCCTTTGTTATGACTGAAGTGTCCTCGAAATTCTGTTTTCCAAGTGATGTGTATAACCACTGCATTCAACAGCCACTTGAAAATACTCCTGTAATTTTGCGTATCCACATTTAGTACAGTTAACATATAGTAGTAACCCGATGTTTCATATGTGCACTAGGTATTTTTTCATTTTTAAGGTTCCCACAGCATTTTTAATTGATGCTGGACTCCAGAAAATAGAAACTGCCAGTTTCTTACCTTTACATATAATCTAGTGGTTCACTTCCAAAAGCACAACTTATGTGACAACTCTGCAAAATGAGTTAAGTTGCCAGTTTCATAAAAGTCCTCATTTGCCTTCCTAAGAATTGACAAGCTAAAAACAAGCTGTTACCCATCATTTTTAGAAACGGACAAATCTGAATATAGTAGTCTGTTCAAATGAACTGAAATGAACAGATATCGGTTTGTAGTGTATTTACGTGGGTTTTTACGATTTCAAAAAAGCCTCTCTTCCAAATAGAGTTACTAATAAATAACCATTAGATAATAAGACATCTCCATATCTTACTACTACCAGAAAAATGTAAAAGATTGCCTTTAATCTGCCAGGAATAAACAGGTCAATTGTTGGTAACAAGACTCATAGATACTCTCATAATATCAAATGTTCGAGTATTATCTAAACTTCCAAGCAGAAGTAAAATGAAGGATTTAGTTCAATTTGTAGGCAAAAAGAAATTTTTATTAAACAGTTTTTGTTTCTTACTGATTACCACTTCAAAGGATATTTTACTCTTAGAACAACACCTTAAGAAATAAAAGTGCATTTTGCTTTCAAATATGGACTTTCACACTATTAATAAAGAACATGTGGATATGAAATAAATTAGTAAAATAGAAATTAATAGAAAAATACAGCTAACGAGGACTCAAGACATATCCAGAGAATGTGATATGACGTGACTTTAGTAAGAAGGACGCACTTCAAAGAAGACATAATAGTAAGAAAGTAATTCTCAGGAACTGGGTAAATTTGACGATATTGACTAGATTTTAGAAAGGAAGTGACACACGTTAGAATGCATAAAAAAAACCCTCAGTGTCACATGTCTGAATGATTATTAACAAATATGCCATAATTAGGTGTCATATACCCATTTATCTGCAAGAAAATGAGGTAATTAAAATTCAATCAACATTTTATAGCAAAGCATAAGTAGAGACATTAACATTTCAGCCGTCATATCCATGCTTGCTTATATGAAAAGAACCAAGAAATAGTAATATTTCAGCAAATTGTGGAACGCAGAAGGAAGTCCCTAAAATTGAGGACATTTTGCAGGCTTCGATATAATCTCAATGTTCACCTAAACGGGGATAGAAAAATACAGGCAAAAAGAAGAAAATGCCTTCCGATATTAAGTTACACAATTTGTAGAATATTTAGTAATGAGCATGGAGAACTGTGCATGAGAGTGGTGAGGTAATAACCATTAAAGGTAGATTGCCAATACAGATCATCTTTAAGAAGCTGCATATTGAAATCACCATTTAGAAATGAGCATAAACATGACTGCAAAGTATGTCAAAATTCATGTGTGCCCCGTATATTTTAATTGTTCCGAATTAACTCTGACCGCCATACAAGTATAAAGTGAGTGATGAATAATGGATTACATTGGAAAGGAAGACTGTTGGAGTGCTTTTTCTTCGGTGTTAACGAATCTGTATATGAGAATTCCTAACACAACATTGAAGCATGAAAAATTTTATGATGTCACAATGGGAAAGAATTTTAAAGTGCTCACAGATTGCCTGCAACAGAAGTGAGAAATTTAACTAAGTAAGGATTTTCAAGAAAGGACATAGAAATTTGAAACATATCACGCTACACTCCAATATTTAGGAAAAATATATAGATAACAAAAATGAAATTAAAAAATAAATACATAGTATAAAATAAATGTTCACGTAGGTGACCCATAAATACGCATCAATGTATACATTAGATAAAAGGGAAAACTTCATCGTTTTTTTTTACGAAGCAAGAAAATAAACTAATCACACATTTTTATAAATACTACAACAAAATCACAAAAATTTGGAAAAACTATGAGACAATACAAATTTAGAACTCACGCTCCACATCTATGTCAATACAGATACATGCTCCAAATTATTTCCAAATCCAGGATAATCACAAAATTACAACGGAATTTTGAAAAGGAAATAAGGAATAATTTGGGGAAAAACTGTTGAAGTTGTTTGGGCTGGCTCTTCTGAACTGTGTACCTGGTAGGTAAACAAGACAAAAGAGAACTCAAATATTTTCTGGTATCACAATGACAACTTTTTAAATTTGAGAGCAAGGAGGGTAAATTGCCAAAGAGAAATATTGAATCGAACCTAAATGACAAAAATAATCCTGCAGATAGCAATCATACTAGTTGGAAATATTGTATTGGAATTTCCAAGTTGTAAATAAGGAAAACTCTAAAAAAACCATGAAACATGGAAAAAAGTAAGGTAAAGGTGAAAATACGTCAAATATATCAGTGAAACTTAGCCAAATGAAACTGAGTAAAATGTAAAAACTTTAAGGGGTATTCTTACATCACAAGGAGAAAGACACCCAAGGGAGCCAATTACCACAATGAGCCCAGACTAGGATATTAATCATTAATACAAATCATTAAGGTATGCATACTCATATCTGGATGTAAAATATACTGTGATAGAAAAGACTAAAACTCATTTGGAAGGATCATGTTTAGGGTGACACATAGTTAAGACAAACTGCTGTTCAAGAAATAACGTTTGATTGAACAAAACAAGGAAGAACACCAGAAGACACTATACAGATATGCCGGCAAATACCAGAATGATTATAAATGAAAGATGCCAATCCCTCTGTAATCTATTGACCTATATCTACTAAATGAACATACATTCCATAACTACCAAGAAAATGGAAACAATCTTACCTAGAATTTAAAGAATTACAAACCCTTCCTATTCAACATTGTCCTTAGGATGATGAACAGGAAAATGCAGAATTTTGTTGAAGTTGCCCACCACAATGAAAGCTGAATGGATGGACACATATTTCCCTGACCAGATTAGCCTAGAAAAGATAAGAAAATCTTCCACATATTAGAGATTTGACCTAGGAGATATTTATATAGAAATAGGTATGTAGATATATACAATAATTGAATATATGTGCATATAGATATACAAAATATAATGAAATACATAGAGAGAAATATTTTTTATAATGAAAAGGATATTGTGAACGCAGAAGTAAACAATGACTAATTTGGAAAGAATAATATAATGTCTTGTATACATGAATAACTTCTAAAAATAGAATTACCATGGAAATGAAAAATTAAGGAAATAATTCAGAAACATGTAAATGGAATAGCTACCTCACTACATCACAGAAAATGTGACATACAAGGAAGACGTGATATCAACCTTAATCAGCAAAAAGTGGCTGGGAGGGTGAGTCAAGGGCACCTACATAGGAAGTATAAGGTCCTGAGTTTAACTGCAAGTATGATGAAAATAGTTCTCTTCTTCTTTTAATATTAACATCATTCGTGTTGTGAAATGTTTTTTGACATGGGGTTTCCTTGTAGTTTCATAATTACCTTTGTATAAACTTTAGAAGTACTGGCCATATTGGCATAGAAAACTGTGGCCACTTGATTGTCTCTGCCTTTGTTATGACTGAAGTGTCCTCGAAATTCTGTTTTCCAAGTGATGTGTATAACCACTGCATTCAACAGCCACTTGAAAATACTCCTGTAATTTTGCGTATCCACATTTAGTACAGTTAACATATAGTAGTAACCCGATGTTTCATATGTGCACTAGGTATTTTTTCATTTTTAAGGTTCCCACAGCATTTTTAATTGATGCTGGACTCCAGAAAATAGAAACTGCCAGTTTCTTACCTTTACATATAATCTAGTGGTTCACTTCCAAAAGCACAACTTATGTGACAACTCTGCAAAATGAGTTAAGTTGCTAGTTTCATAAAAGTCCTCATTTGCCTTCCTAAGAATTGACAAGCTAAAAACAAGCTGTTACCCATCATTTTTAGAAACGGACAAATCTGAATATAGTAGTCTGTTCAAATGAACGGAAATGAACAGATATCGGTTTGTAGTGTATTTACGTGGGTTTTTTCGATTTCAAAAAAGCCTCTCTTCCAAATAGAGTTACTAATAAATAACCATTAGATAATAAGACATCTCCATATCTTACTACTACCAGAAAAATGTAAAAGATTGCCTTTAATCTGCCAGGAATAAACAGGTCAATTGTTGGTAACAAGACTCATAGATACTCTCATAATATCAAATGTTCGAGTATTATCTAAACTTCCAAGCAGAAGTAAAATGAAGGATTTAGTTCAATTTGTAGGCAAAAAGAAATTTTTATTAAACAGTTTTTGTTTCTTACTGATTACCACTTCAAAGGATATTTTACTCTTAGAACAACACCTTAAGAAATAAAAGTGCATTTTGCTTTCAAATATGGACTTTCACACTATTAATAAAGAACATGTGGATATGAAATAAATTAGTAAAATAGAAATTAATAGAAAAATACAGCTAACGAGGACTCAAGACATATCCAGAGAATGTGATATGACGTGACTTTAGTAAGAAGGACGCACTTCAAAGAAGACATACCAGTAAGAAAGTAATTCTCAGGAACTGGGTAAATTTGACGATATTGACTAGATTTTAGAAAGGAAGTGACACACGTTAGAATGCATAAAAAAAACCCTCAGTGTCACATGTCTGAATGATTATTAACAAATATGCCATAATTAGGTGTCATATACCCATTTATCTGCAAGAAAATGAGGTAATTAAAATTCAATCAACATTTTATAGCAAAGCATAAGTAGAGACATTAACATTTCAGCCGTCATATCCATGCTTGCTTATATGAAAAGAACCAAGAAATAGTAATATTTCAGCAAATTGTGGAACGCAGAAGGAAGTCCCTAAAATTGAGGACATTTTGCAGGCTTCGATATAATCTCAATGTTCACCTAAACGGGGATAGAAAAATACAGGCAAAAAGAAGAAAATGCCTTCCGATATTAAGTTACACAATTTGTAGAATATTTAGTAATGAGCATGGAGAACTGTGCATGAGAGTGGTGAGGTAATAACCATTAAAGGTAGATTGCCAATACAGATCATCTTTAAGAAGCTGCATATTGAAATCACCATCTAGAAATGAGCATAAACATGACTGCAAAGTATGTCAAAATTTATGTGTGCCCCGTATATTTTAATTATTCCGAATTAACTCTGACCGCCATACAAGTATAAAGTGAGTGATGAATAATGGATTGCATTGGAAAGGAAGACTGTTGGAGTGCTTTTTCTTCGGTGTTAACGAATCTGTATATGAGAATTCCTAACAGAACATTGAAGCATGAAAAATTTTATGATGTCACAATGGGAAAGAATTTTAAAGTGCTCACAGATTGCCTGCAACAGAAGTGAGAAATTTAACTAAGTAAGGATTTTCAAGAAAGGACATAGAAATTTGAAACTTATCACGCTACACTCCAATATTTAGGAAAAATATATAGATAACAAAAATGAAATTAAAAAATAAATACATAGTATAAAATAAATGTTCACGTATGTGACCCATAAATACGCATCAATGTATACATTAGATAAAAGGGAAAACTTCATCGTTTTTTTTTACGAAGCAAGAAAATAAACTCATCACACATGTTTATAAATACTACAACAAAATCACAAAAATTTGGAAAAGCTATGAGACAATACAAATTTAGAACTCACGCTCCACATCTATGTCAATACAGATACATGCTCCAAATTATTTCCAAATCCAGGATAATCACAAAATTACCCCGGAATTTTGAAAAGGAAATAAGGAAGAATTTGGGGAAAAACTGTTGAAGTTGTTTGGGCTGGCTCTTCTGAACTGTGTACCTGGTAGGTAAACAAGACAAAAGAGAACTCAAATATTTTCTGGTATCACAATGACAACTTTTTAAATTTGAGAGCAAGGAGGGTAAATTGCCAAAGAGAAATATTGAATCGAACCTAAATGACAAAAATAATCCTGCAGATAGCAATCATACTAGTTGAAAATATTGTATTGGAATTTCCAAGTTGTAAATAAGGAAAACTCTAAAAAAACCATGAAATATGGAAAAAAGTAAGGTAAAGGTGAAAATACGTCAAATATATCAGTGAAACTTAGCCAAATGAAACTGAGTAAAATCTAAAAACTTTAAGGGGTATTCTTACATCACAAGGAGAAAGACACCCAAGGGAGCCAATTACCACAATGAGCCCAGACTAGGATATTAATCATTAATACAAATCATTAAGGTATGCATACTCATATCTGGATGTAAAATATACTGTGATAGAAAAGACTAAAACTCATTTGGAAGGATCATGTTTAGGGTGACACATAGTTAAGACAAACTGCTGTTCAAGAAATAACGTTTGATTGAACAAAACAAGGAAGAACACCAGAAGACACTATACAGATATGCCAGCAAATAACAGAATGATTATAAATGAAAGATGCCAATCCCTCTGTAATCTATTGACCTATATCTACTAAATGAACATACATTCCATAACTACCAAGAAAATGGAAGCAATCTTACCTAGAATTTAAAGAATTACAAACCCTTCCTATTCAACATTGTCCTTAGGATGATGAACAGGAAAATGCAGAATTTTGTTGAAGTTGCCCACCACAATGAAAGCTGCATGGATGGACACATATTTCCCTGACCAGATTAGCCTAGAAAAGATAAGAAAATCTTCCACATATTAGAGATTTGACCTAGGAGATATTTATATAGAAATAGGTATGTAGATATATACAATAATTGAATATATGTGCATATAGATATACAAAATATAATGAAATACATAGAGAGAAATATTTTTTATAATGAAAAGGATATTGTGAACGCAGAAGTAAACAATGACTAATTTGGAAAGAATAATATAATGTCTTGTATACATGAATAACTTCTAAAAATAGAATTACCATGGAAATGAAAAATTAAGGAAATAATTCAGAAACATGTAAATGGAATAGCTACCTCACTACATCACAGAAAATGTGACATACAAGGAAGACGTGATATCAACCTTAATCAGCAAAAAGTGGCTGGGAGGGTGAGTCAAGGGCACCTACATAGGAAGTATAAGGTCCTGAGTTTAACTGCAAGTATGATGAAAATAGTTCTCTTCTTCTTTTAATATTAACATCATTCGTGTTGTGAAATGTTTTTTGACATGGGGTTTCCTTGTAGTTTCATAATTACCTTTGTACAAACTTTAGAAGTACTGGCCATATTGGCATAGAAAACTGTGGCCACTTGGTTGTCTCTGCCTTTGTTATGACTGAAGTGTCCTCGAAATTCTGTTTTCCAAGTGATGAGTATAACCACTGCATTCAACACCCACTTGAAAATACTCCTGTAATTTTGCATATCCACATTTAGTACAGTTAACATATAGTAGTAACCCGATGTTTCATATGTGCACTAGGTATTTTTTCATTTTTAAGGGTCCCACAGCATTTTTAATTGATGCTGGACTCCAGAAAATAGAAACTGCCAGTTTCTTACCTTTACATATAATCTAGTGGTTCACTTCCAAAAGCACAACTTATGTGACAACTCTGCAAAATGAGTTAAGTTGCCAGTTTCATAAAAGTCCTCATTTGCCTTCCTAAGAATTGTCAAGCTAAAAACAAGCTGTTACCCATCATTTTTAGAAACGGACAAATCTGAATATAGTAGTCTGTTCAAATGAACGGAAATGAACAGATATCGGTTTGTAGTGTATTTACGTGGGTTTTTTCGATTTCAAAAAAGCCTCTCTTCCAAATAGAGTTACTAATAAATAACCATTAGATAATAAGACATCTCCATATCTTACTACTACCAGAAAAATGTAAAAGATTGCCTTTAATCTGCCAGGAATAAACAGGTCAATTGTTGGTAACAAGACTCATAGATACTCTCATAATATCAAATGTTCGAGTATTATATAAACTTCCAAGCAGAAGTAAAATGAAGGATTTAGTTCAATTTGTAGGCAAAAAGAAATTTTTATTAAACAGTTTTTGTTTCTTACTGATTACCACTTCAAAGGATATTTTACTCTTAGAACAACACCTTAAGAAATAAAACTGCATTTTGCTTTCAAATATGGACTTTCACACTATTAATAAAGAACATGTGGATATGAAATAAATTAGTAAAATAGAAATTAATAGAAAAATACAGCTAACGAGGACTCAAGACATATCCAGAGAATGTGATATGACGTGACTTTAGTAAGAAGGACGCACTTCAAAGAAGACATACCAGTAAGAAAGTAATTCTCAGGAACTGGGTAAATTTGACGATATTGACTAGATTTTAGAAAGGAAGTGACACACGTTAGAATGCATAAAAAAAACCCTCAGTGTCACATGTCTGAATGATTATTAACAAATACGCCATAATTAGGTGTCATATACCCATTTATCTGCAAGAAAATGAGGTAATTAAAATTCAATCAACATTTTATAGCAAAGCATAAGTAGAGACATTAACATTTCAGCCGTCATATCCATGCTTGCTTATATGAAAAGAACCAAGAAATAGTAATATTTCAGCAAATTGTGGAACGCAGAAGGAAGTCCCTAAAATTGAGGACATTTTGCAGGCTTCGATATAATCTCAATGTTCACCTAAACGGGGATAGAAAAGTACAGGCAAAAAGAAGAAAATGCCTTCCGATATTAAGTTACACAATTTGTAAAATATTTAGTAATGAGCATGGAGAACTGTGCATGAGAGTGGTGAGGTAATAACCATTAAAGGTAGATTGCCAATACAGATCATCTTTAAGAAGCTGCATATTGAAATCACCATCCAGAAATGAGCATAAACATGACTGCAAAGTATATCAAAATTTATGTGTGCCCCGTATATTTTAATTGTTCCGAATTAACTCTGACCGCCATACAAGTATAAAGTGAGTGATGAATAATGGATTGCATTGGAAAGGAAGACTGTTGGAGTGCTTTTTCTTCGGTGTTAACGAATCTGTATATGAGAATTCCTAACAGAACATTGAAGCATGAAAAATTTTATGATGTCACAATGGGAAAGAATTTTAAAGTGCTCACAGATGGCCTGCAACAGAAATGAGAAGTTTAACTAAGTAAGGATTTTCAAGAAAGGACATAGAAATTTGAAACTTATCACGCTACACTCCAATATTTAGGAAAAATATATAGATAACAAAAATGAAATTAAAAAATAAATACATAGTATAAAATAAATGTTCACGTATGTGACCCGTAAATACGCATCAATGTATACATTAGATAAAAGGGAAAACTTCATCGTTTTTTTTTACGAAGCAAGAAAATAAACTAATCACACATGTTTATAAATACTACAACAAAATCACAAAAATTTGGAAAAACTATGAGAAAATACAAATTTAGAACTCACGCTCCACATCTATGTCAATACAGATACATGCTCCAAATTATTTCCAAATCCAGGATAATCACAAAATTACCCCGGAATTTTGAAAAGGAAATAAGGAATAATTTGGGGAAAAACTGTTGAAGTTGTTTGGGCTGGCTCTTCTGAACTGTGTACCTGGTAGGTAAACAAGACAAAAGAGAACTCAAATATTTTCTGGTATCACAATGACAACTTTTTAAATTTGAGAGCAAGGAGGGTAAATTGCCAAAGAGAAATATTGAATCGAACCTAAATGACAAAAATAATCCTGCAGATAGCAATCATACTAGTTGGAAATATTGTATTGGAATTTCCAAGTTGTAAATAAGGAAAACTCTAAAAAAACCATGAAACATGGAAAAAAGTAAGGTAAAGGTGAAAATACGTCAAATATATCAGTGAAACTTAGCCAAATGAAACTGAGTAAAATCTAAAAACTTTAAGGGGTATTCTTACATCACAAGGAGAAAGACACCCAAGGGAGCCAATTACCACAATGAGCCCAGACTAGGATATTAATCATTAATACAAATCATTAAGGTATGCATACTCATATCTGGATGTAAAATATACTGTGATAGAAAAGACTAAAACTCATTTGGAAGGATCATGTTTAGGGTGACACATAGTTAAGACAAACTGCTGTTCAAGAAATAACGTTTGATTGAACAAAACAAGGAAGAACACCAGAAGACACTATACAGATATGCTGGCAAATACCAGAATGATTATAAATGAAAGATGCCAATCCCTCTGTAATCTATTGACCTATATCTACTAAATGAACATACATTCCATAACTACCAAGAAAATGGAAGCAATCTTACCTAGAATTTAAAGAATTACAAACCCTTCCTATTCAACATTGTCCTTAGGATGATGAACAGGAAAATGCAGAATTTTGTTGAAGTTGCCCACCACAATGAAAGCTGCATGGATGGACACATATTTCCCTGACCAGATTAGCCTAGAAAAGATAAGAAAATCTTCCACATATTAGAGATTTGACCTAGGAGATATTTATATAGAAATAGGTATGTAGATATATACAATAATTGAATATATGTGCATATAGATATACAAAATATAATGAAATACATAGAGAGAAATATTTTTTATAATGAAAAGGATATTGTGAACGCAGAAGTAAACAATGACTAATTTGGAAAGAATAATATAATGTCTTGTATACATGAATAACTTCTAAAAATAGAATTACCATGGAAATGAAAAATTAAGGAAATAATTCAGAAACATGTAAATGGAATAGCTACCTCACTACATCACAGAAAATGTGACATACAAGGAAGACGTGATATCAAACTTAATCAGCAAAAAGTGGCTGGGAGGGTGAGTCAAGGGCACCTACATAGGAAGTATAAGGTCCTGAGTTTAACTGCAATTATGATGAAAATAGTTCTCTTCTTCTTTTAATATTAACATCATTCGTGTTGTGAAATGTTTTTTGACATGGGGTTTCCTTGTAGTTTCATAATTACCTTTGTATAAACTTTAGAAGTACTGGCCATATTGGCATAGAAAACTGTGGCCACTTGATTGTCTCTGCCTTTGTTATGACTGAAGTGTCCTCGAAATTCTGTTTTCCAAGTGATGTGTATAACCACTGCATTCAACAGCCACTTGAAAATACTCCTGTAATTTTGCGTATCCACATTTAGTACAGTTAACATATAGTAGTAACCCGATGTTTCATATGTGCACTAGGTATTTTTTCATTTTTAAGGTTCCCACAGCATTTTTAATTGATGCTGGACTCCAGAAAATAGAAACTGCCAGTTTCTTACCTTTACATATAATCTAGTGGTTCACTTCCAAAAGCACAACTTATGTGACAACTCTGCAAAATGAGTTAAGTTGCCAGTTTCATAAAAGTCCTCATTTGCCTTCCTAAGAATTGTCAAGCTAAAAACAAGCTGTTACCCATCATTTTTAGAAACGGACAAATCTGAATATAGTAGTCTGTTCAAATGAACGGAAATGAACAGATATCGGTTTGTAGTGTATTTACGTGGGTTTTTACGATTTCAAAAAAGCCTCTCTTCCAAATAGAGTTACTAATAAATAACCATTAGATAATAAGACATCTCCATATCTTACTACTACCAGAAAAATGTAAAAGATTGCCTTTAATCTGCCAGGAATAAACAGGTCAATTGTTGGTAACAAGACTCATAGATACTCTCATAATATCAAATGTTCGAGTATTATCTAAACTTCCAAGCAGAAGTAAAATGAAGGATTTAGTTCAATTTGTAGGCAAAAAGAAATTTTTATTAAACAGTTTTTGTTTCTTACTGATTACCACTTCAAAGGATATTTTACTCTTAGAACAACACCTTAAGAAATAAAAGTGCATTTTGCTTTCAAATATGGACTTTCACACTATTAATAAAGAACATGTGGATATGAAATAAATTAGTAAAATAGAAATTAATAGAAAAATACAGCTAACGAGGACTCAAGACATATCCAGAGAATGTGATATGACGTGACTTTAGTAAGAAGGACGCACTTCAAAGAAGACATACCAGTAAGAAAGTAATTCTCAGGAACTGGGTAAATTTGACGATATTGACTAGATTTTAGAAAGGAAGTGACACACGTTAGAATGCATAAAAAAAACCCTCAGTGTCACATGTCTGAATGATTATTAACAAATACGCCATAATTAGGTGTCATATACCCATTTATCTGCAAGAAAATGAGGTAATTAAAATTCAATCAACATTTTATAGCAAAGCATAAGTAGAGACATTAACATTTCAGCCGTCATATCCATGCTTGCTTATATGAAAAGAACCAAGAAATAGTAATATTTCAGCAAATTGTGGAACGCAGAAGGAAGTCCCTAAAATTGAGGACATTTTGCAGGCTTCGATATAATCTCAATGTTCACCTAAACGGGGATAGAAAAGTACAGGCAAAAAGAAGAAAATGCCTTCCGATATTAAGTTACACAATTTGTAAAATATTTAGTAATGAGCATGGAGAACTGTGCATGAGAGTGGTGAGGTAATAACCATTAAAGGTAGATTGCCAATACAGATCATCTTTAAGAAGCTGCATATTGAAATCACCATCTAGAAATGAGCATAAACATGACTGCAAAGTATGTCAAAATTTATGTGTGCCCCGTATATTTTAATTGTTCCGAATTAACTCTGACCGCCATACAAGTATAAAGTGAGTGATGAATAATGGATTGCATTGGAAAGGAAGACTGTTGGAGTGCTTTTTCTTTGGTGTTAACGAATCTGTATATGAGAATTCCTAACAGAACATTGAAGCATGAAAAATTTTATGATGTCACAATGGGAAAGAATTTTAAAGTGCTCACAGATTGCCTGCAACAGAAGTGAGAAATTTAACTAAGTAAGGATTTTCAAGAAAGGACATAGAAATTTGAAACTTATCACGCTACACTCCAATATTTAGGAAAAATATATAGATAACAAAAATGAAATTAAAAAATAAATACATAGTATAAAATAAATGTTCACGTATGTGACCCATAAATACGCATCAATGTATACATTAGATAAAAGGGAAAACTTCATCGTTTTTTTTTACGAAGCAAGAAAATAAACTCATCACACGTGTTTATAAATACTACAACAAAATCACAAAAATTTGGAAAAGCTATGAGACAATACAAATTTAGAACTCACGCTCCACATCTATGTCAATACAGATACATGCTCCAAATTATTTCCAAATCCAGGATAATCACAAAATTACCCCGGAATTTTGAAAAGGAAATAAGGAATAATTTGGGGAAAAACTGTTGAAGTTGTTTGGGCTGGCTCTTCTGAACTGTGTACCTGGTAGGTAAACAAGACAAAAGAGAACTCAAATATTTTCTGGTATCACAATGACAACTTTTTAAATTTGAGAGCAAGGAGGGTAAATTGCCAAAGAGAAATATTGAATCGAACCTAAATGACAAAAATAATCCTGCAGATAGCAATCATAGTAGTTGGAAATATTGTATTGGAATTTCCAAATTGTAAATAAGGAAAACTCTAAAAAAACCATGAAACATGGAAAAAAGTAAGGTAAAGGTGAAAATACGTCAAATATATCAGTGAAACTTAGCCAAATGAAACTGAGTAAAATCTAAAAACTTTAAGGGGTATTCTTACATCACAAGGAGAAAGACACCCAAGGGAGCCAATTACCACAATGAGCCCAGACTAGGATATTAATCATTAATACAAATCATTAAGGTATGCATACTCATATCTGGATGTAAAATATACTGTGATAGAAAAGACTAAAACTCATTTGGAAGGATCATGTTTAGGGTGACACATAGTTAAGACAAACTGCTGTTCAAGAAATAACGTTTGATTGAACAAAACAAGGAAGAACACCAGAAGACACTATACAGATATGCCGGCAAATACCAGAATGATTATAAATGAAAGATGCCAATCCCTCTGTAATCTATTGACCTATATCTACTAAATGAACATACATTCCATAACTACCAAGAAAATGGAAGCAATCTTACCTAGAATTTAAAGAATTACAAACCCTTCCTATTCAACATTGTCCTTAGGATGATGAACAGGAAAATGCAGAATTTTGTTGAAGTTGCCCACCACAATGAAAGCTGCATGGATGGACACATATTTCCCTGACCAGATTAGCCTAGAAAAGATAAGAAAATCTTCCACATATTAGAGATTTGACCTAGGAGATATTTATATAGAAATAGGTATGTAGATATATACAATAATTGAATATATGTGCATATAGATATACAAAATATAATGAAATACATAGAGAGAAATATTTTTTATAATGAAAAGGATATTGTGAACGCAGAAGTAAACAATGACTAATTTGGAAAGAATAATATAATGTCTTGTATACATGAATAACTTCTAAAAATAGAATTACCATGGAAATGAAAAATTAAGGAAATAATTCAGAAACATGTAAATGGAATAGCTACCTCACTACATCACAGAAAATGTGACATACAAGGAAGACGTGATATCAACCTTAATCAGCAAAAAGTGGCTGGGAGGGTGAGTCAAGGGCACCTACATAGGAAGTATAAGGTCCTGAGTTTAACTGCAATTATGATGAAAATAGTTCTCTTCTTCTTTTAATATTAACATCATTCGTGTTGTGAAATGTTTTTTGACATGGGGTTTCCTTGTAGTTTCATAATTACCTTTGTATAAACTTTAGAAGTACTGGCCATATTGGCATAGAAAACTGTGGCCACTTGATTGTCTCTGCCTTTGTTATGACTGAAGTGTCCTCGAAATTCTGTTTTCCAAGTGATGTGTATAACCACTGCATTCAACAGCCACTTGAAAATACTCCTGTAATTTTGCGTATCCACATTTAGTACAGTTAACATATAGTAGTAACCCGATGTTTCATATGTGCACTAGGTATTTTTTCATTTTTAAGGTTCCCACAGCATTTTTAATTGATGCTGGACTCCAGAAAATAGAAACTGCCAGTTTCTTACCTTTACATATAATCTAGTGGTTCACTTCCAAAAGCACAACTTATGTGACAACTCTGCAAAATGAGTTAAGTTGCCAGTTTCATAAAAGTCCTCATTTGCCTTCCTAAGAATTGTCAAGCTAAAAACAAGCTGTTACCCATCATTTTTAGAAACGGACAAATCTGAATATAGTAGTCTGTTCAAATGAACGGAAATGAACAGATATCGGTTTGTAGTGTATTTACGTGGGTTTTTACGATTTCAAAAAAGCCTCTCTTCCAAATAGAGTTACTAATAAATAACCATTAGATAATAAGACATCTCCATATCTTACTACTACCAGAAAAATGTAAAAGATTGCCTTTAATCTGCCAGGAATAAACAGGTCAATTGTTGGTAACAAGACTCATAGATACTCTCATAATATCAAATGTTCGAGTATTATCTAAACTTCCAAGCAGAAGTAAAATGAAGGATTTAGTTCAATTTGTAGGCAAAAAGAAATTTTTATTAAACAGTTTTTGTTTCTTACTGATTACCACTTCAAAGGATATTTTACTCTTAGAACAACACCTTAAGAAATAAAAGTGCATTTTGCTTTCAAATATGGACTTTCACACTATTAATAAAGAACATGTGGATATGAAATAAATTAGTAAAATAGAAATTAATAGAAAAATACAGCTAACGAGGACTCAAGACATATCCAGAGAATGTGATATGACGTGACTTTAGTAAGAAGGACGCACTTCAAAGAAGACATACCAGTAAGAAAGTAATTCTCAGGAACTGGGTAAATTTGACGATATTGACTAGATTTTAGAAAGGAAGTGACACACGTTAGAATGCATAAAAAAAACCCTCAGTGTCACATGTCTGAATGATTATTAACAAATACGCCATAATTAGGTGTCATATACCCATTTATCTGCAAGAAAATGAGGTAATTAAAATTCAATCAACATTTTATAGCAAAGCATAAGTAGAGACATTAACATTTCAGCCGTCATATCCATGCTTGCTTATATGAAAAGAACCAAGAAATAGTAATATTTCAGCAAATTGTGGAACGCAGAAGGAAGTCCCTAAAATTGAGGACATTTTGCAGGCTTCGATATAATCTCAATGTTCACCTAAACGGGGATAGAAAAGTACAGGCAAAAAGAAGAAAATGCCTTCCGATATTAAGTTACACAATTTGTAAAATATTTAGTAATGAGCATGGAGAACTGTGCATGAGAGTGGTGAGGTAATAACCATTAAAGGTAGATTGCCAATACAGATCATCTTTAAGAAGCTGCATATTGAAATCACCATCTAGAAATGAGCATAAACATGACTGCAAAGTATGTCAAAATTTATGTGTGCCCCGTATATTTTAATTGTTCCGAATTAACTCTGACCGCCATACAAGTATAAAGTGAGTGATGAATAATGGATTGCATTGGAAAGGAAGACTGTTGGAGTGCTTTTTCTTTGGTGTTAACGAATCTGTATATGAGAATTCCTAACAGAACATTGAAGCATGAAAAATTTTATGATGTCACAATGGGAAAGAATTTTAAAGTGCTCACAGATTGCCTGCAACAGAAGTGAGAAATTTAACTAAGTAAGGATTTTCAAGAAAGGACATAGAAATTTGAAACTTATCACGCTACACTCCAATATTTAGGAAAAATATATAGATAACAAAAATGAAATTAAAAAATAAATACATAGTATAAAATAAATGTTCACGTATGTGACCCATAAATACGCATCAATGTATACATTAGATAAAAGGGAAAACTTCATCGTTTTTTTTTACGAAGCAAGAAAATAAACTCATCACACGTGTTTATAAATACTACAACAAAATCACAAAAATTTGGAAAAGCTATGAGACAATACAAATTTAGAACTCACGCTCCACATCTATGTCAATACAGATACATGCTCCAAATTATTTCCAAATCCAGGATAATCACAAAATTACCCCGGAATTTTGAAAAGGAAATAAGGAATAATTTGGGGAAAAACTGTTGAAGTTGTTTGGGCTGGCTCTTCTGAACTGTGTACCTGGTAGGTAAACAAGACAAAAGAGAACTCAAATATTTTCTGGTATCACAATGACAACTTTTTAAATTTGAGAGCAAGGAGGGTAAATTGCCAAAGAGAAATATTGAATCGAACCTAAATGACAAAAATAATCCTGCAGATAGCAATCATAGTAGTTGGAAATATTGTATTGGAATTTCCAAATTGTAAATAAGGAAAACTCTAAAAAAACCATGAAACATGGAAAAAAGTAAGGTAAAGGTGAAAATACGTCAAATATATCAGTGAAACTTAGCCAAATGAAACTGAGTAAAATCTAAAAACTTTAAGGGGTATTCTTACATCACAAGGAGAAAGACACCCAAGGGAGCCAATTACCACAATGAGCCCAGACTAGGATATTAATCATTAATACAAATCATTAAGGTATGCATACTCATATCTGGATGTAAAATATACTGTGATAGAAAAGACTAAAACTCATTTGGAAGGATCATGTTTAGGGTGACACATAGTTAAGACAAACTGCTGTTCAAGAAATAACGTTTGATTGAACAAAACAAGGAAGAACACCAGAAGACACTATACAGATATGCCGGCAAATACCAGAATGATTATAAATGAAAGATGCCAATCCCTCTGTAATCTATTGACCTATATCTACTAAATGAACATACATTCCATAACTACCAAGAAAATGGAAGCAATCTTACCTAGAATTTAAAGAATTACAAACCCTTCCTATTCAACATTGTCCTTAGGATGATGAACAGGAAAATGCAGAATTTTGTTGAAGTTGCCCACCACAATGAAAGCTGCATGGATGGACACATATTTCCCTGACCAGATTAGCCTAGAAAAGATAAGAAAATCTTCCACATATTAGAGATTTGACCTAGGAGATATTTATATAGAAATAGGTATGTAGATATATACAATAATTGAATATATGTGCATATAGATATACAAAATATAATGAAATACATAGAGAGAAATATTTTTTATAATGAAAAGGATATTGTGAACGCAGAAGTAAACAATGACTAATTTGGAAAGAATAATATAATGTCTTGTATACATGAATAACTTCTAAAAATAGAATTACCATGGAAATGAAAAATTAAGGAAATAATTCAGAAACATGTAAATGGAATAGCTACCTCACTACATCACAGAAAATGTGACATACAAGGAAGACGTGATATCAACCTTAATCAGCAAAAAGTGGCTGGGAGGGTGAGTCAAGGGCACCTACATAGGAAGTATAAGGTCCTGAGTTTAACTGCAAGTATGATGAAAATAGTTTTCTTCTTCTTTTAATATTAACATCATTCGTGTTGTGAAATGTTTTTTGACATGGGGTTTCCTTGTAGTTTCATAATTACCTTTGTACAAACTTTAGAAGTACTGGCCATATTGGCATAGAAAACTGTGGCCACTTGATTGTCTCTGCCTTTGTTATGACTGAAGTGTCCTCGAAATTCTGTTTTCCAAGTGATGAGTATAACCACTGCATTCAACACCCACTTGAAAATACTCCTGTAATTTTGCGTATCCACATTTAGTACAGTTAACATATAGTAGTAACCCGATGTTTCATATGTGCACTAGGTATTTTTTCATTTTTAAGAGTCCCACAGCATTTTTAATTGATGCTGGACTCCAGAAAATAGAAACTGCCAGTTTCTTACCTTTACATATAATCTAGTGGTTCACTTCCAAAAGCACAACTTATGTGACAACTCTGCAAAATGAGTTAAGTTGCCAGTTTCATAAAAGTCCTCATTTGCCTTCCTAAGAATTGTCAAGCTAAAAACAAGCTGTTACCCATCATTTTTAGAAACGGACAAATCTGAATATAGTAGTCTGTTCAAATGAACGGAAATGAACAGATATCGGTTTGTAGTGTATTTACGTGGGTTTTTTCGATTTCAAAAAAGCCTCTCTTCCAAATAGAGTTACTAATAAATAACCATTAGATAATAAGACATCTCCATATCTTACTACTACCAGAAAAATGTAAAAGATTGCCTTTAATCTGCCAGGAATAAACAGGTCAATTGTTGGTAACAAGACTCATAGATACTCTCATAATATCAAATGTTCGAGTATTATATAAACTTCCAAGCAGAAGTAAAATGAAGGATTTAGTTCAATTTGTAGGCAAAAAGAAATTTTTATTAAACAGTTTTTGTTTCTTACTGATTACCACTTCAAAGGATATTTTACTCTTAGAACAACACCTTAAGAAATAAAACTGCATTTTGCTTTCAAATATGGACTTTCACACTATTAATAAAGAACATGTGGATATGAAATAAATTAGTAAAATAGAAATTAATAGAAAAATACAGCTAACGAGGACTCAAGACATATCCAGAGAATGTGATATGACGTGACTTTAGTAAGAAGGACGCACTTCAAAGAAGACATACCAGTAAGAAAGTAATTCTCAGGAACTGGGTAAATTTGACGATATTGACTAGATTTTAGAAAGGAAGTGACACACGTTAGAATGCATAAAAAAAACCCTCAGTGTCACATGTCTGAATGATTATTAACAAATACGCCATAATTAATTGTCATATACCCATTTATCTGCAAGAAAATGAGGTAATTAAAATTCAATCAACATTTTATAGCAAAGCATAAGTAGAGACATTAACATTTCATCCGTCATATCCATGCTTGCTTATATGAAAAGAACCAAGAAATAGTAATATTTCAGCAAATTGTGGAACGCAGAAGGAAGTCCCTAAAATTGAGGACATTTTGCAGGCTTCGATATAATCTCAATGTTCACCTAAACGGGGATAGAAAAGTACAGGCAAAAAGAAGAAAATGCCTTCCGATATTAAGTTACACAATTTGTAAAATATTTAGTAATGAGCATGGAGAACTGTGCATGAGAGTGGTGAGGTAATAACCATTAAAGGTAGATTGCCAATACAGATCATCTTTAAGAAGCTGCATATTGAAATCACCATCTAGAAATGAGCATAAACATGACTGCAAAGTATGTCAAAATTTATGTGTGCCCCGTATATTTTAATTGTTCCGAATTAACTCTGACCGCCATACAAGTATAAAGTGAGTGATGAATAATGGATGGCATTGGAAAGGAAGACTGTTGGAGTGCTTTTTCTTCGGTGTTAACGAATCTGTATATGAGAATTCCTAACAGAACATTGAAGCATGAAAAATTTTATGATGTCACAATGGGAAAGAATTTTAAAGTGCTCACAGATTGCCTGCAACAGAAATGAGAAGTTTAACTAAGTAAGGATTTTCAAGAAAGGACATAGAAATTTGAAACTTATCACGCTACACTCCAATATTTAGGAAAAATATATAGATAACAAAAATGAAATTAAAAAATAAATACATAGTATAAAATAAATGTTCACGTATGTGACCCATAAATACGCATCAATGTATACATTAGATAAAAGGGAAAACTTCATCGTTTTTTTTTACGAAGCAAGAAAATAAACTAATCACACATGTTTATAAATACTACAACAAAATCACAAAAATTTGGAAAAACTATGAGAAAATACAAATTTAGAACTCACGCTCCACATCTATGTCAATACAGATACATGCTCCAAATTATTTCCAAATCCAGGATAATCACAAAATTACCCCGGAATTTTGAAAAGGAAATAAGGAATAATTTGGGGAAAAACTGTTGAAGTTGTTTGGGCTGGTTCTTCTGAACTGTGTACCTGGTAGGTAAACAAGACAAAAGAGAACTCAAATATTTTCTGGTATCACAATGACAACTTTTTAAATTTGAGAGCAAGGAGGGTAAATTGCCAAAGAGAAATATTGAATCGAACCTAAATGACAAAAATAATCCTGCAGATAGCAATCATACTAGTTGGAAATATTGTATTGGAATTTCCAAGTTGTAAATAAGGAAAACTCTAAAAAAACCATGAAATATGGAAAAAAGTAAGGTAAAGGTGAAAATACGTCAAATATATCAGTGAAACTTAGCCAAATGAAACTGAGTAAAATCTAAAAACTTTAAGGGGTATTCTTACATCACAAGGAGAAAGACACCCAAGGGAGCCAATTACCACAATGAGCCCAGACTAGGATATTAATCATTAATACAAATCATTAAGGTATGCATACTCATATCTGGATGTAAAATATACTGTGATAGAAAAGACTAAAACTCATTTGGAAGGATCATGTTTAGGGTGACACATAGTTAAGACAAACTGCTGTTCAAGAAATAACGTTTGATTGAACAAAACAAGGAAGAACACCAGAAGACACTATACAGATATGCCGGCAAATACCAGAATGATTATAAATGAAAGATGCCAATCCCTCTGTAATCTATTGACCTATATCTACTAAATGAACATACATTCCATAACTACCAAGAAAATGGAAACAATCTTACCTAGAATTTAAAGAATTACAAACCCTTCCTATTCAACATTGTCCTTAGGATGATGAACAGGAAAATGCAGAATTTTGTTGAAGTTGCCCACCACAATGAAAGCTGCATGGATGGACACATATTTCCCTGACCAGATTAGCCTAGAAAAGATAAGAAAATCTTCCACATATTAGAGATTTGACCTAGGAGATATTTATATAGAAATAGGTATGTAGATATATACAATAATTGAATATATGTGCATATAGATATACAAAATATAATGAAATACATAGAGAGAAATATTTTTTATAATGAAAAGGATATTGTGAACGCAGAAGTAAACAATGACTAATTTGGAAAGAATAATATAATGTCTTGTATACATGAATAACTTCTAAAAATAGAATTACCATGGAAATGAAAAATTAAGGAAATAATTCAGAAACATGTAAATGGAATAGCTACCTCACTACATCACAGAAAATGTGACATACAAGGAAGACGTGATATCAAACTTAATCAGCAAAAAGTGGCTGGGAGGGTGAGTCAAGGGCACCTACATAGGAAGTATAAGGTCCTGAGTTTAACTGCAAGTATGATGAAAATAGTTCTCTTCTTCTTTTAATATTAACATCATTCGTGTTGTGAAATGTTTTTTGACATGGGGTTTCCTTGTAGTTTCATAATTACCTTTGTATAAACTTTAGAAGTACTGGCCATATTGGCATAGAAAACTGTGGCCACTTGATTGTCTCTGCCTTTGTTATGACTGAAGTGTCCTCGAAATTCTGTTTTCCAAGTGATGTGTATAACCACTGCATTCAACAGCCACTTGAAAATACTCCTGTAATTTTGCGTATCCACATTTAGTACAGTTAACATATAGTAGTAACCCGATGTTTCATATGTGCACTAGGTATTTTTTCATTTTTAAGGTTCCCACAGCATTTTTAATTGATGCTGGACTCCAGAAAATAGAAACTGCCAGTTTCTTACCTTTACATATAATCTAGTGGTTCACTTCCAAAAGCACAACTTATGTGACAACTCTGCAAAATGAGTTAAGTTGCCAGTTTCATAAAAGTCCTCATTTGCCTTCCTAAGAATTGTCAAGCTAAAAACAAGCTGTTACCCATCATTTTTAGAAACGGACAAATCTGAATATAGTAGTCTGTTCAAATGAACGGAAATGAACAGATATCGGTTTGTAGTGTATTTACGTGGGTTTTTACGATTTCAAAAAAGCCTCTCTTCCAAATAGAGTTACTAATAAATAACCATTAGATAATAAGACATCTCCATATCTTACTACTACCAGAAAAATGTAAAAGATTGCCTTTAATCTGCCAGGAATAAACAGGTCAATTGTTGGTAACAAGACTCATAGATACTCTCATAATATCAAATGTTCGAGTATTATCTAAACTTCCAAGCAGAAGTAAAATGAAGGATTTAGTTCAATTTGTAGGCAAAAAGAAATTTTTATTAAACAGTTTTTGTTTCTTACTGATTACCACTTCAAAGGATATTTTACTCTTAGAACAACACCTTAAGAAATAAAACTGCATTTTGCTTTCAAATATGGACTTTCACACTATTAATAAAGAACATGTGGATATGAAATAAATTAGTAAAATAGAAATTAATAGAAAAATACAGCTAACGAGGACTCAAGACATATCCAGAGAATGTGATATGACGTGACTTTAGTAAGAAGGACGCACTTCAAAGAAGACATACCAGTAAGAAAGTAATTCTCAGGAACTGGGTAAATTTGACGATATTGACTAGATTTTAGAAAGGAAGTGACACACGTTAGAATGCATAAAAAAAACCCTCAGTGTCACATGTCTGAATGATTATTAACAAATACGCCATAATTAGGTGTCATATACCCATTTATCTGCAAGAAAATGAGGTAATTAAAATTCAATCAACATTTTATAGCAAAGCATAAGTAGAGACATTAACATTTCAGCCGTCATATCCATGCTTGCTTATATGAAAAGAACCAAGAAATAGTAATATTTCAGCAAATTGTGGAACGCAGAAGGAAGTCCCTAAAATTGAGGACATTTTGCAGGCTTCGATATAATCTCAATGTTCACCTAAACGGGGATAGAAAAGTACAGGCAAAAAGAAGAAAATGCCTTCCGATATTAAGTTACACAATTTGTAAAATATTTAGTAATGAGCATGGAGAACTGTGCATGAGAGTGGTGAGGTAATAACCATTAAAGGTAGATTGCCAATACAGATCATCTTTAAGAAGCTGCATATTGAAATCACCATCTAGAAATGAGCATAAACATGACTGCAAAGTATGTCAAAATTTATGTGTGCCCCGTATATTTTAATTGTTCCGAATTAACTCTGACCGCCATACAAGTATAAAGTGAGTGATGAATAATGGATTGCATTGGAAAGGAAGACTGTTGGAGTGCTTTTTCTTTGGTGTTAACGAATCTGTATATGAGAATTCCTAACAGAACATTGAAGCATGAAAAATTTTATGATGTCACAATGGGAAAGAATTTTAAAGTGCTCACAGATTGCCTGCAACAGAAGTGAGAAATTTAACTAAGTAAGGATTTTCAAGAAAGGACATAGAAATTTGAAACTTATCACGCTACACTCCAATATTTAGGAAAAATATATAGATAACAAAAATGAAATTAAAAAATAAATACATAGTATAAAATAAATGTTCACGTATGTGACCCATAAATACGCATCAATGTATACATTAGATAAAAGGGAAAACTTCATCGTTTTTTTTTACGAAGCAAGAAAATAAACTCATCACACATGTTTATAAATACTACAACAAAATCACAAAAATTTGGAAAAGCTATGAGACAATACAAATTTAGGACTCATGCTCCACATCTATGTCAATACAGATACATGCTCCAAATTATTTCCAAATCCAGGATAATCACAAAATTACCCCGGAATTTTGAAAAGGAAATAAGGAATAATTTGGGGAAAAACTGTTGAAGTTGTTTGGGCTGGCTCTTCTGAACTGTGTACCTGGTAGGTAAACAAGACAAAAGAGAACTCAAATATTTTCTGGTATCACAATGACAACTTTTTAAATTTGAGAGCAAGGAGGGTAAATTGCCAAAGAGAAATATTGAATCGAACCTAAATGACAAAAATAATCCTGCAGATAGCAATCATAGTAGTTGGAAATATTGTATTGGAATTTCCAAATTGTAAATAAGGAAAACTCTAAAAAAACCATGAAACATGGAAAAAAGTAAGGTAAAGGTGAAAATACGTCAAATATATCAGTGAAACTTAGCCAAATGAAACTGAGTAAAATGTAAAAACTTTAAGGGGTATTCTTACATCACAAGGAGAAAGACACCCAAGGGAGCCAATTACCACAATGAGCCCAGACTAGGATATTAATCATTAATACAAATCATTAAGGTATGCATACTCATATCTGGATGTAAAATATACTGTGATAGAAAAGACTAAAACTCATTTGGAAGGATCATGTTTAGGGTGACACATAGTTAAGACAAACTGCTGTTCAAGAAATAACGTTTGATTGAACAAAACAAGGAAGAACACCAGAAGACACTATACAGATATGCCGGCAAATACCAGAATGATTATAAATGAAAGATGCCAATCCCTCTGTAATCTATTGACCTATATCTACTAAATGAACATACATTCCATAACTACCAAGAAAATGGAAGCAATCTTACCTAGAATTTAAAGAACTACAAACCCTTCCTATTCAACATTGTCCTTAGGATGATGAACAGGAAAATGCAGAATTTTGTTGAAGTTGCCCACCCCAATGAAAGCTGCATGGATGGACACATATTTCCCTGACCAGATTAGCCTAGAAAAGATAAGAAAATCTTCCACATATTAGAGATTTGACCTAGGAGATATTTATATAGAAATAGGTATGTAGATATATACAATAATTGAATATATGTGCATATAGATATACAAAATATAATGAAATACATAGAGAGAAATATTTTTTATAATGAAAAGGATATTGTGAACGCAGAAGTAAACAATGACTAATTTGGAAAGAATAATATAATGTCTTGTATACATGAATAACTTCTAAAAATAGAATTACCATGGAAATGAAAAATTAAGGAAATAATTCAGAAACATGTAAATGGAATAGCTACCTCACTACATCACAGAAAATGTGACATACAAGGAAGACGTGATATCAACCTTAATCAGCAAAAAGTGGCTGGGAGGGTGAGTCAAGGGCACCTACATAGGAAGTATAAGGTCCTGAGTTTAACTGCAAGTATGATGAAAATAGTTCTCTTCTTCTTTTAATATTAACATCATTCGTGTTGTGAAATGTTTTTTGACATGGGGTTTCCTTGTAGTTTCATAATTACCTTTGTACAAACTTTAGAAGTACTGGCCATATTGGCATAGAAAACTGTGGCCACTTGATTGTCTCTGCCTTTGTTATGACTGAAGTGTCCTCGAAATTCTGTTTTCCAAGTGATGAGTATAACCACTGCATTCAACACCCACTTGAAAATACTCCTGTAATTTTGCGTATCCACATTTAGTACAGTTAACATATAGTAGTAACCCGATGTTTCATATGTGCACTAGGTATTTTTTCATTTTTAAGGGTCCCACAGCATTTTTAATTGATGCTGGACTCCAGAAAATAGAAACTGCCAGTTTCTTACCTTTACATATAATCTAGTGGTTCACTTCCAAAAGCACAACTTATGTGACAACTCTGCAAAATGAGTTAAGTTGCCAGTTTCATAAAAGTCCTCATTTGCCTTCCTAAGAATTGTCAAGCTAAAAACAAGCTGTTACCCATCATTTTTAGAAACGGACAAATCTGAATATAGTAGTCTGTTCAAATGAACGGAAATGAACAGATATCGGTTTGTAGTGTATTTACGTGGGTTTTTTCGATTTCAAAAAAGCCTCTCTTCCAAATAGAGTTACTAATAAATAACCATTAGATAATAAGACATCTCCATATCTTACTACTACCAGAAAAATGTAAAAGATTGCCTTTAATCTGCCAGGAATAAACAGGTCAATTGTTGGTAACAAGACTCATAGATACTCTCATAATATCAAATGTTCGAGTATTATATAAACTTCCAAGCAGAAGTAAAATGAAGGATTTAGTTCAATTTGTAGGCAAAAAGAAATTTTTATTAAACAGTTTTTGTTTCTTACTGATTACCACTTCAAAGGATATTTTACTCTTAGAACAACACCTTAAGAAATAAAACTGCATTTTGCTTTCAAATATGGACTTTCACACTATTAATAAAGAACATGTGGATATGAAATAAATTAGTAAAATAGAAATTAATAGAAAAATACAGCTAACGAGGACTCAAGACATATCCAGAGAATGTGATATGACGTGACTTTAGTAAGAAGGACGCACTTCAAAGAAGACATACCAGTAAGAAAGTAATTCTCAGGAACTGGGTAAATTTGACGATATTGACTAGATTTTAGAAAGGAAGTGACACACGTTAGAATGCATAAAAAAAACCCTCAGTGTCACATGTCTGAATGATTATTAACAAATACGCCATAATTAATTGTCATATACCCATTTATCTGCAAGAAAATGAGGTAATTAAAATTCAATCAACATTTTATAGCAAAGCATAAGTAGAGACATTAACATTTCATCCGTCATATCCATGCTTGCTTATATGAAAAGAACCAAGAAATAGTAATATTTCAGCAAATTGTGGAACGCAGAAGGAAGTCCCTAAAATTGAGGACATTTTGCAGGCTTCGATATAATCTCAATGTTCACCTAAACGGGGATAGAAAAGTACAGGCAAAAAGAAGAAAATGCCTTCCGATATTAAGTTACACAATTTGTAAAATATTTAGTAATGAGCATGGAGAACTGTGCATGAGAGTGGTGAGGTAATAACCATTAAAGGTAGATTGCCAATACAGATCATCTTTAAGAAGCTGCATATTGAAATCACCATCTAGAAATGAGCATAAACATGACTGCAAAGTATGTCAAAATTTATGTGTGCCCCGTATATTTTAATTGTTCCGAATTAACTCTGACCGCCATTCAAGTATAAAGTGAGTGATGAATAATGGATGGCATTGGAAAGGAAGACTGTTGGAGTGCTTTTTCTTCGGTGTTAACGAATCTGTATATGAGAATTCCTAACAGAACATTGAAGCATGAAAAATTTTATGATGTCACAATGGGAAAGAATTTTAAAGTGCTCACAGATTGCCTGCAACAGAAATGAGAAGTTTAACTAAGTAAGGATTTTCAAGAAAGGACATAGAAATTTGAAACTTATCACGCTACACTCCAATATTTAGGAAAAATATATAGATAACAAAAATGAAATTAAAAAATAAATACATAGTATAAAATAAATGTTCACGTATGTGACCCATAAATACGCATCAATGTATACATTAGATAAAAGGGAAAACTTCATCGTTTTTTTTTACGAAGCAAGAAAATAAACTAATCACACATGTTTATAAATACTACAACAAAATCACAAAAATTTGGAAAAACTATGAGAAAATACAAATTTAGAACTCACGCTCCACATCTATGTCAATACAGATACATGCTCCAAATTATTTCCAAATCCAGGATAATCACAAAATTACCCCGGAATTTTGAAAAGGAAATAAGGAATAATTTGGGGAAAAACTGTTGAAGTTGTTTGGGCTGGTTCTTCTGAACTGTGTACCTGGTAGGTAAACAAGACAAAAGAGAACTCAAATATTTTCTGGTATCACAATGACAACTTTTTAAATTTGAGAGCAAGGAGGGTAAATTGCCAAAGAGAAATATTGAATCGAACCTAAATGACAAAAATAATCCTGCAGATAGCAATCATACTAGTTGGAAATATTGTATTGGAATTTCCAAGTTGTAAATAAGGAAAACTCTAAAAAAACCATGAAATATGGAAAAAAGTAAGGTAAAGGTGAAAATACGTCAAATATATCAGTGAAACTTAGCCAAATGAAACTGAGTAAAATCTAAAAACTTTAAGGGGTATTCTTACATCACAAGGAGAAAGACACCCAAGGGAGCCAATTACCACAATGAGCCCAGACTAGGATATTAATCATTAATACAAATCATTAAGGTATGCATACTCATATCTGGATGTAAAATATACTGTGATAGAAAAGACTAAAACTCATTTGGAAGGATCATGTTTAGGGTGACACATAGTTAAGACAAACTGCTGTTCAAGAAATAACGTTTGATTGAACAAAACAAGGAAGAACACCAGAAGACACTATACAGATATGCCGGCAAATACCAGAATGATTATAAATGAAAGATGCCAATCCCTCTGTAATCTATTGACCTATATCTACTAAATGAACATACATTCCATAACTACCAAGAAAATGGAAACAATCTTACCTAGAATTTAAAGAATTACAAACCCTTCCTATTCAACATTGTCCTTAGGATGATGAACAGGAAAATGCAGAATTTTGTTGAAGTTGCCCACCACAATGAAAGCTGAATGGATGGACACATATTTCCCTGACCAGATTAGCCTAGAAAAGATAAGAAAATCTTCCACATATTAGAGATTTGACCTAGGAGATATTTATATAGAAATAGGTATGTAGATATATACAATAATTGAATATATGTGCATATAGATATACAAAATATAATGAAATACATAGAGAGAAATATTTTTTATAATGAAAAGGATATTGTGAACGCAGAAGTAAACAATGACTAATTTGGAAAGAATAATATAATGTCTTGTATACATGAATAACTTCTAAAAATAGAATTACCATGGAAATGAAAAATTAAGGAAATAATTCAGAAACATGTAAATGGAATAGCTACCTCACTACATCACAGAAAATGTGACATACAAGGAAGACGTGATATCAAACTTAATCAGCAAAAAGTGGCTGGGAGGGTGAGTCAAGGGCACCTACATAGGAAGTATAAGGTCCTGAGTTTAACTGCAAGTATGATGAAAATAGTTCTCTTCTTCTTTTAATATTAACATCATTCGTGTTGTGAAATGTTTTTTGACATGGGGTTTCCTTGTAGTTTCATAATTACCTTTGTATAAACTTTAGAAGTACTGGCCATATTGGCATAGAAAACTGTGGCCACTTGATTGTCTCTGCCTTTGTTATGACTGAAGTGTCCTCGAAATTCTGTTTTCCAAGTGATGTGTATAACCACTGCATTCAACAGCCACTTGAAAATACTCCTGTAATTTTGCGTATCCACATTTAGTACAGTTAACATATAGTAGTAACCCGATGTTTCATATGTGCACTAGGTATTTTTTCATTTTTAAGGTTCCCACAGCATTTTTAATTGATGCTGGACTCCAGAAAATAGAAACTGCCAGTTTCTTACCTTTACATATAATCTAGTGGTTCACTTCCAAAAGCACAACTTATGTGACAACTCTGCAAAATGAGTTAAGTTGCCAGTTTCATAAAAGTCCTCATTTGCCTTCCTAAGAATTGACAAGCTAAAAACAAGCTGTTACCCATCATTTTTAGAAACGGACAAATCTGAATATAGTAGTCTGTTCAAATGAACTGAAATGAACAGATATCGGTTTGTAGTGTATTTACGTGGGTTTTTTTCGATTTCAAAAAAGCCTCTCTTCCAAATAGAGTTACTAATAAATAACCATTAGATAATAAGACATCTCCATATCTTACTACTACCAGAAAAATATAAAAGATTGCCTTTAATCTGCCAGGAATAAACAGGTCAATTGTTGGTAACAAGACTCATAGATACTCTCATAATATCAAATGTTCGAGTATTATCTAAACTTCCAAGCAGAAGTAAAATGAAGGATTTAGTTCAATTTGTAGGCAAAAAGAAATTTTTATTAAACAGTTTTTGTTTCTTACTGATTACCACTTCAAAGGATATTTTACTCTTAGAACAACACCTTAAGAAATAAAACTGCATTTTGCTTTCAAATATGGACTTTCACACTATTAATAAAGAACATGTGGATATGAAATAAATTAGTAAAATAGAAATTAATAGAAAAATACAGGTAACGAGGACTCAAGACATATCCAGAGAATGTGATATGACGTGACTTTAGTAAGAAGGACGCACTTCAAAGAAGACATACCAGTAAGAAAGTAATTCTCAGGAACTGGGTAAATTTGACGATATTGACTAGATTTTAGAAAGGAAGTGACACACGTTAGAATGCATAAAAAAAACCCTCAGTGTCACATGTCTGAATGATTATTAACAAATACGCCATAATTAGGTGTCATATACCCATTTATCTGCAAGAAAATGAGGTAATTAAAATTCAATCAACATTTTATAGCAAAGCATAAGTAGAGACATTAACATTTCAGCCGTCATATCCATGCTTGCTTATATGAAAAGAACCAAGAAATAGTAATATTTCAGCAAATTGTGGAACGCAGAAGGAAGTCCCTAAAATTGAGGACATTTTGCAGGCTTCGATATAATCTCAATGTTCACCTAAACGGGGATAGAAAAGTACAGGCAAAAAGAAGAAAATGCCTTCCGATATTAAGTTACACAATTTGTAAAATATGTAGTAATGAGCATGGAGAACTGTGCATGAGAGTGGTGAGGTAATAACCATTAAAGGTAGATTGCCAATACAGATCATCTTTAAGAAGCTGCATATTGAAATCACCATCCAGAAATGAGCATAAACATGACTGCAAAGTATATCAAAATTTATGTGTGCCACGTATATTTTCATTGTTCCGAATTAACTCTGACCGCCATACAAGTATAAAGTGAGTGATGAATAATGGATTGCATTGGAAAGGAAGACTGTTGGAGTGCTTTTTCTTCGGTGTTAACGAATCTGTATATGAGAATTCCTAACAGAACATTGAAGCATGAAAAATTTTATGATGTCATAATGGGAAAGAATTTTAAAGTGCTCACAGATTGCCTGCAACAGAAATGAGAAATTTAACTAAGTAAGGATTTTCAAGAAAGGACATAGAAATTTGAAACTTATCACGCTACACTCCAATATTTAGGAAAAATATATAAATAACAAAAATGAAATTAAAAAATAAATACATAGTATAAAATAAATGTTCACGTATGTGACCCATAAATACGCATCAATGTATACATTAGATAAAAGGGAAAACTTCATCGTTTTTTTTTACGAAGCAAGAAAATAAACTAATCACACATGTTTATAAATACTACAACAAAATCACAAAAATTTGGAAAAACTATGAGAAAATACAAATTTAGAACTCACGCTCCACATCTATGTCAATACAGATACATGCTCCAAATTATTTCCAAATCCAGGATAATCACAAAATTACCCCGGAATTTTGAAAAGGAAATAAGGAATAATTTGGGGAAAAACTGTTGAAGTTGTTTGGGCTGGCTCTTCTGAACTGTGTACCTGGTAGGTAAACAAGACAAAAGAGAACTCAAATATTTTCTGGTATCACAATGACAACTTTTTAAATTTGAGAGCAAGGAGGGTAAATTGCCAAAGAGAAATATTGCATCGAACCTAAATGACAAAAATAATCCTGCAGATAGCAATCATACTAGTTGGAAATATTGTATTGGAATTTCCAAGTTGTAAATAAGGAAAACTCTAAAAAAACCATGAAACATGGAAAAAAGTAAGGTAAAGGTGAAAATACGTCAAATATATCAGTGAAACTTAGCCAAATGAAACTGAGTAAAATCTAAAAACTTTAAGGGGTATTCTTACATCACAAGGAGAAAGACACCCAAGGGAGCCAATTACCACAATGAGCCCAGACTAGGATATTAATCATTAATACAAATCATTAAGGTATGCATACTCATATCTGGATGTAAAATATACTGTGATAGAAAAGACTAAAACTCATTTGGAAGGATCATGTTTAGGGTGACACATAGTTAAGACAAACTGCTGTTCAAGAAATAACGTTTGATTGAACAAAACAAGGAAGAACACCAGAAGACACTATACAGATATGCTGGCAAATACCAGAATGATTATAAATGAAAGATGCCAATCCCTCTGTAATCTATTGACCTATATCTACTAAATGAACATACATTCCATAACTACCAAGAAAATGGAAACAATCTTACCTAGAATTTAAAGAATTACAAACCCTTCCTATTCAACATTGTCCTTAGGATGATGAACAGGAAAATGCAGAATTTTGTTGAAGTTGCCCACCACAATGAAAGCTGCATGGATGGACACATATTTCCCTGACCAGATTAGCCTAGAAAAGATAAGAAAATCTTCCACATATTAGAGATTTGACCTAGGAGATATTTATATAGAAATAGGTATGTAGATATATACAATAATTGAATATATGTGCATATTGATATACAAAATATAATGAAATACATAGAGAGAAATATTTTTTATAATGAAAAGGATATTGTGAACGCAGAAGTAAACAATGACTAATTTGGAAAGAATAATATAATGTCTTGTATACATGAATAACTTCTAAAAATAGAATTACCATGGAAATGAAAAATTAAGGAAATAATTCAGAAACATGTAAATGGAATAGCTACCTCACTACATCACAGAAAATGTGACATACAAGGAAGACGTGATATCAAACTTAATCAGCAAAAAGTGGCTGGGAGGGTGAGTCAAGGGCACCTACATAGGAAGTATAAGGTCCTGAGTTTAACTGCAAGTATGATGAAAATAGTTCTCTTCTTCTTTTAATATTAACATCATTCGTGTTGTGAAATGTTTTTTGACATGGGGTTTCCTTGTAGTTTCATAATTACCTTTGTATAAACTTTAGAAGTACTGGCCATATTGGCATAGAAAACTGTGGCCACTTGATTGTCTCTGCCTTTGTTATGACTGAAGTGTCCTCGAAATTCTGTTTTCCAAGTGATGTGTATAACCACTGCATTCAACAGCCACTTGAAAATACTCCTGTAATTTTGCGTATCCACATTTAGTACAGTTAACATATAGTAGTAACCCGATGTTTCATATGTGCACTAGGTATTTTTTCATTTTTAAGGTTCCCACAGCATTTTTAATTGATGCTGGACTCCAGAAAATAGAAACTGCCAGTTTCTTACCTTTACATATAATCTAGTGGTTCACTTCCAAAAGCACAACTTATGTGACAACTCTGCAAAATGAGTTAAGTTGCCAGTTTCATAAAAGTCCTCATTTGCCTTCCTAAGAATTGACAAGCTAAAAACAAGCTGTTACCCATCATTTTTAGAAACGGACAAATCTGAATATAGTAGTCTGTTCAAATGAACTGAAATGAACAGATATCGGTTTGTAGTGTATTTACGTGGGTTTTTACGATTTCAAAAAAGCCTCTCTTCCAAATAGAGTTACTAATAAATAACCATTAGATAATAAGACATCTCCATATCTTACTACTACCAGAAAAATGTAAAAGATTGCCTTTAATCTGCCAGGAATAAACAGGTCAATTGTTGGTAACAAGACTCATAGATACTCTCATAATATCAAATGTTCGAGTATTATCTAAACTTCCAAGCAGAAGTAAAATGAAGGATTTAGTTCAATTTGTAGGCAAAAAGAAATTTTTATTAAACAGTTTTTGTTTCTTACTGATTACCACTTCAAAGGATATTTTACTCTTAGAACAACACCTTAAGAAATAAAACTGCATTTTGCTTTCAAATATGGACTTTCACACTATTAATAAAGAACATGTGGATATGAAATAAATTAGTAAAATAGAAATTAATAGAAAAATACAGCTAACGAGGACTCAAGACAAATCCAGAGAATGTGATATGACGTGACTTTAGTAAGAAGGACGCACTTCAAAGAAGACATACCAGTAAGAAAGTAATTCTCAGGAACTGGGTAAATTTGACGATATTGACTAGATTTTAGAAAGGAAGTGACACACGTTAGAATGCATAAAAAAAACCCTCAGTGTCACATGTCTGAATGATTATTAACAAATACGCCATAATTAGGTGTCATATACCCATTTTTCTGCAAGAAAATGAGGTAATTAAAATTCAATCAACATTTTATAGCAAAGCATAAGTAGAGACATTAACATTTCAGCCGTCATATCCATGCTTGCTTATATGAAAAGAACCAAGAAATAGTAATACTTCAGCAAATTGTGGAACGCAGAAGGAAGTCCCTAAAATTGAGGACATTTTGCAGGCTTCGATATAATCTCAATGTTCACCTAAACGGGGATAGAAAAGTACAGGCAAAAAGAAGAAAATGCCTTCCGATATTAAGTTACACAATTTGTAAAATATTTAGTAATGAGCATGGAGAACTGTGCATGAGAGTGGTGAGGTAATAACCATTAAAGGTAGATTGCCAATACAGATCATCTTTAAGAAGCTGCATATTGAAATCACCATCCAGAAATGAGCATAAACATGACTGCAAAGTATATCAAAATTTATGTGTGCCCCGTATATTTTAATTGTTCTGAATTAACTCTGACCGCCATACAAGTATAAAGTGAGTGATGAATAATGGATTGCATTGGAAAGGAAGACTGTTGGAGTGCTTTTTCTTCGGTGTTAACGAATCTGTATATGAGAATTCCTAACAGAACATTGAAGCATGAAAAATTTTATGATGTCACAATGGGAAAGAATTTTAAAGTGCTCACAGATTGCCTGCAACAGAAATGAGAAGTTTAACTAAGTAAGGATTTTCAAGAAAGGACATAGAAATTTGAAACTTATCACGCTACACTCCAATATTTAGGAAAAATATATAGATAACAAAAATGAAATTAAAAAATAAATACATAGTATAAAATAAATGTTCACGTATGTGACCCATAAATACGCATCAATGTATACATTAGATAAAAGGGAAAACTTCATCGTTTTTTTTTACGAAGCAAGAAAATAAACTAATCACACATGTTTATAAATACTACAACAAAATCACAAAAATTTGGAAAAACTATGAGAAAATACAAATTTAGAACTCACGCTCCACATCTATGTCAATACAGATACATGCTCCAAATTATTTCCAAATCCAGGATAATCACAAAATTACCCCGGAATTTTGAAAAGGAAATAAGGAATAATTTGGGGAAAAACTGTTGAAGTTGTTTGGGCTGGTTCTTCTGAACTGTGTACCTGGTAGGTAAACAAGACAAAAGAGAACTCAAATATTTTCTGGTATCACAATGACAACTTTTTAAATTTGAGAGCAAGGAGGGTAAATTGCCAAAGAGAAATATTGAATCGAACCTAAATGACAAAAATAATCCTGCAGATAGCAATCATACTAGTTGGAAATATTGTATTGGAATTTCCAAGTTGTAAACAAGGAAAACTCTAAAAAAACCATGAAATATGGAAAAAAGTAAGGTAAAGGTGAAAATACGTCAAATATATCAGTGAAACTTAGCCAAATGAAACTGAGTAAAATCTAAAAACTTTAAGGGGTATTCTTACATCACAAGGAGAAAGACACCCAAGGGAGCCAATTACCACAATGAGCCCAGACTAGGATATTAATCATTAATACAAATCATTAAGGTATGCATACTCATATCTGGATGTAAAATATACTGTGATAGAAAAGACTAAAACTCATTTGGAAGGATCATGTTTAGGGTGACACATAGTTAAGACAAACTGCTGTTCAAGAAATAACGTTTGATTGAACAAAACAAGGAAGAACACCAGAAGACACTATACAGATATGCCGGCAAATACCAGAATGATTATAAATGAAAGATGCCAATCCCTCTGTAACCTATTGACCTATATCTACTAAATGAACATACATTCCATAACTACCAAGAAAATGGAAACAATCTTACCTAGAATTTAAAGAATTACAAACCCTTCCTATTCAACATTGTCCTTAGGATGATGAACAGGAAAATGCAGAATTTTGTTGAAGTTGCCCACCACAATGAAAGCTGCATGGATGGACACATATTTCCCTGACCAGATTAGCCTAGAAAAGATAAGAAAATCTTCCACATATTAGAGATTTGACCTAGGAGATATTTATATAGAAATAGGTATGTAGATATACACAATAATTGAATATATGTGCATATAGATATACAAAATATAATGAAATACATAGAGAGAAATATTTTTTATAATGAAAAGGATATTGTGAACGCAGAAGTAAACAATGACTAATTTGGAAAGAATAATATAATGTCTTGTATACATGAATAACTTCTAAAAATAGAATTACCATGGAAATGAAAAATTAAGGAAATAATTCAGAAACATGTAAATGGAATAGCTACCTCACTACATCACAGAAAATGTGACATACAAGGAAGACGTGATATCAAACTTAATCAGCAAAAAGTGGCTGGGAGGGTGAGTCAAGGGCACCTACATAGGAAGTATAAGGTCCTGAGTTTAACTGCAAGTATGATGAAAATAGTTCTCTTCTTCTTTTAATATTAACATCATTCGTGTTGTGAAATGTTTTTTGACATGGGGTTTCCTTGTAGTTTCATAATTACCTTTGTATAAACTTTAGAAGTACTGGCCATATTGGCATAGAAAACTGTGGCCACTTGATTGTCTCTGCCTTTGTTATGACTGAAGTGTCCTCGAAATTCTGTTTTCCAAGTGATGTGTATAACCACTGCATTCAACAGCCACTTGAAAATACTCCTGTAATTTTGCGTATCCACATTTAGTACAGTTAACATATAGTAGTAACCCGATGTTTCATATGTGCACTAGGTATTTTTTCATTTTTAAGGTTCCCACAGCATTTTTAATTGATGCTGGACTCCAGAAAATAGAAACTGCCAGTTTCTTACCTTTACATATAATCTAGTGGTTCACTTCCAAAAGCACAACTTATGTGACAACTCTGCAAAATGAGTTAAGTTGCCAGTTTCATAAAAGTCCTCATTTGCCTTCCTAAGAATTGACAAGCTAAAAACAAGCTGTTACCCATCATTTTTAGAAACGGACAAATCTGAATATAGTAGTCTGTTCAAATGAACTGAAATGAACAGATATCGGTTTGTAGTGTATTTACGTGGGTTTTTTTCGATTTCAAAAAAGCCTCTCTTCCAAATAGAGTTACTAATAAATAACCATTAGATAATAAGACATCTCCATATCTTACTACTACCAGAAAAATATAAAAGATTGCCTTTAATCTGCCAGGAATAAACAGGTCAATTGTTGGTAGCAAGACTCATAGATACTCTCATAATATCAAATGTTCGAGTATTATCTAAACTTCCAAGCAGAAGTAAAATGAAGGATTTAGTTCAATTTGTAGGCAAAAAGAAATTTTTATTAAACAGTTTTTGTTTCTTACTGATTACCACTTCAAAGGATATTTTACTCTTAGAACAACACCTTAAGAAATAAAACTGCATTTTGCTTTCAAATATGGACTTTCACACTATTAATAAAGAACATGTGGATATGAAATAAATTAGTAAAATAGAAATTAATAGAAAAATACAGGTAACGAGGACTCAAGACATATCCAGAGAATGTGATATGACGTGACTTTAGTAAGAAGGACGCACTTCAAAGAAGACATACCAGTAAGAAAGTAATTCTCAGGAACTGGGTAAATTTGACGATATTGACTAGATGTTAGAAAGGAAGTGACACACGTTAGAATGCATAAAAAAAACCCTCAGTGTCACATGTCTGAATGATTATTAACAAATACGCCATAATTAGGTGTCATATACCCATTTATCTGCAAGAAAATGAGGTAATTAAAATTCAATCAACATTTTATAGCAAAGCATAAGTAGAGACATTAACATTTCAGCCGTCATATCCATGCTTGCTTATATGAAAAGAACCAAGAAATAGTAATATTTCAGCAAATTGTGGAACGCAGAAGGAAGTCCCTAAAATTGAGGACATTTTGCAGGCTTCGATATAATCTCAATGTTCACCTAAACGGGGATAGAAAAGTACAGGCAAAAAGAAGAAAATGCCTTCCGATATTAAGTTACACAATTTGTAAAATATGTAGTAATGAGCATGGAGAACTGTGCATGAGAGTGGTGAGGTAATAACCATTAAAGGTAGATTGCCAATACAGATCATCTTTAAGAAGCTGCATATTGAAATCACCATCCAGAAATGAGCATAAACATGACTGCAAAGTATATCAAAATTTATGTGTGCCCCGTATATTTTCATTGTTCCGAATTAACTCTGACCGCCATACAAGTATAAAGTGAGTGATGAATAATGGATTGCATTGGAAAGGAAGACTGTTGGAGTGCTTTTTCTTCGGTGTTAACGAATCTGTATATGAGAATTCCTAACAGAACATTGAAGCATGAAAAATTTTATGATGTCACAATGGGAAAGAATTTTAAAGTGCTCACAGATTGCCTGCAACAGAAATGAGAAGTTTAACTAAGTAAGGATTTTCAAGAAAGGACATAGAAATTTGAAACTTATCACGCTACACTCCAATATTTAGGAAAAATATATAGATAACAAAAATGAAATTAAAAAATAAATACATAGTATAAAATAAATGTTCACGTATGTGACCCATAAATACGCATCAATGTATACATTAGATAAAAGGGAAAACTTCATCGTTTTTTTTTACGAAGCAAGAAAATAAACTAATCACACATGACATAGTTAAGACAAACTGCTGTTCAAGAAATAACGTTTGATTGAACAAAACAAGGAAGAACACCAGAAGACACTATACAGATATGCCGGCAAATACCAGAATGATTATAAATGAAAGATGCCAATCCCTCTGTAATCTATTGACCTATATCTACTAAATGAACATACATTCCATAACTACCAAGAAAATGGAAACAATCTTACCTAGAATTTAAAGAATTACAAACCCTTCCTATTCAACATTGTCCTTAGGATGATGAACAGGAAAATGCAGAATTTTGTTGAAGTTGCCCACCACAATGAAAGCTGCATGGATGGACACATATTTCCCTGACCAGATTAGCCTAGAAAAGATAAGAAAATCTTCCACATATTAGAGATTTGACCTAGGAGATATTTATATAGAAATAGGTATGTAGATATATACAATAATTGAATATATGTGCATATAGATATACAAAATATAATTAAATACATAGAGAGAAATATTTTTTATAATGAAAAGGATATTGTGAACGCAGAAATAAACAATGACTAATCTGGAAAGAATAATATAATGTCTTGTATACATGAATAACTTCTAAAATAGAATTACCATGGAAATGAAAAATTAAGAAATAATTCAGAAACATGTAAATGGAATATCTACCTCACTACATCACAGAAAAATGTGACATACAAGGAAGACGTGATATCAAACTTAATCAGCAAAAAGTGGCTGGGAGTGTGAGTCAAGGGCACCTACATAGGAAGTATAAGGTCCTGAGTTTAACTGCAAGTATGATGAAAATTGTTCTCTTCTTCTTTTAATATTAACATCATTCGTGTTGTGAAATGTTTTTTGACATGGGGTTTCCTTGTAGTTTCATAATTACCTTTGTATAAACTTTAGAAGTACTGGCCATATTGGCATAGAAAACTGTGGCCACTTGATTGTCTCTGCCTTTGTTATGACTGAAGTGTCCTCGAAATTCTGTTTTCCAAGTGATGTGTATAACCACTGCATTCAACAGCCACTTGAAAATACTCCTGTAATTTTGCGTATCCACATTTAGTACAGTTAACATATAGTAGTAACCCGATGTTTGATATGTGTACTAGGTATTTTTTCATTTTTAAGGTTCCCACAGCATTTTTAATTGATGCCGGACTCCAGAAAATAGAAACTGCCAGTTTCTTACCTTTACATATAATCTAGTGGTTCACTTCCAAAAGCACAACTTATGTGACAATTCTGCAAAATGACTTAAGTTGCCAGTTTCATAAAAGTCCTCATTTGCCTTCCTAAGAATTGACAAGCTAAAAAGAAGCTGTTACCCATCATTTTTAGAAACGGACAAATCTGAATATAGTAGTCTGTTCAAATGAACGGAAATGAACAGATATCAGTTTGTAGTGTATTTACGTGGGTTTTTTCGATTTCAAAAAAGCCTCTCTTCCAAATAGAGTTACTAATAAATAACCATTAGATAATAAGACATCTCCATATCTTACTACTACCAGAAAAATGTAAAAGATTGCCTTTAATCTGCCAGGAATAAACAGGTCAATTGTTGGTAACAAGACTCATAGATACTCTCATAATATCAAATGTTCGAGTATTATCTAAACTTCCAAGCAGAAGTAAAATGAAGGATTTAGTTCAATTTGTAGGCAAAAAGAAATTTTTATTAAACAGTTTTTGTTTCTTACTGATTACCACTTCAAAGTATATTTTACTCTTAGAACAACACCTTAAGAAATAAAACTGCATTTTGCTTTCAAATATGGACTTTCACACTATTAATAAAGAACATGTGGATATGAAATAAATTAGTAAAATAGAAGTAAATAGAAAAATACAGGTAACGAGGACTCAAGACATATCCAGAGAATGTGATATGACGTGACTTTAGTAAGAAGGACGCACTTCAAGGAAGACATACCAGTAAGAAAGTAATTCTCAGGAACTGGGTAAATTTGACGATATTGACTAGATTATAGAAAGGAAGTGACACACGTTAGAATGCATAAAGAAAAACCTCAGTGTCACATGTCTGAATGATTATTAACAAATACGCCATAATTAGGTGTCATATACCCATTTATCTGGAAGAAAATGAGGTAATTAAAATTCAATCAACATTTTATAGCAAAGCATAAGTAGAGACATTAACATTTCAGCCGTCATATCCATGCTTGCTTATATGAAAAGAACCAAGAAATAGTAATATTTCAGCAAATTGTCGAACGCAGAAGGAAGTCCCTAAAATTGAGGACATTTTGCAGGCTTCGATATAATCTCAATGTTCACCTAAACGGGGATAGAAAAGTACAGGCCAAAAGAAGAAAATGCCTTCCGATATTAAGTTACACAATTTGTAAAATATTTAGTAATGAGCATGGAGAACTGTGCATGAGAGTGGTGAGGTAATAACCATTAAAGGTAGATTGCCAATACAGATCATCTTAAGAAGCTGCATATTGAAATCACCATCCAGAAATGAGCATAAACATGGCTGCAAAGTATGTCAAAATTTATGTGTGCCCCGTATATTTTAATTGTTCCGAATTAACTCTGACCGCCATACAAGTATAAAGTGAGTGATGAATAATGGATTACATTGGAAAGGAAGACTGTTGGAGTGCTTTTTCTTCGGTGTTAATGAATCTGTATATGAGAATTCCTAACAGAACATTGAAGCATGAAAAATTTTATGATGTCACAATGGGAAAGAATTTTAAAGTGCTCACAGATTGCCTGCAACAGAAGTGAGAAATTTAACTAAGTAAGGATTTTCAAGAAAGGACATAGAAATTTGAAACTTATCACGCTACACTCCAATATTTAGGAAAAATATATAGATAACAAAAATGAAATTAAAAAATAAATACATAGTATAAAATAAATGTTCACGTATGTGACCCATAAATACGCATCAATGTATACATTAGATAAAAGGGAAAACTTCATCGTTTTTTTTTACGAAGCAAGAAAATAAACTAATCACACATGTTTATAAATACTACAACAAAATCACAAAAATTTGGAAAAACTATGAGAAAATACAAATTTAGAACTCACGCTCCACATCTATGTCAATACAGATACATGCTCCAAATTATTTCCAAATCCAGGATAATCACAAAATTACCCCGGAATTTTGAAAAGGAAATAAGGAATAATTTGGGGAAAAACTGTTGAAGTTGTTTGGGCTGGCTCTTCTGAACTGTGTACCTGGTAGGTAAACAAGACAAAAGAGAACTCAAATATTTTCTGGTATCACAATGACAACTTTTTAAATTTGAGAGCAAGGAGGGTAAATTGCCAAAGAGAAATATTGCATCGAACCTAAATGACAAAAATAATCCTGCAGATAGCAATCATACTAGTTGGAAATATTGTATTGGAATTTCCAAGTTGTAAATAAGGAAAACTCTAAAAAAACCATGAAACATGGAAAAAAGTAAGGTAAAGGTGAAAATACGTCAAATATATCAGTGAAACTTAGCCAAATGAAACTGAGTAAAATCTAAAAACTTTAAGGGGTATTCTTACATCACAAGGAGAAAGACACCCAAGGGAGCCAATTACCACAATGAGCCCAGACTAGGATATTAATCATTAATACAAATCATTAAGGTATGCATACTCATATCTGGATGTAAAATATACTGTGATAGAAAAGAGTAAAACTCATTTGGAAGGATCATGTTTAGGGTGACACATAGTTAAGACAAACTGCTGTTCAAGAAATAACGTTTGATTGAACAAAACAAGGAAGAACACCAGAAGACACTATACAGATATGCCGGCAAATACCAGAATGATTATAAATGAAAGATGCCAATCCCTCTGTAATCTATTGACCTATATCTACTAAATGAACATACATTCCATAACTACCAAGAAAATGGAAACAATCTTACCTAGAATTTAAAGAATTACAAACCCTTCCTATTCAACATTGTCCTTAGGATGATGAACAGGAAAATGCAGAATTTTGTTGAAGTTGCCCACCACAATGAAAGCTGCATGGATGGACACATATTTCCCTGACCAGATTAGCCTAGAAAAGATAAGAAAATCTTCCACATATTAGAGATTTGACCTAGGAGATATTTATATAGAAATAGGTATGTAGATATATACAATAATTGAATATATGTGCATATAGATATACAAAATATAATTAAATACATAGAGAGAAATATTTTTTATAATGAAAAGGATATTGTGAACGCAGAAATAAACAATGACTAATCTGGAAAGAATAATATAATGTCTTGTATACATGAATAACTTCTAAAATAGAATTACCATGGAAATGAAAAATTAAGAAATAATTCAGAAACATGTAAATGGAATATCTACCTCACTACATCACAGAAAAATGTGACATACAAGGAAGACGTGATATCAAACTTAATCAGCAAAAAGTGGCTGGGAGGGTGAGTCAAGGGCACCTACATAGGAAGTATAAGGTCCTGAGTTTAACTGCAAGTATGATGAAAATAGTTCTCTTCTTCTTTTAATATTAACATCATTCGTGTTGCGAAATGTTTTTTGACATGGGGTTTCCTTGTAGTTTCATAATTACCTTTGTATAAACTTTAGAAGTACTGGCCATATTGGCATAGAAAACTGTGGCCACTTGATTGTCTCTGCCTTTGTTATGACTGAAGTGTCCTCGAAATTCTGTTTTCCAAGTGATGTGTATAACCACTGCATTCAACAGCCACTTGAAAATACTCCTGTAATTTTGCGTATCCACATTTAGTACAGTTAACATATAGTAGTAACCCGATGTTTGATATGTGTACTAGGTATTTTTTCATTTTTAAGGTTCCCACAGCATTTTTAATTGATGCTGGACTCCAGAAAATAGAAACTGCCAGTTTCTTACCTTTACATATAATCTAGTGGTTCACTTCCAAAAGCACAACTTATGTGACAATTCTGCAAAATGACTTAAGTTGCCAGTTTCATAAAAGTCCTCATTTGCCTTCCTAAGAATTGACAAGCTAAAAAGAAGCTGTTACCCATCATTTTTAGAAACAGACAAATCTGAATATAGTAGTCTGTTCAAATGAACGGAAATGAACAGATATCAGTTTGTAGTGTATTTACGTGGGTTTTTTCGATTTCAAAAAAGCCTCTCTTCCAAATAGAGTTACTAATAAATAACCATTAGATAATAAGACATCTCCATATCTTACTACTACCAGAAAAATGTAAAAGATTGCCTTTAATCTGCCAGGAATAAACAGGTCAATTGTTGGTAACAAGACTCATAGATACTCTCATAATATCAAATGTTCGAGTATTATCTAAACTTCCAAGCAGAAGTAAAATGAAGGATTTAGTTCAATTTGTAGGCAAAAAGAAATTTTTATTAAACAGTTTTTGTTTCTTACTGATTACCACTTCAAAGGATATTTTACTCTTAGAACAACACCTTAAGAAATAAAACTGCATTTTGCTTTCAAATATGGACTTTCACACTATTAATAAAGAACATGTGGATATGAAATAAATTAGTAAAATAGAAATAAATAGAAAAATACAGGTAACGAGGACTCAAGACATATCCAGAGAATGTGATATGACGTGACTTTAGTAAGAAGGACGCACTTCAAGGAAGACATACCAGTAAGAAAGTAATTCTCAGGAACTGGGTAAATTTGACGATATTGACTAGATTATAGAAAGGAAGTGACACACGTTAGAATGCATAAAGAAAAACCTCAGTGTCACATGTCTGAATGATTATTAACAAATACGCCATAATTAGGTGTCATATACCCATTTATCTGCAAGAAAATGAGGTAATTAAAATTCAATCAACATTTTATAGCAAAGCATAAGTAGAGACATTAACATTTCAGCCGTCATATCCATGCTTGCTTATATGAAAAGAACCAAGAAATAGTAATATTTCAGCAAATTGTGGAACGCAGAAGGAAGTCCCTAAAATTGAGGACATTTTGCAGGCTTCGATATAATCTCAATGTTCACCTAAACGGGGATAGAAAAGTACAGGCCAAAAGAAGAAAATGCCTTCCGATATTAAGTTACACAATTTGTAAAATATTTAGTAATGAGCATGGAGAACTGTGCATGAGAGTGGTGAGGTAATAACCATTAAAGGTAGATTGCCAATACAGATCATCTTTAAGAAGCTGCATATTGAAATCACCATCCAGAAATGAGCATAAACATGGCTGCAAAGTATGTCAAAATTTATGTGTGCCCCGTATATTTTAATTGTTCCGAATTAACTCTGACCGCCATACAAGTATAAAGTGAGTGATGAATAATGGATTACATTGGAAAGGAAGACTGTTGGAGTGCTTTTTCTTCGGTGTTAACGAATCTGTATATGAGAATTCCTAACAGAACATTGAAGCATGAAAAATTTTATGATGTCACAATGGGAAAGAATTTTAAAGTGCTCACAGATTGCCTGCAACAGAAATGAGAAATTTAACTAAGTAAGCATTTTCAAGAAAGGACATAGAAATTTGAAACTTATCACGCTACACTCCAATATTTAGGAAAAATATATAGACAACAAAAATGAAATTACAAAATAAATACATAGTATAAAATCAATGTTCACGTATGTGACCCATAAATACGCATCAATGTATACATTAGATAAAAGGGAAAACTTCATCGTTTTTTTTTACGAAGCAAGAAAATAAACTAATCACACATGTTTATAAATACTAGAACAAAATCACAAAAATTTGGAAAAACTATGAGACAATACAAATTTAGAACTCACGCTCCACATCTATGTCAATACAGATACATTCTCCAAATTATTTCCAAATCCAGGATAATCACAAAATTACCCCGGAATTTTGAAAAGGAAATAAGGAATAATTTGGGGAAAAACTGTTGAAGTTGTTTGGGCTGGCTCTTCTGAACTGTGTACCTGGTAGGTAAACAAGACAAAAGAGAACTCAAATATTTTCTGGTATCACAATGACAACTTTTAAATTTGAGAGCAAGGAGGGTAAATTGCCAAAGAGAAATATTGCATCGAACCTAAATGACAAAAATAATCCTGCAGATAGCAATCATACTAGTTGGAAATATTGTATTGGAATTTCCAAGTTGTAAATAAGGAAAACTCTAAAAAAACCATGAAACATGGAAAAAAGTAAGGTAAAGGTGAAAATACGTCAAATATATCAGTGAAACTTAGCCAAATGAAACTGAGTAAAATCTAAAAACTTTAAGGGGTATTCTTACATCACAAGGAGAAAGACACCCAAGGGAGCCAATTACCACAATGAGCCCAGACTAGGATATTAATCATTAATACAAATCATTAAGGTATGCATACTCATATCTGGATGTAAAATATACTGTGATAGAAAAGAGTAAAACTCATTTGGAAGGATCATGTTTAGGGTGACACATAGTTAAGACAAACTGCTGTTCAAGAAATAACGTTTGATTGAACAAAACAAGGAAGAACACCAGAAGACACTATACAGATATGCCGGCAAATACCAGAATGATTATAAATGAAAGATGCCAATCCCTCTGTAATCTATTGACCTATATCTACTAAATGAACATACATTCCATAACTACCAAGAAAATGGAAACAATCTTACCTAGAATTTAAAGAATTACAAACCCTTCCTATTCAACATTGTCCTTAGGATGATGAACAGGAAAATGCAGAATTTTGTTGAAGTTGCCCACCACAATGAAAGCTGCATGGATGGACACATATTTCCCTGACCAGATTAGCCTAGAAAAGATAAGAAAATCTTCCACATATTAGAGATTTGACCTAGGAGATATTTATATAGAAATAGGTATGTAGATATATACAATAATTGAATATATGTGCATATAGATATACAAAATATAATGAAATACATAGAGAGAAATATTTTTTATAATGAAAAGGATATTGTGAACGCAGAAATAAACAATGACTAATCTGGAAAGAATAATATAATGTCTTGTATACATGAATAACTTCTAAAATAGAATTACCATGGAAATGAAAAATTAAGAAATAATTCAGAAACATGTAAATGGAATATCTACCTCACTACATCACAGAAAAATGTGACATACAAGGAAGACGTGATATCAAACTTAATCAGCAAAAAGTGGCTGGGAGTGTGAGTCAAGGGCACCTACATAGGAAGTATAAGGTCCTGAGTTTAACTGCAAGTATGATGAAAATTGTTCTCTTCTTCTTTTAATATTAACATCATTCGTGTTGTGAAATGTTTTTTGACATGGGGTTTCCTTGTAGTTTCATAATTACCTTTGTATAAACTTTAGAAGTACTGGCCATATTGGCATAGAAAACTGTGGCCACTTGATTGTCTCTGCCTTTGTTATGACTGAAGTGTCCTCGAAATTCTGTTTTCCAAGTGATGTGTATAACCACTGCATTCAACAGCCACTTGAAAATACTCCTGTAATTTTGCGTATCCACATTTAGTACAGTTAACATATAGTAGTAACCCGATGTTTGATATGTGTACTAGGTATTTTTTCATTTTTAAGGTTCCCACAGCATTTTTAATTGATGCTGGACTCCAGAAAATAGAAACTGCCAGTTTCTTACCTTTACATATAATCTAGTGGTTCACTTCCAAAAGCACAACTTATGTGACAATTCTGCAAAATGACTTAAGTTGCCAGTTTCATAAAAGTCCTCATTTGCCTTCCTAAGAATTGACAAGCTAAAAAGAAGCTGTTACCCATCATTTTTAGAAACAGACAAATCTGAATATAGTAGTCTGTTCAAATGAACGGAAATGAACAGATATCAGTTTGTAGTGTATTTACGTGGGTTTTTTCGATTTCAAAAAAGCCTCTCTTCCAAATAGAGTTACTAATAAATAACCATTAGATAATAAGACATCTCCATATCTTACTACTACCAGAAAAATGTAAAAGATTGCCTTTAATCTGCCAGGAATAAACAGGTCAATTGTTGGTAACAAGACTCATAGATACTCTCATAATATCAAATGTTCGAGTATTATCTAAACTTCCAAGCAGAAGTAAAATGAAGGATTTAGTTCAATTTGTAGGCAAAAAGAAATTTTTATTAAACAGTTTTTGTTTCTTACTGATTACCACTTCAAAGGATATTTTACTCTTAGAACAACACCTTAAGAAATAAAACTGCATTTTGCTTTCAAATATGGACTTTCACACTATTAATAAAGAACATGTGGATATGAAATAAATTAGTAAAATAGAAGTAAATAGAAAAATACAGGTAACGAGGACTCAAGACATATCCAGAGAATGTGATATGACGTGACTTTAGTAAGAAGGACGCACTTCAAGGAAGACATACCAGTAAGAAAGTAATTCTCAGGAACTGGGTAAATTTGACGATATTGACTAGATTATAGAAAGGAAGTGACACACGTTAGAATGCATAAAGAAAAACCTCAGTGTCACATGTCTGAATGATTATTAACAAATACGCCATAATTAGGTGTCATATACCCATTTATCTGCACGAAAATGAGGTAATTAAAATTCAATCAACATTTTATAGCAAAGCATAAGTAGAGACATTAACATTTCAGCCGTCATATCCATGCTTGCTTATATGAAAAGAACCAAGAAATAGTAATATTTCAGCAAATTGTGGAACGCAGAAGGAAGTCCCTAAAATTGAGGACATTTTGCAGGCTTCGATATAATCTCAATGTTCACCTAAACGGGGATAGAAAAGTACAGGCCAAAAGAAGAAAATGCCTTCCGATATTAAGTTACACAATTTGTAAAATATTTAGTAATGAGCATGGAGAACTGTGCATGAGAGTGGTGAGGTAATAACCATTAAAGGTAGATTGCCAATACAGATCATCTTTAAGAAGCTGCATATTGAAATCACCATCCAGAAATGAGCATAAACATGGCTGCAAAGTATGTCAAAATTTATGTGTGCCCCGTATATTTTAATTGTTCCGAATTAACTCTGACCGCCATACAAGTATAAAGTGAGTGATGAATAATGGATTACATTGGAAAGGAAGACTGTTGGAGTGCTTTTTCTTCGGTGTTAACGAATCTGTATATGAGAATTCCTAACAGAACATTGAAGCATGAAAAATTTTATGATGTCACAATGGGAAAGAATTTTAAAGTGCTCACAGATTGCCTGCAACAGAAATGAGAAATTTAACTAAGTAAGCATTTTCAAGAAAGGACATAGAAATTTGAAACTTATCACGCTACACTCCAATATTTAGGAAAAATATATAGACAACAAAAATGAAATTACAAAATAAATACATAGTATAAAATCAATGTTCACGTATGTGACCCATAAATACGCATCAATGTATACATTAGATAAAAGGGAAAACTTCATCGTTTTTTTTTACGAAGGAAGAAAATAAACTAATCACACATGTTTATAAATACTAGAACAAAATCACAAAAATTTGGAAAAACTATGAGACAATACAAATTTAGAACTCACGCTCCACATCTATGTCAATACAGATACATGCTCCAAATTATTTCCAAATCCAGGATAATCACAAAATTACCCCGTAATTTTGAAAAGGAAATAAGGAATAATTTGGGGAAAAACTGTTGAAGTTGTTTGGGCTGGCTCTTCTGAACTGTGTACCTGGTAGGTAAACAAGACAAAAGAGAACTCAAATATTTTCTGGTATCACAATGACAACTTTTTAAATTTGAGAGCAAGGAGGGTAAATTGCCAAAGAGAAATATTGCATCGAACCTAAATGACAAAAATAATCCTGCAGATAGCAATCATACTACTTGGAAATATTGTATTGGAATTTCCAAGTTGTAAATAAGGAAAACTCTAAAAAAACCATGAAACATGGAAAAAAGTAAGGTAAAGGTGAAAATACGTCAAATATATCAGTGAAACTTAGCCAAATGAAACTGAGTAAAATCTAAAAACTTTAAGGGGTATTCTTACATCACAAGGAGAAAGACACCCAAGGGAGCCAATTACCACAATGAGCCCAGACTAGGATATTAATCATTAATACAAATCATTAAGGTATGCATACTCATATCTGGATGTAAAATATACTGTGATAGAAAAGACTAAAACTCATTTGGAAGGATCATGTTTAGGGTGACACATAGTTAAGACAAACTGCTGTTCAAGAAATAACGTTTGATTGAACAAAACAAGGAAGAACACCAGAAGACACTATACAGATATGCTGGCAAATACCAGAATGATTATAAATGAAAGATGCCAATCCCTCTGTAATCTATTCACCTATATCTACTAAATGAACATACATTCCATAACTACCAAGAAAATGGAAACAATCTTACCTAGAATTTAAAGAATTACAAACCCTTCCTATTCAACATTGTCCTTAGGATGATGAACAGGAAAATGCAGAATTTTGTTGAAGTTGCCCACCACAATGAAAGCTGCATGGATGGACACATATTTCCCTGACCAGATTAGCCTAGAAAAGATAAGAAAATCTTCCACATATTAGAGATTTGACCTAGGAGATATTTATATAGAAATAGGTATGTAGATATATACAATAATTGAATATATGTGCATATAGATATACAAAATATAATTAAATACATAGAGAGAAATATTTTTTATAATGAAAAGGATATTGTGAACGCAGAAATAAACAATGACTAATCTGGAAAGAATAATATAATGTCTTGTATACATGAATAACTTCTAAAATAGAATTACCATGGAAATGAAAAATTAAGAAATAATTCAGAAACATGTAAATGGAATATCTACCTCACTACATCACAGAAAAATGTGACATACAAGGAAGACGTGATATCAAACTTAATCAGCAAAAAGTGGCTGGGAGTGTGAGTCAAGGGCACCTACATAGGAAGTATAAGGTCCTGAGTTTAACTGCAAGTATGATGAAAATTGTTCTCTTCTTCTTTTAATATTAACATCATTCGTGTTGTGAAATGTTTTTTGACATGGGGTTTCCTTGTAGTTTCATAATTACCTTTGTATAAACTTTAGAAGTACTGGCCATATTGGCATAGAAAACTGTGGCCACTTGATTGTCTCTGCCTTTGTTATGACTGAAGTGTCCTCGAAATTCTGTTTTCCAAGTGATGTGTATAACCACTGCATTCAACAGCCACTTGAAAATACTCCTGTAATTTTGCGTATCCACATTTAGTACAGTTAACATATAGTAGTAACCCGATGTTTGATATGTGTACTAGGTATTTTTTCATTTTTAAGGTTCCCACAGCATTTTTAATTGATGCTGGACTCCAGAAAATAGAAACTGCCAGTTTCTTACCTTTACATATAATCTAGTGGTTCACTTCCAAAAGCACAACTTATGTGACAATTCTGCAAAATGACTTAAGTTGCCAGTTTCATAAAAGTCCTCATTTGCCTTCCTAAGAATTGACAAGCTAAAAAGAAGCTGTTACCCATCATTTTTAGAAACAGACAAATCTGAATATAGTAGTCTGTTCAAATGAACGGAAATGAACAGATATCAGTTTGTAGTGTATTTACGTGGGTTTTTTCGATTTCAAAAAAGCCTCTCTTCCAAATAGAGTTACTAATAAATAACCATTAGATAATAAGACATCTCCATATCTTACTACTACCAGAAAAATGTAAAAGATTGCCTTTAATCTGCCAGGAATAAACAGGTCAATTGTTGGTAACAAGACTCATAGATACTCTCATAATATCAAATGTTGGAGTATTATCTAAACTTCCAAGCAGAAGTAAAATGAAGGATTTAGTTCAATTTGTAGGCAAAAAGAAATTTTTATTAAACAGTTTTTGTTTCTTACTGATTACCACTTCAAAGGATATTTTACTCTTAGAACAACACCTTAAGAAATAAAACTGCATTTTGCTTTCAAATATGGACTTTCACACTATTAATAAAGAACATGTGGATATGAAATAAATTAGTAAAATAGAAGTAAATAGAAAAATACAGGTAACGAGGACTCAAGACATATCCAGAGAATGTGATATGACGTGACTTTAGTAAGAAGGACGCACTTCAAGGAAAACATACCAGTAAGAAAGTAATTCTCAGGAACTGGGTAAATTTGACGATATTGACTAGATTATAGAAAGGAAGTGACACACGTTAGAATGCATAAAGAAAAACCTCAGTGTCACATGTCTGAATGATTATTAACAAATACGCCATAATTAGGTGTCATATACCCATTTATCTGCAAGAAAATGAGGTAATTAAAATTCAATCAACATTTTATAGCAAAGCATAAGTAGAGACATTAACATTTCAGCCGTCATATCCATGCTTGCTTATATGAAAAGAACCAAGAAATAGTAATATTTCAGCAAATTGTGGAACGCAGAAGGAAGTCCCTAAAATTGAGGACATTTTGCAGGCTTCGATATAATCTCAATGTTCACCTAAACGGGGATAGAAAAGTACAGGCCAAAAGAAGAAAATGCCTTCCGATATTAAGTTACACAATTTGTAAAATATTTAGTAATGAGCATGGAGAACTGTGCATGAGAGTGGTGAGGTAATAACCATTAAAGGTAGATTGCCAATACAGATCATCTTTAAGAAGCTGCATATTGAAATCACCATCCAGAAATGAGCATAAACATGGCTGCAAAGTATGTCAAAATTTATGTGTGCCCCGTATATTTTAATTGTTCCGAATTAACTCTGACCGCCATACAAGTATAAAGTGAGTGATGAATAATGGATTACATTGGAAAGGAAGACTGTTGGAGTGCTTTTTCTTCGGTGTTAACGAATCTGTATATGAGAATTCCTAACAGAACATTGAAGCATGAAAAATTTTATGATGTCACAATGGGAAAGAATTTTAAAGTGCTCACAGATTGCCTGCAACAGAAATGAGAAATTTAACTAAGTAAGCATTTTCAAGAAAGGACATAGAAATTTGAAACTTATCACGCTACACTCCAATATTTAGGAAAAATATATAGACAACAAAAATGAAATTACAAAATAAATACATAGTATAAAATCAATGTTCACGTATGTGACCCATAAATACGCATCAATGTATACATTAGATAAAAGGGAAAACTTCATCGTTTTTTTTTACGAAGCAAGAAAATAAACTAATCACACATGTTTATAAATACTACAACAAAATCACAAAAATTTGGAAAAACTATGAGACAATACAAATTTAGAACTCACGCTCCACATCTATGTCAATACAGATACATGCTCCAAATTATTTCCAAATCCAGGATAATCACAAAATTACCCCGGAATTTTGAAAAGGAAATAAGGAATAATTTGGGGAAAAACTGTTGAAGTTGTTTGGGCTGGCTCTTCTGAACTGTGTACCTGGTAGGTAAACAAGACAAAAGAGAACTCAAATATTTTCTGGTATCACAATGACAACTTTTTAAATTTGAGAGCAAGGAGGGTAAATTGCCAAAGAGAAATATTGCATCGAACCTAAATGACAAAAATAATCCTGCAGATAGCAATCATACTAGTTGGAAATATTGTATTGGAATTTCCAAGTTGTAAATAAGGAAAACTCTAAAAAAACCATGAAACATGGAAAAAAGTAAGGTAAAGGTGAAAATACGTCAAATATATCAGTGAAACTTAGCCAAATGAAACTGAGTAAAATCTAAAAACTTTAAGGGGTATTCTTACATCACAAGGAGAAAGACACCCAAGGGAGCCAATTACCACAATGAGCCCAGACTAGGATATTAATCATTAATACAAATCATTAAGGTATGCATACTCATATCTGGATGTAAAATATACTGTGATAGAAAAGACTAAAACTCATTAGGAAGGATCATGTTTAGGGTGACACATAGTTAAGACAAACTGCTGTTCAAGAAATAACGTTTGATTGAACAAAACAAGGAAGAACACCAGAAGACACTATACAGATATGCCGGCAAATACCAGAATGATTATAAATGAAAGATGCCAATCCCTCTGTAATCTATTGACCTATATCTACTAAATGAACATACATTCCATAACTACCAAGAAAATGGAAACAATCTTACCTAGAATTTAAAGAATTACAAACCCTTCCTATTCAACATTGTCCTTAGGATGATGAACAGGAAAATGCAGAATTTTGTTGAAGTTGCCCACCACAATGAAAGCTGCATGGATGGACACATATTTCCCTGACCAGATTAGCCTAGAAAAGATAAGAAAATCTTCCACATATTAGAGATTTGACCTAGGAGATATTTATATAGAAATAGGTATGTAGATATATACAATAATTGAATATATGTGCATATAGATATACAAAATATAATGAAATACATAGAGAGAAATATTTTTTATAATGAAAAGGATATTGTGAACGCAGAAATAAACAATGACTAATCTGGAAAGAATAATATAATGTCTTGTATACATGAATAACTTCTAAAATAGAATTACCATGGAAATGAAAAATTAAGAAATAATTTAGAAACATGTAAATGGAATATCTACCTCACTACATCACAGAAAAATGTGACATACAAGGAAGACGTGATATCAAACTTAATCAGCAAAAAGTGGCTGGGAGTGTGAGTCAAGGGCACCTACATAGGAAGTATAAGGTCCTGAGTTTAACTGCAAGTATGATGAAAATAGTTCTCTTCTTCTTTTAATATTAACATCATTCGTGTTGTGAAATGTTTTTTGACATGGGGTTTCCTTGTAGTTTCATAATTACCTTTGTATAAACTTTAGAAGTACTGGCCATATTGGCATAGAAAACTGTGGCCACTTGATTGTCTCTGCCTTTGTTATGACTGAAGTGTCCTCGAAATTCTGTTTTCCAAGTGATGTGTATAACCACTGCATTCAACAGCCACTTGAAAATACTCCTGTAATTTTGCGTATCCACATTTAGTACAGTTAACATATAGTAGTAACCCGATGTTTGATATGTGTACTAGGTATTTTTTCATTTTTAAGGTTCCCACAGCATTTTTAATTGATGCTGGACTCCAGAAAATAGAAACTGCCAGTTTCTTACCTTTACATATAATCTAGTGGTTCACTTCCAAAAGCACAACTTATGTGACAATTCTGCAAAATGACTTAAGTTGCCAGTTTCATAAAAGTCCTCATTTGCCTTCCTAAGAATTGACAAGCTAAAAAGAAGCTGTTACCCATCATTTTTAGAAACAGACAAATCTGAATATAGTAGTCTGTTCAAATGAACGGAAATGAACAGATATCAGTTTGTAGTGTATTTACGTGGGTTTTTTCGATTTCAAAAAAGCCTCTCTTCCAAATAGAGTTACTAATAAATAACCATTAGATAATAAGACATCTCCATATCTTACTACTACCAGAAAAATGTAAAAGATTGCCTTTAATCTGCCAGGAATAAACAGGTCAATTGTTGGTAACAAGACTCATAGATACTCTCATAATATCAAATGTTGGAGTATTATCTAAACTTCCAAGCAGAAGTAAAATGAAGGATTTAGTTCAATTTGTAGGCAAAAAGAAATTTTTATTAAACAGTTTTTGTTTCTTACTGATTACCACTTCAAAGGATATTTTACTCTTAGAACAACACCTTAAGAAATAAAACTGCATTTTGCTTTCAAATATGGACTTTCACACTATTAATAAAGAACATGTGGATATGAAATAAATTAGTAAAATAGAAGTAAATAGAAAAATACAGGTAACGAGGACTCAAGACATATCCAGAGAATGTGATATGACGTGACTTTAGTAAGAAGGACGCACTTCAAGGAAAACATACCAGTAAGAAAGTAATTCTCAGGAACTGGGTAAATTTGACGATATTGACTAGATTATAGAAAGGAAGTGACACACGTTAGAATGCATAAAGAAAAACCTCAGTGTCACATGTCTGAATGATTATTAACAAATACGCCATAATTAGGTGTCATATACCCATTTATCTGCAAGAAAATGAGGTAATTAAAATTCAATCAACATTTTATAGCAAAGCATAAGTAGAGACATTAACATTTCAGCCGTCATATCCATGCTTGCTTATATGAAAAGAACCAAGAAATAGTAATATTTCAGCAAATTGTGGAACGCAGAAGGAAGTCCCTAAAATTGAGGACATTTTGCAGGCTTCGATATAATCTCAATGTTCACCTAAACGGGGATAGAAAAGTACAGGCCAAAAGAAGAAAATGCCTTCCGATATTAAGTTACACAATTTGTAAAATATTTAGTAATGAGCATGGAGAACTGTGCATGAGAGTGGTGAGGTAATAACCATTAAAGGTAGATTGCCAATACAGATCATCTTTAAGAAGCTGCATATTGAAATCACCATCCAGAAATGAGCATAAACATGGCTGCAAAGTATGTCAAAATTTATGTGTGCCCCGTATATTTTAATTGTTCCGAATTAACTCTGACCGCCATACAAGTATAAAGTGAGTGATGAATAATGGATTACATTGGAAAGGAAGACTGTTGGAGTGCTTTTTCTTCGGTGTTAACGAATCTGTATATGAGAATTCCTAACAGAACATTGAAGCATGAAAAATTTTATGATGTCACAATGGGAAAGAATTTTAAAGTGCTCACAGATTGCCTGCAACAGAAATGAGAAATTTAACTAAGTAAGCATTTTCAAGAAAGGACATAGAAATTTGAAACTTATCACGCTACACTCCAATATTTAGGAAAAATATATAGACAACAAAAATGAAATTACAAAATAAATACATAGTATAAAATCAATGTTCACGTATGTGACCCATAAATACGCATCAATGTATACATTAGATAAAAGGGAAAACTTCATCGTTTTTTTTTACGAAGCAAGAAAATAAACTAATCACACATGTTTATAAATACTACAACAAAATCACAAAAATTTGGAAAAACTATGAGACAATACAAATTTAGAACTCACGCTCCACATCTATGTCAATACAGATACATGCTCCAAATTATTTCCAAATCCAGGATAATCACAAAATTACCCCGGAATTTTGAAAAGGAAATAAGGAATAATTTGGGGAAAAACTGTTGAAGTTGTTTGGGCTGGCTCTTCTGAACTGTGTACCTGGTAGGTAAACAAGACAAAAGAGAACTCAAATATTTTCTGGTATCACAATGACAACTTTTTAAATTTGAGAGCAAGGAGGGTAAATTGCCAAAGAGAAATATTGCATCGAACCTAAATGACAAAAATAATCCTGCAGATAGCAATCATACTAGTTGGAAATATTGTATTGGAATTTCCAAGTTGTAAATAAGGAAAACTCTAAAAAAACCATGAAACATGGAAAAAAGTAAGGTAAAGGTGAAAATACGTCAAATATATCAGTGAAACTTAGCCAAATGAAACTGAGTAAAATCTAAAAACTTTAAGGGGTATTCTTACATCACAAGGAGAAAGACACCCAAGGGAGCCAATTACCACAATGAGCCCAGACTAGGATATTAATCATTAATACAAATCATTAAGGTATGCATACTCATATCTGGATGTAAAATATACTGTGATAGAAAAGACTAAAACTCATTAGGAAGGATCATGTTTAGGGTGACACATAGTTAAGACAAACTGCTGTTCAAGAAATAACGTTTGATTGAACAAAACAAGGAAGAACACCAGAAGACACTATACAGATATGCCGGCAAATACCAGAATGATTATAAATGAAAGATGCCAATCCCTCTGTAATCTATTGACCTATATCTACTAAATGAACATACATTCCATAACTACCAAGAAAATGGAAACAATCTTACCTAGAATTTAAAGAATTACAAACCCTTCCTATTCAACATTGTCCTTAGGATGATGAACAGGAAAATGCAGAATTTTGTTGAAGTTGCCCACCACAATGAAAGCTGCATGGATGGACACATATTTCCCTGACCAGATTAGCCTAGAAAAGATAAGAAAATCTTCCACATATTAGAGATTTGACCTAGGAGATATTTATATAGAAATAGGTATGTAGATATATACAATAATTGAATATATGTGCATATAGATATACAAAATATAATGAAATACATAGAGAGAAATATTTTTTATAATGAAAAGGATATTGTGAACGCAGAAATAAACAATGACTAATCTGGAAAGAATAATATAATGTCTTGTATACATGAATAACTTCTAAAATAGAATTACCATGGAAATGAAAAATTAAGAAATAATTTAGAAACATGTAAATGGAATATCTACCTCACTACATCACAGAAAAATGTGACATACAAGGAAGACGTGATATCAAACTTAATCAGCAAAAAGTGGCTGGGAGGGTGAGTCAAGGGCACCTACATAGGAAGTATAAGGTCCTGAGTTTAACTGCAAGTATGATGAAAATAGTTCTCTTCTTCTTTTAATATTAACATCATTCGTGTTGTGAAATGTTTTTTGACATGGGGTTTCCTTGTAGTTTCATAATTACCTTTGTATAAACTTTAGAAGTACTGGCCATATTGGCATAGAAAACTGTGGCCACTTGATTGTCTCTGCCTTTGTTATGACTGAAGTGTCCTCGAAATTCTGTTTTCCAAGTGATGTGTATAACCACTGCATTCAACAGCCACTTGAAAATACTCCTGTAATTTTGCGTATCCACATTTAGTACAGTTAACATATAGTAGTAACCCGATGTTTGATATGTGTACTAGGTATTTTTTCATTTTTAAGGTTCCCACAGCATTTTTAATTGATGCTGGACTCCAGAAAATAGAAACTGCCAGTTTCTTACCTTTACATATAATCTAGTGGTTCACTTCCAAAAGCACAACTTATGTGACAATTCTGCAAAATGACTTAAGTTGCCAGTTTCATAAAAGTCCTCATTTGCCTTCCTAAGAATTGACAAGCTAAAAAGAAGCTGTTACCCATCATTTTTAGAAACGGACAAATCTGAATATAGTAGTCTGTTCAAATGAACGGAAATGAACAGATATCAGTTTGTAGTGTATTTACGTGGGTTTTTTCGATTTCAAAAAAGCCTCTCTTCCAAATAGAGTTACTAATAAATAACCATTAGATAATAAGACATCTCCATATCTTACTACTACCAGAAAAATGTAAAAGATTGCCTTTAATCTGCCAGGAATAAACAGGTCAATTGTTGGTAACAAGACTCATAGATACTCTCATAATATCAAATGTTCGAGTATTATCTAAACTTCCAAGCAGAAGTAAAATGAAGGATTTAGTTCAATTTGTAGGCAAAAAGAAATTTTTATTAAACAGTTTTTGTTTCTTACTGATTACCACTTCAAAGGATATTTTACTCTTAGAACAACACCTTAAGAAATAAAACTGCATTTTGCTTTCAAATATGGACTTTCACACTATTAATAAAGAACATGTGGATATGAAATAAATTAGTAAAATAGAAATAAATAGAAAAATACAGGTAACGAGGACTCAAGACATATCCAGAGAATGTGATATGACGTGACTTTAGTAAGAAGGACGCACTTCAAGGAAGACATACCAGTAAGAAAGTAATTCTCAGGAACTGGGTAAATTTGACGATATTGACTAGATTATAGAAAGGAAGTGACACACGTTAGAATGCATAAAGAAAAACCTCAGTGTCACATGTCTGAATGATTATTAACAAATACGCCATAATTAGGTGTCATATACCCATTTATCTGCAAGAAAATGAGGTAATTAAAATTCAATCAACATTTTATAGCAAAGCATAAGTAGAGACATTAACATTTCAGCCGTCATATCCATGCTTGCTTATATGAAAAGAACCAAGAAATAGTAATATTTCAGCAAATTGTGGAACGCAGAAGGAAGTCCCTAAAATTGAGGACATTTTGCAGGCTTCGATATAATCTCAATGTTCACCTAAACGGGGATAGAAAAGTACAGGCCAAAAGAAGAAAATGCCTTCCGATATTAAGTTACACAATTTGTAAAATATTTAGTAATGAGCATGGAGAACTGTGCATGAGAGTGGTGAGGTAATAACCATTAAAGGTAGATTGCCAATACAGATCATCTTAAGAAGCTGCATATTGAAATCACCATCCAGAAATGAGCATAAACATGGCTGCAAAGTATGTCAAAATTTATGTGTGCCCCGTATATTTTAATTGTTCCGAATTAACTCTGACCGCCATACAAGTATAAAGTGAGTGATGAATAATGGATTACATTGGAAAGGAAGACTGTTGGAGTGCTTTTTCTTCGGTGTTAACGAATCTGTATATGAGAATTCCTAACAGAACATTGAAGCATGAAAAATTTTATGATGTCACAATGGGAAAGAATTTTAAAGTGCTCACAGATTGCCTGCAACAGAAGTGAGAAATTTAACTAAGTAAGGATTTTCAAGAAAGGACATAGAAATTTGAAACTTATCACGCTACACTCCAATATTTAGGAAAAATATATAGATAACAAAAATGAAATTAAAAAATAAATACATAGTATAAAATAAATGTTCACGTATGTGACCCATAAATACGCATCAATGTATACATTAGATAAAAGGGAAAACTTCATCGTTTTTTTTTACGAAGCAAGAAAATAAACTAATCACACATGTTTATAAATACTACAACAAAATCACAAAAATTTGGAAAAACTATGAGACAATACAAATTTAGAACTCACGCTCCACATCTATGTCAATACAGATACATGCTCCAAATTATTTCCAAATCCAGGATAATCACAAAATTACCCCGGAATTTTGAAAAGGAAATAAGGAATAATTTGGGGAAAAACTGTTGAAGTTGTTTGGGCTGGCTCTTCTGAACTGTGTACCTGGTAGGTAAACAAGACAAAAGAGAACTCAAATATTTTCTGGTATCACAATGACAACTTTTTAAATTTGAGAGCAAGGAGGGTAAATTGCCAAAGAGAAATATTGCATCGAACCTAAATGACAAAAATAATCCTGCAGATAGCAATCATACTAGTTGGAAATATTGTATTGGAATTTCCAAGTTGTAAATAAGGAAAACTCTAAAAAAACCATGAAACATGGAAAAAAGTAAGGTAAAGGTGAAAATACGTCAAATATATCAGTGAAACTTAGCCAAATGAAACTGAGTAAAATCTAAAAACTTTAAGGGGTATTCTTACATCACAAGGAGAAAGACACCCAAGGGAGCCAATTACCACAATGAGCCCAGACTAGGATATTAATCATTAATACAAATCATTAAGGTATGCATACTCATATCTGGATGTAAAATATACTGTGATAGAAAAGACTAAAACTCATTTGGAAGGATCATGTTTAGGGTGACACATAGTTAAGACAAACTGCTGTTCAAGAAATAACGTTTGATTGAACAAAACAAGGAAGAACACCAGAAGACACTATACAGATATGCCGGCAAATACCAGAATGATTATAAATGAAAGATGCCAATCCCTCTGTAATCTATTGACCTATATCTACTAAATGAACATACATTCCATAACTACCAAGAAAATGGAAACAATCTTACCTAGAATTTAAAGAATTACAAACCCTTCCTATTCAACATTGTCCTTAGGATGATGAACAGGAAAATGCAGAATTTTGTTGAAGTTGCCCACCACAATGAAAGCTGCATGGATGGACACATATTTCCCTGACCAGATTAGCCTAGAAAAGATAAGAAAATCTTCCACATATTAGAGATTTGACCTAGGAGATATTTATATAGAAATAGGTATGTAGATATATACAATAATTGAATATATGTGCATATAGATATACAAAATATAATGAAATACATAGAGAGAAATATTTTTTATAATGAAAAGGATATTGTGAACGCAGAAATAAACAATGACTAATCTGGAAAGAATAATATAATGTCTTGTATACATGAATAACTTCTAAAATAGAATTACCATGGAAATGAAAAATTAAGAAATAATTTAGAAACATGTAAATGGAATATCTACCTCACTACATCACAGAAAAATGTGACATACAAGGAAGACGTGATATCAAACTTAATCAGCAAAAAGTGGCTGGGAGGGTGAGTCAAGGGCACCTACATAGGAAGTATAAGGTCCTGAGTTTAACTGCAAGTATGATGAAAATAGTTCTCTTCTTCTTTTAATATTAACATCATTCGTGTTGTGAAATGTTTTTTGACATGGGGTTTCCTTGTAGTTTCATAATTACCTTTGTATAAACTTTAGAAGTACTGGCCATATTGGCATAGAAAACTGTGGCCACTTGATTGTCTCTGCCTTTGTTATGACTGAAGTGTCCTCGAAATTCTGTTTTCCAAGTGATGTGTATAACCACTGCATTCAACAGCCACTTGAAAATACTCCTGTAATTTTGCGTATCCACATTTAGTACAGTTAACATATAGTAGTAACCCGATGTTTGATATGTGTACTAGGTATTTTTTCATTTTTAAGGTTCCCACAGCATTTTTAATTGATGCTGGACTCCAGAAAATAGAAACTGCCAGTTTCTTACCTTTACATATAATCTAGTGGTTCACTTCCAAAAGCACAACTTATGTGACAATTCTGCAAAATGACTTAAGTTGCCAGTTTCATAAAAGTCCTCATTTGCCTTCCTAAGAATTGACAAGCTAAAAAGAAGCTGTTACCCATCATTTTTAGAAACGGACAAATCTGAATATAGTAGTCTGTTCAAATGAACGGAAATGAACAGATATCAGTTTGTAGTGTATTTACGTGGGTTTTTTCGATTTCAAAAAAGCCTCTCTTCCAAATAGAGTTACTAATAAATAACCATTAGATAATAAGACATCTCCATATCTTACTACTACCAGAAAAATGTAAAAGATTGCCTTTAATCTGCCAGGAATAAACAGGTCAATTGTTGGTAACAAGACTCATAGATACTCTCATAATATCAAATGTTCGAGTATTATCTAAACTTCCAAGCAGAAGTAAAATGAAGGATTTAGTTCAATTTGTAGGCAAAAAGAAATTTTTATTAAACAGTTTTTGTTTCTTACTGATTACCACTTCAAAGGATATTTTACTCTTAGAACAACACCTTAAGAAATAAAACTGCATTTTGCTTTCAAATATGGACTTTCACACTATTAATAAAGAACATGTGGATATGAAATAAATTAGTAAAATAGAAATAAATAGAAAAATACAGGTAACGAGGACTCAAGACATATCCAGAGAATGTGATATGACGTGACTTTAGTAAGAAGGACGCACTTCAAGGAAGACATACCAGTAAGAAAGTAATTCTCAGGAACTGGGTAAATTTGACGATATTGACTAGATTATAGAAAGGAAGTGACACACGTTAGAATGCATAAAGAAAAACCTCAGTGTCACATGTCTGAATGATTATTAACAAATACGCCATAATTAGGTGTCATATACCCATTTATCTGCAAGAAAATGAGGTAATTAAAATTCAATCAACATTTTATAGCAAAGCATAAGTAGAGACATTAACATTTCAGCCGTCATATCCATGCTTGCTTATATGAAAAGAACCAAGAAATAGTAATATTTCAGCAAATTGTGGAACGCAGAAGGAAGTCCCTAAAATTGAGGACATTTTGCAGGCTTCGATATAATCTCAATGTTCACCTAAACGGGGATAGAAAAGTACAGGCCAAAAGAAGAAAATGCCTTCCGATATTAAGTTACACAATTTGTAAAATATTTAGTAATGAGCATGGAGAACTGTGCATGAGAGTGGTGAGGTAATAACCATTAAAGGTAGATTGCCAATACAGATCATCTTAAGAAGCTGCATATTGAAATCACCATCCAGAAATGAGCATAAACATGGCTGCAAAGTATGTCAAAATTTATGTGTGCCCCGTATATTTTAATTGTTCCGAATTAACTCTGACCGCCATACAAGTATAAAGTGAGTGATGAATAATGGATTACATTGGAAAGGAAGACTGTTGGAGTGCTTTTTCTTCGGTGTTAACGAATCTGTATATGAGAATTCCTAACAGAACATTGAAGCATGAAAAATTTTATGATGTCACAATGGGAAAGAATTTTAAAGTGCTCACAGATTGCCTGCAACAGAAGTGAGAAATTTAACTAAGTAAGGATTTTCAAGAAAGGACATAGAAATTTGAAACTTATCACGCTACACTCCAATATTTAGGAAAAATATATAGATAACAAAAATGAAATTAAAAAATAAATACATAGTATAAAATAAATGTTCACGTATGTGACCCATAAATACGCATCAATGTATACATTAGATAAAAGGGAAAACTTCATCGTTTTTTTTTACGAAGCAAGAAAATAAACTAATCACACATGTTTATAAATACTACAACAAAATCACAAAAATTTGGAAAAACTATGAGACAATACAAATTTAGAACTCACGCTCCACATCTATGTCAATACAGATACATGCTCCAAATTATTTCCAAATCCAGGATAATCACAAAATTACCCCGGAATTTTGAAAAGGAAATAAGGAATAATTTGGGGAAAAACTGTTGAAGTTGTTTGGGCTGGCTCTTCTGAACTGTGTACCTGGTAGGTAAACAAGACAAAAGAGAACTCAAATATTTTCTGGTATCACAATGACAACTTTTTAAATTTGAGAGCAAGGAGGGTAAATTGCCAAAGAGAAATATTGCATCGAACCTAAATGACAAAAATAATCCTGCAGATAGCAATCATACTAGTTGGAAATATTGTATTGGAATTTCCAAGTTGTAAATAAGGAAAACTCTAAAAAAACCATGAAACATGGAAAAAAGTAAGGTAAAGGTGAAAATACGTCAAATATATCAGTGAAACTTAGCCAAATGAAACTGAGTAAAATCTAAAAACTTTAAGGGGTATTCTTACATCACAAGGAGAAAGACACCCAAGGGAGCCAATTACCACAATGAGCCCAGACTAGGATATTAATCATTAATACAAATCATTAAGGTATGCATACTCATATCTGGATGTAAAATATACTGTGATAGAAAAGACTAAAACTCATTTGGAAGGATCATGTTTAGGGTGACACATAGTTAAGACAAACTGCTGTTCAAGAAATAACGTTTGATTGAACAAAACAAGGAAGAACACCAGAAGACACTATACAGATATGCCGGCAAATACCAGAATGATTATAAATGAAAGATGCCAATCCCTCTGTAATCTATTGACCTATATCTACTAAATGAACATACATTCCATAACTACCAAGAAAATGGAAACAATCTTACCTAGAATTTAAAGAATTACAAACCCTTCCTATTCAACATTGTCCTTAGGATGATGAACAGGAAAATGCAGAATTTTGTTGAAGTTGCCCACCACAATGAAAGCTGCATGGATGGACACATATTTCCCTGACCAGATTAGCCTAGAAAAGATAAGAAAATCTTCCACATATTAGAGATTTGACCTAGGAGATATTTATATAGAAATAGGTATGTAGATATATACAATAATTGAATATATGTGCATATAGATATACAAAATATAATTAAATACATAGAGAGAAATATTTTTTATAATGAAAAGGATATTGTGAACGCAGAAATAAACAATGACTAATCTGGAAAGAATAATATAATGTCTTGTATACATGAATAACTTCTAAAATAGAATTACCATGGAAATGAAAAATTAAGAAATAATTCAGAAACATGTAAATGGAATATCTACCTCACTACATCCCAGAAAAATGTGACATACAAGGAAGACGTGATATCAAACTTAATCAGCAAAAAGTGGCTGGGAGGGTGAGTCAAGGGCACCTACATAGGAAGTATAAGGTCCTGAGTTTAACTGCAAGTATGATGAAAATAGTTCTCTTCTTCTTTTAATATTAACATCATTCGTGTTGTGAAATGTTTTTTGACATGGGGTTTCCTTGTAGTTTCATAATTACCTTTGTATAAACTTTAGAAGTACTGGCCATATTGGCATAGAAAACTGTGGCCACTTGATTGTCTCTGCCTTTGTTATGACTGAAGTGTCCTCGAAATTCTGTTTTCCAAGTGATGTGTATAACCACTGCATTCAACAGCCACTTGAAAATACTCCTGTAATTTTGCGTATCCACATTTAGTACAGTTAACATATAGTAGTAACCCGATGTTTGATATGTGTACTAGGTATTTTTTCATTTTTAAGGTTCCCACAGCATTTTTAATTGATGCTGGACTCCAGAAAATAGAAACTGCCAGTTTCTTACCTTTACATATAATCTAGTGGTTCACTTCCAAAAGCACAACTTATGTGACAATTCTGCAAAATGACTTAAGTTGCCAGTTTCATAAAAGTCCTCATTTGCCTTCCTAAGAATTGACAAGCTAAAAAGAAGCTGTTACCCATCATTTTTAGAAACGGACAAATCTGAATATAGTAGTCTGTTCAAATGAACGGAAATGAACAGATATCGGTTTGTAGTGTATTTACGTGGGTTTTTTCGATTTCAAAAAAGCCTCTCTTCCAAATAGAGTTACTAATAAATAACCATTAGATAATAAGACATCTCCATATCTTACTACTACCAGAAAAATGTAAAAGATTGCCTTTAATCTGCCAGGAATAAACAGGTCAATTGTTGGTAACAAGACTCATAGATACTCTCATAATATCAAATGTTCGAGTATTATCTAAACTTCCAAGCAGAAGTAAAATGAAGGATTTAGTTCAATTTGTAGGCAAAAAGAAATTTTTATTAAACAGTTTTTGTTTCTTACTGATTACCACTTCAAAGGATATTTTACTCTTAGAACAACACCTTAAGAAATAAAACTGCATTTTGCTTTCAAATATGGACTTTCACACTATTAATAAAGAACATGTGGATATGAAATAAATTAGTAAAATAGAAATAAATAGAAAAATACAGGTAACGAGGACTCAAGACATATCCAGAGAATGTGATATGACGTGACTTTAGTAAGAAGGACGCACTTCAAGGAAGACATACCAGTAAGAAAGTAATTCTCAGGAACTGGGTAAATTTGACGATATTGACTAGATTATAGAAAGGAAGTGACACACGTTAGAATGCATAAAGAAAAACCTCAGTGTCACATGTCTGAATGATTATTAACAAATACGCCATAATTAGGTGTCATATACCCATTTATCTGCAAGAAAATGAGGTAATTAAAATTCAATCAACATTTTATAGCAAAGCATAAGTAGAGACATTAACATTTCAGCCGTCATATCCATGCTTGCTTATATGAAAAGAACCAAGAAATAGTAATATTTCAGCAAATTGTGGAACGCAGAAGGAAGTCCCTAAAATTGAGGACATTTTGCAGGCTTCGATATAATCTCAATGTTCACCTAAACGGGGATAGAAAAGTACAGGCCAAAAGAAGAAAATGCCTTCCGATATTAAGTTACACAATTTGTAAAATATTTAGTAATGAGCATGGAGAACTGTGCATGAGAGTGGTGAGGTAATAACCATTAAAGGTAGATTGCCAATACAGATCATCTTAAGAAGCTGCATATTGAAATCACCATCCAGAAATGAGCATAAACATGGCTGCAAAGTATGTCAAAATTTATGTGTGCCCCGTATATTTTAATTGTTCCGAATTAACTCTGACCGCCATACAAGTATAAAGTGAGTGATGAATAATGGATTACATTGGAAAGGAAGACTGTTGGAGTGCTTTTTCTTCGGTGTTAACGAATCTGTATATGAGAATTCCTAACAGAACATTGAAGCATGAAAAATTTTATGATGTCACAATGGGAAAGAATTTTAAAGTGCTCACAGATTGCCTGCAACAGAAGTGAGAAATTTAACTAAGTAAGGATTTTCAAGAAAGGACATAGAAATTTGAAACTTATCACGCTACACTCCAATATTTAGGAAAAATATATAGATAACAAAAATGAAATTAAAAAATAAATACATAGTATAAAATAAATGTTCACGTATGTGACCCATAAATACGCATCAATGTATACATTAGATAAAAGGGAAAACTTCATCGTTTTTTTTTACGAAGCAAGAAAATAAACTAATCACACATGTTTATAAATACTACAACAAAATCACAAAAATTTGGAAAAACTATGAGACAATACAAATTTAGAACTCACGCTCCACATCTATGTCAATACAGATACATGCTCCAAATTATTTCCAAATCCAGGATAATCACAAAATTACCCCGGAATTTTGAAAAGGAAATAAGGAATAATTTGGGGAAAAACTGTTGAAGTTGTTTGGGCTGGCTCTTCTGAACTGTGTACCTGGTAGGTAAACAAGACAAAAGAGAACTCAAATATTTTCTGGTATCACAATGACAACTTTTTAAATTTGAGAGCAAGGAGGGTAAATTGCCAAAGAGAAATATTGCATCGAACCTAAATGACAAAAATAATCCTGCAGATAGCAATCATACTAGTTGGAAATATTGTATTGGAATTTCCAAGTTGTAAATAAGGAAAACTCTAAAAAAACCATGAAACATGGAAAAAAGTAAGGTAAAGGTGAAAATACGTCAAATATATCAGTGAAACTTAGCCAAATGAAACTGAGTAAAATCTAAAAACTTTAAGGGGTATTCTTACATCACAAGGAGAAAGACACCCAAGGGAGCCAATTACCACAATGAGCCCAGACTAGGATATTAATCATTAATACAAATCATTAAGGTATGCATACTCATATCTGGATGTAAAATATACTGTGATAGAAAAGACTAAAACTCATTTGGAAGGATCATGTTTAGGGTGACACATAGTTAAGACAAACTGCTGTTCAAGAAATAACGTTTGATTGAACAAAACAAGGAAGAACACCAGAAGACACTATACAGATATGCCGGCAAATACCAGAATGATTATAAATGAAAGATGCCAATCCCTCTGTAATCTATTGACCTATATCTACTAAATGAACATACATTCCATAACTACCAAGAAAATGGAAACAATCTTACCTAGAATTTAAAGAATTACAAACCCTTCCTATTCAACATTGTCCTTAGGATGATGAACAGGAAAATGCAGAATTTTGTTGAAGTTGCCCACCACAATGAAAGCTGCATGGATGGACACATATTTCCCTGACCAGATTAGCCTAGAAAAGATAAGAAAATCTTCCACATATTAGAGATTTGACCTAGGAGATATTTATATAGAAATAGGTATGTAGATATATACAATAATTGAATATATGTGCATATAGATATACAAAATATAATTAAATACATAGAGAGAAATATTTTTTATAATGAAAAGGATATTGTGAACGCAGAAATAAACAATGACTAATCTGGAAAGAATAATATAATGTCTTGTATACATGAATAACTTCTAAAATAGAATTACCATGGAAATGAAAAATTAAGAAATAATTCAGAAACATGTAAATGGAATATCTACCTCACTACATCCCAGAAAAATGTGACATACAAGGAAGACGTGATATCAAACTTAATCAGCAAAAAGTGGCTGGGAGGGTGAGTCAAGGGCACCTACATAGGAAGTATAAGGTCCTGAGTTTAACTGCAAGTATGATGAAAATAGTTCTCTTCTTCTTTTAATATTAACATCATTCGTGTTGTGAAATGTTTTTTGACATGGGGTTTCCTTGTAGTTTCATAATTACCTTTGTATAAACTTTAGAAGTACTGGCCATATTGGCATAGAAAACTGTGGCCACTTGATTGTCTCTGCCTTTGTTATGACTGAAGTGTCCTCGAAATTCTGTTTTCCAAGTGATGTGTATAACCACTGCATTCAACAGCCACTTGAAAATACTCCTGTAATTTTGCGTATCCACATTTAGTACAGTTAACATATAGTAGTAACCCGATGTTTGATATGTGTACTAGGTATTTTTTCATTTTTAAGGTTCCCACAGCATTTTTAATTGATGCTGGACTCCAGAAAATAGAAACTGCCAGTTTCTTACCTTTACATATAATCTAGTGGTTCACTTCCAAAAGCACAACTTATGTGACAATTCTGCAAAATGACTTAAGTTGCCAGTTTCATAAAAGTCCTCATTTGCCTTCCTAAGAATTGACAAGCTAAAAAGAAGCTGTTACCCATCATTTTTAGAAACGGACAAATCTGAATATAGTAGTCTGTTCAAATGAACGGAAATGAACAGATATCGGTTTGTAGTGTATTTACGTGGGTTTTTTCGATTTCAAAAAAGCCTCTCTTCCAAATAGAGTTACTAATAAATAACCATTAGATAATAAGACATCTCCATATCTTACTACTACCAGAAAAATGTAAAAGATTGCCTTTAATCTGCCAGGAATAAACAGGTCAATTGTTGGTAACAAGACTCATAGATACTCTCATAATATCAAATGTTCGAGTATTATCTAAACTTCCAAGCAGAAGTAAAATGAAGGATTTAGTTCAATTTGTAGGCAAAAAGAAATTTTTATTAAACAGTTTTTGTTTCTTACTGATTACCACTTCAAAGGATATTTTACTCTTAGAACAACACCTTAAGAAATAAAACTGCATTTTGCTTTCAAATATGGACTTTCACACTATTAATAAAGAACATGTGGATATGAAATAAATTAGTAAAATAGAAATAAATAGAAAAATACAGGTAACGAGGACTCAAGACATATCCAGAGAATGTGATATGACGTGACTTTAGTAAGAAGGACGCACTTCAAGGAAGACATACCAGTAAGAAAGTAATTCTCAGGAACTGGGTAAATTTGACGATATTGACTAGATTATAGAAAGGAAGTGACACACGTTAGAATGCATAAAGAAAAACCTCAGTGTCACATGTCTGAATGATTATTAACAAATACGCCATAATTAGGTGTCATATACCCATTTATCTGCAAGAAAATGAGGTAATTAAAATTCAATCAACATTTTATAGCAAAGCATAAGTAGAGACATTAACATTTCAGCCGTCATATCCATGCTTGCTTATATGAAAAGAACCAAGAAATAGTAATATTTCAGCAAATTGTGGAACGCAGAAGGAAGTCCCTAAAATTGAGGACATTTTGCAGGCTTCGATATAATCTCAATGTTCACCTAAACGGGGATAGAAAAGTACAGGCCAAAAGAAGAAAATGCCTTCCGATATTAAGTTACACAATTTGTAAAATATTTAGTAATGAGCATGGAGAACTGTGCATGAGAGTGGTGAGGTAATAACCATTAAAGGTAGATTGCCAATACAGATCATCTTAAGAAGCTGCATATTGAAATCACCATCCAGAAATGAGCATAAACATGGCTGCAAAGTATGTCAAAATTTATGTGTGCCCCGTATATTTTAATTGTTCCGAATTAACTCTGACCGCCATACAAGTATAAAGTGAGTGATGAATAATGGATTACATTGGAAAGGAAGACTGTTGGAGTGCTTTTTCTTCGGTGTTAACGAATCTGTATATGAGAATTCCTAACAGAACATTGAAGCATGAAAAATTTTATGATGTCACAATGGGAAAGAATTTTAAAGTGCTCACAGATTGCCTGCAACAGAAGTGAGAAATTTAACTAAGTAAGGATTTTCAAGAAAGGACATAGAAATTTGAAACTTATCACGCTACACTCCAATATTTAGGAAAAATATATAGATAACAAAAATGAAATTAAAAAATAAATACATAGTATAAAATAAATGTTCACGTATGTGACCCATAAATACGCATCAATGTATACATTAGATAAAAGGGAAAACTTCATCGTTTTTTTTTACGAAGCAAGAAAATAAACTAATCACACATGTTTATAAATACTACAACAAAATCACAAAAATTTGGAAAAACTATGAGACAATACAAATTTAGAACTCACGCTCCACATCTATGTCAATACAGATACATGCTCCAAATTATTTCCAAATCCAGGATAATCACAAAATTACCCCGGAATTTTGAAAAGGAAATAAGGAATAATTTGGGGAAAAACTGTTGAAGTTGTTTGGGCTGGCTCTTCTGAACTGTGTACCTGGTAGGTAAACAAGACAAAAGAGAACTCAAATATTTTCTGGTATCACAATGACAACTTTTTAAATTTGAGAGCAAGGAGGGTAAATTGCCAAAGAGAAATATTGCATCGAACCTAAATGACAAAAATAATCCTGCAGATAGCAATCATACTAGTTGGAAATATTGTATTGGAATTTCCAAGTTGTAAATAAGGAAAACTCTAAAAAAACCATGAAACATGGAAAAAAGTAAGGTAAAGGTGAAAATACGTCAAATATATCAGTGAAACTTAGCCAAATGAAACTGAGTAAAATCTAAAAACTTTAAGGGGTATTCTTACATCACAAGGAGAAAGACACCCAAGGGAGCCAATTACCACAATGAGCCCAGACTAGGATATTAATCATTAATACAAATCATTAAGGTATGCATACTCATATCTGGATGTAAAATATACTGTGATAGAAAAGACTAAAACTCATTTGGAAGGATCATGTTTAGGGTGACACATAGTTAAGACAAACTGCTGTTCAAGAAATAACGTTTGATTGAACAAAACAAGGAAGAACACCAGAAGACACTATACAGATATGCCGGCAAATACCAGAATGATTATAAATGAAAGATGCCAATCCCTCTGTAATCTATTGACCTATATCTACTAAATGAACATACATTCCATAACTACCAAGAAAATGGAAACAATCTTACCTAGAATTTAAAGAATTACAAACCCTTCCTATTCAACATTGTCCTTAGGATGATGAACAGGAAAATGCAGAATTTTGTTGAAGTTGCCCACCACAATGAAAGCTGCATGGATGGACACATATTTCCCTGACCAGATTAGCCTAGAAAAGATAAGAAAATCTTCCACATATTAGAGATTTGACCTAGGAGATATTTATATAGAAATAGGTATGTAGATATATACAATAATTGAATATATGTGCATATAGATATACAAAATATAATTAAATACATAGAGAGAAATATTTTTTATAATGAAAAGGATATTGTGAACGCAGAAATCAACAATGACTAATCTGGAAAGAATAATATAATGTCTTGTATACATGAATAACTTCTAAAATAGAATTACCATGGAAATGAAAAATTAAGAAATAATTCAGAAACATGTAAATGGAATATCTACCTCACTACATCCCAGAAAAATGTGACATACAAGGAAGACGTGATATCAAACTTAATCAGCAAAAAGTGGCTGGGAGGGTGAGTCAAGGGCACCTACATAGGAAGTATAAGGTCCTGAGTTTAACTGCAAGTATGATGAAAATAGTTCTCTTCTTCTTTTAATATTAACATCATTCGTGTTGTGAAATGTTTTTTGACATGGGGTTTCCTTGTAGTTTCATAATTACCTTTGTATAAACTTTAGAAGTACTGGCCATATTGGCATAGAAAACTGTGGCCACTTGATTGTCTCTGCCTTTGTTATGACTGAAGTGTCCTCGAAATTCTGTTTTCCAAGTGATGTGTATAACCACTGCATTCAACAGCCACTTGAAAATACTCCTGTAATTTTGCGTATCCACATTTAGTACAGTTAACATATAGTAGTAACCCGATGTTTGATATGTGTACTAGGTATTTTTTCATTTTTAAGGTTCCCACAGCATTTTTAATTGATGCTGGACTCCAGAAAATAGAAACTGCCAGTTTCTTACCTTTACATATAATCTAGTGGTTCACTTCCAAAAGCACAACTTATGTGACAATTCTGCAAAATGACTTAAGTTGCCAGTTTCATAAAAGTCCTCATTTGCCTTCCTAAGAATTGACAAGCTAAAAAGAAGCTGTTACCCATCATTTTTAGAAACGGACAAATCTGAATATAGTAGTCTGTTCAAATGAACGGAAATCAACAGATATCGGTTTGTAGTGTATTTACGTGGGTTTTTTCGATTTCAAAAAAGCCTCTCTTCCAAATAGAGTTACTAATAAATAACCATTAGATAATAAGACATCTCCATATCTTACTACTACCAGAAAAATGTAAAAGATTGCCTTTAATCTGCCAGGAATAAACAGGTCAATTGTTGGTAACAAGACTCATAGATACTCTCATAATATCAAATGTTCGAGTATTATCTAAACTTCCAAGCAGAAGTAAAATGAAGGATTTAGTTCAATTTGTAGGCAAAAAGAAATTTTTATTAAACAGTTTTTGTTTCTTACTGATTACCACTTCAAAGGATATTTTACTCTTAGAACAACACCTTAAGAAATAAAACTGCATTTTGCTTTCAAATATGGACTTTCACACTATTAATAAAGAACATGTGGATATGAAATAAATTAGTAAAATAGAAATAAATAGAAAAATACAGGTAACGAGGACTCAAGACATATCCAGAGAATGTGATATGACGTGACTTTAGTAAGAAGGACGCACTTCAAGGAAGACATACCAGTAAGAAAGTAATTCTCAGGAACTGGGTAAATTTGACGATATTGACTAGATTATAGAAAGGAAGTGACACACGTTAGAATGCATAAAGAAAAACCTCAGTGTCACATGTCTGAATGATTATTAACAAATACGCCATAATTAGGTGTCATATACCCATTTATCTGCAAGAAAATGAGGTAATTAAAATTCAATCAACATTTTATAGCAAAGCATAAGTAGAGACATTAACATTTCAGCCGTCATATCCATGCTTGCTTATATGAAAAGAACCAAGAAATAGTAATATTTCAGCAAATTGTGGAACGCAGAAGGAAGTCCCTAAAATTGAGGACATTTTGCAGGCTTCGATATAATCTCAATGTTCACCTAAACGGGGATAGAAAAGTACAGGCCAAAAGAAGAAAATGCCTTCCGATATTAAGTTACACAATTTGTAAAATATTTAGTAATGAGCATGGAGAACTGTGCATGAGAGTGGTGAGGTAATAACCATTAAAGGTAGATTGCCAATACAGATCATCTTAAGAAGCTGCATATTGAAATCACCATCCAGAAATGAGCATAAACATGGCTGCAAAGTATGTCAAAATTTATGTGTGCCCCGTATATTTTAATTGTTCCGAATTAACTCTGACCGCCATACAAGTATAAAGTGAGTGATGAATAATGGATTACATTGGAAAGGAAGACTGTTGGAGTGCTTTTTCTTCGGTGTTAACGAATCTGTATATGAGAATTCCTAACAGAACATTGAAGCATGAAAAATTTTATGATGTCACAATGGGAAAGAATTTTAAAGTGCTCACAGATTGCCTGCAACAGAAGTGAGAAATTTAACTAAGTAAGGATTTTCAAGAAAGGACATAGAAATTTGAAACTTATCACGCTACACTCCAATATTTAGGAAAAATATATAGATAACAAAAATGAAATTAAAAAATAAATACATAGTATAAAATAAATGTTCACGTATGTGACCCATAAATACGCATCAATGTATACATTAGATAAAAGGGAAAACTTCATCGTTTTTTTTTACGAAGCAAGAAAATAAACTAATCACACATGTTTATAAATACTACAACAAAATCACAAAAATTTGGAAAAACTATGAGACAATACAAATTTAGAACTCACGCTCCACATCTATGTCAATACAGATACATGCTCCAAATTATTTCCAAATCCAGGATAATCACAAAATTACCCCGGAATTTTGAAAAGGAAATAAGGAATAATTTGGGGAAAAACTGTTGAAGTTGTTTGGGCTGGCTCTTCTGAACTGTGTACCTGGTAGGTAAACAAGACAAAAGAGAACTCAAATATTTTCTGGTATCACAATGACAACTTTTTAAATTTGAGAGCAAGGAGGGTAAATTGCCAAAGAGAAATATTGCATCGAACCTAAATGACAAAAATAATCCTGCAGATAGCAATCATACTAGTTGGAAATATTGTATTGGAATTTCCAAGTTGTAAATAAGGAAAACTCTAAAAAAACCATGAAACATGGAAAAAAGTAAGGTAAAGGTGAAAATACGTCAAATATATCAGTGAAACTTAGCCAAATGAAACTGAGTAAAATCTAAAAACTTTAAGGGGTATTCTTACATCACAAGGAGAAAGACACCCAAGGGAGCCAATTACCACAATGAGCCCAGACTAGGATATTAATCATTAATACAAATCATTAAGGTATGCATACTCATATCTGGATGTAAAATATACTGTGATAGAAAAGAGTAAAACTCATTTGGAAGGATCATGTTTAGGGTGACACATAGTTAAGACAAACTGCTGTTCAAGAAATAACGTTTGATTGAACAAAACAAGGAAGAACACCAGAAGACACTATACAGATATGCCGGCAAATACCAGAATGATTATAAATGAAAGATGCCAATCCCTCTGTAATCTATTGACCTATATCTACTAAATGAACATACATTCCATAACTACCAAGAAAATGGAAACAATCTTACCTAGAATTTAAAGAATTACAAACCCTTCCTATTCAACATTGTCCTTAGGATGATGAACAGGAAAATGCAGAATTTTGTTGAAGTTGCCCACCACAATGAAAGCTGCATGGATGGACACATATTTCCCTGACCAGATTAGCCTAGAAAAGATAAGAAAATCTTCCACATATTAGAGATTTGACCTAGGAGATATTTATATAGAAATAGGTATGTAGATATATACAATAATTGAATATATGTGCATATAGATATACAAAATATAATTAAATACATAGAGAGAAATATTTTTTATAATGAAAAGGATATTGTGAACGCAGAAGTAAACAATGACTAATTTGGAAAGAATAATATAATGTCTTGTATACATGAATAACTTCTAAAAATAGAATTACCATGGAAATGAAAAATTAAGAAATAATTCAGAAACATGTAAATGGAATATCTACCTCACTACATCCCAGAAAAATGTGACATACAAGGAAGACGTGATATCAAACTTAATCAGCAAAAAGTGGCTGGGAGGGTGAGTCAAGGGCACCTACATAGGAAGTATAAGGTCCTGAGTTTAACTGCAAGTATGATGAAAATAGTTCTCTTCTTCTTTTAATATTAACATCATTCGTGTTGTGAAATGTTTTTTGACATGGGGTTTCCTTGTAGTTTCATAATTACCTTTGTATAAACTTTAGAAGTACTGGCCATATTGGCATAGAAAACTGTGGCCACTTGATTGTCTCTGCCTTTGTTATGACTGAAGTCTCCTCGAAATTCTGTTTTCCAAGTGATGTGTATAACCACTGCATTCAACAGCCACTTGAAAATACTCCTGTAATTTTGCGTATCCACATTTAGTACAGTTAACATATAGTAGTAACGCGATGTTTGATATGTGTACTAGGTATTTTTTCATTTTTAAGGTTCCCACAGCATTTTTAATTGATGCTGGACTCCAGAAAATAGAAACTGCCAGTTTCTTACCTTTACATATAATCTAGTGGTTCACTTCCAAAAGCACAACTTATGTGACAACTCTGCAAAATGACTTAAGTTGCCAGTTTCATAAAAGTCCTCATTTGCCTTCCTAAGAATTGACAAGCTAAAAACAAGCTGTTACCCATCATTTTTAGAAACGGACAAATCTGAATATAGTAGTCTGTTCAAATGAACGGAAATGAACAGATATCAGTTTGTAGTGTATTTACGTGGGTTTTTTCGATTTCAAAAAAGCCTCTCTTCCAAATAGAGTTACTAATAAATAACCATTAGATAATAAGACATCTCCATATCTTACTACTACCAGAAAAATGTAAAAGATTGCCTTTAATCTGCCAGGAATAAACAGGTCAATTGTTGGTAACAAGACTCATAGATACTCTCATAATATCAAATGTTCGAGTATTATTTAAACTTCCAAGCAGAAGTAAAATGAAGGATTTAGTGCAATTTGTAGGCAAAAAGAAATTTTTATTAAACAGTTTTCCTTTCTTACTGATTACCACTTCAAAGGATATTTTACTCTTAGAACAACACCTTAAGAAATAAAACTGCATTTTGCTTTCAAATATGGACTTTCACACTATTAATAAAGAACATGTGGATATGAAATAAATTAGTAAAATAGAAATAAATAGAAAAATACAGGTAACGAGGACTCAAGACATATCCAGAGAATGTGATATGACGTGACTTTAGTAAGAAGGACGCACTTCAAGGAAGACATACCAGTAAGAAAGTAATTCTCAGGAACTGGGTAAATTTGACGATATTGACTAGATTATAGAAAGGAAGTGACACACGTTAGAATGCATAAAGAAAAACCTCAGTGTCACATGTCTGAATGATTATTAACAAATACGCCATAATTAGGTGTCATATACCCATTTATCTGCAAGAAAATGAGGTAATTAAAATTCAATCAACATTTTATAGCAAAGCATAAGTAGAGACATTAACATTTCAGCCGTCATATCCATGCTTGCTTATATGAAAAGAACCAAGAAATAGTAATATTTCAGCAAATTGTGGAACGCAGAAGGAAGTCCCTAAAATTGAGGACATTTTGCAGGCTTCGATATAATCTCAATGTTCACCTAAACGGGGATAGAAAAGTACAGGCCAAAAGAAGAAAATGCCTTCCGATATTAAGTTACACAATTTGTAAAATATTTAGTAATGAGCATGGAGAACTGTGCATGAGAGTGGTGAGGTAATAACCATTAAAGGTAGATTGCCAATACAGATCATCTTAAGAAGCTGCATATTGAAATCACCATCCAGAAATGAGCATAAACATGGCTGCAAAGTATGTCAAAATTTATGTGTGCCCCGTATATTTTAATTGTTCCGAATTAACTCTGACCGCCATACAAGTATAAAGTGAGTGATGAATAATGGATTACATTGGAAAGGAAGACTGTTGGAGTGCTTTTTCTTCGGTGTTAACGAATCTGTATATGAGAATTCCTAACAGAACATTGAAGCATGAAAAATTTTATGATGTCACAATGGGAAAGAATTTTAAAGTGCTCACAGATTGCCTGCAACAGAAATGAGAAATTTAACTAAGTAAGCATTTTCAAGAAAGGACATAGAAATTTGAAACTTATCACGCTACACTCCAATATTTAGGAAAAATATATAGACAACAAAAATGAAATTACAAAATAAATACATAGTATAAAATCAATGTTCACGTATGTGACCCATAAATACGCATCAATGTATACATTAGATAAAAGGGAAAACTTCATCGTTTTTTTTTACGAAGCAAGAAAATAAACTAATCACACATGTTTATAAATACTAGAACAAAATCACAAAAATTTGGAAAAACTATGAGACAATACAAATTTAGAACTCACGCTCCACATCTATGTCAATACAGATACATGCTCCAAATTATTTCCAAATCCAGGATAATCACAAAATTACCCCGGAATTTTGAAAAGGAAATAAGGAATAATTTGGGGAAAAACTGTTGAAGTTGTTTGGGCTGGCTCTTCTGAACTGTGTACCTGGTAGGTAAACAAGACAAAAGAGAACTCAAATATTTTCTGGTATCACAATGACAACTTTTAAATTTGAGAGCAAGGAGGGTAAATTGCCAAAGAGAAATATTGCATCGAACCTAAATGACAAAAATAATCCTGCAGATAGCAATCATACTAGTTGGAAATATTGTATTGGAATTTCCAAGTTGTAAATAAGGAAAACTCTAAAAAAACCATGAAACATGGAAAAAAGTAAGGTAAAGGTGAAAATACGTCAAATATATCAGTGAAACTTAGCCAAATGAAACTGAGTAAAATCTAAAAACTTTAAGGGGTATTCTTACATCACAAGGAGAAAGACACCCAAGGGAGCCAATTACCACAATGAGCCCAGACTAGGATATTAATCATTAATACAAATCATTAAGGTATGCATACTCATATCTGGATGTAAAATATACTGTGATAGAAAAGAGTAAAACTCATTTGGAAGGATCATGTTTAGGGTGACACATAGTTAAGACAAACTGCTGTTCAAGAAATAACGTTTGATTGAACAAAACAAGGAAGAACACCAGAAGACACTATACAGATATGCCGGCAAATACCAGAATGATTATAAATGAAAGATGCCAATCCCTCTGTAATCTATTGACCTATATCTACTAAATGAACATACATTCCATAACTACCAAGAAAATGGAAACAATCTTACCTAGAATTTAAAGAATTACAAACCCTTCCTATTCAACATTGTCCTTAGGATGATGAACAGGAAAATGCAGAATTTTGTTGAAGTTGCCCACCACAATGAAAGCTGCATGGATGGACACATATTTCCCTGACCAGATTAGCCTAGAAAAGATAAGAAAATCTTCCACATATTAGAGATTTGACCTAGGAGATATTTATATAGAAATAGGTATGTAGATATATACAATAATTGAATATATGTGCATATAGATATACAAAATATAATTAAATACATAGAGAGAAATATTTTTTATAATGAAAAGGATATTGTGAACGCAGAAATAAACAATGACTAATCTGGAAAGAATAATATAATGTCTTGTATACATGAATAACTTCTAAAATAGAATTACCATGGAAATGAAAAATTAAGAAATAATTCAGAAACATGTAAATGGAATATCTACCTCACTACATCCCAGAAAAATGTGACATACAAGGAAGACGTGATATCAAACTTAATCAGCAAAAAGTGGCTGGGAGGGTGAGTCAAGGGCACCTACATAGGAAGTATAAGGTCCTGAGTTTAACTGCAAGTATGATGAAAATAGTTCTCTTCTTCTTTTAATATTAACATCATTCGTGTTGTGAAATGTTTTTTGACATGGGGTTTCCTTGTAGTTTCATAATTACCTTTGTATAAACTTTAGAAGTACTGGCCATATTGGCATAGAAAACTGTGGCCACTTGATTGTCTCTGCCTTTGTTATGACTGAAGTCTCCTCGAAATTCTGTTTTCCAAGTGATGTGTATAACCACTGCATTCAACAGCCACTTGAAAATACTCCTGTAATTTTGCGTATCCACATTTAGTACAGTTAACATATAGTAGTAACCCGATGTTTGATATGTGTACTAGGTATTTTTTCATTTTTAAGGTTCCCACAGCATTTTTAATTGATGCTGGACTCCAGAAAATAGAAACTGCCAGTTTCTTACCTTTACATATAATCTAGTGGTTCACTTCCAAAAGCACAACTTATGTGACAATTCTGCAAAATGACTTAAGTTGCCAGTTTCATAAAAGTCCTCATTTGCCTTCCTAAGAATTGACAAGCTAAAAAGAAGCTGTTACCCATCATTTTTAGAAACGGACAAATCTGAATATAGTAGTCTGTTCAAATGAACGGAAATGAACAGATATCGGTTTGTAGTGTATTTACGTGGGTTTTTTCGATTTCAAAAAAGCCTCTCTTCCAAATAGAGTTACTAATAAATAACCATTAGATAATAAGACATCTCCATATCTTACTACTACCAGAAAAATGTAAAAGATTGCCTTTAATCTGCCAGGAATAAACAGGTCAATTGTTGGTAACAAGACTCATAGATACTCTCATAATATCAAATGTTCGAGTATTATCTAAACTTCCAAGCAGAAGTAAAATGAAGGATTTAGTTCAATTTGTAGGCAAAAAGAAATTTTTATTAAACAGTTTTTGTTTCTTACTGATTACCACTTCAAAGGATATTTTACTCTTAGAACAACACCTTAAGAAATAAAACTGCATTTTGCTTTCAAATATGGACTTTCACACTATTAATAAAGAACATGTGGATATGAAATAAATTAGTAAAATAGAAATAAATAGAAAAATACAGGTAACGAGGACTCAAGACATATCCAGAGAATGTGATATGACGTGACTTTAGTAAGAAGGACGCACTTCAAGGAAGACATACCAGTAAGAAAGTAATTCTCAGGAACTGGGTAAATTTGACGATATTGACTAGATTATAGAAAGGAAGTGACACACGTTAGAATGCATAAAGAAAAACCTCAGTGTCACATGTCTGAATGATTATTAACAAATACGCGATAATTAGGTGTCATATACCCATTTATCTGCAAGAAAATGAGGTAATTAAAATTCAATCAACATTTTATAGCAAAGCATAAGTAGAGACATTAACATTTCAGCCGTCATATCCATGCTTGCTTATATGAAAAGAACCAAGAAATAGTAATATTTCAGCAAATTGTGGAACGCAGAAGGAAGTCCCTAAAATTGAGGACATTTTGCAGGCTTCGATATAATCTCAATGTTCACCTAAACGGGGATAGAAAAGTACAGGCCAAAAGAAGAAAATGCCTTCCGATATTAAGTTACACAATTTGTAAAATATTTAGTAATGAGCATGGAGAACTGTGCATGAGAGTGGTGAGGTAATAACCATTAAAGGTAGATTGCCAATACAGATCATCTTAAGAAGCTGCATATTGAAATCACCATCCAGAAATGAGCATAAACATGGCTGCAAAGTATGTCAAAATTTATGTGTGCCCCGTATATTTTAATTGTTCCGAATTAACTCTGACCGCCATACAAGTATAAAGTGAGTGATGAATAATGGATTACATTGGAAAGGAAGACTGTTGGAGTGCTTTTTCTTCGGTGTTAACGAATCTGTATATGAGAATTCCTAACAGAACATTGAAGCATGAAAAATTTTATGATGTCACAATGGGAAAGAATTTTAAAGTGCTCACAGATTGCCTGCAACAGAAGTGAGAAATTTAACTAAGTAAGGATTTTCAAGAAAGGACATAGAAATTTGAAACTTATCACGCTACACTCCAATATTTAGGAAAAATATATAGATAACAAAAATGAAATTAAAAAATAAATACATAGTATAAAATAAATGTTCACGTATGTGACCCATAAATACGCATCAATGTATACATTAGATAAAAGGGAAAACTTCATCGTTTTTTTTTACGAAGCAAGAAAATAAACTAATCACACATGTTTATAAATACTACAACAAAATCACAAAAATTTGGAAAAACTATGAGACAATACAAATTTAGAACTCACGCTCCACATCTATGTCAATACAGATACATGCTCCAAATTATTTCCAAATCCAGGATAATCACAAAATTACCCCGGAATTTTGAAAAGGAAATAAGGAATAATTTGGGGAAAAACTGTTGAAGTTGTTTGGGCTGGCTCTTCTGAACTGTGTACCTGGTAGGTAAACAAGACAAAAGAGAACTCAAATATTTTCTGGTATCACAATGACAACTTTTAAATTTGAGAGCAAGGAGGGTAAATTGCCAAAGAGAAATATTGCATCGAACCTAAATGACAAAAATAATCCTGCAGATAGCAATCATACTAGTTGGAAATATTGTATTGGAATTTCCAAGTTGTAAATAAGGAAAACTCTAAAAAAACCATGAAACATGGAAAAAAGTAAGGTAAAGGTGAAAATACGTCAAATATATCAGTGAAACTTAGCCAAATGAAACTGAGTAAAATGTAAAAACTTTAAGGGGTATTCTTACATCACAAGGAGAAAGACACCCAAGGGAGCCAATTACCACAATGAGCCCAGACTAGGATATTAATCATTAATACAAATCATTAAGGTATGCATACTCATATCTGGATGTAAAATATACTGTGATAGAAAAGACTAAAACTCATTTGGAAGGATCATGTTTAGGGTGACACATAGTTAAGACAAACTGCTGTTCAAGAAATAACGTTTGATTGAACAAAACAAGGAAGAACACCAGAAGACACTATACAGATATGCCGGCAAATACCAGAATGATTATAAATGAAAGATGCCAATCCCTCTGTAATCTATTGACCTATATCTACTAAATGAACATACATTCCATAACTACCAAGAAAATGGAAACAATCTTACCTAGAATTTAAAGAATTACAAACCCTTCCTATTCAACATTGTCCTTAGGATGATGAACAGGAAAATGCAGAATTTTGTTGAAGTTGCCCACCACAATGAAAGCTGCATGGATGGACACATATTTCCCTGACCAGATTAGCCTAGAAAAGATAAGAAAATCTTCCACATATTAGAGATTTGACCTAGGAGATATTTATATAGAAATAGGTATGTAGATATATACAATAATTGAATATATGTGCATATAGATATACAAAATATAATTAAATACATAGAGAGAAATATTTTTTATAATGAAAAGGATATTGTGAACGCAGAAGTAAACAATGACTAATTTGGAAAGAATAATATAATGTCTTGTATACATGAATAACTTCTAAAAATAGAATTACCATGGAAATGAAAAATTAAGAAATAATTCAGAAACATGTAAATGGAATATCTACCTCACTACATCCCAGAAAAATGTGACATACAAGGAAGACGTGATATCAAACTTAATCAGCAAAAAGTGGCTGGGAGGGTGAGTCAAGGGCACCTACATAGGAAGTATAAGGTCCTGAGTTTAACTGCAAGTATGATGAAAATAGTTCTCTTCTTCTTTTAATATTAACATCATTCGTGTTGTGAAATGTTTTTTGACATGGGGTTTCCTTGTAGTTTCATAATTACCTTTGTATAAACTTTAGAAGTACTGGCCATATTGGCATAGAAAACTGTGGCCACTTGATTGTCTCTGCCTTTGTTATGACTGAAGTCTCCTCGAAATTCTGTTTTCCAAGTGATGTGTATAACCACTGCATTCAACAGCCACTTGAAAATACTCCTGTAATTTTGCGTATCCACATTTAGTACAGTTAACATATAGTAGTAACGCGATGTTTGATATGTGTACTAGGTATTTTTTCATTTTTAAGGTTCCCACAGCATTTTTAATTGATGCTGGACTCCAGAAAATAGAAACTGCCAGTTTCTTACCTTTACATATAATCTAGTGGTTCACTTCCAAAAGCACAACTTATGTGACAACTCTGCAAAATGACTTAAGTTGCCAGTTTCATAAAAGTCCTCATTTGCCTTCCTAAGAATTGACAAGCTAAAAACAAGCTGTTACCCATCATTTTTAGAAACGGACAAATCTGAATATAGTAGTCTGTTCAAATGAACGGAAATGAACAGATATCAGTTTGTAGTGTATTTACGTGGGTTTTTTCGATTTCAAAAAAGCCTCTCTTCCAAATAGAGTTACTAATAAATAACCATTAGATAATAAGACATCTCCATATCTTACTACTACCAGAAAAATGTAAAAGATTGCCTTTAATCTGCCAGGAATAAACAGGTCAATTGTTGGTAACAAGACTCATAGATACTCTCATAATATCAAATGTTCGAGTATTATTTAAACTTCCAAGCAGAAGTAAAATGAAGGATTTAGTGCAATTTGTAGGCAAAAAGAAATTTTTATTAAACAGTTTTCCTTTCTTACTGATTACCACTTCAAAGGATATTTTACTCTTAGAACAACACCTTAAGAAATAAAACTGCATTTTGCTTTCAAATATGGACTTTCACACTATTAATAAAGAACATGTGGATATGAAATAAATTAGTAAAATAGAAATAAATAGAAAAATACAGGTAACGAGGACTCAAGACATATCCAGAGAATGTGATATGACGTGACTTTAGTAAGAAGGACGCACTTCAAGGAAGACATACCAGTAAGAAAGTAATTCTCAGGAACTGGGTAAATTTGACGATATTGACTAGATTATAGAAAGGAAGTGACACACGTTAGAATGCATAAAGAAAAACCTCAGTGTCACATGTCTGAATGATTATTAACAAATACGCCATAATTAGGTGTCATATACCCATTTATCTGCAAGAAAATGAGGTAATTAAAATTCAATCAACATTTTATAGCAAAGCATAAGTAGAGACATTAACATTTCAGCCGTCATATCCATGCTTGCTTATATGAAAAGAACCAAGAAATAGTAATATTTCAGCAAATTGTGGAACGCAGAAGGAAGTCCCTAAAATTGAGGACATTTTGCAGGCTTCGATATAATCTCAATGTTCACCTAAACGGGGATAGAAAAGTACAGGCCAAAAGAAGAAAATGCCTTCCGATATTAAGTTACACAATTTGTAAAATATTTAGTAATGAGCATGGAGAACTGTGCATGAGAGTGGTGAGGTAATAACCATTAAAGGTAGATTGCCAATACAGATCATCTTAGGAAGCTGCATATTGAAATCACCATCCAGAAATGAGCATAAACATGGCTGCAAAGTATGTCAAAATTTATGTGTGCCCCGTATATTTTAATTGTTCCGAATTAACTCTGACCGCCATACAAGTATAAAGTGAGTGATGAATAATGGATTACATTGGAAAGGAAGACTGTTGGAGTGCTTTTTCTTCGGTGTTAACGAATCTGTATATGAGAATTCCTAACAGAACATTGAAGCATGAAAAATTTTATGATGTCACAATGGGAAAGAATTTTAAAGTGCTCACAGATTGCCTGCAACAGAAATGAGAAATTTAACTAAGTAAGCATTTTCAAGAAAGGACATAGAAATTTGAAACTTATCACGCTACACTCCAATATTTAGGAAAAATATATAGACAACAAAAATGAAATTACAAAATAAATACATAGTATAAAATCAATGTTCACGTATGTGACCCATAAATACGCATCAATGTATACATTAGATAAAAGGGAAAACTTCATCGTTTTTTTTTACGAAGCAAGAAAATAAACTAATCACACATGTTTATAAATACTAGAACAAAATCACAAAAATTTGGAAAAACTATGAGACAATACAAATTTAGAACTCACGCTCCACATCTATGTCAATACAGATACATGCTCCAAATTATTTCCAAATCCAGGATAATCACAAAATTACCCCGGAATTTTGAAAAGGAAATAAGGAATAATTTGGGGAAAAACTGTTGAAGTTGTTTGGGCTGGCTCTTCTGAACTGTGTACCTGGTAGGTAAACAAGACAAAAGAGAACTCAAATATTTTCTGGTATCACAATGACAACTTTTAAATTTGAGAGCAAGGAGGGTAAATTGCCAAAGAGAAATATTGCATCGAACCTAAATGACAAAAATAATCCTGCAGATAGCAATCATACTAGTTGGAAATATTGTATTGGAATTTCCAAGTTGTAAATAAGGAAAACTCTAAAAAAACCATGAAACATGGAAAAAAGTAAGGTAAAGGTGAAAATACGTCAAATATATCAGTGAAACTTAGCCAAATGAAACTGAGTAAAATCTAAAAACTTTAAGGGGTATTCTTACATCACAAGGAGAAAGACACCCAAGGGAGCCAATTACCACAATGAGCCCAGACTAGGATATTAATCATTAATACAAATCATTAAGGTATGCATACTCATATCTGGATGTAAAATATACTGTGATAGAAAAGACTAAAACTCATTTGGAAGGATCATGTTTAGGGTGACACATAGTTAAGACAAACTGCTGTTCAAGAAATAACGTTTGATTGAACAAAACAAGGAAGAACACCAGAAGACACTATACAGATATGCCGGCAAATACCAGAATGATTATAAATGAAAGATGCCAATCCCTCTGTAATCTATTGACCTATATCTACTAAATGAACATACATTCCATAACTACCAAGAAAATGGAAACAATCTTACCTAGAATTTAAAGAATTACAAACCCTTCCTATTCAACATTGTCCTTAGGATGATGAACAGGAAAATGCAGAATTTTGTTGAAGTTGCCCACCACAATGAAAGCTGCATGGATGGACACATATTTCCCTGACCAGATTAGCCTAGAAAAGATAAGAAAATCTTCCACATATTAGAGATTTGACCTAGGAGATATTTATATAGAAATAGGTATGTAGATATATACAATAATTGAATATATGTGCATATAGATATACAAAATATAATTAAATACATAGAGAGAAATATTTTTTATAATGAAAAGGATATTGTGAACGCAGAAGTAAACAATGACTAATTTGGAAAGAATAATATAATGTCTTGTATACATGAATAACTTCTAAAAATAGAATTACCATGGAAATGAAAAATTAAGAAATAATTCAGAAACATGTAAATGGAATATCTACCTCACTACATCCCAGAAAAATGTGACATACAAGGAAGACGTGATATCAAACTTAATCAGCAAAAAGTGGCTGGGAGGGTGAGTCAAGGGCACCTACATAGGAAGTATAAGGTCCTGAGTTTAACTGCAAGTATGATGAAAATAGTTCTCTTCTTCTTTTAATATTAACATCATTCGTGTTGTGAAATGTTTTTTGACATGGGGTTTCCTTGTAGTTTCATAATTACCTTTGTATAAACTTTAGAAGTACTGGCCATATTGGCATAGAAAACTGTGGCCACTTGATTGTCTCTGCCTTTGTTATGACTGAAGTCTCCTCGAAATTCTGTTTTCCAAGTGATGTGTATAACCACTGCATTCAACAGCCACTTGAAAATACTCCTGTAATTTTGCGTATCCACATTTAGTACAGTTAACATATAGTAGTAACGCGATGTTTGATATGTGTACTAGGTATTTTTTCATTTTTAAGGTTCCCACAGCATTTTTAATTGATGCTGGACTCCAGAAAATAGAAACTGCCAGTTTCTTACCTTTACATATAATCTAGTGGTTCACTTCCAAAAGCACAACTTATGTGACAACTCTGCAAAATGACTTAAGTTGCCAGTTTCATAAAAGTCCTCATTTGCCTTCCTAAGAATTGACAAGCTAAAAACAAGCTGTTACCCATCATTTTTAGAAACGGACAAATCTGAATATAGTAGTCTGTTCAAATGAACGGAAATGAACAGATATCAGTTTGTAGTGTATTTACGTGGGTTTTTTCGATTTCAAAAAAGCCTCTCTTCCAAATAGAGTTACTAATAAATAACCATTAGATAATAAGACATCTCCATATCTTACTACTACCAGAAAAATGTAAAAGATTGCCTTTAATCTGCCAGGAATAAACAGGTCAATTGTTGGTAACAAGACTCATAGATACTCTCATAATATCAAATGTTCGAGTATTATTTAAACTTCCAAGCAGAAGTAAAATGAAGGATTTAGTGCAATTTGTAGGCAAAAAGAAATTTTTATTAAACAGTTTTCCTTTCTTACTGATTACCACTTCAAAGGATATTTTACTCTTAGAACAACACCTTAAGAAATAAAACTGCATTTTGCTTTCAAATATGGACTTTCACACTATTAATAAAGAACATGTGGATATGAAATAAATTAGTAAAATAGAAATAAATAGAAAAATACAGGTAACGAGGACTCAAGACATATCCAGAGAATGTGATATGACGTGACTTTAGTAAGAAGGACGCACTTCAAGGAAGACATACCAGTAAGAAAGTAATTCTCAGGAACTGGGTAAATTTGACGATATTGACTAGATTATAGAAAGGAAGTGACACACGTTAGAATGCATAAAGAAAAACCTCAGTGTCACATGTCTGAATGATTATTAACAAATACGCCATAATTAGGTGTCATATACCCATTTATCTGCAAGAAAATGAGGTAATTAAAATTCAATCAACATTTTATAGCAAAGCATAAGTAGAGACATTAACATTTCAGCCGTCATATCCATGCTTGCTTATATGAAAAGAACCAAGAAATAGTAATATTTCAGCAAATTGTGGAACGCAGAAGGAAGTCCCTAAAATTGAGGACATTTTGCAGGCTTCGATATAATCTCAATGTTCACCTAAACGGGGATAGAAAAGTACAGGCCAAAAGAAGAAAATGCCTTCCGATATTAAGTTACACAATTTGTAAAATATTTAGTAATGAGCATGGAGAACTGTGCATGAGAGTGGTGAGGTAATAACCATTAAAGGTAGATTGCCAATACAGATCATCTTAAGAAGCTGCATATTGAAATCACCATCCAGAAATGAGCATAAACATGGCTGCAAAGTATGTCAAAATTTATGTGTGCCCCGTATATTTTAATTGTTCCGAATTAACTCTGACCGCCATACAAGTATAAAGTGAGTGATGAATAATGGATTACATTGGAAAGGAAGACTGTTGGAGTGCTTTTTCTTCGGTGTTAACGAATCTGTATATGAGAATTCCTAACAGAACATTGAAGCATGAAAAATTTTATGATGTCACAATGGGAAAGAATTTTAAAGTGCTCACAGATTGCCTGCAACAGAAATGAGAAATTTAACTAAGTAAGCATTTTCAAGAAAGGACATAGAAATTTGAAACTTATCACGCTACACTCCAATATTTAGGAAAAATATATAGACAACAAAAATGAAATTACAAAATAAATACATAGTATAAAATCAATGTTCACGTATGTGACCCATAAATACGCATCAATGTATACATTAGATAAAAGGGAAAACTTCATCGTTTTTTTTTACGAAGCAAGAAAATAAACTAATCACACATGTTTATAAATACTAGAACAAAATCACAAAAATTTGGAAAAACTATGAGACAATACAAATTTAGAACTCACGCTCCACATCTATGTCAATACAGATACATGCTCCAAATTATTTCCAAATCCAGGATAATCACAAAATTACCCCGGAATTTTGAAAAGGAAATAAGGAATAATTTGGGGAAAAACTGTTGAAGTTGTTTGGGCTGGCTCTTCTGAACTGTGTACCTGGTAGGTAAACAAGACAAAAGAGAACTCAAATATTTTCTGGTATCACAATGACAACTTTTAAATTTGAGAGCAAGGAGGGTAAATTGCCAAAGAGAAATATTGCATCGAACCTAAATGACAAAAATAATCCTGCAGATAGCAATCATACTAGTTGGAAATATTGTATTGGAATTTCCAAGTTGTAAATAAGGAAAACTCTAAAAAAACCATGAAACATGGAAAAAAGTAAGGTAAAGGTGAAAATACGTCAAATATATCAGTGAAACTTAGCCAAATGAAACTGAGTAAAATGTAAAAACTTTAAGGGGTATTCTTACATCACAAGGAGAAAGACACCCAAGGGAGCCAATTACCACAATGAGCCCAGACTAGGATATTAATCATTAATACAAATCATTAAGGTATGCATACTCATATCTGGATGTAAAATATACTGTGATAGAAAAGACTAAAACTCATTTGGAAGGATCATGTTTAGGGTGACACATAGTTAAGACAAACTGCTGTTCAAGAAATAACGTTTGATTGAACAAAACAAGGAAGAACACCAGAAGACACTATACAGATATGCCGGCAAATACCAGAATGATTATAAATGAAAGATGCCAATCCCTCTGTAATCTATTGACCTATATCTACTAAATGAACATACATTCCATAACTACCAAGAAAATGGAAACAATCTTACCTAGAATTTAAAGAATTACAAACCCTTCCTATTCAACATTGTCCTTAGGATGATGAACAGGAAAATGCAGAATTTTGTTGAAGTTGCCCACCACAATGAAAGCTGCATGGATGGACACATATTTCCCTGACCAGATTAGCCTAGAAAAGATAAGAAAATCTTCCACATATTAGAGATTTGACCTAGGAGATATTTATATAGAAATAGGTATGTAGATATATACAATAATTGAATATATGTGCATATAGATATACAAAATATAATTAAATACATAGAGAGAAATATTTTTTATAATGAAAAGGATATTGTGAACGCAGAAGTAAACAATGACTAATTTGGAAAGAATAATATAATGTCTTGTATACATGAATAACTTCTAAAAATAGAATTACCATGGAAATGAAAAATTAAGAAATAATTCAGAAACATGTAAATGGAATATCTACCTCACTACATCCCAGAAAAATGTGACATACAAGGAAGACGTGATATCAAACTTAATCAGCAAAAAGTGGCTGGGAGGGTGAGTCAAGGGCACCTACATAGGAAGTATAAGGTCCTGAGTTTAACTGCAAGTATGATGAAAATTGTTCTCTTCTTCTTTTAATATTAACATCATTCGTGTTGTGAAATGTTTTTTGACATGGGGTTTCCTTGTAGTTTCATAATTACCTTTGTATAAACTTTAGAAGTACTGGCCATATTGGCATAGAAAACTGTGGCCACTTGATTGTCTCTGCCTTTGTTATGACTGAAGTGTCCTCGAAATTCTGTTTTCCAAGTGATGTGTATAACCACTGCATTCAACAGCCACTTGAAAATACTCCTGTAATTTTGCGTATCCACATTTAGTACAGTTAACATATAGTAGTAACGCGATGTTTGATATGTGTACTAGGTATTTTTTCATTTTTAAGGTTCCCACAGCATTTTTAATTGATGCTGGACTCCAGAAAATAGAAACTGCCAGTTTCTTACCTTTACATATAATCTAGTGGTTCACTTCCAAAAGCACAACTTATGTGACAACTCTGCAAAATGACTTAAGTTGCCAGTTTCATAAAAGTCCTCATTTGCCTTCCTAAGAATTGACAAGCTAAAAACAAGCTGTTACCCATCATTTTTAGAAACGGACAAATCTGAATATAGTAGTCTGTTCAAATGAACGGAAATGAACAGATATCAGTTTGTAGTGTATTTACGTGGGTTTTTTCGATTTCAAAAAAGCCTCTCTTCCAAATAGAGTTACTAATAAATAACCATTAGATAATAAGACATCTCCATATCTTACTACTACCAGAAAAATGTAAAAGATTGCCTTTAATCTGCCAGGAATAAACAGGTCAATTGTTGGTAACAAGACTCATAGATACTCTCATAATATCAAATGTTCGAGTATTATTTAAACTTCCAAGCAGAAGTAAAATGAAGGATTTAGTGCAATTTGTAGGCAAAAAGAAATTTTTATTAAACAGTTTTCCTTTCTTACTGATTACCACTTCAAAGGATATTTTACTCTTAGAACAACACCTTAAGAAATAAAACTGCATTTTGCTTTCAAATATGGACTTTCACACTATTAATAAAGAACATGTGGATATGAAATAAATTAGTAAAATAGAAATAAATAGAAAAATACAGGTAACGAGGACTCAAGACATATCCAGAGAATGTGATATGACGTGACTTTAGTAAGAAGGACGCACTTCAAAGAAGACATACCAGTAAGAAAGTAATTCTCAGGAACTGGGTAAATTTGACGATATTGACTAGATTATAGAAAGGAAGTGACACACGTTAGAATGCATAAAGAAAAACCTCAGTGTCACATGTCTGAATGATTATTAACAAATACGCCATAATTAGGTGTCATATACCCATTTATCTGCAAGAAAATGAGGTAATTAAAATTCAATCAACATTTTATAGCAAAGCATAAGTAGAGACATTAACATTTCAGCCGTCATATCCATGCTTGCTTATATGAAAAGAACCAAGAAATAGTAATATTTCAGCAAATTGTGGAACGCAGAAGGAAGTCCCTAAAATTGAGGACATTTTGCAGGCTTCGATATAATCTCAATGTTCACCTAAACGGGGATAGAAAAGTACAGGCCAAAAGAAGAAAATGCCTTCCGATATTAAGTTACACAATTTGTAAAATATTTAGTAATGAGCATGGAGAACTGTGCATGAGAGTGGTGAGGTAATAACCATTAAAGGTAGATTGCCAATACAGATCATCTTAAGAAGCTGCATATTGAAATCACCATCCAGAAATGAGCATAAACATGGCTGCAAAGTATGTCAAAATTTATGTGTGCCCCGTATATTTTAATTGTTCCGAATTAACTCTGACCGCCATACAAGTATAAAGTGAGTGATGAATAATGGATTACATTGGAAAGGAAGACTGTTGGAGTGCTTTTTCTTCGGTGTTAACGAATCTGTATATGAGAATTCCTAACAGAACATTGAAGCATGAAAAATTTTATGATGTCACAATGGGAAAGAATTTTAAAGTGCTCACAGATTGCCTGCAACAGAAATGAGAAATTTAACTAAGTAAGCATTTTCAAGAAAGGACATAGAAATTTGAAACTTATCACGCTACACTCCAATATTTAGGAAAAATATATAGATAACAAAAATGAAATTAAAAAATAAATACATAGTATAAAATAAATGTTCACGTATGTGACCCATAAATACGCATCAATGTATACGTTAGATAAAAGGGAAAACTTCATCGTCTTTTTTTATGAAGCAAGAAAATAAACTAATCACACATGTTTATAAATACTAGAACAAAATCACAAAAATTTGGAAAAACTATGAGACAATACAAATTTAGAACTCACGCTCCACATCTATGTCAATACAGATACATGCTCCAAATTATTTCCAAATCCAGGATAATCACAAAATTACCCCGGAATTTTGAAAAGGAAATAAGGAATAATTTGGGGAAAAACTGTTGAAGTTGTTTGGGCTGGCTCTTCTGAACTGTGTACCTGGTAGGTAAACAAGACAAAAGAGAACTCAAATATTTTCTGGTATCACAATGACAACTTTTAAATTTGAGAGCAAGGAGGGTAAATTGCCAAAGAGAAATATTGCATCGAACCTAAATGACAAAAATAATCCTGCAGATAGCAATCATACTAGTTGGAAATATTGTATTGGAATTTCCAAGTTGTAAATAAGGAAAACTCTAAAAAAACCATGAAACATGGAAAAAAGTAAGGTAAAGGTGAAAATACGTCAAATATATCAGTGAAACTTAGCCAAATGAAACTGAGTAAAATCTAAAAACTTTAAGGGGTATTCTTACATCACAAGGAGAAAGACACCCAAGGGAGCCAATTACCACAATGAGCCCAGACTAGGATATTAATCATTAATACAAATCATTAAGGTATGCATACTCATATCTGGATGTAAAATATACTGTGATAGAAAAGACTAAAACTCATTTGGAAGGATCATGTTTAGGGTGACACATAGTTAAGACAAACTGCTGTTCAAGAAATAACGTTTGATTGAACAAAACAAGGAAGAACACCAGAAGACACTATACAGATATGCCGGCAAATACCAGAATGATTATAAATGAAAGATGCCAATCCCTCTGTAATCTATTGACCTATATCTACTAAATGAACATACATTCCATAACTACCAAGAAAATGGAAACAATCTTACCTAGAATTTAAAGAATTACAAACCCTTCCTATTCAACATTGTCCTTAGGATGATGAACAGGAAAATGCAGAATTTTGTTGAAGTTGCCCACCACAATGAAAGCTGCATGGATGGACACATATTTCCCTGACCAGATTAGCCTAGAAAAGATAAGAAAATCTTATACATATTAGAGATTTGACCTAGGAGATATTTATATAGAAATAGGTATGTAGATATATACAATAATTGAATATATGTGCATATAGATATACAAAATATAATTAAATACATAGAGAGAAATATTTTTTATAATGAAAAGGATATTGTGAACGCAGAAGTAAACAATGACTAATTTGGAAAGAATAATATAATGTCTTGTATACATGAATAACTTCTAAAAATAGAATTACCATGGAAATGAAAAATTAAGAAATAATTCAGAAACATGTAAATGGAATATCTACCTCACTACATCCCAGAAAAATGTGACATACAAGGAAGACGTGATATCAAACTTAATCAGCAAAAAGTGGCTGGGAGGGTGAGTCAAGGGCACCTACATAGGAAGTATAAGGTCCTGAGTTTAACTGCAAGTATGATGAAAATTGTTCTCTTCTTCTTTTAATATTAACATCATTCGTGTTGTGAAATGTTTTTTGACATGGGTTTTCCTTGTAGTTTCATAATTACCTTTGTATAAACTTTAGAAGTACTGGCCATATTGGCATAGAAAACTGTGGCCACTTGATTGTCTCTGCCTTTGTTATGACTGAAGTGTCCTCGAAATTCTGTTTTCCAAGTGATGTGTATAACCACTGCATTCAACAGCCACTTGAAAATACTCCTGTAATTTTGCGTATCCACATTTAGTACAGTTAACATATAGTAGTAACGCGATGTTTGATATGTGTACTAGGTATTTTTTCATTTTTAAGGTTCCCACAGCATTTTTAATTGATGCTGGACTCCAGAAAATAGAAACTGCCAGTTTCTTACCTTTACATATAATCTAGTGGTTCACTTCCAAAAGCACAACTTATGTGACAACTCTGCAAAATGACTTAAGTTGCCAGTTTCATAAAAGTCCTCATTTGCCTTCCTAAGAATTGACAAGCTAAAAACAAGCTGTTACCCATCATTTTTAGAAACGGACAAATCTGAATATAGTAGTCTGTTCAAATGAACGGAAATGAACAGATATCAGTTTGTAGTGTATTTACGTGGGTTTTTTCGATTTCAAAAAAGCCTCTCTTCCAAATAGAGTTACTAATAAATAACCATTAGATAATAAGACATCTCCATATCTTACTACTACCAGAAAAATGTAAAAGATTGCCTTTAATCTGCCAGGAATAAACAGGTCAATTGTTGGTAACAAGACTCATAGATACTCTCATAATATCAAATGTTCGAGTATTATTTAAACTTCCAAGCAGAAGTAAAATGAAGGATTTAGTGCAATTTGTAGGCAAAAAGAAATTTTTATTAAACAGTTTTCCTTTCTTACTGATTACCACTTCAAAGGATATTTTACTCTTAGAACAACACCTTAAGAAATAAAACTGCATTTTGCTTTCAAATATGGACTTTCACACTATTAATAAAGAACATGTGGATATGAAATAAATTAGTAAAATAGAAATAAATAGAAAAATACAGGTAACGAGGACTCAAGACATATCCAGAGAATGTGATATGACGTGACTTTAGTAAGAAGGACGCACTTCAAAGAAGACATACCAGTAAGAAAGTAATTCTCAGGAACTGGGTAAATTTGACGATATTGACTAGATTATAGAAAGGAAGTGACACACGTTAGAATGCATAAAGAAAAACCTCAGTGTCACATGTCTGAATGATTATTAACAAATACGCCATAATTAGGTGTCATATACCCATTTATCTGCAAGAAAATGAGGTAATTAAAATTCAATCAACATTTTATAGCAAAGCATAAGTAGAGACATTAACATTTCAGCCGTCATATCCATGCTTGCTTATATGAAAAGAACCAAGAAATAGTAATATTTCAGCAAATTGTGGAACGCAGAAGGAAGTCCCTAAAATTGAGGACATTTTGCAGGCTTCGATATAATCTCAATGTTCACCTAAACGGGGATAGAAAAGTACAGGCCAAAAGAAGAAAATGCCTTCCGATATTAAGTTACACAATTTGTAAAATATTTAGTAATGAGCATGGAGAACTGTGCATGAGAGTGGTGAGGTAATAACCATTAAAGGTAGATTGCCAATACAGATCATCTTAAGAAGCTGCATATTGAAATCACCATCCAGAAATGAGCATAAACATGGCTGCAAAGTATGTCAAAATTTATGTGTGCCCCGTATATTTTAATTGTTCCGAATTAACTCTGACCGCCATACAAGTATAAAGTGAGTGATGAATAATGGATTACATTGGAAAGGAAGACTGTTGGAGTGCTTTTTCTTCGGTGTTAACGAATCTGTATATGAGAATTCCTAACAGAACATTGAAGCATGAAAAATTTTATGATGTCACAATGGGAAAGAATTTTAAAGTGCTCACAGATTGCCTGCAACAGAAATGAGAAATTTAACTAAGTAAGCATTTTCAAGAAAGGACATAGAAATTTGAAACTTATCACGCTACACTCCAATATTTAGGAAAAATATATAGATAACAAAAATGAAATTAAAAAATAAATACATAGTATAAAATAAATGTTCACGTATGTGACCCATAAATACGCATCAATGTATACGTTAGATAAAAGGGAAAACTTCATCGTCTTTTTTTATGAAGCAAGAAAATAAACTAATCACACATGTTTATAAATACTAGAACAAAATCACAAAAATTTGGAAAAACTATGAGACAATACAAATTTAGAACTCACGCTCCACATCTATGTCAATACAGATACATGCTCCAAATTATTTCCAAATCCAGGATAATCACAAAATTACCCCGGAATTTTGAAAAGGAAATAAGGAATAATTTGGGGAAAAACTGTTGAAGTTGTTTGGGCTGGCTCTTCTGAACTGTGTACCTGGTAGGTAAACAAGACAAAAGAGAACTCAAATATTTTCTGGTATCACAATGACAACTTTTAAATTTGAGAGCAAGGAGGGTAAATTGCCAAAGAGAAATATTGCATCGAACCTAAATGACAAAAATAATCCTGCAGATAGCAATCATACTAGTTGGAAATATTGTATTGGAATTTCCAAGTTGTAAATAAGGAAAACTCTAAAAAAACCATGAAACATGGAAAAAAGTAAGGTAAAGGTGAAAATACGTCAAATATATCAGTGAAACTTAGCCAAATGAAACTGAGTAAAATCTAAAAACTTTAAGGGGTATTCTTACATCACAAGGAGAAAGACACCCAAGGGAGCCAATTACCACAATGAGCCCAGACTAGGATATTAATCATTAATACAAATCATTAAGGTATGCATACTCATATCTGGATGTAAAATATACTGTGATAGAAAAGACTAAAACTCATTTGGAAGGATCATGTTTAGGGTGACACATAGTTAAGACAAACTGCTGTTCAAGAAATAACGTTTGATTGAACAAAACAAGGAAGAACACCAGAAGACACTATACAGATATGCCGGCAAATACCAGAATGATTATAAATGAAAGATGCCAATCCCTCTGTAATCTATTGACCTATATCTACTAAATGAACATACATTCCATAACTACCAAGAAAATGGAAACAATCTTACCTAGAATTTAAAGAATTACAAACCCTTCCTATTCAACATTGTCCTTAGGATGATGAACAGGAAAATGCAGAATTTTGTTGAAGTTGCCCACCACAATGAAAGCTGCATGGATGGACACATATTTCCCTGACCAGATTAGCCTAGAAAAGATAAGAAAATCTTATACATATTAGAGATTTGACCTAGGAGATATTTATATAGAAATAGGTATGTAGATATATACAATAATTGAATATATGTGCATATAGATATACAAAATATAATTAAATACATAGAGAGAAATATTTTTTATAATGAAAAGGATATTGTGAACGCAGAAGTAAACAATGACTAATTTGGAAAGAATAATATAATGTCTTGTATACATGAATAACTTCTAAAAATAGAATTACCATGGAAATGAAAAATTAAGAAATAATTCAGAAACATGTAAATGGAATATCTACCTCACTACATCCCAGAAAAATGTGACATACAAGGAAGACGTGATATCAAACTTAATCAGCAAAAAGTGGCTGGGAGGGTGAGTCAAGGGCACCTACATAGGAAGTATAAGGTCCTGAGTTTAACTGCAAGTATGATGAAAATTGTTCTCTTCTTCTTTTAATATTAACATCATTCGTGTTGTGAAATGTTTTTTGACATGGGTTTTCCTTGTAGTTTCATAATTACCTTTGTATAAACTTTAGAAGTACTGGCCATATTGGCATAGAAAACTGTGGCCACTTGATTGTCTCTGCCTTTGTTATGACTGAAGTGTCCTCGAAATTCTGTTTTCCAAGTGATGTGTATAACCACTGCATTCAACAGCCACTTGAAAATACTCCTGTAATTTTGCGTATCCACATTTAGTACAGTTAACATATAGTAGTAACGCGATGTTTGATATGTGTACTAGGTATTTTTTCATTTTTAAGGTTCCCACAGCATTTTTAATTGATGCTGGACTCCAGAAAATAGAAACTGCCAGTTTCTTACCTTTACATATAATCTAGTGGTTCACTTCCAAAAGCACAACTTATGTGACAACTCTGCAAAATGACTTAAGTTGCCAGTTTCATAAAAGTCCTCATTTGCCTTCCTAAGAATTGACAAGCTAAAAACAAGCTGTTACCCATCATTTTTAGAAACGGACAAATCTGAATATAGTAGTCTGTTCAAATGAACGGAAATGAACAGATATCAGTTTGTAGTGTATTTACGTGGGTTTTTTCGATTTCAAAAAAGCCTCTCTTCCAAATAGAGTTACTAATAAATAACCATTAGATAATAAGACATCTCCATATCTTACTACTACCAGAAAAATGTAAAAGATTGCCTTTAATCTGCCAGGAATAAACAGGTCAATTGTTGGTAACAAGACTCATAGATACTCTCATAATATCAAATGTTCGAGTATTATTTAAACTTCCAAGCAGAAGTAAAATGAAGGATTTAGTGCAATTTGTAGGCAAAAAGAAATTTTTATTAAACAGTTTTCCTTTCTTACTGATTACCACTTCAAAGGATATTTTACTCTTAGAACAACACCTTAAGAAATAAAACTGCATTTTGCTTTCAAATATGGACTTTCACACTATTAATAAAGAACATGTGGATATGAAATAAATTAGTAAAATAGAAATAAATAGAAAAATACAGGTAACGAGGACTCAAGACATATCCAGAGAATGTGATATGACGTGACTTTAGTAAGAAGGACGCACTTCAAAGAAGACATACCAGTAAGAAAGTAATTCTCAGGAACTGGGTAAATTTGACGATATTGACTAGATTATAGAAAGGAAGTGACACACGTTAGAATGCATAAAGAAAAACCTCAGTGTCACATGTCTGAATGATTATTAACAAATACGCCATAATTAGGTGTCATATACCCATTTATCTGCAAGAAAATGAGGTAATTAAAATTCAATCAACATTTTATAGCAAAGCATAAGTAGAGACATTAACATTTCAGCCGTCATATCCATGCTTGCTTATATGAAAAGAACCAAGAAATAGTAATATTTCAGCAAATTGTGGAACGCAGAAGGAAGTCCCTAAAATTGAGGACATTTTGCAGGCTTCGATATAATCTCAATGTTCACCTAAACGGGGATAGAAAAGTACAGGCCAAAAGAAGAAAATGCCTTCCGATATTAAGTTACACAATTTGTAAAATATTTAGTAATGAGCATGGAGAACTGTGCATGAGAGTGGTGAGGTAATAACCATTAAAGGTAGATTGCCAATACAGATCATCTTAAGAAGCTGCATATTGAAATCACCATCCAGAAATGAGCATAAACATGGCTGCAAAGTATGTCAAAATTTATGTGTGCCCCGTATATTTTAATTGTTCCGAATTAACTCTGACCGCCATACAAGTATAAAGTGAGTGATGAATAATGGATTACATTGGAAAGGAAGACTGTTGGAGTGCTTTTTCTTCGGTGTTAACGAATCTGTATATGAGAATTCCTAACAGAACATTGAAGCATGAAAAATTTTATGATGTCACAATGGGAAAGAATTTTAAAGTGCTCACAGATTGCCTGCAACAGAAATGAGAAATTTAACTAAGTAAGCATTTTCAAGAAAGGACATAGAAATTTGAAACTTATCACGCTACACTCCAATATTTAGGAAAAATATATAGATAACAAAAATGAAATTAAAAAATAAATACATAGTATAAAATAAATGTTCACGTATGTGACCCATAAATACGCATCAATGTATACGTTAGATAAAAGGGAAAACTTCATCGTCTTTTTTTATGAAGCAAGAAAATAAACTAATCACACATGTTTATAAATACTAGAACAAAATCACAAAAATTTGGAAAAACTATGAGACAATACAAATTTAGAACTCACGCTCCACATCTATGTCAATACAGATACATGCTCCAAATTATTTCCAAATCCAGGATAATCACAAAATTACCCCGGAATTTTGAAAAGGAAATAAGGAATAATTTGGGGAAAAACTGTTGAAGTTGTTTGGGCTGGCTCTTCTGAACTGTGTACCTGGTAGGTAAACAAGACAAAAGAGAACTCAAATATTTTCTGGTATCACAATGACAACTTTTAAATTTGAGAGCAAGGAGGGTAAATTGCCAAAGAGAAATATTGCATCGAACCTAAATGACAAAAATAATCCTGCAGATAGCAATCATACTAGTTGGAAATATTGTATTGGAATTTCCAAGTTGTAAATAAGGAAAACTCTAAAAAAACCATGAAACATGGAAAAAAGTAAGGTAAAGGTGAAAATACGTCAAATATATCAGTGAAACTTAGCCAAATGAAACTGAGTAAAATCTAAAAACTTTAAGGGGTATTCTTACATCACAAGGAGAAAGACACCCAAGGGAGCCAATTACCACAATGAGCCCAGACTAGGATATTAATCATTAATACAAATCATTAAGGTATGCATACTCATATCTGGATGTAAAATATACTGTGATAGAAAAGACTAAAACTCATTTGGAAGGATCATGTTTAGGGTGACACATAGTTAAGACAAACTGCTGTTCAAGAAATAACGTTTGATTGAACAAAACAAGGAAGAACACCAGAAGACACTATACAGATATGCCGGCAAATACCAGAATGATTATAAATGAAAGATGCCAATCCCTCTGTAATCTATTGACCTATATCTACTAAATGAACATACATTCCATAACTACCAAGAAAATGGAAACAATCTTACCTAGAATTTAAAGAATTACAAACCCTTCCTATTCAACATTGTCCTTAGGATGATGAACAGGAAAATGCAGAATTTTGTTGAAGTTGCCCACCACAATGAAAGCTGCATGGATGGACACATATTTCCCTGACCAGATTAGCCTAGAAAAGATAAGAAAATCTTATACATATTAGAGATTTGACCTAGGAGATATTTATATAGAAATAGGTATGTAGATATATACAATAATTGAATATATGTGCATATAGATATACAAAATATAATTAAATACATAGAGAGAAATATTTTTTATAATGAAAAGGATATTGTGAACGCAGAAGTAAACAATGACTAATTTGGAAAGAATAATATAATGTCTTGTATACATGAATAACTTCTAAAAATAGAATTACCATGGAAATGAAAAATTAAGAAATAATTCAGAAACATGTAAATGGAATATCTACCTCACTACATCCCAGAAAAATGTGACATACAAGGAAGACGTGATATCAAACTTAATCAGCAAAAAGTGGCTGGGAGGGTGAGTCAAGGGCACCTACATAGGAAGTATAAGGTCCTGAGTTTAACTGCAAGTATGATGAAAATTGTTCTCTTCTTCTTTTAATATTAACATCATTCGTGTTGTGAAATGTTTTTTGACATGGGGTTTCCTTGTAGTTTCATAATTACCTTTGTATAAACTTTAGAAGTACTGGCCATATTGGCATAGAAAACTGTGGCCACTTGATTGTCTCTGCCTTTGTTATGACTGAAGTGTCCTCGAAATTCTGTTTTCCAAGTGATGTGTATAACCACTGCATTCAACAGCCACTTGAAAATACTCCTGTAATTTTGCGTATCCACATTTAGTACAGTTAACATATAGTAGTAACGCGATGTTTGATATGTGTACTAGGTATTTTTTCATTTTTAAGGTTCCCACAGCATTTTTAATTGATGCTGGACTCCAGAAAATAGAAACTGCCAGTTTCTTACCTTTACATATAATCTAGTGGTTCACTTCCAAAAGCACAACTTATGTGACAACTCTGCAAAATGACTTAAGTTGCCAGTTTCATAAAAGTCCTCATTTGCCTTCCTAAGAATTGACAAGCTAAAAACAAGCTGTTACCCATCATTTTTAGAAACGGACAAATCTGAATATAGTAGTCTGTTCAAATGAACGGAAATGAACAGATATCAGTTTGTAGTGTATTTACGTGGGTTTTTTCGATTTCAAAAAAGCCTCTCTTCCAAATAGAGTTACTAATAAATAACCATTAGATAATAAGACATCTCCATATCTTACTACTACCAGAAAAATGTAAAAGATTGCCTTTAATCTGCCAGGAATAAACAGGTCAATTGTTGGTAACAAGACTCATAGATACTCTCATAATATCAAATGTTCGAGTATTATTTAAACTTCCAAGCAGAAGTAAAATGAAGGATTTAGTGCAATTTGTAGGCAAAAAGAAATTTTTATTAAACAGTTTTCCTTTCTTACTGATTACCACTTCAAAGGATATTTTACTCTTAGAACAACACCTTAAGAAATAAAACTGCATTTTGCTTTCAAATATGGACTTTCACACTATTAATAAAGAACATGTGGATATGAAATAAATTAGTAAAATAGAAATAAATAGAAAAATACAGGTAACGAGGACTCAAGACATATCCAGAGAATGTGATATGACGTGACTTTAGTAAGAAGGACGCACTTCAAAGAAGACATACCAGTAAGAAAGTAATTCTCAGGAACTGGGTAAATTTGACGATATTGACTAGATTATAGAAAGGAAGTGACACACGTTAGAATGCATAAAGAAAAACCTCAGTGTCACATGTCTGAATGATTATTAACAAATACGCCATAATTAGGTGTCATATACCCATTTATCTGCAAGAAAATGAGGTAATTAAAATTCAATCAACATTTTATAGCAAAGCATAAGTAGAGACATTAACATTTCAGCCGTCATATCCATGCTTGCTTATATGAAAAGAACCAAGAAATAGTAATATTTCAGCAAATTGTGGAACGCAGAAGGAAGTCCCTAAAATTGAGGACATTTTGCAGGCTTCGATATAATCTCAATGTTCACCTAAACGGGGATAGAAAAGTACAGGCCAAAAGAAGAAAATGCCTTCAGATATTAAGTTACACAATTTGTAAAATATTTAGTAATGAGCATGGAGAACTGTGCATGAGAGTGGTGAGGTAATAACCATTAAAGGTAGATTGCCAATACAGATCATCTTAAGAAGCTGCATATTGAAATCACCATCCAGAAATGAGCATAAACATGGCTGCAAAGTATGTCAAAATTTATGTGTGCCCCGTATATTTTAATTGTTCCGAATTAACTCTGACCGCCATACAAGTATAAAGTGAGTGATGAATAATGGATTACATTGGAAAGGAAGACTGTTGGAGTGCTTTTTCTTCGGTGTTAACGAATCTGTATATAAGAATTCCTAACAGAACATTGAAGCATGAAAAATTTTATGATGTCACAATGGGAAAGAATTTTAAAGTGCTCACAGATTGCCTGCAACAGAAGTGAGAAATTTAACTAAGTAAGGATTTTCAAGAAAGGACATAGAAATTTGAAACTTATCACGCTACACTCCAATATTTAGGAAAAATATATAGATAACAAAAATGAAATTAAAAAATAAATACATAGTATAAAATAAATGTTCACGTATGTGACCCATAAATACGCATCAATGTATACATTAGATAAAAGGGAAAACTTCATCGTTTTTTTTTACGAAGCAAGAAAATAAACTAATCACACATGTTTATAAATACTACAACAAAATCACAAAAATTTGGAAAAACTATGAGACAATACAAATTTAGAACTCACGCTCCACATCTATGTCAATACAGATACATGCTCCAAATTATTTCCAAATCCAGGATAATCACAAAATTACCCCGGAATTTTGAAAAGGAAATAAGGAATAATTTGGGGAAAAACTGTTGAAGTTGTTTGGGCTGGCTCTTCTGAACTGTGTACCTGGTAGGTAAACAAGACAAAAGAGAACTCAAATATTTTCTGGTATCACAATGACAACTTTTTAAATTTGAGAGCAAGGAGGGTAAATTGCCAAAGAGAAATATTGCATCGAACCTAAATGACAAAAATAATCCTGCAGATAGCAATCATACTAGTTGGAAATATTGTATTGGAATTTCCAAGTTGTAAATAAGGAAAACTCTAAAAAAACCATGAAACATGGAAAAAAGTAAGGTAAAGGTGAAAATACGTCAAATATATCAGTGAAACTTAGCCAAATGAAACTGAGTAAAATCTAAAAACTTTAAGGGGTATTCTTACATCACAAGGAGAAAGACACCCAAGGGAGCCAATTACCACAATGAGCCCAGACTAGGATATTAATCATTAATACAAATCATTAAGGTATGCATACTCATATCTGGATGTAAAATATACTGTGATAGAAAAGACTAAAACTCATTTGGAAGGATCATGTTTAGGGTGACACATAGTTAAGACAAACTGCTGTTCAAGAAATAACGTTTGATTGAACAAAACAAGGAAGAACACCAGAAGACACTATACAGATATGCCGGCAAATACCAGAATGATTATAAATGAAAGATGCCAATCCCTCTGTAATCTATTGACCTATATCTACTAAATGAACATACATTCCATAACTACCAAGAAAATGGAAACAATCTTACCTAGAATTTAAAGAATTACAAACCCTTCCTATTCAACATTGTCCTTAGGATGATGAACAGGAAAATGCAGAATTTTGTTGAAGTTGCCCACCACAATGAAAGCTGCATGGATGGACACATATTTCCCTGACCAGATTAGCCTAGAAAAGATAAGAAAATCTTCCACATATTAGAGATTTGACCTAGGAGATATTTATATAGAAATAGGTATGTAGATATATACAATAATTGAATATATGTGCATATAGATATACAAAATATAATTAAATACATAGAGAGAAATATTTTTTATAATGAAAAGGATATTGTGAACGCAGAAGTAAACAATGACTAATTTGGAAAGAATAATATAATGTCTTGTATACATGAATAACTTCTAAAAATAGAATTACCATGGAAATGAAAAATTAAGAAATAATTCAGAAACATGTAAATGGAATATCTACCTCACTACATCCCAGAAAAATGTGACATACAAGGAAGACGTGATATCAAACTTAATCAGCAAAAAGTGGCTGGGAGGGTGAGTCAAGGGCACCTACATAGGAAGTATAAGGTCCTGAGTTTAACTGCAAGTATGATGAAAATAGTTCTCTTCTTCTTTTAATATTAACATCATTCGTGTTGTGAAATGTTTTTTGACATGGGGTTTCCTTGTACTTTCATAATTACCTTTGTATAAACTTTAGAAGTACTGGCCATATTGGCATAGAAAACTGTGGCCACTTGATTGTCTCTGCCTTTGTTATGACTGAAGTGTCCTCGAAATTCTGTTTTCCAAGTGATGTGTATAACCACTGCATTCAACAGCCACTTGAAAATACTCCTGTAATTTTGCGTATCCACATTTAGTACAGTTAACATATAGTAGTAACGCGATGTTTGATATGTGTACTAGGTATTTTTTCATTTTTAAGGTTCCCACAGCATTTTTAATTGATGCTGGACTCCAGAAAATAGAAACTGCCAGTTTCTTACCTTTACATATAATCTAGTGGTTCACTTCCAAAAGCACAACTTATGTGACAACTCTGCAAAATGACTTAAGTTGCCAGTTTCATAAAAGTCCTCATTTGCCTTCCTAAGAATTGACAAGCTAAAAACAAGCTGTTACCCATCATTTTTAGAAACGGACAAATCTGAATATAGTAGTCTGTTCAAATGAACGGAAATGAACAGATATCGGTTTGTAGTGTATTTACGTGGGTTTTTTCGATTTCAAAAAAGCCTCTCTTCCAAATAGAGTTACTAATAAATAACCATTAGATAATAAGACATCTCCATATCTTACTACTACCAGAAAAATGTAAAAGATTGCCTTTAATCTGCCAGGAATAAACAGGTCAATTGTTGGTAACAAGACTCATAGATACTCTCATAATATCAAATGTTCGAGTATTATATAAACTTCCAAGCAGAAGTAAAATGAAGGATTTAGTGCAATTTGTAGGCAAAAAGAAATTTTTATTAAACAGTTTTCCTTTCTTACTGATTACCACTTCAAAGGATATTTTACTCTTAGAACAACACCTTAAGAAATAAAACTGCATTTTGCTTTCAAATATGGACTTTCACACTATTAATAAAGAACATGTGGATATGAAATAAATTAGTAAAATAGAAATAAATAGAAAAATACAGGTAACGAGGACTCAAGACATATCCAGAGAATGTGATATGACGTGACTTTAGTAAGAAGGACGCACTTCAAGGAAGACATACCAGTAAGAAAGTAATTCTCAGGAACTGGGTAAATTTGACGATATTGACTAGATTATAGAAAGGAAGTGACACACGTTAGAATGCATAAAGAAAAACCTCAGTGTCACATGTCTGAATGATTATTAACAAATACGCCATAATTAGGTGTCATATACCCATTTATCTGCAAGAAAATGAGGTAATTAAAATTCAATCAACATTTTATAGCAAAGCATAAGTAGAGACATTAACATTTCAGCCGTCATATCCATGCTTGCTTATATGAAAAGAACCAAGAAATAGTAATATTTCAGCAAATTGTGGAACGCAGAAGGAAGTCCCTAAAATTGAGGACATTTTGCAGGCTTCGATATAATCTCAATGTTCACCTAAACGGGGATAGAAAAGTACAGGCCAAAAGAAGAAAATGCCTTCCGATATTAAGTTACACAATTTGTAAAATATTTAGTAATGAGCATGGAGAACTGTGCATGAGAGTGGTGAGGTAATAACCATTAAAGGTAGATTGCCAATACAGATCATCTTAAGAAGCTGCATATTGAAATCACCATCCAGAAATGAGCATAAACATGGCTGCAAAGTATGTCAAAATTTATGTGTGCCCCGTATATTTTAATTGTTCCGAATTAACTCTGACCGCCATACAAGTATAAAGTGAGTGATGAATAATGGATTACATTGGAAAGGAAGACTGTTGGAGTGCTTTTTCTTCGGTGTTAACGAATCTGTATATGAGAATTCCTAACAGAACATTGAAGCATGAAAAATTTTATGATGTCACAATGGGAAAGAATTTTAAAGTGCTCACAGATTGCCTGCAACAGAAATGAGAAATTTAACTAAGTAAGCATTTTCAAGAAAGGACATAGAAATTTGAAACTTATCACGCTACACTCCAATATTTAGGAAAAATATATAGATAACAAAAATGAAATTAAAAAATAAATACATAGTATAAAATAAATGTTCACGTATGTGACCCATAAATACGCATCAATGTATACGTTAGATAAAAGGGAAAACTTCATCGTCTTTTTTTATGAAGCAAGAAAATAAACTAATCACACATGTTTATAAATACTAGAACAAAATCACAAAAATTTGGAAAAACTATGAGACAATACAAATTTAGAACTCACGCTCCACATCTATGTCAATACAGATACATGCTCCAAATTATTTCCAAATCCAGGATAATCACAAAATTACCCCGGAATTTTGAAAAGGAAATAAGGAATAATTTGGGGAAAAACTGTTGAAGTTGTTTGGGCTGGCTCTTCTGAACTGTGTACCTGGTAGGTAAACAAGACAAAAGAGAACTCAAATATTTTCTGGTATCACAATGACAACTTTTAAATTTGAGAGCAAGGAGGGTAAATTGCCAAAGAGAAATATTGCATCGAACCTAAATGACAAAAATAATCCTGCAGATAGCAATCATACTAGTTGGAAATATTGTATTGGAATTTCCAAGTTGTAAATAAGGAAAACTCTAAAAAAACCATGAAACATGGAAAAAAGTAAGGTAAAGGTGAAAATACGTCAAATATATCAGTGAAACTTAGCCAAATGAAACTGAGTAAAATCTAAAAACTTTAAGGGGTATTCTTACATCACAAGGAGAAAGACACCCAAGGGAGCCAATTACCACAATGAGCCCAGACTAGGATATTAATCATTAATACAAATCATTAAGGTATGCATACTCATATCTGGATGTAAAATATACTGTGATAGAAAAGACTAAAACTCATTTGGAAGGATCATGTTTAGGGTGACACATAGTTAAGACAAACTGCTGTTCAAGAAATAACGTTTGATTGAACAAAACAAGGAAGAACACCAGAAGACACTATACAGATATGCCGGCAAATACCAGAATGATTATAAATGAAAGATGCCAATCCCTCTGTAATCTATTGACCTATATCTACTAAATGAACATACATTCCATAACTACCAAGAAAATGGAAACAATCTTACCTAGAATTTAAAGAATTACAAACCCTTCCTATTCAACATTGTCCTTAGGATGATGAACAGGAAAATGCAGAATTTTGTTGAAGTTGCCCACCACAATGAAAGCTGCATGGATGGACACATATTTCCCTGACCAGATTAGCCTAGAAAAGATAAGAAAATCTTCCACATATTAGAGATTTGACCTAGGAGATATTTATATAGAAATAGGTATGTAGATATATACAATAATTGAATATATGTGCATATAGATATACAAAATATAATGAAATACATAGAGAGAAATATTTTTTATAATGAAAAGGATATTGTGAACGCAGAAGTAAACAATGACTAATTTGGAAAGAATAATATAATGTCTTGTATACATGAATAACTTCTAAAAATAGAATTACCATGGAAATGAAAAATTAAGAAATAATTCAGAAACATGTAAATGGAATATCTACCTCACTACATCCCAGAAAAATGTGACATACAAGGAAGACGTGATATCAAACTTAATCAGCAAAAAGTGGCTGGGAGGGTGAGTCAAGGGCACCTACATAGGAAGTATAAGGTCCTGAGTTTAACTGCAAGTATGATGAAAATTGTTCTCTTCTTCTTTTAATATTAACATCATTCGTGTTGTGAAATGTTTTTTGACATGGGGTTTCCTTGTAGTTTCATAATTACCTTTGTATAAACTTTAGAAGTACTGGCCATATTGGCATAGAAAACTGTGGCCACTTGATTGTCTCTGCCTTTGTTATGACTGAAGTGTCCTCGAAATTCTGTTTTCCAAGTGATGTGTATAACCACTGCATTCAACAGCCACTTGAAAATACTCCTGTAATTTTGCGTATCCACATTTAGTACAGTTAACATATAGTAGTAACGCGATGTTTGATATGTGTACTAGGTATTTTTTCATTTTTAAGGTTCCCACAGCATTTTTAATTGATGCTGGACTCCAGAAAATAGAAACTGCCAGTTTCTTACCTTTACATATAATCTAGTGGTTCACTTCCAAAAGCACAACTTATGTGACAACTCTGCAAAATGACTTAAGTTGCCAGTTTCATAAAAGTCCTCATTTGCCTTCCTAAGAATTGACAAGCTAAAAACAAGCTGTTACCCATCATTTTTAGAAACGGACAAATCTGAATATAGTAGTCTGTTCAAATGAACGGAAATGAACAGATATCAGTTTGTAGTGTATTTACGTGGGTTTTTTCGATTTCAAAAAAGCCTCTCTTCCAAATAGAGTTACTAATAAATAACCATTAGATAATAAGACATCTCCATATCTTACTACTACCAGAAAAATGTAAAAGATTGCCTTTAATCTGCCAGGAATAAACAGGTCAATTGTTGGTAACAAGACTCATAGATACTCTCATAATATCAAATGTTCGAGTATTATTTAAACTTCCAAGCAGAAGTAAAATGAAGGATTTAGTGCAATTTGTAGGCAAAAAGAAATTTTTATTAAACAGTTTTCCTTTCTTACTGATTACCACTTCAAAGGATATTTTACTCTTAGAACAACACCTTAAGAAATAAAACTGCATTTTGCTTTCAAATATGGACTTTCACACTATTAATAAAGAACATGTGGATATGAAATAAATTAGTAAAATAGAAATAAATAGAAAAATACAGGTAACGAGGACTCAAGACATATCCAGAGAATGTGATATGACGTGACTTTAGTAAGAAGGACGCACTTCAAAGAAGACATACCAGTAAGAAAGTAATTCTCAGGAACTGGGTAAATTTGACGATATTGACTAGATTATAGAAAGGAAGTGACACACGTTAGAATGCATAAAGAAAAACCTCAGTGTCACATGTCTGAATGATTATTAACAAATACGCCATAATTAGGTGTCATATACCCATTTATCTGCAAGAAAATGAGGTAATTAAAATTCAATCAACATTTTATAGCAAAGCATAAGTAGAGACATTAACATTTCAGCCGTCATATCCATGCTTGCTTATATGAAAAGAACCAAGAAATAGTAATATTTCAGCAAATTGTGGAACGCAGAAGGAAGTCCCTAAAATTGAGGACATTTTGCAGGCTTCGATATAATCTCAATGTTCACCTAAACGGGGATAGAAAAGTACAGGCCAAAAGAAGAAAATGCCTTCAGATATTAAGTTACACAATTTGTAAAATATTTAGTAATGAGCATGGAGAACTGTGCATGAGAGTGGTGAGGTAATAACCATTAAAGGTAGATTGCCAATACAGATCATCTTAAGAAGCTGCATATTGAAATCACCATCCAGAAATGAGCATAAACATGGCTGCAAAGTATGTCAAAATTTATGTGTGCCCCGTATATTTTAATTGTTCCGAATTAACTCTGACCGCCATACAAGTATAAAGTGAGTGATGAATAATGGATTACATTGGAAAGGAAGACTGTTGGAGTGCTTTTTCTTCGGTGTTAACGAATCTGTATATAAGAATTCCTAACAGAACATTGAAGCATGAAAAATTTTATGATGTCACAATGGGAAAGAATTTTAAAGTGCTCACAGATTGCCTGCAACAGAAGTGAGAAATTTAACTAAGTAAGGATTTTCAAGAAAGGACATAGAAATTTGAAACTTATCACGCTACACTCCAATATTTAGGAAAAATATATAGATAACAAAAATGAAATTAAAAAATAAATACATAGTATAAAATAAATGTTCACGTATGTGACCCATAAATACGCATCAATGTATACATTAGATAAAAGGGAAAACTTCATCGTTTTTTTTTACGAAGCAAGAAAATAAACTAATCACACATGTTTATAAATACTACAACAAAATCACAAAAATTTGGAAAAACTATGAGACAATACAAATTTAGAACTCACGCTCCACATCTATGTCAATACAGATACATGCTCCAAATTATTTCCAAATCCAGGATAATCACAAAATTACCCCGGAATTTTGAAAAGGAAATAAGGAATAATTTGGGGAAAAACTGTTGAAGTTGTTTGGGCTGGCTCTTCTGAACTGTGTACCTGGTAGGTAAACAAGACAAAAGAGAACTCAAATATTTTCTGGTATCACAATGACAACTTTTTAAATTTGAGAGCAAGGAGGGTAAATTGCCAAAGAGAAATATTGCATCGAACCTAAATGACAAAAATAATCCTGCAGATAGCAATCATACTAGTTGGAAATATTGTATTGGAATTTCCAAGTTGTAAATAAGGAAAACTCTAAAAAAACCATGAAACATGGAAAAAAGTAAGGTAAAGGTGAAAATACGTCAAATATATCAGTGAAACTTAGCCAAATGAAACTGAGTAAAATCTAAAAACTTTAAGGGGTATTCTTACATCACAAGGAGAAAGACACCCAAGGGAGCCAATTACCACAATGAGCCCAGACTAGGATATTAATCATTAATACAAATCATTAAGGTATGCATACTCATATCTGGATGTAAAATATACTGTGATAGAAAAGACTAAAACTCATTTGGAAGGATCATGTTTAGGGTGACACATAGTTAAGACAAACTGCTGTTCAAGAAATAACGTTTGATTGAACAAAACAAGGAAGAACACCAGAAGACACTATACAGATATGCCGGCAAATACCAGAATGATTATAAATGAAAGATGCCAATCCCTCTGTAATCTATTGACCTATATCTACTAAATGAACATACATTCCATAACTACCAAGAAAATGGAAACAATCTTACCTAGAATTTAAAGAATTACAAACCCTTCCTATTCAACATTGTCCTTAGGATGATGAACAGGAAAATGCAGAATTTTGTTGAAGTTGCCCACCACAATGAAAGCTGCATGGATGGACACATATTTCCCTGACCAGATTAGCCTAGAAAAGATAAGAAAATCTTCCACATATTAGAGATTTGACCTAGGAGATATTTATATAGAAATAGGTATGTAGATATATACAATAATTGAATATATGTGCATATAGATATACAAAATATAATGAAATACATAGAGAGAAATATTTTTTATAATGAAAAGGATATTGTGAACGCAGAAGTAAACAATGACTAATTTGGAAAGAATAATATAATGTCTTGTATACATGAATAACTTCTAAAAATAGAATTACCATGGAAATGAAAAATTAAGAAATAATTCAGAAACATGTAAATGGAATATCTACCTCACTACATCCCAGAAAAATGTGACATACAAGGAAGACGTGATATCAAACTTAATCAGCAAAAAGTGGCTGGGAGGGTGAGTCAAGGGCACCTACATAGGAAGTATAAGGTCCTGAGTTTAACTGCAAGTATGATGAAAATAGTTCTCTTCTTCTTTTAATATTAACATCATTCGTGTTGTGAAATGTTTTTTGACATGGGGTTTCCTTGTACTTTCATAATTACCTTTGTATAAACTTTAGAAGTACTGGCCATATTGGCATAGAAAACTGTGGCCACTTGATTGTCTCTGCCTTTGTTATGACTGAAGTGTCCTCGAAATTCTGTTTTCCAAGTGATGTGTATAACCACTGCATTCAACAGCCACTTGAAAATACTCCTGTAATTTTGCGTATCCACATTTAGTACAGTTAACATATAGTAGTAACGCGATGTTTGATATGTGTACTAGGTATTTTTTCATTTTTAAGGTTCCCACAGCATTTTTAATTGATGCTGGACTCCAGAAAATAGAAACTGCCAGTTTCTTACCTTTACATATAATCTAGTGGTTCACTTCCAAAAGCACAACTTATGTGACAACTCTGCAAAATGACTTAAGTTGCCAGTTTCATAAAAGTCCTCATTTGCCTTCCTAAGAATTGACAAGCTAAAAACAAGCTGTTACCCATCATTTTTAGAAACGGACAAATCTGAATATAGTAGTCTGTTCAAATGAACGGAAATGAACAGATATCGGTTTGTAGTGTATTTACGTGGGTTTTTTTCGATTTCAAAAAAGCCTCTCTTCCAAATAGAGTTACTAATAAATAACTATTAGATAATAAGACATCTCCATATCTTACTACTACCAGAAAAATGTAAAAGATTGCCTTTAATCTGCCAGGAATAAACAGGTCAATTGTTGGTAACAAGACTCATAGATACTCTCATAATATCAAATGTTCGAGTATTATATAAACTTCCAAGCAGAAGTAAAATGAAGGATTTAGTGCAATTTGTAGGCAAAAAGAAATTTTTATTAAACAGTTTTCCTTTCTTACTGATTACCACTTCAAAGGATATTTTACTCTTAGAACAACACCTTAAGAAATAAAACTGCATTTTGCTTTCAAATATGGACTTTCACACTATTAATAAAGAACATGTGGATATGAAATAAATTAGTAAAATAGAAATAAATAGAAAAATACAGGTAACGAGGACTCAAGACATATCCAGAGAATGTGATATGACGTGACTTTAGTAAGAAGGACGCACTTCAAGGAAGACATACCAGTAAGAAAGTAATTCTCAGGAACTGGGTAAATTTGACGATATTGACTAGATTATAGAAAGGAAGTGACACACGTTAGAATGCATAAAGAAAAACCTCAGTGTCACATGTCTGAATGATTATTAACAAATACGCCATAATTAGGTGTCATATACCCATTTATCTGCAAGAAAATGAGGTAATTAAAATTCAATCAACATTTTATAGCAAAGCATAAGTAGAGACATTAACATTTCAGCCGTCATATCCATGCTTGCTTATATGAAAAGAACCAAGAAATAGTAATATTTCAGCAAATTGTGGAACGCACAAGGAAGTCCCTAAAATTGAGGACATTTTGCAGGCTTCGATATAATCTCAATGTTCACCTAAACGGGGATAGAAAAGTACAGGCAAAAAGAAGAAAATGCCTTCCGATATTAAGTTACACAATTTGTAAAATATTTAGTAATGAGCATAGAGAACTGTGCATGAGAGTGGTGAGGTAATAACCATTAAAGGTAGATTGCCAATACAGATCATCTTTAAGAAGCTGCATATTGAAATCACCATCCAGAAATGAGCATAAACATGGCTGCAAAGTATGTCAAAATTTATGTGTGCCCTGTATATTTTAATTGTTCCGAATTAACTCTGACCGCCATACAAGTATAAAGTGAGTGATGAATAATGGATTACATTGGAAAGGAAGACTGTTGGAGTGCTTTTTCTTCGGTGTTAACGAATCTGTATATGAGAATTCCTAACAGAACATTGAAGCATGAAAAATTTTATGATGTCACAATGGGAAAGAATTTTAAAGTGCTCACAGATTGCCTGCAACAGAAATGAGAAATTTAACTAAGTAAGCATTTTCAAGAAAGGACATAGAAATTTGAAACTTATCACGCTACACTCCAATATTTAGGAAAAATATATAGATAACAAAAATGAAATTAAAAAATAAATACATAGTATAAAATAAATGTTCACGTATGTGACCCATAAATACGCATCAATGTATACGTTAGATAAAAGGGAAAACTTCATCGTCTTTTTTTATGAAGCAAGAAAATAAACTAATCACACATGTTTATAAATACTAGAACAAAATCACAAAAATTTGGAAAAACTATGAGACAATACAAATTTAGAACTCACGCTCCACATCTATGTCAATACAGATACATGCTCCAAATTATTTCCAAATCCAGGATAATCACAAAATTACCCCGGAATTTTGAAAAGGAAATAAGGAATAATTTGGGGAAAAACTGTTGAAGTTGTTTGGGCTGGCTCTTCTGAACTGTGTACCTGGTAGGTAAACAAGACAAAAGAGAACTCAAATATTTTCTGGTATCACAATGACAACTTTTAAATTTGAGAGCAAGGAGGGTAAATTGCCAAAGAGAAATATTGCATCGAACCTAAATGACAAAAATAATCCTGCAGATAGCAATCATACTAGTTGGAAATATTGTATTGGAATTTCCAAGTTGTAAATAAGGAAAACTCTAAAAAAACCATGAAACATGGAAAAAAGTAAGGTAAAGGTGAAAATACGTCAAATATATCAGTGAAACTTAGCCAAATGAAACTGAGTAAAATCTAAAAACTTTAAGGGGTATTCTTACATCACAAGGAGAAAGACACCCAAGGGAGCCAATTACCACAATGAGCCCAGACTAGGATATTAATCATTAATACAAATCATTAAGGTATGCATACTCATATCTGGATGTAAAATATACTGTGATAGAAAAGACTAAAACTCATTTGGAAGGATCATGTTTAGGGTGACACATAGTTAAGACAAACTGCTGTTCAAGAAATAACGTTTGATTGAACAAAACAAGGAAGAACACCAGAAGACACTATACAGATATGCCGGCAAATACCAGAATGATTATAAATGAAAGATGCCAATCCCTCTGTAATCTATTGACCTATATCTACTAAATGAACATACATTCCATAACTACCAAGAAAATGGAAACAATCTTACCTAGAATTTAAAGAATTACAAACCCTTCCTATTCAACATTGTCCTTAGGATGATGAACAGGAAAATGCAGAATTTTGTTGAAGTTGCCCACCACAATGAAAGCTGCATGGATGGACACATATTTCCCTGACCAGATTAGCCTAGAAAAGATAAGAAAATCTTCCACATATTAGAGATTTGACCTAGGAGATATTTATATAGAAATAGGTATGTAGATATATACAATAATTGAATATATGTGCATATAGATATACAAAATATAATGAAATACATAGAGAGAAATATTTTTTATAATGAAAAGGATATTGTGAACGCAGAAGTAAACAATGACTAATTTGGAAAGAATAATATAATGTCTTGTATACATGAATAACTTCTAAAAATAGAATTACCATGGAAATGAAAAATTAAGAAATAATTCAGAAACATGTAAATGGAATATCTACCTCACTACATCCCAGAAAAATGTGACATACAAGGAAGACGTGATATCAAACTTAATCAGCAAAAAGTGGCTGGGATGGTGAGTCAAGGGCACCTACATAGGAAGTATAAGGTCCTGAGTTTAACTGCAAGTATGATGAAAATTGTTCTCTTCTTCTTTTAATATTAACATCATTCGTGTTGTGAAATGTTTTTTGACATGGGGTTTCCTTGTAGTTTCATAATTACCTTTGTATAAACTTTAGAAGTACTGGCCATATTGGCATAGAAAACTGTGGCCACTTGATTGTCTCTGCCTTTGTTATGACTGAAGTGTCCTCGAAATTCTGTTTTCCAAGTGATGTGTATAACCACTGCATTCAACAGCCACTTGAAAATACTCCTGTAATTTTGCGTATCCACATTTAGTACAGTTAACATATAGTAGTAACGCGATGTTTGATATGTGTACTAGGTATTTTTTCATTTTTAAGGTTCCCACAGCATTTTTAATTGATGCTGGACTCCAGAAAATAGAAACTGCCAGTTTCTTACCTTTACATATAATCTAGTGGTTCACTTCCAAAAGCACAACTTATGTGACAACTCTGCAAAATGACTTAAGTTGCCAGTTTCATAAAAGTCCTCATTTGCCTTCCTAAGAATTGACAAGCTAAAAACAAGCTGTTACCCATCATTTTTAGAAACGGACAAATCTGAATATAGTAGTCTGTTCAAATGAACGGAAATGAACAGATATCAGTTTGTAGTGTATTTACGTGGGTTTTTTCGATTTCAAAAAAGCCTCTCTTCCAAATAGAGTTACTAATAAATAACCATTAGATAATAAGACATCTCCATATCTTACTACTACCAGAAAAATGTAAAAGATTGCCTTTAATCTGCCAGGAATAAACAGGTCAATTGTTGGTAACAAGACTCATAGATACTCTCATAATATCAAATGTTCGAGTATTATTTAAACTTCCAAGCAGAAGTAAAATGAAGGATTTAGTGCAATTTGTAGGCAAAAAGAAATTTTTATTAAACAGTTTTCCTTTCTTACTGATTACCACTTCAAAGGATATTTTACTCTTAGAACAACACCTTAAGAAATAAAACTGCATTTTGCTTTCAAATATGGACTTTCACACTATTAATAAAGAACATGTGGATATGAAATAAATTAGTAAAATAGAAATAAATAGAAAAATACAGGTAACGAGGACTCAAGACATATCCAGAGAATGTGATATGACGTGACTTTAGTAAGAAGGACGCACTTCAAAGAAGACATACCAGTAAGAAAGTAATTCTCAGGAACTGGGTAAATTTGACGATATTGACTAGATTATAGAAAGGAAGTGACACACGTTAGAATGCATAAAGAAAAACCTCAGTGTCACATGTCTGAATGATTATTAACAAATACGCCATAATTAGGTGTCATATACCCATTTATCTGCAAGAAAATGAGGTAATTAAAATTCAATCAACATTTTATAGCAAAGCATAAGTAGAGACATTAACATTTCAGCCGTCATATCCATGCTTGCTTATATGAAAAGAACCAAGAAATAGTAATATTTCAGCAAATTGTGGAACGCAGAAGGAAGTCCCTAAAATTGAGGACATTTTGCAGGCTTCGATATAATCTCAATGTTCACCTAAACGGGGATAGAAAAGTACAGGCCAAAAGAAGAAAATGCCTTCAGATATTAAGTTACACAATTTGTAAAATATTTAGTAATGAGCATGGAGAACTGTGCATGAGAGTGGTGAGGTAATAACCATTAAAGGTAGATTGCCAATACAGATCATCTTAAGAAGCTGCATATTGAAATCACCATCCAGAAATGAGCATAAACATGGCTGCAAAGTATGTCAAAATTTATGTGTGCCCCGTATATTTTAATTGTTCCGAATTAACTCTGACCGCCATACAAGTATAAAGTGAGTGATGAATAATGGATTACATTGGAAAGGAAGACTGTTGGAGTGCTTTTTCTTCGGTGTTAACGAATCTGTATATAAGAATTCCTAACAGAACATTGAAGCATGAAAAATTTTATGATGTCACAATGGGAAAGAATTTTAAAGTGCTCACAGATTGCCTGCAACAGAAGTGAGAAATTTAACTAAGTAAGGATTTTCAAGAAAGGACATAGAAATTTGAAACTTATCACGCTACACTCCAATATTTAGGAAAAATATATAGATAACAAAAATGAAATTAAAAAATAAATACATAGTATAAAATAAATGTTCACGTATGTGACCCATAAATACGCATCAATGTATACATTAGATAAAAGGGAAAACTTCATCGTTTTTTTTTACGAAGCAAGAAAATAAACTAATCACACATGTTTATAAATACTACAACAAAATCACAAAAATTTGGAAAAACTATGAGACAATACAAATTTAGAACTCACGCTCCACATCTATGTCAATACAGATACATGCTCCAAATTATTTCCAAATCCAGGATAATCACAAAATTACCCCGGAATTTTGAAAAGGAAATAAGGAATAATTTGGGGAAAAACTGTTGAAGTTGTTTGGGCTGGCTCTTCTGAACTGTGTACCTGGTAGGTAAACAAGACAAAAGAGAACTCAAATATTTTCTGGTATCACAATGACAACTTTTTAAATTTGAGAGCAAGGAGGGTAAATTGCCAAAGAGAAATATTGCATCGAACCTAAATGACAAAAATAATCCTGCAGATAGCAATCATACTAGTTGGAAATATTGTATTGGAATTTCCAAGTTGTAAATAAGGAAAACTCTAAAAAAACCATGAAACATGGAAAAAAGTAAGGTAAAGGTGAAAATACGTCAAATATATCAGTGAAACTTAGCCAAATGAAACTGAGTAAAATCTAAAAACTTTAAGGGGTATTCTTACATCACAAGGAGAAAGACACCCAAGGGAGCCAATTACCACAATGAGCCCAGACTAGGATATTAATCATTAATACAAATCATTAAGGTATGCATACTCATATCTGGATGTAAAATATACTGTGATAGAAAAGACTAAAACTCATTTGGAAGGATCATGTTTAGGGTGACACATAGTTAAGACAAACTGCTGTTCAAGAAATAACGTTTGATTGAACAAAACAAGGAAGAACACCAGAAGACACTATACAGATATGCCGGCAAATACCAGAATGATTATAAATGAAAGATGCCAATCCCTCTGTAATCTATTGACCTATATCTACTAAATGAACATACATTCCATAACTACCAAGAAAATGGAAACAATCTTACCTAGAATTTAAAGAATTACAAACCCTTCCTATTCAACATTGTCCTTAGGATGATGAACAGGAAAATGCAGAATTTTGTTGAAGTTGCCCACCACAATGAAAGCTGCATGGATGGACACATATTTCCCTGACCAGATTAGCCTAGAAAAGATAAGAAAATCTTCCACATATTAGAGATTTGACCTAGGAGATATTTATATAGAAATAGGTATGTAGATATATACAATAATTGAATATATGTGCATATAGATATACAAAATATAATTAAATACATAGAGAGAAATATTTTTTATAATGAAAAGGATATTGTGAACGCAGAAGTAAACAATGACTAATTTGGAAAGAATAATATAATGTCTTGTATACATGAATAACTTCTAAAAATAGAATTACCATGGAAATGAAAAATTAAGAAATAATTCAGAAACATGTAAATGGAATATCTACCTCACTACATCCCAGAAAAATGTGACATACAAGGAAGACGTGATATCAAACTTAATCAGCAAAAAGTGGCTGGGAGGGTGAGTCAAGGGCACCTACATAGGAAGTATAAGGTCCTGAGTTTAACTGCAAGTATGATGAAAATAGTTCTCTTCTTCTTTTAATATTAACATCATTCGTGTTGTGAAATGTTTTTTGACATGGGGTTTCCTTGTACTTTCATAATTACCTTTGTATAAACTTTAGAAGTACTGGCCATATTGGCATAGAAAACTGTGGCCACTTGATTGTCTCTGCCTTTGTTATGACTGAAGTGTCCTCGAAATTCTGTTTTCCAAGTGATGTGTATAACCACTGCATTCAACAGCCACTTGAAAATACTCCTGTAATTTTGCGTATCCACATTTAGTACAGTTAACATATAGTAGTAACGCGATGTTTGATATGTGTACTAGGTATTTTTTCATTTTTAAGGTTCCCACAGCATTTTTAATTGATGCTGGACTCCAGAAAATAGAAACTGCCAGTTTCTTACCTTTACATATAATCTAGTGGTTCACTTCCAAAAGCACAACTTATGTGACAACTCTGCAAAATGACTTAAGTTGCCAGTTTCATAAAAGTCCTCATTTGCCTTCCTAAGAATTGACAAGCTAAAAACAAGCTGTTACCCATCATTTTTAGAAACGGACAAATCTGAATATAGTAGTCTGTTCAAATGAACGGAAATGAACAGATATCGGTTTGTAGTGTATTTACGTGGGTTTTTTTCGATTTCAAAAAAGCCTCTCTTCCAAATAGAGTTACTAATAAATAACCATTAGATAATAAGACATCTCCATATCTTACTACTACCAGAAAAATGTAAAAGATTGCCTTTAATCTGCCAGGAATAAACAGGTCAATTGTTGGTAACAAGACTCATAGATACTCTCATAATATCAAATGTTCGAGTATTATATAAACTTCCAAGCAGAAGTAAAATGAAGGATTTAGTGCAATTTGTAGGCAAAAAGAAATTTTTATTAAACAGTTTTCCTTTCTTACTGATTACCACTTCAAAGGATATTTTACTCTTAGAACAACACCTTAAGAAATAAAACTGCATTTTGCTTTCAAATATGGACTTTCACACTATTAATAAAGAACATGTGGATATGAAATAAATTAGTAAAATAGAAATAAATAGAAAAATACAGGTAACGAGGACTCAAGACATATCCAGAGAATGTGATATGACGTGACTTTAGTAAGAAGGACGCACTTCAAGGAAGACATACCAGTAAGAAAGTAATTCTCAGGAACTGGGTAAATTTGACGATATTGACTAGATTATAGAAAGGAAGTGACACACGTTAGAATGCATAAAGAAAAACCTCAGTGTCACATGTCTGAATGATTATTAACAAATACGCCATAATTAGGTGTCATATACCCATTTATCTGCAAGAAAATGAGGTAATTAAAATTCAATCAACATTTTATAGCAAAGCATAAGTAGAGACATTAACATTTCAGCCGTCATATCCATGCTTGCTTATATGAAAAGAACCAAGAAATAGTAATATTTCAGCAAATTGTGGAACGCACAAGGAAGTCCCTAAAATTGAGGACATTTTGCAGGCTTCGATATAATCTCAATGTTCACCTAAACGGGGATAGAAAAGTACAGGCAAAAAGAAGAAAATGCCTTCCGATATTAAGTTACACAATTTGTAAAATATTTAGTAATGAGCATAGAGAACTGTGCATGAGAGTGGTGAGGTAATAACCATTAAAGGTAGATTGCCAATACAGATCATCTTTAAGAAGCTGCATATTGAAATCACCATCCAGAAATGAGCATAAACATGGCTGCAAAGTATGTCAAAATTTATGTGTGCCCCGTATATTTTAATTGTTCCGAATTAACTCTGACCGCCATACAAGTATAAAGTGAGTGATGAATAATGGATTACATTGGAAAGGAAGACTGTTGTAGTGCTTTTTCTTCGGTGTTAACGAATCTGTATATGAGAATTCCTAACAGAACATTGAAGCATGAAAAATTTTATGATGTCACAATGGGAAAGAATTTTAAAGTGCTCACAGATTGCCTGCAACAGAAATGAGAAATTTAACTAAGTAAGGATTTTCAAGAAAGGACATAGAAATTTGAAACTTATCACGCTACACTCCAATATTTAGGAAAAATATATAGACAACAAAAATGAAATTAAAAAATAAATACATAGTATAAAATCAATGTTCACGTATGTGACCCATAAATACGCATCAATGTATACATTAGATAAAAGGGAAAACTTCATCGTTTTTTTTTACGAAGCAAGAAAATAAACTAATCACACATGTTTATAAATACTACAACAAAATCACAAAAATTTGGAAAAACTATGAGACAATACAAATTTAGAACTCACGCTCCACATCTATGTCAATACAGATACATGCTCCAAATTATTTCCAAATCCAGGATAATCACAAAATTACCCCGGAATTTTGAAAAGGAAATAAGGAATAATTTTTGGAAAAACTGTTGAAGTTGTTTGGGCTGGCTCTTCTGAACTGTGTACCTGGTAGGTAAACAAGACAAAAGAGAACTCAAATATTTTCTGGTATCACAATGACAACTTTTTAAATTTGAGAGCAAGGAGGGTAAATTGCCAAAGAGAAATATTGCATCGAACCTAAATGACAAAAATAATCCTGCAGATAGCAATCATACTAGTTGGAAATATTGTATTGGAATTTCCAAGTTGTAAATAAGGAAAACTCTAAAAAAACCATGAAACATGGAAAAAAGTAAGGTAAAGGTGAAAATACGTCAAATATATCAGTGAAACTTAGCCAAATGAAACTGAGTAAAATCTAAAAACTTTAAGGGGTATTCTTACATCACAAGGAGAAAGACACCCAAGGGAGCCAATTACCACAATGAGCCCAGGCTAGGATATTAATCATTAACACAAATCATTAAGGTATGCATACTCATATCTGGATGTAAAATATACTGTGATAGAAAAGACTAAAACTCATTTGGAAGGATCATGTTTAGGGTGACACATAGTTAAGACAAACTGCTGTTCACGAAATAACGTTTGATTGAACAAAACAAGGAAGAACACCAGAAGACACTATACAGATATGCCGGCAAATACCAGAATGATTATAAATGAAAGATGCCAATCCCTCTGTAATCTATTGACCTATATCTACTAAATGAACATACATTCCATAACTACCAAGAAAATGGAAACAATCTTACCTAGAATTTAAAGAATTACAAACCCTTCCTATTCAACATTGTCCTTAGGATGATGAACAGGAAAATGCAGAATTTTGTTGAAGTTGCCCACCACAATGAAAGCTGCATGGATGGACACATATTTCCCTGACCAGATTAGCCTAGAAAAGATAAGAAAATCTTCCACATATTAGAGATTTGACCTAGGAGATATTTATATAGAAATAGGTATGTAGATATATACAATAATTGAATATATGTGCATATAGATATACAAAATATAATTAAATACATAGAGAGAAATATTTTTTATAATGAAAAGGATATTGTGAACGCAGAAGTAAACAATGACTAATTTGGAAAGAATAATATAATGTCTTGTATACATGAATAACTTCTAAAAATAGAATTACCATGGAAATGAAAAATTAAGAAATAATTCAGAAACATGTAAATGGAATATCTACCTCACTACATCCCAGAAAAATGTGACATACAAGGAAGACGTGATATCAAACTTAATCAGCAAAAAGTGGCTGGGAGGGTGAGTCAAGGGCACCTACATAGGAAGTATAAGGTCCTGAGTTTAACTGCAAGTATGATGAAAATAGTTCTCTTCTTCTTTTAATATTAACATCATTCGTGTTGTGAAATGTTTTTTGACATGGGGTTTCCTTGTAGTTTCATAATTACCTTTGTATAAACTTTAGAAGTACTGGCCATATTGGCATAGAAAACTGTGGCCACTTGATTGTCTCTGCCTTTGTTATGACTGAAGTCTCCTCGAAATTCTGTTTTCCAAGTGATGTGTATAACCACTGCATTCAACAGCCACTTGAAAATACTCCTGTAATTTTGCGTATCCACATTTAGTACAGTTAACATATAGTAGTAACGCGATGTTTGATATGTGTACTAGGTATTTTTTCATTTTTAAGGTTCCCACAGCATTTTTAATTGATGCTGGACTCCAGAAAATAGAAACTGCCAGTTTCTTACCTTTACATATAATCTAGTGGTTCACTTCCAAAAGCACAACTTATGTGACAACTCTGCAAAATGACTTAAGTTGCCAGTTTCATAAAAGTCCTCATTTGCCTTCCTAAGAATTGACAAGCTAAAAACAAGCTGTTACCCATCATTTTTAGAAACGGACAAATCTGAATATAGTAGTCTGTTCAAATGAACTGACATGAACAGATATCAGTTTGTAGTGTATTTACGTGGGTTTTTTCGATTTCAAAAAAGCCTCTCTTCCAAATAGAGTTACTAATAAATAACCATTAGAAAATAAGACATCTCCATATCTTACTACTACCAGAAAAATGTAAAAGATTGCCTTTAATCTGCCAGGAATAAACAGGTCAATTGTTGGTAACAAGACTCATAGATACTCTCATAATATCAAATGTTCGAGTATTATATAACTTCCAAGCAGAAGTAAAATGAAGGATTTAGTTCAATTTGTAGGCAAAAAGAAATTTTTATTAAATAGTTTTCCTTTCTTACTGATTACCACTTCAAAGGATATTTTACTCTTAGAACAACACCTTAAGAAATAAAACTGCATTTTGCTTTCCAATATGGACTTTCACACTGTTAATAAAGAACATGTGGATATGAAATAAATTAGTAAAAAAGAAATAAATAGAAAAATACAGGTAACGAGGACTCAAGACATATCCAGAGAATGTGATATGACGTGACTTTAGTAAGAAGGACGCACTTCAAAGAAGACATACCAGTAAGAAAGTAATTCTCAGGAACTGGGTAAATTTGACGATATTGACTAGATTATAGAAAGGAAGTGACACACGTTAGAATGCATAAAGAAAAACCTCAGTGTCACATGCCTGAATGATTATTAACAAATACGCCATAATTAGGTGTCATATACCCATTTATCTGCAAGAAAATGAGGTAATTAAAATTCAATCAACATTTTATAGCAAAGCATAAGTAGAGACATTAACATTTCAGCCGGCATATCCATGCTTGCTTATATGAAAAGAACCAAGAAATAGTAATATTTCAGCAAATTGTGGAACGCAGAAGGAAGTCCCTAAAATTGAGGACATTTTGCAGGCTTCGATATAATCTCAATGTTCACCTAAACGGGGATAGAAAAGTACAGGCAAAAAGAAGAAAATGCCTTCCGATATTAAGTTACACAATTTGTAAAATATTTAGTAATGAGCATAGAGAACTGTGCATGAGAGTGGTGAGGTAATAACCATTAAAGGTAGATTGCCAATACAGATCATCTTTAAGAAGCTGCATATTGAAATCACCATCCAGAAATGAGCATAAACATGGCTGCAATGTATGTCAAAATTTATGTGTGCCCCGTATAATTTAATTGTTCCGAATTAACTCTGACCGCCATACAAGTATAAAGTGAGTGATGAATAATGGATTACATTGGAAAGGAAGACTGTTGGAGTGCTTTTTCTTCGGTGTTAACGAATCTGTATATGAGAATTCCTAACAGAACATTGAAGCATGAAAAATTTTATGATGTCACAATGGGAAAGAATTTTAAAGTGCTCACAGATTGCCTGAAACAGAAATGAGAAATTTAACTAAGTAAGGATTTTCAAGAAAGGACATAGAAATTTGAAACTTATCACGCTACACTCCAATATTTAGGAAAAATATATAGACAACAAAAATGAAATTAAAAAATAAATACATAGTATAAAATCAATGTTCACGTATGTGACCCATAAATACGCATCAATGTATACATTAGATAAAAGGGAAAACTTCATCGTTTTTTTTTACGAAGCAAGAAAATAAACTAATCACACATGTTTATAAATACTACAACAAAATCACAAAAATTTGGAAAAACTATGAGACAATACAAATTTAGAACTCACGCTCCACATCTATGTCAATACAGATACATGCTCCAAATTATTTCCAAATCCAGGATAATCACAAAATTACCCCGGAATTTTGAAAAGGAAATAAGGAATAATTTGGGGAAAAACTGTTGAAGTTGTTTGGGCTGGCTCTTCTGAACTGTGTACCTGGTAGGTAAACAAGACAAAAGAGAACTCAAATATTTTCTGGTATCACAATGACAACTTTTTAAATTTGAGAGCAAGGAGGGTAAATTGCCAAAGAGAAATATTGCATCGAACCTAAATGACAAAAATAATCCTGCAGATAGCAATCATACTAGTTGGAAATATTGTATTGGAATTTCCAAGTTGTAAATAAGGAAAACTCTAAAAAAAAATGAAACATGGAAAAAAGTAAGGTAAAGGTGAAAATACGTCAAATATATCAGTGAAACTTAGCCAAATGAAACTGAGTAAAATCTAAAAACTTTAAGGGGTATTCTTACATCACAAGGAGAAAGACACCCAAGGGAGCCAATTACCACAATGAGCCCAGACTAGGATATTAATCATTAATACAAATCATTAAGGTATGCATACTCATATCTGGATGTAAAATATACTGTGATAGAAAAGACTAAAACTCCTTTGGAAGGATCATGTTTAGGGTGACACATAGTTAAGACAAACTGCTGTTCAAGAAATAACGTTTGATTGAACAAAAGAAGGAAGAACAACAGATGACACTATACAGATATGCCGGCAAATACCAGAATGATTATAAATGAAAGATGCCAATCCCTCTGTAATCTATTGACCTATATCTACTAAATGAACATACATTCCATAACTACCAAGAAAATGGAAACAATCTTACCTAGAATTTAAAGAATTACAAACCCTTCCTATTCAACATTGTCCTTAGGATGATGAACAGGAAAATGCAGAATTTTGTTGAAGTTGCCCACCACAATGAAAGCTGCATGGATGGACACATATTTCCCTGACCAGATTAGCCTAGAAAAGATAAGAAAATCTTCCACATATTAGAGATTTGACCTAGGAGATATTTATATAGAAATAGGTATGTAGATATATACAATAATTGAATATATGTGCATATAGATATACAAAATATAATTAAATACATAGAAATATTTTTTATAATGAAAAGGATATTGTGAACGCAGAAGTAAACAATGACTAATTTGGAAAGAATAATATAATGTCTTGTATACATGAATAACTTCTAAAAATAGAATTACCATGGAAATGAAAAATTAAGGAAATAATTCAGAAACATGTAAATGGAATAGCTACCTCACTACATCACAGAAAATGTGACATACAAGGAAGACGTGATATCAAACTTAATCAGCAAAAAGTGGCTGGGAGGGTGAGTCAAGGGCACCTACATAGGAAGTATAAGGTCCTGAGTTTAACTGCAAGTATGATGAAAATAGTTCTCTTCTTCTTTTAATATTAACATCATTCGTGTTGTGAAATGTTTTTTGACATGGGGTTTCCTTGTAGTTTCATAATTACCTTTGTATAAACTTTAGAAGTACTGGCCATATTGGCATAGAAAACTGTGGCCACTTGATTGTCTCTGCCTTTGTTATGACTGAAGTGTCCTCGAAATTCTGTTTTCCAAGTGATGTGTATAACCACTGCATTCAACAGCCACTTGAAAATACTCCTGTAATTTTGCGTATCCACATTTAGTACAGTTAACATATAGTAGTAACGCGATGTTTGATATGTGTACTAGGTATTTTTTCATTTTTAAGGTTCCCACAGCATTTTTAATTGATGCTGGACTCCAGAAAATAGAAACTGCCAGTTTCTTACCTTTACATATAATCTAGTGGTTCACTTCCAAAAGCACAACTTATGTGACAACTCTGCAAAATGACTTAAGTTGCCAGGTTCATAAAAGTCCTCATTTGCCTTCCTAAGAATTGACAAGCTAAAAACAAGCTGTTACCCATCATTTTTAGAAACGGACAAATCTGAATATAGTAGTCTGTTCAAATGAACTGACATGAACAGATATCAGTTTGTAGTGTATTTACGTGGGTTTTTTCGATTTCAAAAAAGCCTCTCTTCCAAATAGAGTTACTAATAAATAACCATTAGATAATAAGACATCTCCATATCTTACTACTACCAGAAAAATGTAAAAGATTGCCTTTAATCTGCCAGGAATAAACAGGTCAATTGTTGGTAACAAGACTCATAGATACTCTCATAATATCAAATGTTCGAGTATTATATAACTTCCAAGCAGAAGTAAAATGAAGGATTTAGTTCAATTTGTAGGCAAAAAGAAATTTTTATTAAATAGTTTTCCTTTCTTACTGATTACCACTTCAAAGGATATTTTACTCTTAGAACAACACCTTAAGAAATAAAACTGCATTTTGCTTTCAAATATGGACTTTCACACTATTAATAAAGAACATGTGGATATGAAATAAATTAGTAAAATAGAAATAAATAGAAAAATACAGGTAACGAGGACTCAAGACATATCCAGAGAATGTGGTATGACGTGACTTTAGTAAGAAGGACGCACTTCAAAGAAGACATACCAGTAAGAAAGTAATTCTCAGGAACTGGGTAAATTTGACGATATTGACTAGATTATAGAAAGGAAGTGACACACGTTAGAATGCATAAAAAAAACCCTCAGTGTCACATGTCTGTATGATTATTAACAAATACGCCATAATTAGGTGTCATATACCCATTTATCTGCAAGAAAATGAGGTAATTAAAATTCAATCAACATTTTATAGCAAAGCATAAGTAGAGACATTAACATTTCAGCCGTCATATCCATGCTTGCTTATATGAAAAGAACCAAGAAATAGTAATATTTCAGCAAATTGTGGAACGCAGAAGGAAGTCCCTAAAATTGAGGACATTTTGCAGGCTTCGATATAATCTCAATGTTCACCTAAACGGGGATAGAAAAGTACAGGCAAAAAGAAGAAAATGCCTTCCGATATTAAGTTACACAATTTGTAAAATATTTAGTAATGAGCATAGAGAACTGTGCATGAGAGTGGTGAGGTAATAACCATTAAAGGTAGATTGCCAATACAGATCATCTTTAAGAAGCTGCATATTGAAATCACCATCCAGAAATGAGCATAAACATGGCTGCAAAGTATGTCAAAATTTATGTGTGCCCCGTATATTTTAATTGTTCCGAATTAACTCTGACCGCCATACAAGTATAAAGTGAGTGATGAATAATGGATTGCATTGGAAAGGAAGACTGTTGGAGTGCTTTTTCTTTGGTGTTAACGAATCTGTATATGAGAATTCCTAACAGAACATTGAAGCATGAAAAATTTTATGATGTCACAATGGGAAAGAATTTTAAAGTGCTCACAGATTGCCTGCAACAGAAATGAGAAATTTAACTAAGTAAGGATTTTCAAGAAAGGACATAGAAATTTGAAACTTATCACGCTACACTCCAATATTTAGGAAAAATATATAGACAACAAAAATGAAATTAAAAAATAAATACATAGTATAAAATCAATGTTCACGTATGAGACCCATAAATACGCATCAATGTATACATTAGATAAAAGGGAAAACTTCATCGTTTTTTTTTACGAAGCAAGAAAATAAACTAATCACACATGTTTATAAATACTACAACAAAATCACAAAAATTTGGAAAAACTATGAGACAATACAAATTTAGAACTCACGCTCCACATCTATGTCAATACAGATACATGCTCCAAATTATTTCCAAATCCAGGATAATCACAAAATTACCCCGGAATTTTGAAAAGGAAATAAGGAATAATTTGGGGAAAAACTGTTGAAGTTGTTTGGGCTGGCTCTTCTGAACTGTGTACCTGGTAGGTAAACAAGACAAAAGAGAACTCAAATATTTTCTGGTATCACAATGACAACTTTTTAAATTTGAGAGCAAGGAGGGTAAATTGCCAAAGAGAAATATTGCATCGAACCTAAATGACAAAAATAATCCTGCAGATAGCAATCATACTAGTTGGAAATATTGTATTGGAATTTCCAAGTTGTAAATAAGGAAAACTCTAAAAAAAAATGAAACATGGAAAAAAGTAAGGTAAAGGTGAAAATACGTCAAATATATCAGTGAAACTTAGCCAAATGAAACTGAGTAAAATCTAAAAACTTTAAGGGGTATTCTTACATCACAAGGAGAAAGACACCCAAGGGAGCCAATTACCACAATGAGCCCAGACTAGGATATTAATCATTAATACAAATCATTAAGGTATGCATACTCATATCTGGATGTAAAATATACTGTGATAGAAAAGACTAAAACTCCTTTGGAAGGATCATGTTTAGGGTGACACATAGTTAAGACAAACTGCTGTTCAAGAAATAACGTTTGATTGAACAAAAGAAGGAAGAACAACAGATGACACTATACAGATATGCCGGCAAATACCAGAATGATTATAAATGAAAGATGCCAATCCCTCTGTAATCTATTGACCTATATCTACTAAATGAACATACATTCCATAACTACCAAGAAAATGGAAACAATCTTACCTAGAATTTAAAGAATTACAAACCCTTCCTATTCAACATTGTCCTTAGGATGATGAACAGGAAAATGCAGAATTTTGTTGAAGTTGCCCACCACAATGAAAGCTGCATGGATGGACACATATTTCCCTGACCAGATTAGCCTAGAAAAGATAAGAAAATCTTCCACATATTAGAGATTTGACCTAGGAGATATTTATATAGAAATAGGTATGTAGATATATACAATAATTGAATATATGTGCATATAGATATACAAAATATAATTAAATACATAGAAATATTTTTTATAATGAAAAGGATATTGTGAACGCAGAAGTAAACAATGACTAATTTGGAAAGAATAATATAATGTCTTGTATACATGAATAACTTCTAAAAATAGAATTACCATGGAAATGAAAAATTAAGGAAATAATTCAGAAACATGTAAATGGAATAGCTACCTCACTACATCACAGAAAATGTGACATACAAGGAAGACGTGATATCAAACTTAATCAGCAAAAAGTGGCTGGGAGGGTGAGTCAAGGGCACCTACATAGGAAGTATAAGGTCCTGAGTTTAACTGCAAGTATGATGAAAATAGTTCTCTTCTTCTTTTAATATTAACATCATTCGTGTTGTGAAATGTTTTTTGACATGGGGTTTCCTTGTAGTTTCATAATTACCTTTGTATAAACTTTAGAAGTACTGGCCATATTGGCATAGAAAACTGTGGCCACTTGATTGTCTCTGCCTTTGTTATGACTGAAGTGTCCTCGAAATTCTGTTTTCCAAGTGATGTGTATAACCACTGCATTCAACAGCCACTTGAAAATACTCCTGTAATTTTGCGTATCCACATTTAGTACAGTTAACATATAGTAGTAACGCGATGTTTGATATGTGTACTAGGTATTTTTTCATTTTTAAGGTTCCCACAGCATTTTTAATTGATGCTGGACTCCAGAAAATAGAAACTGCCAGTTTCTTACCTTTACATATAATCTAGTGGTTCACTTCCAAAAGCACAACTTATGTGACAACTCTGCAAAATGACTTAAGTTGCCAGGTTCATAAAAGTCCTCATTTGCCTTCCTAAGAATTGACAAGCTAAAAACAAGCTGTTACCCATCATTTTTAGAAACGGACAAATCTGAATATAGTAGTCTGTTCAAATGAACTGACATGAACAGATATCAGTTTGTAGTGTATTTACGTGGGTTTTTTCGATTTCAAAAAAGCCTCTCTTCCAAATAGAGTTACTAATAAATAACCATTAGATAATAAGACATCTCCATATCTTACTACTACCAGAAAAATGTAAAAGATTGCCTTTAATCTGCCAGGAATAAACAGGTCAATTGTTGGTAACAAGACTCATAGATACTCTCATAATATCAAATGTTCGAGTATTATATAACTTCCAAGCAGAAGTAAAATGAAGGATTTAGTTCAATTTGTAGGCAAAAAGAAATTTTTATTAAATAGTTTTCCTTTCTTACTGATTACCACTTCAAAGGATATTTTACTCTTAGAACAACACCTTAAGAAATAAAACTGCATTTTGCTTTCAAATATGGACTTTCACACTATTAATAAAGAACATGTGGATATGAAATAAATTAGTAAAATAGAAATAAATAGAAAAATACAGGTAACGAGGACTCAAGACATATCCAGAGAATGTGGTATGACGTGACTTTAGTAAGAAGGACGCACTTCAAAGAAGACATACCAGTAAGAAAGTAATTCTCAGGAACTGGGTAAATTTGACGATATTGACTAGATTATAGAAAGGAAGTGACACACGTTAGAATGCATAAAAAAAACCCTCAGTGTCACATGTCTGTATGATTATTAACAAATACGCCATAATTAGGTGTCATATACCCATTTATCTGCAAGAAAATGAGGTAATTAAAATTCAATCAACATTTTATAGCAAAGCATAAGTAGAGACATTAACATTTCAGCCGTCATATCCATGCTTGCTTATATGAAAAGAACCAAGAAATAGTAATATTTCAGCAAATTGTGGAACGCAGAAGGAAGTCCCTAAAATTGAGGACATTTTGCAGGCTTCGATATAATCTCAATGTTCACCTAAACGGGGATAGAAAAGTACAGGCAAAAAGAAGAAAATGCCTTCCGATATTAAGTTACACAATTTGTAAAATATTTAGTAATGAGCATAGAGAACTGTGCATGAGAGTGGTGAGGTAATAACCATTAAAGGTAGATTGCCAATACAGATCATCTTTAAGAAGCTGCATATTGAAATCACCATCCAGAAATGAGCATAAACATGGCTGCAAAGTATGTCAAAATTTATGTGTGCCCCGTATATTTTAATTGTTCCGAATTAACTCTGACCGCCATACAAGTATAAAGTGAGTGATGAATAATGGATTGCATTGGAAAGGAAGACTGTTGGAGTGCTTTTTCTTTGGTGTTAACGAATCTGTATATGAGAATTCCTAACAGAACATTGAAGCATGAAAAATTTTATGATGTCACAATGGGAAAGAATTTTAAAGTGCTCACAGATTGCCTGCAACAGAAATGAGAAATTTAACTAAGTAAGGATTTTCAAGAAAGGACATAGAAATTTGAAACTTATCACGCTACACTCCAATATTTAGGAAAAATATATAGACAACAAAAATGAAATTAAAAAATAAATACATAGTATAAAATCAATGTTCACGTATGAGACCCATAAATACGCATCAATGTATACATTAGATAAAAGGGAAAACTTCATCGTTTTTTTTTACGAAGCAAGAAAATAAACTACTCACACATGTTTATAAATACTACAACAAAATCACAAAAATTTGGAAAAACTATGAGACAATACAAATTTAGAACTCACGCTCCACATCTATGTCAATACAGACACATGCTCCAAATTATTTCCAAATCCAGGATAATCACAAAATTACCCCGGAATTTTGAAAAGGAAATAAGGAATAATTTGGGGAAAAACTGTTGAAGTTGTTTGGGCTGGCTCTTCTGAACTGTGTACCTGGTAGGTAAACAAGACAAAAGAGAACTCAAATATTTTCTGGTATCACAATGACAACTTTTTAAATTTGAGAGCAAGGAGGGTAAATTGCCAAAGAGAAATATTGCATCGAACCTAAATGACAAAAATAATCCTGCAGATAGCAATCATACTAGTTGGAAATATTGTATTGGAATTTCCAAGTTGTAAATAAGGAAAACTCTAAAAAAACCATGAAACATGGAAAAAAGTAAGGTAAAGGTGAAAAGACGTCAAATATATCAGTGAAACTTAGCCAAATGAAACTGAGTAAAATCTAAAAACTTTAAGGGGTATTCTTACATCACAAGGAGAAAGACACCCAAGGGAGCCAATTACCACAATGAGCCCAGACTAGGATATTAATCATTAATACAAATCATTAAGGTATGCATACTCATATCTGGATGTAAAATATACTGTGATAGAAAAGACTAAAACTCATTTGGAAGGATCATGTTTAGGGTGACACATAGTTAAGACAAACTGCTGTTCAAGAAATAACGTTTGATTGAACAAAACAAGGAAGAACACCAGAAGACACTATACAGATATGCCGGCAAATACCAGAATGATTATAAATGAAAGATGCCAATCCCTCTGTAATCTATTGACCTATATCTACTAAATGAACATACATTCCATAACTACCAAGAAAATGGAAACAATCTTACCTAGAATTTAAAGAATTACAAACCCTTCCTATTCAACATTGTCCTTAGGATGATGAACAGGAAAATGCAGAATTTTGTTGAAGTTGCCCACCACAATGAAAGCTGCATGGATGGACACATATTTCCCTGACCAGATTAGCCTAGAAAAGATAAGAAAATCTTCCACATATTAGAGATTTGACCTAGGAGATATTTATATAGAAATAGGTATGTAGATATGTACAATAATTGAATATATGTGCATATAGATATACAAAATATAATTAAATACATATAGAGAAATGTTTTTTATAATGAAAAGGATATTGTGAACGCAGAAGTAAACAATGACTAATTTGGAAAGAATAATATAATGTCTTGTATACATGAATAACTTCTAAAAATAGAATTACCATGGAAATGAAAAATTAAGAAATAATTCAGAAACATGTAAATGGAATATCTACCTCACTACATCCCAGAAAAATGTGACATACAAGGAAGACGTGATATCAAACTTAATCAGCAAAAAGTGGCTGGGAGGGTGAGTCAAGGGCACCTACATAGGAAGTATAAGGTCCTGAGTTTAACTGCAAGTATGATGAAAATAGTTCTCTTCTTCTTTTAATATTAACATCATTCGTGTTGTGAAATGTTTTTTGACATGGGGTTTCCTTGTAGTTTCGTAATTACCTTTGTATAAACTTTAGAAGTACTGGCCATATTGGCATAGAAAACTGTGGCCACTTGATTGTCTCTGCCTTTGTTATGACTGAAGTGTCCTCGAAATTCTGTTTTCCAAGTGATGTGTATAACCACTGCATTCAACAGCCACTTGAAAATACTCCTGTAATTTTGCGTATCCACATTTAGTACAGTTAACATATAGTAGTAACGCGATGTTTGATAGGTGTACTAGGTATTTTTTCATTTTTAAGGTTCCCACAGCATTTTTAATTGATGCTGGACTCCAGAAAATAGAAACTGCCAGTTTCTTACCTTTACATATAATCTAGTGGTTCACTTCCAAAAGCACAACTTATGTGACAACTCTGCAAAATGACTTAAGTTGCCAGTTTCATAAAAGTCCTCATTTGCCTTCCTAAGAATTGACAAGCTAAAAACAAGCTGTTACCCATCATTTTTAGAAACGGACAAATCTGAATATAGTAGTCTGTTCAAATGAACGGAAATGAACAGATGTCGGTTTGTAGTGTATTTACGTGGGTTTTTTCGATTTCAAAAAAGCCTCTCTTCCAAATAGAGTTACTAATAAATAACCATTAGATAATAAGACATCTCCATATCTTACTACTACCAGAAAAATGTAAAAGATTGCCTTTAATCTGCCAGGAATAAACAGGTCAATTGTTGGTAACAAGACTCATAGATACTCTCATAATATCAAATGTTCGAGTATTATCTAAACTTCCAAGCAGAAGTAAAATGAAGGATTTAGTTCAATTTGTAGGCAAAAAGAAATTTTTATTAAACAGTTTTTGTTTCTTACTGATTACCACTTCAAAGGATATTTTACTCTTAGAACAACACCTTAAGAAATAAAACTGCATTTTGCTTTCAAATATGGACTTTCACACTATTAATAAAGAACATATGGATATGAAATAAATTAGTAAAATAGAAATTAATAGAAAAATACAGGTAACGAGGACTCAAGACATATCCAGAGAATGTGATATGACGTGACTTTAGTAAGAAGGACGCACTTCAAAGAAGACATACCAGAAAGAAAGTAATTCTCAGGAACTGGGTAAATTTGACGATATTGACTAGATTTTAGAAAGGAAGTGACACACGTTAGAATGCATAAAGAAAAACCTCAGTGTCACATGTCTGAATGATTATTAACAAATACGCCATAATTAGGTGTCATATACCCATTTATCTGCAAGAAAATGAGGTAATTAAAATTCAATCAACATTTTATAGCAAAGCATAAGTAGAGACATTAACATTTCAGCCGTCATATCCATGCTTGCTTATATGAAAAGAACCAAGAAATAGTAATATTTCAGCAAATTGTGGAACGCAGAAGGAAGTCCCTAAAATTGAGGACATTTTGCAGGCTTCGATATAATCTCAATGTTCACCTAAACGGGGATAGAAAAGTACAGGCAAAAAGCAGAAAATGCCTTCCGATATTAAGTTACACAATTTGTAAAATATTTAGTAATGAGCATGGAGAACTGTGCATGAGAGTGGTGAGGTAATAACCATTAAAGGTAGATTGCCAATACAGATCATCTTTAAGAAGCTGCATATTGAAATCACCATCCAGAAATGAGCATAAACATGGCTGCAAAGTATGTCAAAATTTATGTGTGCCCCGTATATTTTAATTGTTCCGAATTAACTCTGACCGCCATACAAGTATAAAGTGAGTGATGAATAATGGATTGCATTGGAAAGGAAGACTGTTGGAGTGCTTTTTCTTTGGTGTTAACGAATCTGTATATGAGAATTCCTAACAGAACATTGAAGTATGAAAAATTTTATGATGTCACAATGGGAAAGAATTTTAAAGTGCTCACAGATTGCCTGCAACAGAAGTGAGAAATTTAAGTAAGTAAGGATTTTCAAGAAAGGACATAGAAATTTGAAACTTATCACGCTACACTCCAATATTTAGGAAAAATATATAGATAACATAAATGAAATTAAAAAATAAATACATAGTATAAAATCAATGTTCACGTATGTGACCCATAAATACGCATCAATGTATACATTAGATAAAAGGGAAAACTTCATCGTTTTTTTTTTACAAAGCAAGAAAATAAACTAATCACACATGTTTATAAATACTACAACAAAATCACAAAAATTTGGAAAAACTATGAGACAATACAAATTTAGAACTCACGCTCCACATCTATGTCAATAGAGATACATGCTCCAAATTATTTCCAAATCCAGGATAATCACAAAATTACCCCGGAATTTTGAAAAGGAAATAAGGAATAATTTGGGGAAAAACTGTTGAAGTTGTTTGGGCTGGCTCTTCTGAACTGTGTACCTGGTAGGTAAACAAGAAAAAAGAGAACTCAAATATTTTCTGGTATCACAATGACAACTTTTTAAATTTGAGAGCAAGGAGGGTAATTGCCATAGAGAAATATTGAATCGAACCTAAATGACAAAAATAATCCTGCAGATAGCAATCATACTAGTTGGAAATATTGTATTGGAATTTCCAAGTTGTAAATAAGGAAAACTCTAAAAAAACCATGAAACATGGAAAAAAGTAAGTTAAAGGTGAAAATACGTCAAATATATCAGTGAAACTTAGCCAAATGAAACTGAGTAAAATGTAAAAACTTTAAGGGGTATTCTTACATCACAAGGAGAAAGACACCCAAGGGAGCCAATTACCACAATGAGCCCAGACTAGGATATTAATCATTAATACAAATCATTAAGGTATGCATACTCATATCTGGATGTAAAATATACTGTGAAAGAAAAGACTAAAACTCATTTGGAAGGATCATGTTTAGGGTGACACATAGTTAAGACAAACTGCTGTTCAAGAAATAACGTTTGATTGAACAAAACAAGGAAGAACACCAGAAGACACTATACAGATATGCCGGCAAATACCAGAATGATTATAAATGAAAGATGCCAATCCCTCTGTAATCTATTGACCTATATCTACTAAATGAACATACATTCCATAACTACCAAGAAAATGGAAACAATCTTACCTAGAATTTAAAGAATTACAAACCCTTCCTATTCAACATTGTCCTTAGGATGATGAACAGGAAAATGCAGAATTTTGTTGAAGTTGCCCACCACAATGAAAGCTGCATGGATGGACACATATTTCCCTGACCAGATTAGCCTAGAAAAGATAAGAAAATCTTCCACATATTAGAGATTTGACCTAGGAGATATTTATATAGAAATAGGTATGTAGATATATACAATAATTGAATATATGTGCATATAGATATACAAAATATAATGAAATACATAGAGAGAAATATTTTTTATAATGAAAAGGATATTGTGAACGCAGAAGTAAACAATGACTAATTTGGAAAGAATAATATAATGTCTTGTATACATGAATAACTTCTAAAAATAGAATTACCATGGAATTGAAAAATTAAGGAAATAATTCAGAAACATGTAAATGGAATAGCTACCTCACTACATCACAGAAAATGTGACATACAAGGAAGACGTGATATCAAAATTAATCAGCAAAAAGTGGCTGGGAGGGTGAGTCAAGGGCACCTACATAGGAAGTATAAGGTCCTGAGTTTAACTGCAAGTATGATGAAAATAGTTCTCTTCTTCTTTTAATATTAACATCATTCGTGTTGTGAAATGTTTTTTGACATGGGGTTTCCTTGTAGTTTCATAATTACCTTTGTATAAACTTTAGAAGTACTGGCCATATTGGCATAGAAAACTGTGGCCACTTGATTGTCTCTGCCTTTGTTATGACTGAAGTGTCCTCGAAATTCTGTTTTCCAAGTGATGTGTATAACCACTGCATTCAACAGCCACTTGAAAATACTACTGTAATTTTGCGTATCCACATTTAGTACTGTTAACATATAGTAGGAACCCGATGTTTCATATGTGCACTAGGTATTTTTTCATTTTTAAGGTTCCCACACCATTTTTAATTGATGCTGGACTCCAGAAAATAGAAACTGCCAGTTTCTTACCTTTACATATAATCTAGTGGTTCACTGCCAAAAGCACAACTTATGTGACAACTCTGCAAAATGAGTTAAGTTGCCAGTTTCATAAAAGTCTTCATTTGCCTTCCTAAGAATTGACAAGCTAAAAACAAGCTGTTACCCATCATTTTTAGAAATGGACAAATCTGAATATAGTAGTCTGTTCAAATGAACGGAAATGAACAGATATCGGTTTGTAGTGTATTTACGTGGGTTTTTTCGATTTCAAAAAAGCCTCTCTTCCAAATAGAGTTACTAATAAATAACCATTAGATAATAAGACATCTCCATATCTTACTACTACCAGAAAAATGTAAAAGATTGCCTTTAATCTGCCAGGAATAAACAGGTCAATTGTTGGTAACAAGACTCATAGATACTCTCATAATATCAAATGTTCGAGTATTATCTAAACTTCCAAGCAGAAGTAAAATGAAGGATTTAGTTCAATTTGTAGGCAAAAAGATATTTTTATTAAACAGTTTTTGTTTCTTACTGATTACCACTTCAAAGGATATTTTACTCTTAGAACAACACCTTAAGAAATAAAACTGCATTTTGCTTTCAAATATGGACTTTCACACTATTAATAAAGAACATATGGATATGAAATAAATTAGTAAAATAGAAATTAATAGAAAAATACAGGTAACGAGGACTCAAGACATATCCAGAGAATGTGATATGACGTGACTTTAGTAAGAAGGACGCACTTCAAAGAAGACATACCATTAAGAAAGTAATTCTCAGGAACTGGGTAAATTTGACGATATTGACTAGATTTTAGAAAGGAAGTGACACACGTTAGAATGCATAAAAAAAACCCTCAGTGTCACATGTCTGAATGATTATTAACAAATACGCCATAATTAGGTGTCATATACCCATTTATCTGCAAGAAAATGAGGTAATTAAAATTCAATCAACATTTTATAGCAAAGCATAAGTAGAGACATTAACATTTCAGCCGTCATATCCATGCTTGCTTATATGAAAAGAACCAAGAAATAGTAATATTTCAGCAAATTGTGGAACGCAGAAGGAAGTCCCTAAAATTGAGGACATTTTGCAGGCTTCGATATAATCTCAATGTTCACCTAAACGGGGATAGAAAAGTACAGGCAAAAAGCAGAAAATGCCTTCCGATATTAAGTTACACAATTTGTAAAATATTTAGTAATGAGCATGGAGAACTGTGCATGAGAGTCGTGAGGTAATAACCATTAAAGGTAGATTGCCAATACAGATCATCTTTAAGAAGCTGCATATTGAAATCACCATCCAGAAATGAGCATAAACATGGCTGCAAAGTATGTCAAAATTTATGTGTGCCCCGTATATTTTAATTGTTCCGAATTAACTCTGACCGCCATACAAGTATAAAGTGAGTGATGAATAATGGATTGCATTGGAAAGGAAGACTGTTGGAGTGCTTTTTCTTTGGTGTTAACGAATCTGTATATGAGAATTCCTAACAGAACATTGAAGCATGAAAAATTTTATGATGTCACAATGGGAAAGAATTTTAAAGTGCTCACAGATTGCCTGCAACAGAAGTGAGAAATTTAAGTAAGTAAGGATTTTCAAGAAAGGACATAGAAATTTGAAACTTATCACGCTACACTCCAATATTTAGGAAAAATATATAGATAACATAAATGAAATTAAAAAATAAATACATAGTATAAAATAAATGTTCACGTATGTGACCCATAAATACGCATCAATGTATACATTAGATAAAAGGGAAAACTTCATCGTTTTTTTTTTACAAAGCAAGAAAATAAACTAATCACACATGTTTATAAATACTACAACAAAATCACAAAAATTTGGAAAAACTATGAGACAATACAAATTTAGAACTCACGCTCCACATCTATGTCAATAGAGATACATGCTCCAAATTATTTCCAAATCCAGGATAATCACAAAATTACCCCGGAATTTTGAAAAGGAAATAAGGAATAATTTGGGGAAAAACTGTTGAAGTTGTTTGGGCTGGCTCTTCTGAACTGTGTACCTGGTAGGTAAACAAGACAAAAGAGAACTCAAATATTTTCTGGTATCACAATGACAACTTTTTAAATTTGAGAGCAAGGAGGGTAAATTGCCATAGAGAAATATTGAATCGAACCTAAATGACAAAAATAATCCTGCAGATAGCAATCATACTAGTTGGAAATATTGTATTGGAATTTCCAAGTTGTAAATAAGGAAAACTCTAAAAAAACCATGAAACATGGAAAAAAGTAAGGTAAAGGTGAAAATACCTCAAATATATCAGTGAAACTTAGCCAAATGAAACTGAGTAAAATCTAAAAACTTTAAGGGGTACTCTTACATCACAAGGAGAAAGACACCCAAGGGAGCCAATTACCACAATGAGCCCAGACTAGGATATTAATCATTAATACAAATCATTAAGGTATGCATACTCATATCTGGATGTAAAATATACTGTGAAAGAAAAGACTAAAACTCATTTGGAAGGATCATGTTTAGGGTGACACATAGTTAAGACAAACTGCTGTTCAAGAAATAACGTTTGATTGAACAAAACAAGGAAGAACACCAGAAGACACTATACAGATATGCCGGCAAATACCAGAATGATTATAAATGAAAGATGCCAATCCCTCTGTAATCTATTGACCTATATCTACTAAATGAACATACATTCCATAAGTACCAAGAAAATGGAAACAATCTTACCTAGAATTTAAAGAATTACAAACCCTTCCTATTCAACATTGTCCTTAGGATGATGAACAGGAAAATGCAGAATTTTGTTGAAGTTGCCCACCACAATGAAAGCTGCATGGATGGACACATATTTCCCTGACCAGATTAGCCTACAAAAGATAAGAAAATCTTCCACATATTAGAGATTTGACCTAGGAGATATTTATATAGAAATAGGTATGTAGATATATACAATAATTGAATATATGTGCATATAGATATACAAAATATAATGAAATACATAGAGAGAAATATTTTTTATAATGAAAAGGATATTGTGAACGCAGAAGTGAACAATGACTAATTTGGAAAGAATAATATAATGTCTTGTATACATGAATAACTTCTAAAAATAGAATTACCATGGAATTGAAAAATTAAGGAAATAATTCAGAAACATGTAAATGGAATAGCTACCTCACTACATCACAGAAAATGTGACATACAAGGAAGACGTGATATCAAACTTAATCAGCAAAAAGTGGCTGGGAGGGTGAGTCAAGGGCACCTACATAGGAAGTATAAGGTCCTGAGTTTAACTGCAAGTATGATGAAAATAGTTCTCTTCTTCTTTTAATATTAACATCATTCGTGTTGTGAAATGTTTTTTGACATGGGGTTTCCTTGTAGTTTCATAATTACCTTTGTATAAACTTTAGAAGTACTGGCCATATTGGCATAGAAAACTGTGGCCACTTGATTGTCTCTGCCTTTGTTATGACTGAAGTGTCCTCGAAATTCTGTTTTCCAAGTGATGTGTATAACCACTGCATTCAACAGCCACTTGAAAATACTCCTGTAATTTTGCGTATCCACATTTAGTACAGTTAACATATAGTAGTAACCCGATGTTTCATATGTGCACTAGGTATTTTTTCATTTTTAAGGTTCCCACAGCATTTTTAATTGATGCTGGACTCCAGAAAATAGAAACTGCCAGTTTCTTACCTTTACATATAATCTAGTGGTTCACTTCCAAAAGCACAACTTATGTGACAACTCTGCAAAATGAGTTAAGTTGCCAGTTTCATAAAAGTCTTCATTTGCCTTCCTAAGAATTGACAAGCTAAAAACAAGCTGTTACCCATCATTTTTAGAAATGGACAAATCTGAATATAGTAGTCTGTTCAAATGAACGGAAATGAACAGATATCGGTTTGTAGTGTATTTACGTGGGTTTTTTCGATTTCAAAAAAGCCTCTCTTCCAAATAGAGTTACTAATAAATAACCATTAGATAATAAGACATCTCCATATCTTACTACTACCAGAAAAATGTAAAAGATTGCCTTTAATCTGCCAGGAATAAACAGGTCAATTGTTGGTAACAAGACTCATAGATACTCTCATAATATCAAATGTTCGAGTATTATCTAAACTTCCAAGCAGAAGTAAAATGAAGGATTTAGTTCAATTTGTAGGCAAAAAGATATTTTTATTAAACAGTTTTTGTTTCTTACTGATTACCACTTCAAAGGATATTTTACTCTTAGAACAACACCTTAAGAAATAAAACTGCATTTTGCTTTCAAATATGGACTTTCACACTATTAATAAAGAACATATGGATATGAAATAAATTAGTAAAATAGAAATTAATAGAAAAATACAGGTAACGAGGACTCAAGACATATCCAGAGAATGTGATATGACGTGACTTTAGTAAGAAGGACGCACTTCAAAGAAGACATACCATTAAGAAAGTAATTCTCAGGAACTGGGTAAATTTGACGATATTGACTAGATTTTAGAAAGGAAGTGACACACGTTAGAATGCATAAAAAAAACCCTCAGTGTCACATGTCTGAATGATTATTAACAAATACGCCATAATTAGGTGTCATATACCCATTTATCTGCAAGAAAATGAGGTAATTAAAATTCAATCAACATTTTATAGCAAAGCATAAGTAGAGACATTAACATTTCAGCCGTCATATCCATGCTTGCTTATATGAAAAGAACCAAGAAATAGTAATATTTCAGCAAATTGTGGAACGCAGAAGGAAGTCCCTAAAATTGAGGACATTTTGCAGGCTTCGATATAATCTCAATGTTCACCTAAACGGGGATAGAAAAGTACAGGCAAAAAGCAGAAAATGCCTTCCGATATTAAGTTACACAATTTGTAAAATATTTAGTAATGAGCATGGAGAACTGTGCATGAGAGTGGTGAGGTAATAACCATTAAAGGTAGATTGCCAATACAGATCATCTTTAAGAAGCTGCATATTGAAATCACCATCCAGAAATGAGCATAAACATGGCTGCAAAGTATGTCAAAATTTATGTGTGCCCCGTATATTTTAATTGTTCCGAATTAACTCTGACCGCCATACAAGTATAAAGTGAGTGATGAATAATGGATTGCATTGGAAAGGAAGACTGTTGGAGTGCTTTTTCTTTGGTGTTAACGAATCTGTATATGAGAATTCCTAACAGAACATTGAAGCATGAAAAATTTTATGATGTCACAATGGGAAAGAATTTTAAAGTGCTCACAGATTGCCTGCAACAGAAGTGAGAAATTTAAGTAAGTAAGGATTTTCAAGAAAGGACATAGAAATTTGAAACTTATCACGCTACACTCCAATATTTAGGAAAAATATATAGATAACATAAATGAAATTAAAAAATAAATACATAGTATAAAATAAATGTTCACGTATGTGACCCATAAATACGCATCAATGTATACATTAGATAAAAGGGAAAACTTCATCGTTTTTTTTTTACAAAGCAAGAAAATAAACTAATCACACATGTTTATAAATACTACAACAAAATCACAAAAATTTGGAAAAACTATGAGACAATACAAATTTAGAACTCACGCTCCACATCTATGTCAATAGAGATACATGCTCCAAATTATTTCCAAATCCAGGATAATCACAAAATTACCCCGGAATTTTGAAAAGGAAATAAGGAATAATTTGGGGAAAAACTGTTGAAGTTGTTTGGGCTGGCTCTTCTGAACTGTGTACCTGGTAGGTAAACAAGACAAAAGAGAACTCAAATATTTTCTGGTATCACAATGACAACTTTTTAAATTTGAGAGCAAGGAGGGTAAATTGCCATAGAGAAATATTGAATCGAACCTAAATGACAAAAATAATCCTGCAGATAGCAATCATACTAGTTGGAAATATTGTATTGGAATTTCCAAGTTGTAAATAAGGAAAACTCTAAAAAAACCATGAAACATGGAAAAAAGTAAGGTAAAGGTGAAAATACCTCAAATATATCAGTGAAACTTAGCCAAATGAAACTGAGTAAAATCTAAAAACTTTAAGGGGTACTCTTACATCACAAGGAGAAAGACACCCAAGGGAGCCAATTACCACAATGAGCCCAGACTAGGATATTAATCATTAATACAAATCATTAAGGTATGCATACTCATATCTGGATGTAAAATATACTGTGAAAGAAAAGACTAAAACTCATTTGGAAGGATCATGTTTAGGGTGACACATAGTTAAGACAAACTGCTGTTCAAGAAATAACGTTTGATTGAACAAAACAAGGAAGAACACCAGAAGACACTATACAGATATGCCGGCAAATACCAGAATGATTATAAATGAAAGATGCCAATCCCTCTGTAATCTATTGACCTATATCTACTAAATGAACATACATTCCATAACTACCAAGAAAATGGAAACAATCTTACCTAGAATTTAAAGAATTACAAACCCTTCCTATTCAACATTGTCCTTAGGATGATGAACAGGAAAATGCAGAATTTTGTTGAAGTTGCCCACCACAATGAAAGCTGCATGGATGGACACATATTTCCCTGACCAGATTAGCCTACAAAAGATAAGAAAATCTTCCACATATTAGAGATTTGACCTAGGAGATATTTATATAGAAATAGGTATGTAGATATATACAATAATTGAATATATGTGCATATAGATATACAAAATATAATGAAATACATAGAGAGAAATATTTTTTATAATGAAAAGGATATTGTGAACGCAGAAGTGAACAATGACTAATTTGGAAAGAATAATATAATGTCTTGTATACATGAATAACTTCTAAAAATAGAATTACCATGGAATTGAAAAATTAAGGAAATAATTCAGAAACATGTAAATGGAATAGCTACCTCACTACATCACAGAAAATGTGACATACAAGGAAGACGTGATATCAAACTTAATCAGCAAAAAGTGGCTGGGAGGGTGAGTCAAGGGCACCTACATAGGAAGTATAAGGTCCTGAGTTTAACTGCAAGTATGATGAAAATAGTTCTCTTCTTCTTTTAATATTAACATCATTCGTGTTGTGAAATGTTTTTTGACATGGGGTTTCCTTGTAGTTTCATAATTACCTTTGTATAAACTTTAGAAGTACTGGCCATATTGGCATAGAAAACTGTGGCCACTTGATTGTCTCTGCCTTTGTTATGACTGAAGTGTCCTCGAAATTCTGTTTTCCAAGTGATGTGTATAACCACTGCATTCAACAGCCACTTGAAAATACTCCTGTAATTTTGCGTATCCACATTTAGTACAGTTAACATATAGTAGTAACCCGATGTTTCATATGTGCACTAGGTATTTTTTCATTTTTAAGGTTCCCACAGCATTTTTAATTGATGCTGGACTCCAGAAAATAGAAACTGCCAGTTTCTTACCTTTACATATAATCTAGTGGTTCACTTCCAAAAGCACAACTTATGTGACAACTCTGCAAAATGAGTTAAGTTGCCAGTTTCATAAAAGTCTTCATTTGCCTTCCTAAGAATTGACAAGCTAAAAACAAGCTGTTACCCATCATTTTTAGAAATGGACAAATCTGAATATAGTAGTCTGTTCAAATGAACGGAAATGAACAGATATCGGTTTGTAGTGTATTTACGTGGGTTTTTTCGATTTCAAAAAAGCCTCTCTTCCAAATAGAGTTACTAATAAATAACCATTAGATAATAAGACATCTCCATATCTTACTACTACCAGAAAAATGTAAAAGATTGCCTTTAATCTGCCAGGAATAAACAGGTCAATTGTTGGTAACAAGACTCATAGATACTCTCATAATATCAAATGTTCGAGTATTATCTAAACTTCCAAGCAGAAGTAAAATGAAGGATTTAGTTCAATTTGTAGGCAAAAAGAAATTTTTATTAAACAGTTTTCCTTTCTTACTGATTACCACTTCAAAGGATATTTTACTCTTAGAACAACACCTTAAGAAATAAAACTGCATTTTGCTTTCAAATATGGACTTTCACACTATTAATAAAGAACATATGGATATGAAATAAATTAGTAAAATAGAAATTAATAGAAAAATACAGGTAACGAGGACTCAAGACATATCCAGAGAATGTGATATGACGTGACTTTAGTAAGAAGGACGCACTTCAAAGAAGACATACCATTAAGAAAGTAATTCTCAGGAACTGGGTAAATTTGACGATATTGACTAGATTTTAGAAAGGAAGTGACACACGTTAGAATGCATAAAAAAAACCCTCAGTGTCACATGTCTGAATGATTATTAACAAATACGCCATAATTAGGTGTCATATACCCATTTATCTGCAAGAAAATGAGGTAATTAAAATTCAATCAACATTTTATAGCAAAGCATAAGTAGAGACATTAACATTTCAGCCGTCATATCCATGCTTGCTTATATGAAAAGAACCAAGAAATAGTAATATTTCAGCAAATTGTGGAACGCAGAAGGAAGTCCCTAAAATTGAGGACATTTTGCAGGCTTCGATATAATCTCAATGTTCACCTAAATGGGGATAGAAAAGTACAGGCAAAAAGCAGAAAATGCCTTCCGATATTAAGTTACACAATTTGTAAAATATTTAGTAATGAGCATGGAGAACTGTGCATGAGAGTGGTGAGGTAATAACCATTAAAGGTAGATTGCCAATACAGATCATCTTTAAGAAGCTGCATATTGAAATCACCATCCAGAAATGAGCATAAACATGGCTGCAAAGTATGTCAAAATTTATGTGTGCCCCGTATATTTTAATTGTTCCGAATTAACTCTGACCGCCATACAAGTATAAAGTGAGTGATGAATAATGGATTGCATTGGAAAGGAAGACTGTTGGAGTGCTTTTTCTTTGGTGTTAACGAATCTGTATATGAGAATTCCTAACAGAACATTGAAGCATGAAAAATTTTATGATGTCACAATGGGAAAGAATTTTAAAGTGCTCACAGATTGCCTGCAACAGAAGTGAGAAATTTAAGTAAGTAAGGATTTTCAAGAAAGGACATAGAAATTTGAAACTTATCACGCTACACTCCAATATTTAGGAAAAATATATAGATAACATAAATGAAATTAAAAAATAAATACATAGTATAAAATAAATGTTCACGTATGTGACCCATAAATACGCATCAATGTATACATTAGATAAAAGGGAAAACTTCATCGTTTTTTTTTTACAAAGCAAGAAAATAAACTAATCACACATGTTTATAAATACTACAACAAAATCACAAAAATTTGGAAAAACTATGAGACAATACAAATTTAGAACTCACGCTCCACATCTATGTCAATAGAGATACATGCTCCAAATTATTTCCAAATCCAGGATAATCACAAAATTACCCCGGAATTTTGAAAAGGAAATAAGGAATAATTTGGGGAAAAACTGTTGAAGTTGTTTGGGCTGGCTCTTCTGAACTGTGTACCTGGTAGGTAAACAAGACAAAAGAGAACTCAAATATTTTCTGGTATCACAATGACAACTTTTTAAATTTGAGAGCAAGGAGGGTAAATTGCCATAGAGAAATATTGAATCGAACCTAAATGACAAAAATAATCCTGCAGATAGCAATCATACTAGTTGGAAATATTGTATTGGAATTTCCAAGTTGTAAATAAGGAAAACTCTAAAAAAACCATGAAACATGGAAAAAAGTAAGGTAAAGGTGAAAATACCTCAAATATATCAGTGAAACTTAGCCAAATGAAACTGAGTAAAATCTAAAAACTTTAAGGGGTATTCTTACATCACAAGGAGAAAGACACCCAAGGGAGCCAATTACCACAATGAGCCCAGACTAGGATATTAATCATTAATACAAATCATTAAGGTATGCATACTCATATCTGGATGTAAAATATACTGTGAAAGAAAAGACTAAAACTCATTTGGAAGGATCATGTTTAGGGTGACACATAGTTAAGACAAACTGCTGTTCAAGAAATAACGTTTGATTGAACAAAACAAGGAAGAACACCAGAAGACACTATACAGATATGCCGGCAAATACCAGAATGATTATAAATGAAAGATGCCAATCCCTCTGTAATCTATTGACCTATATCTACTAAATGAACATACATTCCATAACTACCAAGAAAATGGAAACAATCTTACCTAGAATTTAAAGAATTACAAACCCTTCCTATTCAACATTGTCCTTAGGATGATGAACAGGAAAATGCAGAATTTTGTTGAAGTTGCCCACCACAATGAAAGCTGCATGGATGGACACATATTTCCCTGACCAGATTAGCCTAGAAAAGATAAGAAAATCTTCCACATATTAGAGATTTGACCTAGGAGATATTTATATAGAAATAGGTATGTAGATATATACAATAATTGAATATATGTGCATATAGATATACAAAATATAATGAAATAAATAGAGAGAAATATTTTTTATAATGAAAAGGATATTGTGAACGCAGAAGTAAACAATGACTAATTTGGAAAGAATAATATAATGTCTTGTATACATGAATAACTTCTAAAAATAGAATTACCATGGAATTGAAAAATTAAGGAAATAATTCAGAAACATGTAAATGGAATAGCTACCTCACTACATCACAGAAAATGTGACATACAAGGAAGACGTGATATCAAACTTAATCAGCAAAAAGTGGCTGGGAGGGTGAGTCAAGGGCACCTACATAGGAAGTATAAGGTCCTGAGTTTAACTGCAAGTATGATGAAAATAGTTCTCTTCTTCTTTTAATATTAACATCATTCGTGTTGTGAAATGTTTTTTGACATGGGGTTTCCTTGTAGTTTCATAATTACCTTTGTATAAACTTTAGAAGTACTGGCCATATTGGCATAGAAAACTGTGGCCACTTGATTGTCTCTGCCTTTGTTATGACTGAAGTGTCCTCGAAATTCTGTTTTCCAAGTGATGTGTATAACCACTGCATTCAACAGCCACTTGAAAATACTCCTGTAATTTTGCGTATCCACATTTAGTACTGTTAACATATAGTAGTAACCCGATGTTTCATATGTGCACTAGGTATTTTTTCATTTTTAAGGTTCCCACACCATTTTTAATTGATGCTGGACTCCAGAAAATAGAAACTGCCAGTTTCTTACCTTTACATATAATCTAGTGGTTCACTTCCAAAAGCACAACTTATGTGACAACTGTGCAAAATGAGTTAAGTTGCCAGTTTCATAAAAGTCTTCATTTGCCTTCCTAAGAATTGACAAGCTAAAAACAAGCTGTTACCCATCATTTTTAGAAATGGACAAATCTGAATATAGTAGTCTGTTCAAATGAACGGAAATGAACAGATATCGGTTTGTAGTGTATTTACGTGGGTTTTTTCGATTTCAAAAAAGCCTCTCTTCCAAATAGAGTTACTAATAAATAACCATTAGATAATAAGACATCTCCATATCTTACTACTACCAGAAAAATGTAAAAGATTGCCTTTAATCTGCCAGGAATAAACAGGTCAATTGTTGGTAACAAGACTCATAGATACTCTCATAATATCAAATGTTCGAGTATTATCTAAACTTCCAAGCAGAAGTAAAATGAAGGATTTAGTTCAATTTGTAGGCAAAAAGAAATTTTTATTAAACAGTTTTCCTTTCTTACTGATTACCACTTCAAAGGATATTTTACTCTTAGAACAACACCTTAAGAAATAAAACTGCATTTTGCTTTCAAATATGGACTTTCACACTATTAATAAAGAACATATGGATATGAAATAAATTAGTAAAATAGAAATTAATAGAAAAATACAGGTAACGAGGACTCAAGACATATCCAGAGAATGTGATATGACGTGACTTTAGTAAGAAGGACGCACTTCAAAGAAGACATACCATTAAGAAAGTAATTCTCAGGAACTGGGTAAATTTGACGATATTGACTAGATTTTAGAAAGGAAGTGACACACGTTAGAATGCATAAAAAAAACCCTCAGTGTCACATGTCTGAATGATTATTAACAAATACGCCATAATTAGGTGTCATATACCCATTTATCTGCAAGAAAATGAGGTAATTAAAATTCAATCAACATTTTATAGCAAAGCATAAGTAGAGACATTAACATTTCAGCCGTCATATCCATGCTTGCTTATATGAAAAGAACCAAGAAATAGTAATATTTCAGCAAATTGTGGAACGCAGAAGGAAGTCCCTAAAATTGAGGACATTTTGCAGGCTTCGATATAATCTCAATGTTCACCTAAACGGGGATAGAAAAGTACAGGCAAAAAGCAGAAAATGCCTTCCGATATTAAGTTACACAATTTGTAAAATATTTAGTAATGAGCATGGAGAACTGTGCATGAGAGTGGTGAGGTAATAACCATTAAAGGTAGATTGCCAATACAGATCATCTTTAAGAAGCTGCATATTGAAATCACCATCCAGAAATGAGCATAAACATGGCTGCAAAGTATGTCAAAATTTATGTGTGCCCCGTATATTTTAATTGTTCCGAATTAACTCTGACCGCCATACAAGTATAAAGTGAGTGATGAATAATGGATTGCATTGGAAAGGAAGACTGTTGGAGTGCTTTTTCTTTGGTGTTAACGAATCTGTATATGAGAATTCCTAACAGAACATTGAAGCATGAAAAATTTTATGATGTCACAATGGGAAAGAATTTTAAAGTGCTCACAGATTGCCTGCAACAGAAGTGAGAAATTTAAGTAAGTAAGGATTTTCAAGAAAGGACATAGAAATTTGAAACTTATCACGCTACACTCCAATATTTAGGAAAAATATATAGATAACATAAATGAAATTAAAAAATAAATACATAGTATAAAATAAATGTTCACGTATGTGACCCATAAATACGCATCAATGTATACATTAGATAAAAGGGAAAACTTCATCGTTTTTTTTTTACAAAGCAAGAAAATAAACTAATCACACATGTTTATAAATACTCCAACAAAATCACAAAAATTTGGAAAAACTATGAGACAATACAAATTTAGAACTCACGCTCCACATCTATGTCAATAGAGATACATGCTCCAAATTATTTCCAAATCCAGGATAATCACAAAATTACCCCGGAATTTTGAAAAGGAAATAAGGAATAATTTGGGGAAAAACTGTTGAAGTTGTTTGGGCTGGCTCTTCTGAACTGTGTACCTGGTAGGTAAACAAGAAAAAAGAGAACTCAAATATTTTCTGGTATCACAATGACAACTTTTTAAATTTGAGAGCAAGGAGGGTAAATTGCCATAGAGAAATATTGAATCGAACCTAAATGACAAAAATAATCCTGCAGATAGCAATCATACTAGTTGGAAATATTGTATTGGAATTTCCAAGTTGTAAATAAGGAAAACTCTAAAAAAACCATGAAACATGGAAAAAAGTAAGGTAAAGGTGAAAATACCTCAAATATATCAGTGAAACTTAGCCAAATGAAACTGAGTAAAATCTAAAAACTTTAAGGGGTATTCTTACATCACAAGGAGAAAGACACCCAAGGGAGCCAATTACCACAATGAGCCCAGACTAGGATATTAATCATTAATACAAATCATTAAGGTATGCATACTCATATCTGGATGTAAAATATACTGTGAAAGAAAAGACTAAAACTCATTTGGAAGGATCATGTTTAGGGTGACACATAGTTAAGACAAACTGCTGTTCAAGAAATAACGTTTGATTGAACAAAACAAGGAAGAACACCAGAAGACACTATACAGATATGCCGGCAAATACCAGAATGATTATAAATGAAAGATGCCAATCCCTCTGTAATCTATTGACCTATATCTACTAAATGAACATACATTCCATAAGTACCAAGAAAATGGAAACAATCTTACCTAGAATTTAAAGAATTACAAACCCTTCCTATTCAACATTGTCCTTAGGATGATGAACAGGAAAATGCAGAATTTTGTTGAAGTTGCCCACCACAATGAAAGCTGCATGGATGGACACATATTTCCCTGACCAGATTAGCCTAGAAAAGATAAGAAAATCTTCCACATATTAGAGATTTGACCTAGGAGATATTTATATAGAAATAGGTATGTAGATATATACAATAATTGAATATATGTGCATATAGATATACAAAATATAATTAAATACATAGAGAGAAATATTTTTTATAATGAAAAGGATATTGTGAACGCAGAAGTGAACAATGACTAATTTGGAAAGAATAATATAATGTCTTGTATACATGAATAACTTCTAAAAATAGAATTACCATGGAAATGAAAAATTAAGGAAATAATTCAGAAACATGTAAATGGAATAGCTACCTCACTACATCACAGAAAATGTGACATACAAGGAAGACGTGATATCAAACTTAATCAGCAAAAAGTGGCTGGGAGGGTGAGTCAAGGGCACCTACATAGGAAGTATAAGGTCCTGAGTTTAACTGCAAGTATGATGAAAATAGTTCTCTTCTTCTTTTAATATTAACATCATTCGTGTTGTGAAATGTTTTTTGACATGGGGTTTCCTTGTAGTTTCATAATTACCTTTGTATAAACTTCAGAAGTACTGGCCATATTGGCATAGAAAACTGTGGCCACTTGATTGTCTCTGCCTTTGTTATGACTGAAGTGTCCTCGAAATTCTGTTTTCCAAGTGATGTGTATAACCACTGCATTCAACAGCCACTTGAAAATACTCCTGTAATTTTGCGTATCCACATTTAGTACAGTTAACATATAGTAGTAACCCGATGTTTCATATGTGCACTAGGTATTTTTTCATTTTTAAGGTTCCCACAGCATTTTTAATTGATGCTGGACTCCAGAAAATAGAAACTGCCAGTTTCTTACCTTTACATATAATCTAGGGGTTCACTTCCAAAAGCACAACTTATGTGACAACTCTGCAAAATGACTTAAGTTGCCAGTTTCATAAAAGTCTTCATTTGCCTTCCTAAGAATTGACAAGCTAAAAACAAGCTGTTACCCATCATTTTTAGAAATGGACAAATCTGAATATAGTAGTCTGTTCAAATGAACGGAAATGAACAGATATCGGTTTGTAGTGTATTTACGTGGGTTTTTTCGATTTCAAAAAAGCCTCTCTTCCAAATAGAGTTACTAATAAATAACCATTAGATAATAAGACATCTCCATATCTTACTACTACCAGAAAAATGTAAAAGATTGCCTTTAATCTGCCAGGAATAAACAGGTCAATTGTTGGTAACAAGACTCATAGATACTCTCATAATATCAAATGTTCGAGTATTATCTAAACTTCCAAGCAGAAGTAAAATGAAGGATTTAGTTCAATTTGTAGGCAAAAAGAAATTTTTATTAAACAGTTTTTGTTTCTTACTGATTACCACTTCAAAGGATATTTTACTCTTAGAACAACACCTTAAGAAATAAAACTGCATTTTGCTTTCAAATATGGACTTTCACACTATTAATAAAGAACATATGGATATGAAATAAATTAGTAAAATAGAAATTAATAGAAAAATACAGGTAACGAGGACTCAAGACATATCCAGAGAATGTGATATGACGTGACTTTAGTAAGAAGGACGCACTTCAAAGAAGACATACCATTAAGAAAGTAATTCTCAGGAACTGGGTAAATTTGACGATATTGACTAGATTTTAGAAAGGAAGTGACACACGTTAGAATGCATAAAAAAAACCCTCAGTGTCACATGTCTGAATGATTATTAACAAATACGCCATAATTAGGTGTCATATACCCATTTATCTGCAAGAAAATGAGGTAATTAAAATTCAATCAACATTTTATAGCAAAGCATAAGTAGAGACATTAACATTTCAGCCGTCATATCCATGCTTGCTTATATGAAAAGAACCAAGAAATAGTAATATTTCAGCAAATTGTGGAACGCAGAAGGAAGTCCCTAAAATTGAGGACATTTTGCAGGCTTCGATATAATCTCAATGTTCACCTAAACGGGGATAGAAAAGTACAGGCAAAAAGCAGAAAATGCCTTCCGATATTAAGTTACACAATTTGTAAAATATTTAGTAATGAGCATGGAGAACTGTGCATGAGAGTCGTGAGGTAATAACCATTAAAGGTAGATTGCCAATACAGATCATCTTTAAGAAGCTGCATATTGAAATCACCATCCAGAAATGAGCATAAACATGGCTGCAAAGTATGTCAAAATTTATGTGTGCCCCGTATATTTTAATTGTTCCGAATTAACTCTGACCGCCATACAAGTATAAACTGAGTGATGAATAATGGATTGCATTGGAAAGGAAGACTGTTGGAGTGCTTTTTCTTTGGTGTTAACGAATCTGTATATGAGAATTCCTAACAGAACATTGAAGCATGAAAAATTTTATGATGTCACAATGGGAAAGAATTTTAAAGTGCTCACAGATTGCCTGCAACAGAAGTGAGAAATTTAAGTAAGTAAGGATTTTCAAGAAAGGACATAGAAATTTGAAACTTATCACGCTACACTCCAATATTTAGGAAAAATATATAGATAACATAAATGAAATTAAAAAATAAATACATAATATAAAATAAATGTTCACGTATGTGACCCATAAATACGCATCAATGTATACATTAGATAAAAGGGAAAACTTCATCGTTTTTTTTTACAAAGCAAGAAAATAAACTAATCACACATGTTTATAAATACTACAACAAAATCACAAAAATTTGGAAAAACTATGAGACAATACAAATTTAGAACTCACGCTCCACATCTATGTCAATAGAGATACATGCTCCAAATTATTTCCAAATCCAGGATAATCACAAAATTACCCCGGAATTTTGAAAAGGAAATAAGGAATAATTTGGGGAAAAACTGTTGAAGTTGTTTGGGCTGGCTCTTCTGAACTGTGTACCTGGTAGGTAAACAAGACAAAAGAGAACTCAAATATTTTCTGGTATCACAATGACAACTTTTTAAATTTGAGAGCAAGGAGGGTAAATTGCCATAGAGAAATATTGAATCGAACCTAAATGACAAAAATAATCCTGCAGATAGCAATCATACTAGTTGGAAATATTGTATTGGAATTTCCAAGTTGTAAATAAGGAAAACTCTAAAAAAACCATGAAACATGGAAAAAAGTAAGGTAAAGGTGAAAATACCTCAAATATATCAGTGAAACTTAGCCAAATGAAACTGAGTAAAATCTAAAAACTTTAAGGGGTATTCTTACATCACAAGGAGAAAGACACCCAAGGGAGCCAATTACCACAATGAGCCCAGACTAGGATATTAATCATTAATACAAATCATTAAGGTATGCATACTCATATCTGGATGTAAAATATACTGTGAAAGAAAAGACTAAAACTCATTTGGAAGGATCATGTTTAGGGTGACACATAGTTAAGACAAACTGCTGTTCAAGAAATAACGTTTGATTGAACAAAACAAGGAAGAACACCAGAAGACACTATACAGATATGCCGGCAAATACCAGAATGATTATAAATGAAAGATGCCAATCCCTCTGTAATCTATTGACCTATATCTACTAAATGAACATACATTCCATAAGTACCAAGAAAATGGAAACAATCTTACCTAGAATTTAAAGAATTACAAACCCTTCCTATTCAACATTGTCCTTAGGATGATGAACAGGAAAATGCAGAATTTTGTTGAAGTTGCCCACCACAATGAAAGCTGCATGGATGGACACATATTTCCCTGACCAGATTAGCCTAGAAAAGATAAGAAAATCTTCCACATATTAGAGATTTGACCTAGGAGATATTTATATAGAAATAGGTATGTAGATATATACAATAATTGAATATATGTGCATATAGATATACAAAATATAATTAAATACATAGAGAGAAATATTTTTTATAATGAAAAGGATATTGTGAACGCAGAAGTGAACAATGACTAATTTGGAAAGAATAATATAATGTCTTGTATACATGAATAACTTCTAAAAATAGAATTACCATGGAAATGAAAAATTAAGGAAATAATTCAGAAACATGTAAATGGAATAGCTACCTCACTACATCACAGAAAATGTGACATACAAGGAAGACGTGATATCAAACTTAATCAGCAAAAAGTGGCTGGGAGGGTGAGTCAAGGGCACCTACATAGGAAGTATAAGGTCCTGAGTTTAACTGCAAGTATGATGAAAATAGTTCTCTTCTTCTTTTAATATTAACATCATTCGTGTTGTGAAATGTTTTTTGACATGGGGTTTCCTTGTAGTTTCATAATTACCTTTGTATAAACTTCAGAAGTACTGGCCATATTGGCATAGAAAACTGTGGCCACTTGATTGTCTCTGCCTTTGTTATGACTGAAGTGTCCTCGAAATTCTGTTTTCCAAGTGATGTGTATAACCACTGCATTCAACAGCCACTTGAAAATACTCCTGTAATTTTGCGTATCCACATTTAGTACAGTTAACATATAGTAGTAACCCGATGTTTCATATGTGCACTAGGTATTTTTTCATTTTTAAGGTTCCCACAGCATTTTTAATTGATGCTGGACTCCAGAAAATAGAAACTGCCAGTTTCTTACCTTTACATATAATCTAGGGGTTCACTTCCAAAAGCACAACTTATGTGACAACTCTGCAAAATGACTTAAGTTGCCAGTTTCATAAAAGTCTTCATTTGCCTTCCTAAGAATTGACAAGCTAAAAACAAGCTGTTACCCATCATTTTTAGAAATGGACAAATCTGAATATAGTAGTCTGTTCAAATGAACGGAAATGAACAGATATCGGTTTGTAGTGTATTTACGTGGGTTTTTTCGATTTCAAAAAAGCCTCTCTTCCAAATAGAGTTACTAATAAATAACCATTAGATAATAAGACATCTCCATATCTTACTACTACCAGAAAAATGTAAAAGATTGCCTTTAATCTGCCAGGAATAAACAGGTCAATTGTTGGTAACAAGACTCATAGATACTCTCATAATATCAAATGTTCGAGTATTATCTAAACTTCCAAGCAGAAGTAAAATGAAGGATTTAGTTCAATTTGTAGGCAAAAAGAAATTTTTATTAAACAGTTTTTGTTTCTTACTGATTACCACTTCAAAGGATATTTTACTCTTAGAACAACACCTTAAGAAATAAAACTGCATTTTGCTTTCAAATATGGACTTTCACACTATTAATAAAGAACATATGGATATGAAATAAATTAGTAAAATAGAAATTAATAGAAAAATACAGGTAACGAGGACTCAAGACATATCCAGAGAATGTGATATGACGTGACTTTAGTAAGAAGGACGCACTTCAAAGAAGACATACCATTAAGAAAGTAATTCTCAGGAACTGGGTAAATTTGACGATATTGACTAGATTTTAGAAAGGAAGTGACACACGTTAGAATGCATAAAAAAAACCCTCAGTGTCACATGTCTGAATGATTATTAACAAATACGCCATAATTAGGTGTCATATACCCATTTATCTGCAAGAAAATGAGGTAATTAAAATTCAATCAACATTTTATAGCAAAGCATAAGTAGAGACATTAACATTTCAGCCGTCATATCCATGCTTGCTTATATGAAAAGAACCAAGAAATAGTAATATTTCAGCAAATTGTGGAACGCAGAAGGAAGTCCCTAAAATTGAGGACATTTTGCAGGCTTCGATATAATCTCAATGTTCACCTAAACGGGGATAGAAAAGTACAGGCAAAAAGCAGAAAATGCCTTCCGATATTAAGTTACACAATTTGTAAAATATTTAGTAATGAGCATGGAGAACTGTGCATGAGAGTCGTGAGGTAATAACCATTAAAGGTAGATTGCCAATACAGATCATCTTTAAGAAGCTGCATATTGAAATCACCATCCAGAAATGAGCATAAACATGGCTGCAAAGTATGTCAAAATTTATGTGTGCCCCGTATATTTTAATTGTTCCGAATTAACTCTGACCGCCATACAAGTATAAAGTGAGTGATGAATAATGGATTGCATTGGAAAGGAAGACTGTTGGAGTGCTTTTTCTTTGGTGTTAACGAATCTGTATATGAGAATTCCTAACAGAACATTGAAGCATGAAAAATTTTATGATGTCACAATGGGAAAGAATTTTAAAGTGCTCACAGATTGCCTGCAACAGAAGTGAGAAATTTAAGTAAGTAAGGATTTTCAAGAAAGGACATAGAAATTTGAAACTTATCACGCTACACTCCAATATTTAGGAAAAATATATAGATAACATAAATGAAATTAAAAAATAAATACATAATATAAAATAAATGTTCACGTATGTGACCCATAAATACGCATCAATGTATACATTAGATAAAAGGGAAAACTTCATCGTTTTTTTTTACAAAGCAAGAAAATAAACTAATCACACATGTTTATAAATACTACAACAAAATCACAAAAATTTGGAAAAACTATGAGACAATACAAATTTAGAACTCACGCTCCACATCTATGTCAATAGAGATACATGCTCCAAATTATTTCCAAATCCAGGATAATCACAAAATTACCCCGGAATTTTGAAAAGGAAATAAGGAATAATTTGGGGAAAAACTGTTGAAGTTGTTTGGGCTGGCTCTTCTGAACTGTGTACCTGGTAGGTAAACAAGACAAAAGAGAACTCAAATATTTTCTGGTATCACAATGACAACTTTTTAAATTTGAGAGCAAGGAGGGTAAATTGCCATAGAGAAATATTGAATCGAACCTAAATGACAAAAATAATCCTGCAGATAGCAATCATACTAGTTGGAAATATTGTATTGGAATTTCCAAGTTGTAAATAAGGAAAACTCTAAAAAAACCATGAAACATGGAAAAAAGTAAGGTAAAGGTGAAAATACCTCAAATATATCAGTGAAACTTAGCCAAATGAAACTGAGTAAAATCTAAAAACTTTAAGGGGTATTCTTACATCACAAGGAGAAAGACACCCAAGGGAGCCAATTACCACAATGAGCCCAGACTAGGATATTAATCATTAATACAAATCATTAAGGTATGCATACTCATATCTGGATGTAAAATATACTGTGAAAGAAAAGACTAAAACTCATTTGGAAGGATCATGTTTAGGGTGACACATAGTTAAGACAAACTGCTGTTCAAGAAATAACGTTTGATTGAACAAAACAAGGAAGAACACCAGAAGACACTATACAGATATGCCGGCAAATACCAGAATGATTATAAATGAAAGATGCCAATCCCTCTGTAATCTATTGACCTATATCTACTAAATGAACATACATTCCATAAGTACCAAGAAAATGGAAACAATCTTACCTAGAATTTAAAGAATTACAAACCCTTCCTATTCAACATTGTCCTTAGGATGATGAACAGGAAAATGCAGAATTTTGTTGAAGTTGCCCACCACAATGAAAGCTGCATGGATGGACACATATTTCCCTGACCAGATTAGCCTAGAAAAGATAAGAAAATCTTCCACATATTAGAGATTTGACCTAGGAGATATTTATATAGAAATAGGTATGTAGATATATACAATAATTGAATATATGTGCATATAGATATACAAAATATAATGAAATACATAGAGAGAAATATTTTTTATAATGAAAAGGATATTGTGAACGCAGAAGTGAACAATGACTAATTTGGAAAGAATAATATAATGTCTTGTATACATGAATAACTTCTAAAAATAGAATTACCATGGAAATGAAAAATTAAGGAAATAATTCAGAAACATGTAAATGGAATAGCTACCTCACTACATCACAGAAAATGTGACATACAAGGAAGACGTGATATCAAACTTAATCAGCAAAAAGTGGCTGGGAGGGTGAGTCAAGGGCACCTACATAGGAAGTATAAGGTCCTGAGTTTAACTGCAAGTATGATGAAAATAGTTCTCTTCTTCTTTTAATATTAACATCATTCGTGTTGTGAAATGTTTTTTGACATGGGGTTTCCTTGTAGTTTCATAATTACCTTTGTATAAACTTCAGAAGTACTGGCCATATTGGCATAGAAAACTGTGGCCACTTGATTGTCTCTGCCTTTGTTATGACTGAAGTGTCCTCGAAATTCTGTTTTCCAAGTGATGTGTATAACCACTGCATTCAACAGCCACTTGAAAATACTCCTGTAATTTTGCGTATCCACATTTAGTACAGTTAACATATAGTAGTAACCCGATGTTTCATATGTGCACTAGGTATTTTTTCATTTTTAAGGTTCCCACAGCATTTTTAATTGATGCTGGACTCCAGAAAATAGAAACTGCCAGTTTCTTACCTTTACATATAATCTAGTGGTTCACTTCCAAAAGCACAACTTATGTGACAACTCTGCAAAATGAGTTAAGTTGCCAGTTTCATAAAAGTCCTCATTTGCCTTCCTAAGAATTGACAAGCTAAAAACAAGCTGTTACCCATCATTTTTAGAAATGGACAAATCTGAATATAGTAGTCTGTTCAAATGAACGGAAATGAACAGATATCGGTTTGTAGTGTATTTACGTGGGTTTTTTCGATTTCAAAAAAGCCTCTCTTCCAAATAGAGTTACTAATAAATAACCATTAGATAATAAGACATCTCCATATCTTACTACTACCAGAAAAATGTAAAAGATTGCCTTTAATCTGCCAGGAATAAACAGGTCAATTGTTGGTAACAAGACTCATAGATACTCTCATAATATCAAATGTTCGAGTATTATCTAAACTTCCAAGCAGAAGTAAAATGAAGGATTTAGTTCAATTTGTAGGCAAAAAGAAATTTTTATTAAACAGTTTTTGTTTCTTACTGATTACCACTTCAAAGGATATTTTACTCTTAGAACAACACCTTAAGAAATAAAACTGCATTTTGCTTTCAAATATGGACTTTCACACTATTAATAAAGAACATATGGATATGAAATAAATTAGTAAAATAGAAATTAATAGAAAAATACAGGTAACGAGGACTCAAGACATATCCAGAGAATGTGATATGACGTGACTTTAGTAAGAAGGACGCACTTCAAAGAAGACATACCATTAAGAAAGTAATTCTCAGGAACTGGGTAAATTTGACGATATTGACTAGATTTTAGAAAGGAAGTGACACACGTTAGAATGCATAAAAAAAACCCTCAGTGTCACATGTCTGAATGATTATTAACAAATACGCCATAATTAGGTGTCATATACCCATTTATCTGCAAGAAAATGAGGTAATTAAAATTCAATCAACATTTTATAGCAAAGCATAAGTAGAGACATTAACATTTCAGCCGTCATATCCATGCTTGCTTATATGAAAAGAACCAAGAAATAGTAATATTTCAGCAAATTGTGGAACGCAGAAGGAAGTCCCTAAAATTGAGGACATTTTGCAGGCTTCGATATAATCTCAATGTTCACCTAAACGGGGATAGAAAAGTACAGGCAAAAAGCAGAAAATGCCTTCCGATATTAAGTTACACAATTTGTAAAATATTTAGTAATGAGCATGGAGAACTGTGCATGAGAGTGGTGAGGTAATAACCATTAAAGGTAGATTGCCAATACAGATCATCTTTAAGAAGCTGCATATTGAAATCACCATCCAGAAATGAGCATAAACATGGCTGCAAAGTATGTCAAAATTTATGTGTGCCCCGTATATTTTAATTGTTCCGAATTAACTCTGACCGCCATACAAGTATAAAGTGAGTGATGAATAATGGATTGCATTGGAAAGGAAGACTGTTGGAGTGCTTTTTCTTTGGTGTTAACGAATCTGTATATGAGAATTCCTAACAGAACATTGAAGCATGAAAAATTTTATGATGTCACAATGGGAAAGAATTTTAAAGTGCTCACAGATTGCCTGCAACAGAAGTGAGAAATTTAAGTAAGTAAGGATTTTCAAGAAAGGACATAGAAATTTGAAACTTATCACGCTACACTCCAATATTTAGGAAAAATATATAGACAACAAAAATGAAATTAAAAAATAAATACATAGTATAAAATCAATGTTCACGTATGTGACCCATAAATACGCATCAATGTATACATTAGATAAAAGGGAAAACTTCATCGTTTTTTTTTACGAAGCAAGAAAATAAACTAATCACACATGTTTATAAATACTACAACAAAATCACAAAAATTTGGAAAAACTATGAGACAATACAAATTTAGAACTCACGCTCCACATCTATGTCAATACAGATACATGCTCCAAATTATTTTTAAAATCCAGGATAATCACAAAATTACCCCGGAATTTTGAAAAGGAAATAAGGAATAATTTGGGGAAAAACTGTTGAAGTTGTTTGGGCTGGCTCTTCTGAACTGTGTACCTGGTAGGTAAACAAGACAAAAGAGAACTCAAATATTTTCTGGTATCACAATGACAACTTTTTAAATTTGAGAGCAAGGAGGGTAAATTGCCATAGAGAAATATTGAATCGAACCTAAATGACAAAAATAATCCTGCAGATAGCAATCATACTAGTTGGAAATATTGTATTGGAATTTCCAAGTTGTAAATAAGGAAAACTCTAAAAAAAACATGAAACATGGAAAAAAGTAAGGTAAAGGTGAAAATACGTCAAATATATCAGTGAAACATAGCCAAATGAAACTGAGTAAAATCTAAAAACTTTAAGGGGTATTCTTACATCACAAGGAGAAAGACACCCAAGGGAGCCAATTACCACAATGAGCCCAGACTAGGATATTAATCATTAATACAAATCATTAAGGTATGCATACTCATATCTGGATGTAAAATATACTGTGAAAGAAAAGACTAAAACTCATTTGGAAGGATCATGTTTAGGGTGACACATAGTTAAGACAAACTGCTGTTCAAGAAATAACGTTTGATTGAACAAAACAAGGAAGAACACCAGAAGACACTATACAGATATGCCGGCAAATACCAGAATGATTATAAATGAAAGATGCCAATCCCTCTGTAATCTATTGACCTATATCTACTAAATGAACATACATTCCATAAGTACCAAGAAAATGGAAACAATCTTACCTAGAATTTAAAGAATTACAAACCCTTCCTATTCAACATTGTCCTTAGGATGATGAACAGGAAAATGCAGAATTTTGTTGAAGTTGCCCACCACAATGAAAGCTGCATGGATGGACACATATTTCCCTGACCAGATTAGCCTAGAAAAGATAAGAAAATCTTCCACATATTAGAGATTTGACCTAGGAGATATTTATATAGAAATAGGTATGTAGATATATACAATAATTGAATATATGTGCATATAGATATACAAAATATAATGAAATACATAGAGAGAAATATTTTTATAATGAAAAGGATATTGTGAACGCAGAAGTGAACAATGACTAATTTGGAAAGAATAATATAATGTCTTGTATACATGAATAACTTCTAAAAATAGAATTACCATGGAAATGAAAAATTAAGGAAATAATTCAGAAACATGTAAATGGAATAGCTACCTCACTACATCACAGAAAATGTGACATACAAGGAAGACGTGATATCAAACTTAATCAGCAAAAAGTGGCTGGGAGGGTGAGTCAAGGGCACCTACATAGGAAGTATAAGGTCCTGAGTTTAACTGCAAGTATGATGAAAATAGTTCTCTTCTTCTTTTAATATTAACATCATTCGTGTTGTGAAATGTTTTTTGACATGGGGTTTCCTTGTAGTTTCATAATTACCTTTGTATAAACTTCAGAAGTACTGGCCATATTGGCATAGAAAACTGTGGCCACTTGATTGTCTCTGCCTTTGTTATGACTGAAGTGTCCTCGAAATTCTGTTTTCCAAGTGATGTGTATAACCACTGCATTCAACAGCCACTTGAAAATACTCCTGTAATTTTGCGTATCCACATTTAGTACAGTTAACATATAGTAGTAACCCGATGTTTCATATGTGCACTAGGTATTTTTTCATTTTTAAGGTTCCCACAGCATTTTTAATTGATGCTGGACTCCAGAAAATAGAAACTGCCAGTTTCTTACCTTTACATATAATCTAGTGGTTCACTTCCAAAAGCACAACTTATGTGACAACTCTGCAAAATGAGTTAAGTTGCCAGTTTCATAAAAGTCCTCATTTGCCTTCTTAAGAATTGACAAGCTAAAAACAAGCTGTTACCCATGATTTTTAGAAACGGACAAATCTGAATATAGTAGTCTGTTCAAATGAACGGAAATGAACAGATATCGGTTTGTAGTGTATTTACGTGGGTTTTTTCGATTTCAAAAAAGCCACTCTTCCAAATAGAGTTACTAATAAATAACCATTAGATAATAAGACATCTCCATATCTTACTACTACCAGAAAAATGTAAAAGATTGCCTTTAATCTGCCAGGAATAAACAGGTCAATTGTTGGTAACAAGACTCATAGATACTCTCATAATATCAAATGTTCGAGTATTATATAAACTTCCAAGCAGAAGTAAAATGAAGGATTTAGTTCAATTTGTAGGCAAAAAGAAATTTTTATTAAATAGTTTTCCTTTCTTACTGATTACCATTTCAAAGGATAGTTTACTCTTAGAACAACACCTTAAGAAATAAAACTGCATTTTGCTTTCAAATATGGACTTTCACACTATTAATAAAGAACATATGGATATGAAATAAATTAGTAAAATAGAAATTAATAGAAAAATACAGGTAACGAGGACTCAAGACATATCCAGAGAATGTGATATGACGTGACTTTAGTAAGAAGGACGCACTTCAAAGAAGACATACCATTAAGAAAGTAATTCTCAGGAACTGGGTAAATTTGACGATATTGACTAGATTTTAGAAAGGAAGTGACACACGTTAGAATGCATAAAAAAAACCCTCAGTGTCACATGTCTGAATGATTATTAACAAATACGCCATAATTAGGTGTCATATACCCGTTTATCTGCAAGAAAATGAGGTAATTAAAATTCAATCAACATTTTATAGCAAAGCATAAGTAGAGACATTAACATTTCAGCCGTCATATCCATGCTTGCTTATATGAAAAGAACCAAGAAATAGTAATATTTCAGCAAATTGTGGAACGCAGAAGGAAGTCCCTAAAATTGAGGACATTTTGCAGGCTTCGATATAATCTCAATGTTCACCTAAACGGGGATAGAAAAGTACAGGCAAAAAGCAGAAAATGCCTTCCGATATTAAGTTACACAATTTGTAAAATATTTAGTAATGAGCATGGAGAACTGTGCATGAGAGTGGTGAGGTAATAACCATTAAAGGTAGATTGCCAATACAGATCATCTTTAAGAAGCTGCATATTGAAATCACCATCCAGAAATGAGCATAAACATGGCTGCAAAGTATGTCAAAATTTATGTGTGCCCCGTATATTTTAATTGTTCCGAATTAACTCTGACCGCCATACAAGTATAAAGTGAGTGATGAATAATGGATTGCATTGGAAAGGAAGACTGTTGGAGTGCTTTTTCTTTGGTGTTAACGAATCTGTATATGAGAATTCCTAACAGAACATTGAAGCATGAAAAATTTTATGATGTCACAATGGGAAAGAATTTTAAAGTGCTCACAGATTGCCTGCAACAGAAGTGAGAAATTTAAGTAAGTAAGGATTTTCAAGAAAGGACATAGAAATTTGAAACTTATCACGCTACACTCCAATATTTAGGAAAAATATATAGATAACATAAATGAAATTAAAAAATAAATACATAGTATAAAATAAATGTTCACGTATGTGACTCATAAATACGCATCAATGTATACATTAGATAAAAGGGAAAACTTCATCGTTTTTTTTTTACAAAGCAAGAAAATAAACTAATCACACATGTTTATAAATACTACAACAAAATCACAAAAATTTGGAAAAACTATGAGACAATACAAATTTAGAACTCACGCTCCACATCTATGTCAATAGAGATACATGCTCCAAATTATTTCCAAATCCAGGATAATCACAAAATTACCCCGGAATTTTGAAAAGGAAATAAGGAATAATTTGGGGAAAAACTGTTGAAGTTGTTTGGGCTGGCTCTTCTGAACTGTGTACCTGGTAGGTAAACAAGACAAAAGAGAACTCAAATATTTTCTGGTATCACAATGACAACTTTTTAAATTTGAGAGCAAGGAGGGTAAATTGCCATAGAGAAATATTGAATCGAACCTAAATGACAAAAATAATCCTGCAGATAGCAATCATACTAGTTGGAAATATTGTATTGGAATTTCCAAGTTGTAAATAAGGAAAACTCTAAAAAAACCATGAAACATGGAAAAAAGTAAGGTAAAGGTGAAAATACCTCAAATATATCAGTGAAACTTAGCCAAATGAAACTGAGTAAAATCTAAAAACTTTAAGGGGTATTCTTACATCACAAGGAGAAAGACACCCAAGGGAGCCAATTACCACAATGAGCCCAGACTAGGATATTAATCATTAATACAAATCATTAAGGTATGCATACTCATATCTGGATGTAAAATATACTGTGAAAGAAAAGACTAAAACTCATTTGGAAGGATCATGTTTAGGGTGACACATAGTTAAGACAAACTGCTGTTCAAGAAATAACGTTTGATTGAACAAAACAAGGAAGAACACCAGAAGACACTATACAGATATGCCGGCAAATACCAGAATGATTATAAATGAAAGATGCCAATCCCTCTGTAATCTATTGACCTATATCTACTAAATGAACATACATTCCATAAGTACCAAGAAAATGGAAACAATCTTACCTAGAATTTAAAGAATTACAAACCCTTCCTATTCAACATTGTCCTTAGGATGATGAACAGGAAAATGCAGAATTTTGTTGAAGTTGCCCACCACAATGAAAGCTGCATGGATGGACACATATTTCCCTGACCAGATTAGCCTAGAAAAGATAAGAAAATCTTCCACATATTAGAGATTTGACCTAGGAGATATTTATATAGAAATAGGTATGTAGATATATACAATAATTGAATATATGTGCATATAGATATACAAAATATAATGAAATACATAGAGAGAAATATTTTTTATAATGAAAAGGATATTGTGAACGCAGAAGTGAACAATGACTAATTTGGAAAGAATAATATAATGTCTTGTATACATGAATAACTTCTAAAAATAGAATTACCATGGAAATGAAAAATTAAGGAAATAATTCAGAAACATGTAAATGGAATAGCTACCTCACTACATCACAGAAAATGTGACATACAAGGAAGACGTGATATCAAACTTAATCAGCAAAAAGTGGCTGGGAGGGTGAGTCAAGGGCACCTACATAGGAAGTATAAGGTCCTGAGTTTAACTGCAAGTATGATGAAAATAGTTCTCTTCTTCTTTTAATATTAACATCATTCGTGTTGTGAAATGTTTTTTGACATGGGGTTTCCTTGTAGTTTCATAATTACCTTTGTATAAACTTCAGAAGTACTGGCCATATTGGCATAGAAAACTGTGGCCACTTGATTGTCTCTGCCTTTGTTATGACTGAAGTGTCCTCGAAATTCTGTTTTCCAAGTGATGTGTATAACCACTGCATTCAACAGCCACTTGAAAATACTCCTGTAATTTTGCGTATCCACATTTAGTACAGTTAACATATAGTAGTAACCCGATGTTTCATATGTGCACTAGGTATTTTTTCATTTTTAAGGTTCCCACAGCATTTTTAATTGATGCTGGACTCCAGAAAATAGAAACTGCCAGTTTCTTACCTTTACATATAATCTAGTGGTTCACTTCCAAAAGCACAACTTATGTGACAACTCTGCAAAATGAGTTAAGTTGCCAGTTTCATAAAAGTCCTCATTTGCCTTCCTAAGAATTGACAAGCTAAAAACAAGCTGTTACCCATCATTTTTAGAAATGGACAAATCTGAATATAGTAGTCTGTTCAAATGAACGGAAATGAACAGATATCGGTTTGTAGTGTATTTATGTGGGTTTTTTCGATTTCAAAAAAGCCTCTCTTCCAAATAGAGTTACTAATAAATAACCATTAGATAATAAGACATCTCCATATCTTACTACTACCAGAAAAATGTAAAAGATTGCCTTTAATCTGCCAGGAATAAACAGGTCAATTGTTGGTAACAAGACTCATAGATACTCTCATAATATCAAATGTTCGAGTATTATCTAAACTTCCAAGCAGAAGTAAAATGAAGGATTTAGTTCAATTTGTAGGCAAAAAGAAATTTTTATTAAACAGTTTTTGTTTCTTACTGATTACCACTTCAAAGGATATTTTACTCTTAGAACAACACCTTAAGAAATAAAACTGCATTTTGCTTTCAAATATGGACTTTCACACTATTAATAAAGAACATATGGATATGAAATAAATTAGTAAAATAGAAATTAATAGAAAAATACAGGTAACGAGGACTCAAGACATATCCAGAGAATGTGATATGACGTGACTTTAGTAAGAAGGACGCACTTCAAAGAAGACATACCATTAAGAAAGTAATTCTCAGGAACTGGGTAAATTTGACGATATTGACTAGATTTTAGAAAGGAAGTGACACACGTTAGAATGCATAAAAAAAACCCTCAGTGTCACATGTCTGAATGATTATTAACAAATACGCCATAATTAGGTGTCATATACCCATTTATCTGCAAGAAAATGAGGTAATTAAAATTCAATCAACATTTTATAGCAAAGCATAAGTAGAGACATTAACATTTCAGCCGTCATATCCATGCTTGCTTATATGAAAAGAACCAAGAAATAGTAATATTTCAGCAAATTGTGGAACGCAGAAGGAAGTCCCTAAAATTGAGGACATTTTGCAGGCTTCGATATAATCTCAATGTTCACCTAAACGGGGATAGAAAAGTACAGGCAAAAAGCAGAAAATGCCTTCCGATATTAAGTTACACAATTTGTAAAATATTTAGTAATGAGCATGGAGAACTGTGCATGAGAGTGGTGAGGTAATAACCATTAAAGGTAGATTGCCAATACAGATCATCTTTAAGAAGCTGCATATTGAAATCACCATCCAGAAATGAGCATAAACATGGCTGCAAAGTATGTCAAAATTTATGTGTGCCCCGTATATTTTAATTGTTCCGAATTAACTCTGACCGCCATACAAGTATAAAGTGAGTGATGAATAATGGATTGCATTGGAAAGGAAGACTGTTGGAGTGCTTTTTCTTTGGTGTTAACGAATCTGTATATGAGAATTCCTAACAGAACATTGAAGCATGAAAAATTTTATGATGTCACAATGGGAAAGAATTTTAAAGTGCTCACAGATTGCCTGCAACAGAAGTGAGAAATTTAAGTAAGTAAGGATTTTCAAGAAAGGACATAGAAATTTGAAACTTATCACGCTACACTCCAATATTTAGGAAAAATATATAGACAACAAAAATGAAATTAAAAAATAAATACATAGTATAAAATCAATGTTCACGTATGTGACCCATAAATACGCATCAATGTATACATTAGATAAAAGGGAAAACTTCATCGTTTTTTTTTACGAAGCAAGAAAATAAACTAATCACACATGTTTATAAATACTACAACAAAATCACAAAAATTTGGAAAAACTATGAGACAATACAAATTTAGAACTCACGCTCCACATCTATGTCAATACAGATACATGCTCCAAATTATTTTTAAAATCCAGGATAATCACAAAATTACCCCGGAATTTTGAAAAGGAAATAAGGAATAATTTGGGGAAAAACTGTTGAAGTTGTTTGGGCTGGCTCTTCTGAACTGTGTACCTGGTAGGTAAACAAGACAAAAGAGAACTCAAATATTTTCTGGTATCACAATGACAACTTTTTAAATTTGAGAGCAAGGAGGGTAAATTGCCATAGAGAAATATTGAATCGAACCTAAATGACAAAAATAATCCTGCAGATAGCAATCATACTAGTTGGAAATATTGTATTGGAATTTCCAAGTTGTAAATAAGGAAAACTCTAAAAAAAACATGAAACATGGAAAAAAGTAAGGTAAAGGTGAAAATACGTCAAATATATCAGTGAAACATAGCCAAATGAAACTGAGTAAAATCTAAAAACTTTAAGGGGTATTCTTACATCACAAGGAGAAAGACACCCAAGGGAGCCAATTACCACAATGAGCCCAGACTAGGATATTAATCATTAATACAAATCATTAAGGTATGCATACTCATATCTGGATGTAAAATATACTGTGAAAGAAAAGACTAAAACTCATTTGGAAGGATCATGTTTAGGGTGACACATAGTTAAGACAAACTGCTGTTCAAGAAATAACGTTTGATTGAACAAAACAAGGAAGAACACCAGAAGACACTATACAGATATGCCGGCAAATACCAGAATGATTATAAATGAAAGATGCCAATCCCTCTGTAATCTATTGACCTATATCTACTAAATGAACATACATTCCATAAGTACCAAGAAAATGGAAACAATCTTACCTAGAATTTAAAGAATTACAAACCCTTCCTATTCAACATTGTCCTTAGGATGATGAACAGGAAAATGCAGAATTTTGTTGAAGTTGCCCACCACAATGAAAGCTGCATGGATGGACACATATTTCCCTGACCAGATTAGCCTAGAAAAGATAAGAAAATCTTCCACATATTAGAGATTTGACCTAGGAGATATTTATATAGAAATAGGTATGTAGATATATACAATAATTGAATATATGTGCATATAGATATACAAAATATAATGAAATACATAGAGAGAAATATTTTTTATAATGAAAAGGATATTGTGAACGCAGAAGTGAACAATGACTAATTTGGAAAGAATAATATAATGTCTTGTATACATGAATAACTTCTAAAAATAGAATTACCATGGAAATGAAAAATTAAGGAAATAATTCAGAAACATGTAAATGGAATAGCTACCTCACTACATCACAGAAAATGTGACATACAAGGAAGACGTGATATCAAACTTAATCAGCAAAAAGTGGCTGGGAGGGTGAGTCAAGGGCACCTACATAGGAAGTATAAGGTCCTGAGTTTAACTGCAAGTATGATGAAAATAGTTCTCTTCTTCTTTTAATATTAACATCATTCGTGTTGTGAAATGTTTTTTGACATGGGGTTTCCTTGTAGTTTCATAATTACCTTTGTATAAACTTCAGAAGTACTGGCCATATTGGCATAGAAAACTGTGGCCACTTGATTGTCTCTGCCTTTGTTATGACTGAAGTGTCCTCGAAATTCTGTTTTCCAAGTGATGTGTATAACCACTGCATTCAACACCCACTTGAAAATACTCCTGTAATTTTGCGTATCCACATTTAGTACAGTTAACATATAGTAGTAACCCGATGTTTCATATGTGCACTAGGTATTTTTTCATTTTTAAGGTTCCCACAGCATTTTTAATTGATGCTGGACTCCAGAAAATAGAAACTGCCAGTTTCTTACCTTTACATATAATCTAGTGGTTCACTTCCAAAAGCACAACTTATGTGACAACTCTGCAAAATGAGTTAAGTTGCCAGTTTCATAAAAGTCCTCATTTGCCTTCCTAAGAATTGACAAGCTAAAAACAAGCTGTTACCCATCATTTTTAGAAATGGACAAATCTGAATATAGTAGTCTGTTCAAATGAACGGAAATGAACAGATATCGGTTTGTAGTGGATTTACGTGGGTTTTTTCGATTTCAAAAAAGCCTCTCTTCCAAATAGAGTTACTAATAAATAACCATTAGATAATAAGACATCTCCATATCTTACTACTACCAGAAAAATGTAAAAGATTGCCTTTAATCTGCCAGGAATAAACAGGTCAATTGTTGGTAACAAGACTCATAGATACTCTCATAATATCAAATGTTCGAGTATTATCTAAACTTCCAAGCAGAAGTAAAATGAAGGATTTAGTTCAATTTGTAGGCAAAAAGAAATTTTTATTAAACAGTTTTTGTTTCTTACTGATTACCACTTCAAAGGATATTTTACTCTTAGAACAACACCTTAAGAAATAAAACTGCATTTTGCTTTCAAATATGGACTTTCACACTATTAATAAAGAACATATGGATATGAAATAAATTAGTAAAATAGAAATTAATAGAAAAATACAGGTAACGAGGACTCAAGACATATCCAGAGAATGTGATATGACGTGACTTTAGTAAGAAGGACGCACTTCAAAGAAGACATACCATTAAGAAAGTAATTCTCAGGAACTGGGTAAATTTGACGATATTGACTAGATTTTAGAAAGGAAGTGACACACGTTAGAATGCATAAAAAAAACCCTCAGTGTCACATGTCTGAATGATTATTAACAAATACGCCATAATTAGGTGTCATATACCCATTTATCTGCAAGAAAATGAGGTAATTAAAATTCAATCAACATTTTATAGCAAAGCATAAGTAGAGACATTAACATTTCAGCCGTCATATCCATGCTTGCTTATATGAAAAGAACCAAGAAATAGTAATATTTCAGCAAATTGTGGAACGCAGAAGGAAGTCCCTAAAATTGAGGACATTTTGCAGGCTTCGATATAATCTCAATGTTCACCTAAACGGGGATAGAAAAGTACAGGCAAAAAGCAGAAAATGCCTTCCGATATTAAGTTACACAATTTGTAAAATATTTAGTAATGAGCATGGAGAACTGTGCATGAGAGTGGTGAGGTAATAACCATTAAAGGTAGATTGCCAATACAGATCATCTTTAAGAAGCTGCATATTGAAATCACCATCCAGAAATGAGCATAAACATGGCTGCAAAGTATGTCAAAATTTATGTGTGCCCCGTATATTTTAATTGTTCCGAATTAACTCTGACCGCCATACAAGTATAAAGTGAGTGATGAATAATGGATTGCATTGGAAAGGAAGACTGTTGGAGTGCTTTTTCTTTGGTGTTAACGAATCTGTATATGAGAATTCCTAACAGAACATTGAAGCATGAAAAATTTTATGATGTCACAATGGGAAAGAATTTTAAAGTGCTCACAGATTGCCTGCAACAGAAGTGAGAAATTTAAGTAAGTAAGGATTTTCAAGAAAGGACATAGAAATTTGAAACTTATCACGCTACACTCCAATATTTAGGAAAAATATATAGACAACAAAAATGAAATTAAAAAATAAATACATAGTATAAAATCAATGTTCACGTATGTGACCCATAAATACGCATCAATGTATACATTAGATAAAAGGGAAAACTTCATCGTTTTTTTTTACGAAGCAAGAAAATAAACTAATCACACATGTTTATAAATACTACAACAAAATCACAAAAATTTGGAAAAACTATGAGACAATACAAATTTAGAACTCACGCTCCACATCTATGTCAATACAGACACATGCTCCAAATTATTTCCAAATCCAGGATAATCACAAAATTACCCCGGAATTTTGAAAAGGAAATAAGGAATAATTTGGGGAAAAACTGTTGAAGTTGTTTGGGCTGGCTCTTCTGAACTGTGTACCTGGTAGGTAAACAAGACAAAAGAGAACTCAAATATTTTCTGGTATCACAATGACAACTTTTTAAATTTGAGAGCAAGGAGGGTAAATTGCCATAGAGAAATATTGAATCGAACCTAAATGACAAAAATAATCCTGCAGATAGCAATCATACTAGTTGGAAATATTGTATTGGAATTTCCAAGTTGTAAATAAGGAAAACTCTAAAAAAAACATGAAACATGGAAAAAAGTAAGGTAAAGGTGAAAATACGTCAAATATATCAGTGAAACATAGCCAAATGAAACTGAGTAAAATCTAAAAACTTTAAGGGGTATTCTTACATCACAAGGAGAAAGACACCCAAGGGAGCCAATTACCACAATGAGCCCAGACTAGGATATTAATCATTAACACAAATCATTAAGGTATGCATACTCATATCTGGATGTAAAATATACTGTGAAAGAAAAGACTAAAACTCATTTGGAAGGATCATGTTTAGGGTGACACATAGTTAAGACAAACTGCTGTTCAAGAAATAACGTTTGATTGAACAAAACAAGGAAGAACACCAGAAGACACTATACAGATATGCCGGCAAATACCAGAATGATTATAAATGAAAGATGCCAATCCCTCTGTAATCTATTGACCTATATCTACTAAATGAACATACATTCCATAAGTACCAAGAAAATGGAAACAATCTTACCTAGAATTTAAAGAATTACAAACCCTTCCTATTCAACATTGTCCTTAGGATGATGAACAGGAAAATGCAGAATTTTGTTGAAGTTGCCCACCACAATGAAAGCTGCATGGATGGACACATATTTCCCTGACCAGATTAGCCTAGAAAAGATAAGAAAATCTTCCACATATTAGAGATTTGACCTAGGAGATATTTATATAGAAATAGGTATGTAGATATATACAATAATTGAATATATGTGCATATAGATATACAAAATATAATGAAATACATAGAGAGAAATATTTTTTATAATGAAAAGGATATTGTGAACGCAGAAGTGAACAATGACTAATTTGGAAAGAATAATATAATGTCTTGTATACATGAATAACTTCTAAAAATAGAATTACCATGGAAATGAAAAATTAAGGAAATAATTCAGAAACATGTAAATGGAATAGCTACCTCACTACATCACAGAAAATGTGACATACAAGGAAGACGTGATATCAAACTTAATCAGCAAAAAGTGGCTGGGAGGGTGAGTCAAGGGCACCTACATAGGAAGTATAAGGTCCTGAGTTTAACTGCAAGTATGATGAAAATAGTTCTCTTCTTCTTTTAATATTAACATCATTCGTGTTGTGAAATGTTTTTTGACATGGGGTTTCCTTGTAGTTTCATAATTACCTTTGTATAAACTTCAGAAGTACTGGCCATATTGGCATAGAAAACTGTGGCCACTTGATTGTCTCTGCCTTTGTTATGACTGAAGTGTCCTCGAAATTCTGTTTTCCAAGTGATGTGTATAACCACTGCATTCAACAGCCACTTGAAAATACTCCTGTAATTTTGCGTATCCACATTTAGTACAGTTAACATATAGTAGTAACCCGATGTTTCATATGTGCACTAGGTATTTTTTCATTTTTAAGGTTCCCACAGCATTTTTAATTGATGCTGGACTCCAGAAAATAGAAACTGCCAGTTTCTTACCTTTACATATAATCTAGTGGTTCACTTCCAAAAGCACAACTTATGTGACAACTCTGCAAAATGAGTTAAGTTGCCAGTTTCATAAAAGTCCTCATTTGCCTTCTTAAGAATTGACAAGCTAAAAACAAGCTGTTACCCATGATTTTTAGAAACGGACAAATCTGAATATAGTAGTCTGTTCAAATGAACGGAAATGAACAGATATCGGTTTGTAGTGTATTTACGTGGGTTTTTTCGATTTCAAAAAAGCCACTCTTCCAAATAGAGTTACTAATAAATAACCATTAGATAATAAGACATCTCCATATCTTACTACTACCAGAAAAATGTAAAAGATTGCCTTTAATCTGCCAGGAATAAACAGGTCAATTGTTGGTAACAAGACTCATAGATACTCTCATAATATCAAATGTTCGAGTATTATATAAACTTCCAAGCAGAAGTAAAATGAAGGATTTAGTTCAATTTGTAGGCAAAAAGAAATTTTTATTAAACAGTTTTTGTTTCTTACTGATTACCACTTCAAAGGATATTTTACTCTTAGAACAACACCTTAAGAAATAAAACTGCATTTTGCTTTCAAATATGGACTTTCACACTATTAATAAAGAACATATGGATATGAAATAAATTAGTAAAATAGAAATTAATAGAAAAATACAGGTAACGAGGACTCAAGACATATCCAGAGAATGTGATATGACGTGACTTTAGTAAGAAGGACGCACTTCAAAGAAGACATACCAGTAAGAAAGTAATTCTCAGGAACTGGGTAAATTTGATGATATTGACTAGATTTTAGAAAGGAAGTGACACACGTTAGAATGCATAAAAAAAACCCTCAGTGTCACATGTCTGAATGATTATTAACAAATACGCCATAATTAGGTGTCATATACCCATTTATCTGCAAGAAAATGAGGTAATTAAAATTCAATCAACATTTTATAGCAAAGCATAAGTAGAGACATTAACATTTCAGCCGTCATATCCATGCTTGCTTATATGAAAAGAACCAAGAAATAGTAATATTTCAGCAAATTGTGGAACGCAGAAGGAGTCCCTAAAATTGAGGACATTTTGCAGGCTTCGATATAATCTCAATGTTCACCTAAACGGGGATAGAAAAGTACAGGCAAAAAGAAGAAAAGGCCTTCTGATATTAAGTTACACAATTTGTAAAAAATTTAGTAATGAGCATGGAGAACTGTGCATGAGAGTGGTGAGGTAATAACCATTAAAGGTAGATTGCCAATACAGATCATCTTTAAGAAGCTGCATATTGAAATCACCATCCAGAAATGAGCATAAACATGGCTGCAAAGTATGTCAAAATTTATGTGTGCCCCGTATATTTTAATTGTTCCGAATTAACTCTGACCGCCATACAAGTATAAAGTGAGTGATGAATAATGGATTGCATTGGAAAGGAAGACTGTTGGAGTGCTTTTTCTTCGGTGTTAACGAATCTGTATATGAGAATTCCTAACAGAACATTGAAGCATGAAAAATTTTATGATGTCACAATGGGAAAGAATTTTAAAGTGCTCACAGATTGCCTGCAACAGAAATGAGAAATTTAACTAAGTAATTATTTTCAAGAAAGGACATAGAAATTTGAAACTTATCACGCTACACTCCAATATTTAGGAAAAATATATAGACAACAAAAATGAAATTAAAAAATAAATACATAGTATAAAATCAATGTTCACGTATGTGACCCATAAATATGCATCAATGTATACATTAGATAAAAGGGAAAACTTCATCGTTTTTTTTTACGAAGCAAGAAAATAAACTACTCACACATGTTTATAAATACTACAACAAAATCACAAAAATTTGGAAAAACTATGAGACAATACAAATTTAGAACTCACGCTCCACATCTATGTCAATACAGATACATGCTCCAAATTATTTTTAAAATCCAGGATAATCACAAAATTACCCCGGAATTTTGAAAAGGAAATAAGGAATAATTTGGGGAAAAACTGTTGAAGTTGTTTGGGCTGGCTCTTCTGAACTGTGTACCTGGTAGGTAAACAAGACAAAAGAGAACTCAAATATTTTCTGGTATCACAATGACAACTTTTTAAATTTGAGAGCAAGGAGGGTAAATTGCCATAGAGAAATATTGAATCGAACCTAAATTACAAAAATAATCCTGCAGATAGCAATCATACTAGTTGGAAATATTGTATTGGAATTTCCAAGTTGTAAATAAGGAAAACTCTAAAAAAACCATGAAACATGGAAAAAAGTAAGGTAAAGGTGAAAATACCTCAAATATATCAGTGAAACTTAGCCAAATGAAACTGAGTAAAATGTAAAAACTTTAAGGGGTATTCTTACATCACAAGGAGAAAGACACCCAAGGGAGCCAATTACCACAATGAGCCCAGACTAGGATATTAATCATTAATACAAATCATTAAGGTATGCATACTCATATCTGGATGTAAAATATACTGTGAAAGAAAAGACTAAAACTCATTTGGAAGGATCATGTTTAGGGTGACACATAGTTAAGACAAACTGCTGTTCAAGAAATAACGTTTGATTGAACAAAACAAGGAAGAACACCAGAAGACACTATACAGATATGCCGGCAAATACCAGAATGATTATAAATGAAAGATGCCAATCCCTCTGTAATCTATTGACCTATATCTACTAAATGAACATACATTCCATAACTACCAAGAAAATGGAAACAATCTTACCTAGAATTTAAAGAATTACAAACCCTTCCTATTCAACATTGTCCTTAGGATGATGAACAGGAAAATGCAGAATTTTGTTGAAGTTGCCCACCACAATGAAAGCTGCATGGATGGACACATATTTCCCTGACCAGATTAGCCTAGAAAAGATAAGAAAATCTTCCACATATTAGAGATTTGACCTAGGAGATATTTATATAGAAATAGGTATGTAGATATATACAATAATTGAATATATGTGCATATAGATATACAAAATATAATGAAATACATAGAGAGAAATATTTTTTATAATGAAAAGGATATTGTGAACGCAGAAGTAAACAATGACTAATTTGGAAAGAATAATATAATGTCTTGTATACATGAATAACTTCTAAAAATAGAATTACCATGGAATTGAAAAATTAAGGAAATAATTCAGAAACATGTAAATGGAATAGCTACCTCACTACATCACAGAAAATGTGACATACAAGGAAGACGTGATATCAAACTTAATCAGCAAAAAGTGGCTGGGAGGGTGAGTCAAGGGCACCTACATAGGAAGTATAAGGTCCTGAGTTTAACTGCAAGTATGATGAAAATAGTTCTCTTCTTCTTTTAATATTAACATCATTCGTGTTGTGAAATGTTTTTTGACATGGGGTTTCCTTGTAGTTTCATAATTACCTTTGTATAAACTTTAGAAGTACTGGCCATATTGGCATAGAAAACTGGGGCCACTTGATTGTCTCTGCCTTTGTTATGACTGAAGTGTCCTCGAAATTCTGTTTTCCAAGTGATGTGTATAACCACTGCATTCAACAGCCACTTGAAAATACTCCTGTAATTTTGCGTATCCACATTTAGTACTGTTAACATATAGTAGTAACCCGATGTTTCATATGTGCACTAGGTATTTTTTCATTTTTAAGGTTCCCACAGCATTTTTAATTGATGCTGGACTCCAGAAAATAGAAACTGCCAGTTTCTTACCTTTACATATAATCTAGTGGTTCACTTCCAAAAGCACAACTTATGTGACAACTCTGCAAAATGAGTTAAGTTGCCAGTTTCATAAAAGTCCTCATTTGCCTTCCTAAGAATTGACAAGCTAAAAACAAGCTGTTACCCATCATTTTTAGAAACGGACAAATCTGAATATAGTAGTCTGTTCAAATGAACGGAAATGAACAGATATTGGTTTGTAGTGTATTTACGTGGGATTTTTTGATTTCAAAAAAGCCTCTCTTCCAAATAGAGTTACTAATAAATAACCATTAGATAATAAGACATCTCCATATCTTACTACTACCAGAAAAATGTAAAAGATTGCCTTTAATCTGCCAGGAATAAACAGGTCAGTTGTTGGTAACAAGACTCATAGATACTCTCATAATATCAAATATTCGAGTATTATATAAACTTCCAAGCAGAAGTAAAATGAAGGATTTAGTTCAATTTGTAGGCAAAAAGAAATTTTTATTAAATAGTTTTCCTTTCTTACTGATTACCACTTCAAAGGATATTTTACTCTTAGAACAACACCTTAAGAAAAAAAACTGCATTTTGCTTTCAAATATGGACTTTCACACTATTAATAAAGAACATGTGGATATGAAATAAATTAGTAAAATAGAAATTAATAGAAAAATACAGGTAACGAGGACTCAAGACATATCCAGAGAATGTGATATGACGTGACTTTAGTAAGAAGGACGCACTTCAAAGAAGACATACCAGTAAGAAAGTAATTCTCAGGAACTGGGTAAATTTGACGATATTGACTAGATTTTAGAAAGGAAGTGACACACGTTAGAATGCATAAAAAAAACCCTCAGTGTCACATGTCTGAATGATTATTAACAAATACGCCATAATTAGGTGTCATATACCCATTTATCTGCAAGAAAATGAGGTAATTAAAATTCAATCAACATTTTATAGCAAAGCATAAGTAGAGACATTAACATTTCAGCCGTCATATCCATGCTTGCTTATATGAAAAGAACCAAGAAATAGTAATATTTCAGCAAATTGTGGAACGCAGAAGGAAGTCCCTAAAATTGAGGACATTTTGCAGGCTTCGATATAATCTCAATGTTCACCTAAACGGGGATAGAAAAGTACAGGCAAAAAGAAGAAAATGCCTTCCGATATTAAGTTACACAATTTGTAAAATATTTAGTAATGAGCATGGAGAACTGTGCATGAGAGTCGTGAGGTAATAACCATTAAAGGTAGATTGCCAATACAGATCATCTTTAAGAAGCTGCATATTGAAATCACCATCCAGAAATGAGCATAAACATGGCTGCAAAGTATGTCAAAATTTATGTGTGCCCCGTATATTTTAATTGTTCCGAATTAACTCTGACCGCCATACAAGTATAAAGTGAGTGATGAATAATGGATTGCATTGGAAAGGAAGACTGTTGGAGTGCTTTTTCTTTGGTGTTAACGAATCTGTATATGAGAATTCCTAACAGAACATTGAAGCATGAAAAATTTTATGATGTCACAATGGGAAAGAATTTTAAAGTGCTCACAGATTGCCTGCAACAGAAGTGAGAAATTTAAGTAAGTAAGGATTTTCAAGAAAGGACATAGAAATTTGAAACTTATCACGCTACACTCCAATATTTAGGAAAAATATATAGATAACATAAATGAAATTAAAAAATAAATACATAGTATAAAATAAATGTTCACGTATGTGACCCATAAATACGCATCAATGTATACATTAGATAAAAGGGAAAACTTCATCGTTTTTTTTTTACAAAGCAAGAAAATAAACTAATCACACATGTTTATAAATACTACAACAAAATCACAAAAATTTGGAAAAACTATGAGACAATACAAATTTAGAACTCACGCTCCACATCTATGTCAATAGAGATACATGCTCCAAATTATTTCCAAATCCAGGACAATCACAAAATTACCCCGGAATTTTGAAAAGGAAATAAGGAATAATTTGGGGAAAAACTGTTGAAGTTGTTTGGGCTGGCTCTTCTGAACTGTGTACCTGGTAGGTAAACAAGACAAAAGAGAACTCAAATATTTTCTGGTATCACAATGACAACTTTTTAAATTTGAGAGCAAGGAGGGTAAATTGCCATAGAGAAATATTGAATCGAACCTAAATGACAAAAATAATCCTGCAGATAGCAATCATACTAGTTGGAAATATTGTATTGGAATTTCCAAGTTGTAAATAAGGAAAACTCTAAAAAAACCATGAAACATGGAAAAAAGTAAGGTAAAGGTGAAAATACCTCAAATATATCAGTGAAACTTAGCCAAATGAAACTGAGTAAAATCTAAAAACTTTAAGGGGTATTCTTACATCACAAGGAGAAAGACACCCAAGGGAGCCAATTACCACAATGAGCCCAGACTAGGATATTAATCATTAATACAAATCATTAAGGTATGCATACTCATATCTGGATGTAAAATATACTGTGAAAGAAAAGACTAAAACTCATTTGGAAGGATCATGTTTAGGGTGACACATAGTTAAGACAAACTGCTGTTCAAGAAATAACGTTTGATTGAACAAAACAAGGAAGAACACCAGAAGACACTATACAGATATGCCGGCAAATACCAGAATGATTATAAATGAAAGATGCCAATCCCTCTGTAATCTATTGACCTATATCTACTAAATGAACATACATTCCATAACTACCAAGAAAATGGAAACAATCTTACCTAGAATTTAAAGAATTACAAACCCTTCCTATTCAACATTGTCCTTAGGATGATGAACAGGAAAATGCAGAATTTTGTTGAAGTTGCCCACCACAATGAAAGCTGCATGGATGGACACATATTTCCCTGACCAGATTAGCCTAGAAAAGATAAGAAAATCTTCCACATATTAGAGATTTGACCTAGGAGATATTTATATAGAAATAGGTATGTAGATATATACAATAATTGAATATATGTGCATATAGATATACAAAATATAATGAAATACATAGAGAGAAATATTTTTTATAATGAAAAGGATATTGTGAACGCAGAAGTGAACAATGACTAATTTGGAAAGAATAATATAATGTCTTGTATACATGAATAACTTCTAAAAATAGAATTAGCATGGAATTGAAAAATTAAGGAAATAATTCAGAAACATGTAAATGGAATAGCTACCTCACTACATCACAGAAAATGTGACATACAAGGAAGACGTGATATCAAACTTAATCAGCAAAAAGTGGCTGGGAGGGTGAGTCAAGGGCACCTACATAGGAAGTATAAGGTCCTGAGTTTAACTGCAAGTATGATGAAAATAGTTCTCTTCTTCTTTTAATATTAACATCATTCGTGTTGTGAAATGTTTTTTGACATGGGGTTTCCTTGTAGTTTCATAATTACCTTTGTATAAACTTTAGAAGTACTGGCCATATTGGCATAGAAAACTGGGGCCACTTGATTGTCTCTGCCTTTGTTATGACTGAAGTGTCCTCGAAATTCTGTTTTCCAAGTGATGTGTATAACCACTGCATTCAACAGCCACTTGAAAATACTCCTGTAATTTTGCGTATCCACATTTAGTACTGTTAACATATAGTAGTAACCCGATGTTTCATATGTGCACTAGGTATTTTTTCATTTTTAAGGTTCCCACAGCATTTTTAATTGATGCTGGACTCCAGAAAATAGAAACTGCCAGTTTCTTACCTTTACATATAATCTAGTAGTTCACTTCCAAAAGCACAACTTATGTGACAACTCTGCAAAATGAGTTAAGTTGCCAGTTTCATAAAAGTCTTCATTTGCCTTCCTAAGAATTGACAAGCTAAAAACAAGCTGTTACCCATCATTTTTAGAAATGGACAAATCTGAATATAGTAGTCTGTTCAAATGAACGGAAATGAACAGATATCGGTTTGTAGTGTATTTACGTGGGTTTTTTCGATTTCAAAAAAGCCTCTCTTCCAAATAGAGTTACTAATAAATAACCATTAGATAATAAGACATCTCCATATCTTACTACTACCAGAAAAATGTAAAAGATTGCCTTTAATCTGCCAGGAATAAACAGGTCAATTGTTGGTAACAACACTCATAGATACTCTCATAATATCAAATGTTCGAGTATTATCTAAACTTCCAAGCAGAAGTAAAATGAAGGATTTAGTTCAATTTGTAGGCAAAAAGAAATTTTTATTAAACAGTTTTTGTTTCTTACTGATTACCACTTCAAAGGATATTTTACTCTTAGAACAACACCTTAAGAAATAAAACTGCATTTTGCTTTCAAATATGGACTTTCACACTATTAATAAAGAACATATGGATATGAAATAAATTAGTAAAATAGAAATTAATAGAAAAATACAGGTAACGAGGACTCAAGACATATCCAGAGAATGTGATATGACGTGACTTTAGTAAGAAGGACGCACTTCAAAGAAGACATACCATTAAGAAAGTAATTCTCAGGAACTGGGTAAATTTGACGATATTGACTAGATTTTAGAAAGGAAGTGACACACGTTAGAATGCATAAAAAAAACCCTCAGTGTCACATGTCTGAATGATTATTAACAAATACGCCATAATTAGGTGTCATATACCCATTTATCTGCAAGAAAATGAGGTAATTAAAATTCAATCAACATTTTATAGCAAAGCATAAGTAGAGACATTAACATTTCAGCCGTCATATCCATGCTTGCTTATATGAAAAGAACCAAGAAATAGTAATATTTCAGCAAATTGTGGAACGCAGAAGGAAGTCCCTAAAATTGAGGACATTTTGCAGGCTTCGATATAATCTCAATGTTCACCTAAACGGGGATAGAAAAGTACAGGCAAAAAGAAGAAAATGCCTTCCGATATTAAGTTACACAATTTGTAAAATATTTAGTAATGAGCATGGAGAACTGTGCATGAGAGTCGTGAGGTAATAACCATTAAAGGTAGATTGCCAATACAGATCATCTTTAAGAAGCTGCATATTGAAATCACCATCCAGAAATGAGCATAAACATGACTGCAAAGTATGTCAAAATTTATGTGTGCCCCGTATAATTTAATTGTTCCGAATTAACTCTGACCGCCATACAAGTATAAAGTGAATGATGAATAATGGATTACATTGGAAAGGAAGACTGTTGGAGTGCTTTTTCTTCGGTGTTAACGAATCTGTATATGAGAATTCCTAACAGAACATTGAAGCATGAAAAATTTTATGATGTCACAATGGGAAAGAATTTTAAAGTGCTCACAGATTGCCTGCAACAGAAATGAGAAATTTAACTAAGTAAGGATTTTCAAGAAAGGACATAGAAATTTGAAACTTATCATGCTACACTCCAATATTTAGGAAAAATATATAGACAACAAAAATGAAATTAAAAAATAAATACATAGTATAAAATCAATGTTCACGTATGTGACCCATAAATACGCATCAATGTATACATTAGATAAAAGGGAAAACTTCATCGTTTTTTTTTACGAAGCAAGAAAATAAACTAATCACACATGTTTATAAATACTACAACAAAATCACAAAAATTTGGAAAAACTATGAGACAATACAAATTTAGAACTCACGCTCCACATCTATGTCAATACAGATACATGCTCCAAATTATTTCCAAATCCAGGATAATCACAAAATTACCCCGGAATTTTGAAAAGGAAATAAGGAATAATTTGGGGAAAAACTGTTGAAGTTGTTTGGGCTGGCTCTTCTGAACTGTGTACCTGGTAGGTAAACAAGACAAAAGAGAACTCAAATATTTTCTGGTATCACAATGACAACTTTTTAAATTTGAGAGCAAGGAGGGTAAATTGCCATAGAGAAATATTGAATCGAACCTAAATGACAAAAATAATCCTGCAGATAGCAATCATACTAGTTGGAAATATTGTATTGGAATTTCCAAGTTGTAAATAAGGAAAACTCTAAAAAAAACATGAAACATGGAAAAAAGTAAGGTAAAGGTGAAAATACGTCAAATATATCAGTGAAACATAGCCAAATGAAACTGAGTAAAATCTAAAAACTTTAAGGGGTATTCTTACATCACAAGGAGAAAGACACCCAAGGGAGCCAATTACCACAATGAGCCCAGACTAGGATATTAATCATTAATACAAATCATTAAGGTATGCATACTCATATCTGGATGTAAAATATACTGTGAAAGAAAAGACTAAAACTCATTTGGAAGGATCATGTTTAGGGTGACACATAGTTAAGACAAACTGCTGTTCAAGAAATAACGTTTGATTGAACAAAACAAGGAAGAACACCAGAAGACACTATACACATATGCCGGCAAATACCAGAATGATTATAAATGAAAGATGCCAATCCCTCTGTAATCTATTGACCTATATCTACTAAATGAACATACATTCCATAAGTACCAAGAAAATGGAAACAATCTTACCTAGAATTTAAAGAATTACAAACCCTTCCTATTCAACATTGTCCTTAGGATGATGAACAGGAAAATGCAGAATTTTGTTGAAGTTGCCCACCACAATGAAAGCTGCATGGATGGACACATATTTCCCTGACCAGATTAGCCTAGAAAAGATAAGAAAATCTTCCACATATTAGAGATTTGACCTAGGAGATATTTATATAGAAATAGGTATGTAGATATATACAATAATTGAATATATGTGCATATAGATATACAAAATATAATGAAATACATAGAGAGAAATATTTTTTATAATGAAAAGGATATTGTGAACGCAGAAGTGAACAATGACTAATTTGGAAAGAATAATATAATGTCTTGTATACATGAATAACTTCTAAAAATAGAATTACCATGGAAATGAAAAATTAAGGAAATAATTCAGAAACATGTAAATGGAATAGCTACCTCACTACATCACAGAAAATGTGACATACAAGGAAGACGTGATATCAAACTTAATCAGCAAAAAGTGGCTGGGAGGGTGAGTCAAGGGCACCTACATAGGAAGTATAAGGTCCTGAGTTTAACTGCAAGTATGATGAAAATAGTTCTCTTCTTCTTTTAATATTAACATCATTCGTGTTGTGAAATGTTTTTTGACATGGGGTTTCCTTGTAGTTTCATAATTACCTTTGTATAAACTTCAGAAGTACTGGCCATATTGGCATAGAAAACTGTGGCCACTTGATTGTCTCTGCCTTTGTTATGACTGAAGTGTCCTCGAAATTCTGTTTTCCAAGTGATGTGTATAACCACTGCATTCAACAGCCACTTGAAAATACTCCTGTAATTTTGCGTATCCACATTTAGTACAGTTAACATATAGTAGTAACCCGATGTTTCATATGTGCACTAGGTATTTTTTCATTTTTAAGGTTCCCACAGCATTTTTAATTGATGCTGGACTCCAGAAAATAGAAACTGCCAGTTTCTTACCTTTACATATAATCTAGTGGTTCACTTCCAAAAGCACAACTTATGTGACAACTCTGCAAAATGAGTTAAGTTGCCAGTTTCATAAAAGTCCTCATTTGCCTTCCTAAGAATTGACAAGCTAAAAACAAGCTGTTACCCATCATTTTTAGAAATGGACAAATCTGAATATAGTAGTCTGTTCAAATGAACGGAAATGAACAGATATCGGTTTGTAGTGTATTTATGTGGGTTTTTTCGATTTCAAAAAAGCCTCTCTTCCAAATAGAGTTACTAATAAATAACCATTAGATAATAAGACATCTCCATATCTTACTACTACCAGAAAAATGTAAAAGATTGCCTTTAATCTGCCAGGAATAAACAGGTCAATTGTTGGTAACAAGACTCATAGATACTCTCATAATATCAAATGTTCGAGTATTATCTAAACTTCCAAGCAGAAGTAAAATGAAGGATTTAGTTCAATTTGTAGGCAAAAAGAAATTTTTATTAAACAGTTTTTGTTTCTTACTGATTACCACTTCAAAGGATATTTTACTCTTAGAACAACACCTTAAGAAATAAAACTGCATTTTGCTTTCAAATATGGACTTTCACACTATTAATAAAGAACATATGGATATGAAATAAATTAGTAAAATAGAAATTAATAGAAAAATACAGGTAACGAGGACTCAAGACATATCCAGAGAATGTGATATGACGTGACTTTAGTAAGAAGGACGCACTTCAAAGAAGACATACCATTAAGAAAGTAATTCTCAGGAACTGGGTAAATTTGACGATATTGACTAGATTTTAGAAAGGAAGTGACACACGTTAGAATGCATAAAAAAAACCCTCAGTGTCACATGTCTGAATGATTATTAACAAATACGCCATAATTAGGTGTCATATACCCATTTATCTGCAAGAAAATGAGGTAATTAAAATTCAATCAACATTTTATAGCAAAGCATAAGTAGAGACATTAACATTTCAGCCGTCATATCCATGCTTGCTTATATGAAAAGAACCAAGAAATAGTAATATTTCAGCAAATTGTGGAACGCAGAAGGAAGTCCCTAAAATTGAGGACATTTTGCAGGCTTCGATATAATCTCAATGTTCACCTAAACGGGGATAGAAAAGTACAGGCAAAAAGCAGAAAATGCCTTCCGATATTAAGTTACACAATTTGTAAAATATTTAGTAATGAGCATGGAGAACTGTGCATGAGAGTGGTGAGGTAATAACCATTAAAGGTAGATTGCCAATACAGATCATCTTTAAGAAGCTGCATATTGAAATCACCATCCAGAAATGAGCATAAACATGGCTGCAAAGTATGTCAAAATTTATGTGTGCCCCGTATATTTTAATTGTTCCGAATTAACTCTGACCGCCATACAAGTATAAAGTGAGTGATGAATAATGGATTGCATTGGAAAGGAAGACTGTTGGAGTGCTTTTTCTTTGGTGTTAACGAATCTGTATATGAGAATTCCTAACAGAACATTGAAGCATGAAAAATTTTATGATGTCACAATGGGAAAGAATTTTAAAGTGCTCACAGATTGCCTGCAACAGAAGTGAGAAATTTAAGTAAGTAAGGATTTTCAAGAAAGGACATAGAAATTTGAAACTTATCACGCTACACTCCAATATTTAGGAAAAATATATAGACAACAAAAATGAAATTAAAAAATAAATACATAGTATAAAATCAATGTTCACGTATGTGACCCATAAATACGCATCAATGTATACATTAGATAAAAGGGAAAACTTCATCGTTTTTTTTTACGAAGCAAGAAAATAAACTAATCACACATGTTTATAAATACTACAACAAAATCACAAAAATTTGGAAAAACTATGAGACAATACAAATTTAGAACTCACGCTCCACATCTATGTCAATACAGATACATGCTCCAAATTATTTTTAAAATCCAGGATAATCACAAAATTACCCCGGAATTTTGAAAAGGAAATAAGGAATAATTTGGGGAAAAACTGTTGAAGTTGTTTGGGCTGGCTCTTCTGAACTGTGTACCTGGTAGGTAAACAAGACAAAAGAGAACTCAAATATTTTCTGGTATCACAATGACAACTTTTTAAATTTGAGAGCAAGGAGGGTAAATTGCCATAGAGAAATATTGAATCGAACCTAAATGACAAAAATAATCCTGCAGATAGCAATCATACTAGTTGGAAATATTGTATTGGAATTTCCAAGTTGTAAATAAGGAAAACTCTAAAAAAAACATGAAACATGGAAAAAAGTAAGGTAAAGGTGAAAATACGTCAAATATATCAGTGAAACATAGCCAAATGAAACTGAGTAAAATCTAAAAACTTTAAGGGGTATTCTTACATCACAAGGAGAAAGACACCCAAGGGAGCCAATTACCACAATGAGCCCAGACTAGGATATTAATCATTAATACAAATCATTAAGGTATGCATACTCATATCTGGATGTAAAATATACTGTGAAAGAAAAGACTAAAACTCATTTGGAAGGATCATGTTTAGGGTGACACATAGTTAAGACAAACTGCTGTTCAAGAAATAACGTTTGATTGAACAAAACAAGGAAGAACACCAGAAGACACTATACAGATATGCCGGCAAATACCAGAATGATTATAAATGAAAGATGCCAATCCCTCTGTAATCTATTGACCTATATCTACTAAATGAACATACATTCCATAAGTACCAAGAAAATGGAAACAATCTTACCTAGAATTTAAAGAATTACAAACCCTTCCTATTCAACATTGTCCTTAGGATGATGAACAGGAAAATGCAGAATTTTGTTGAAGTTGCCCACCACAATGAAAGCTGCATGGATGGACACATATTTCCCTGACCAGATTAGCCTAGAAAAGATAAGAAAATCTTCCACATATTAGAGATTTGACCTAGGAGATATTTATATAGAAATAGGTATGTAGATATATACAATAATTGAATATATGTGCATATAGATATACAAAATATAATGAAATACATAGAGAGAAATATTTTTTATAATGAAAAGGATATTGTGAACGCAGAAGTGAACAATGACTAATTTGGAAAGAATAATATAATGTCTTGTATACATGAATAACTTCTAAAAATAGAATTACCATGGAAATGAAAAATTAAGGAAATAATTCAGAAACATGTAAATGGAATAGCTACCTCACTACATCACAGAAAATGTGACATACAAGGAAGACGTGATATCAAACTTAATCAGCAAAAAGTGGCTGGGAGGGTGAGTCAAGGGCACCTACATAGGAAGTATAAGGTCCTGAGTTTAACTGCAAGTATGATGAAAATAGTTCTCTTCTTCTTTTAATATTAACATCATTCGTGTTGTGAAATGTTTTTTGACATGGGGTTTCCTTGTAGTTTCATAATTACCTTTGTATAAACTTCAGAAGTACTGGCCATATTGGCATAGAAAACTGTGGCCACTTGATTGTCTCTGCCTTTGTTATGACTGAAGTGTCCTCGAAATTCTGTTTTCCAAGTGATGTGTATAACCACTGCATTCAACACCCACTTGAAAATACTCCTGTAATTTTGCGTATCCACATTTAGTACAGTTAACATATAGTAGTAACCCGATGTTTCATATGTGCACTAGGTATTTTTTCATTTTTAAGGTTCCCACAGCATTTTTAATTGATGCTGGACTCCAGAAAATAGAAACTGCCAGTTTCTTACCTTTACATATAATCTAGTGGTTCACTTCCAAAAGCACAACTTATGTGACAACTCTGCAAAATGAGTTAAGTTGCCAGTTTCATAAAAGTCCTCATTTGCCTTCCTAAGAATTGACAAGCTAAAAACAAGCTGTTACCCATCATTTTTAGAAATGGACAAATCTGAATATAGTAGTCTGTTCAAATGAACGGAAATGAACAGATATCGGTTTGTAGTGGATTTACGTGGGTTTTTTCGATTTCAAAAAAGCCTCTCTTCCAAATAGAGTTACTAATAAATAACCATTAGATAATAAGACATCTCCATATCTTACTACTACCAGAAAAATGTAAAAGATTGCCTTTAATCTGCCAGGAATAAACAGGTCAATTGTTGGTAACAAGACTCATAGATACTCTCATAATATCAAATGTTCGAGTATTATCTAAACTTCCAAGCAGAAGTAAAATGAAGGATTTAGTTCAATTTGTAGGCAAAAAGAAATTTTTATTAAACAGTTTTTGTTTCTTACTGATTACCACTTCAAAGGATATTTTACTCTTAGAACAACACCTTAAGAAATAAAACTGCATTTTGCTTTCAAATATGGACTTTCACACTATTAATAAAGAACATATGGATATGAAATAAATTAGTAAAATAGAAATTAATAGAAAAATACAGGTAACGAGGACTCAAGACATATCCAGAGAATGTGATATGACGTGACTTTAGTAAGAAGGACGCACTTCAAAGAAGACATACCATTAAGAAAGTAATTCTCAGGAACTGGGTAAATTTGACGATATTGACTAGATTTTAGAAAGGAAGTGACACACGTTAGAATGCATAAAAAAAACCCTCAGTGTCACATGTCTGAATGATTATTAACAAATACGCCATAATTAGGTGTCATATACCCATTTATCTGCAAGAAAATGAGGTAATTAAAATTCAATCAACATTTTATAGCAAAGCATAAGTAGAGACATTAACATTTCAGCCGTCATATCCATGCTTGCTTATATGAAAAGAACCAAGAAATAGTAATATTTCAGCAAATTGTGGAACGCAGAAGGAAGTCCCTAAAATTGAGGACATTTTGCAGGCTTCGATATAATCTCAATGTTCACCTAAACGGGGATAGAAAAGTACAGGCAAAAAGCAGAAAATGCCTTCCGATATTAAGTTACACAATTTGTAAAATATTTAGTAATGAGCATGGAGAACTGTGCATGAGAGTGGTGAGGTAATAACCATTAAAGGTAGATTGCCAATACAGATCATCTTTAAGAAGCTGCATATTGAAATCACCATCCAGAAATGAGCATAAACATGGCTGCAAAGTATGTCAAAATTTATGTGTGCCCCGTATATTTTAATTGTTCCGAATTAACTCTGACCGCCATACAAGTATAAAGTGAGTGATGAATAATGGATTGCATTGGAAAGGAAGACTGTTGGAGTGCTTTTTCTTTGGTGTTAACGAATCTGTATATGAGAATTCCTAACAGAACATTGAAGCATGAAAAATTTTATGATGTCACAATGGGAAAGAATTTTAAAGTGCTCACAGATTGCCTGCAACAGAAGTGAGAAATTTAAGTAAGTAAGGATTTTCAAGAAAGGACATAGAAATTTGAAACTTATCACGCTACACTCCAATATTTAGGAAAAATATATAGACAACAAAAATGAAATTAAAAAATAAATACATAGTATAAAATCAATGTTCACGTATGTGACCCATAAATACGCATCAATGTATACATTAGATAAAAGGGAAAACTTCATCGTTTTTTTTTACGAAGCAAGAAAATAAACTAATCACACATGTTTATAAATACTACAACAAAATCACAAAAATTTGGAAAAACTATGAGACAATACAAATTTAGAACTCACGCTCCACATCTATGTCAATACAGACACATGCTCCAAATTATTTCCAAATCCAGGATAATCACAAAATTACCCCGGAATTTTGAAAAGGAAATAAGGAATAATTTGGGGAAAAACTGTTGAAGTTGTTTGGGCTGGCTCTTCTGAACTGTGTACCTGGTAGGTAAACAAGACAAAAGAGAACTCAAATATTTTCTGGTATCACAATGACAACTTTTTAAATTTGAGAGCAAGGAGGGTAAATTGCCATAGAGAAATATTGAATCGAACCTAAATGACAAAAATAATCCTGCAGATAGCAATCATACTAGTTGGAAATATTGTATTGGAATTTCCAAGTTGTAAATAAGGAAAACTCTAAAAAAAACATGAAACATGGAAAAAAGTAAGGTAAAGGTGAAAATACGTCAAATATATCAGTGAAACATAGCCAAATGAAACTGAGTAAAATCTAAAAACTTTAAGGGGTATTCTTACATCACAAGGAGAAAGACACCCAAGGGAGCCAATTACCACAATGAGCCCAGACTAGGATATTAATCATTAACACAAATCATTAAGGTATGCATACTCATATCTGGATGTAAAATATACTGTGAAAGAAAAGACTAAAACTCATTTGGAAGGATCATGTTTAGGGTGACACATAGTTAAGACAAACTGCTGTTCAAGAAATAACGTTTGATTGAACAAAACAAGGAAGAACACCAGAAGACACTATACAGATATGCCGGCAAATACCAGAATGATTATAAATGAAAGATGCCAATCCCTCTGTAATCTATTGACCTATATCTACTAAATGAACATACATTCCATAAGTACCAAGAAAATGGAAACAATCTTACCTAGAATTTAAAGAATTACAAACCCTTCCTATTCAACATTGTCCTTAGGATGATGAACAGGAAAATGCAGAATTTTGTTGAAGTTGCCCACCACAATGAAAGCTGCATGGATGGACACATATTTCCCTGACCAGATTAGCCTAGAAAAGATAAGAAAATCTTCCACATATTAGAGATTTGACCTAGGAGATATTTATATAGAAATAGGTATGTAGATATATACAATAATTGAATATATGTGCATATAGATATACAAAATATAATGAAATACATAGAGAGAAATATTTTTTATAATGAAAAGGATATTGTGAACGCAGAAGTGAACAATGACTAATTTGGAAAGAATAATATAATGTCTTGTATACATGAATAACTTCTAAAAATAGAATTACCATGGAAATGAAAAATTAAGGAAATAATTCAGAAACATGTAAATGGAATAGCTACCTCACTACATCACAGAAAATGTGACATACAAGGAAGACGTGATATCAAACTTAATCAGCAAAAAGTGGCTGGGAGGGTGAGTCAAGGGCACCTACATAGGAAGTATAAGGTCCTGAGTTTAACTGCAAGTATGATGAAAATAGTTCTCTTCTTCTTTTAATATTAACATCATTCGTGTTGTGAAATGTTTTTTGACATGGGGTTTCCTTGTAGTTTCATAATTACCTTTGTATAAACTTCAGAAGTACTGGCCATATTGGCATAGAAAACTGTGGCCACTTGATTGTCTCTGCCTTTGTTATGACTGAAGTGTCCTCGAAATTCTGTTTTCCAAGTGATGTGTATAACCACTGCATTCAACAGCCACTTGAAAATACTCCTGTAATTTTGCGTATCCACATTTAGTACAGTTAACATATAGTAGTAACCCGATGTTTCATATGTGCACTAGGTATTTTTTCATTTTTAAGGTTCCCACAGCATTTTTAATTGATGCTGGACTCCAGAAAATAGAAACTGCCAGTTTCTTACCTTTACATATAATCTAGTGGTTCACTTCCAAAAGCACAACTTATGTGACAACTCTGCAAAATGAGTTAAGTTGCCAGTTTCATAAAAGTCCTCATTTGCCTTCTTAAGAATTGACAAGCTAAAAACAAGCTGTTACCCATGATTTTTAGAAACGGACAAATCTGAATATAGTAGTCTGTTCAAATGAACGGAAATGAACAGATATCGGTTTGTAGTGTATTTACGTGGGTTTTTTCGATTTCAAAAAAGCCACTCTTCCAAATAGAGTTACTAATAAATAACCATTAGATAATAAGACATCTCCATATCTTACTACTACCAGAAAAATGTAAAAGATTGCCTTTAATCTGCCAGGAATAAACAGGTCAATTGTTGGTAACAAGACTCATAGATACTCTCATAATATCAAATGTTCGAGTATTATATAAACTTCCAAGCAGAAGTAAAATGAAGGATTTAGTTCAATTTGTAGGCAAAAAGAAATTTTTATTAAACAGTTTTTGTTTCTTACTGATTACCACTTCAAAGGATATTTTACTCTTAGAACAACACCTTAAGAAATAAAACTGCATTTTGCTTTCAAATATGGACTTTCACACTATTAATAAAGAACATATGGATATGAAATAAATTAGTAAAATAGAAATTAATAGAAAAATACAGGTAACGAGGACTCAAGACATATCCAGAGAATGTGATATGACGTGACTTTAGTAAGAAGGACGCACTTCAAAGAAGACATACCAGTAAGAAAGTAATTCTCAGGAACTGGGTAAATTTGATGATATTGACTAGATTTTAGAAAGGAAGTGACACACGTTAGAATGCATAAAAAAAACCCTCAGTGTCACATGTCTGAATGATTATTAACAAATACGCCATAATTAGGTGTCATATACCCATTTATCTGCAAGAAAATGAGGTAATTAAAATTCAATCAACATTTTATAGCAAAGCATAAGTAGAGACATTAACATTTCAGCCGTCATATCCATGCTTGCTTATATGAAAAGAACCAAGAAATAGTAATATTTCAGCAAATTGTGGAACGCAGAAGGAGTCCCTAAAATTGAGGACATTTTGCAGGCTTCGATATAATCTCAATGTTCACCTAAACGGGGATAGAAAAGTACAGGCAAAAAGAAGAAAAGGCCTTCTGATATTAAGTTACACAATTTGTAAAAAATTTAGTAATGAGCATGGAGAACTGTGCATGAGAGTGGTGAGGTAATAACCATTAAAGGTAGATTGCCAATACAGATCATCTTTAAGAAGCTGCATATTGAAATCACCATCCAGAAATGAGCATAAACATGGCTGCAAAGTATGTCAAAATTTATGTGTGCCCCGTATATTTTAATTGTTCCGAATTAACTCTGACCGCCATACAAGTATAAAGTGAGTGATGAATAATGGATTGCATTGGAAAGGAAGACTGTTGGAGTGCTTTTTCTTCGGTGTTAACGAATCTGTATATGAGAATTCCTAACAGAACATTGAAGCATGAAAAATTTTATGATGTCACAATGGGAAAGAATTTTAAAGTGCTCACAGATTGCCTGCAACAGAAATGAGAAATTTAACTAAGTAATTATTTTCAAGAAAGGACATAGAAATTTGAAACTTATCACGCTACACTCCAATATTTAGGAAAAATATATAGACAACAAAAATGAAATTAAAAAATAAATACATAGTATAAAATCAATGTTCACGTATGTGACCCATAAATATGCATCAATGTATACATTAGATAAAAGGGAAAACTTCATCGTTTTTTTTTACGAAGCAAGAAAATAAACTACTCACACATGTTTATAAATACTACAACAAAATCACAAAAATTTGGAAAAACTATGAGACAATACAAATTTAGAACTCACGCTCCACATCTATGTCAATACAGATACATGCTCCAAATTATTTTTAAAATCCAGGATAATCACAAAATTACCCCGGAATTTTGAAAAGGAAATAAGGAATAATTTGGGGAAAAACTGTTGAAGTTGTTTGGGCTGGCTCTTCTGAACTGTGTACCTGGTAGGTAAACAAGACAAAAGAGAACTCAAATATTTTCTGGTATCACAATGACAACTTTTTAAATTTGAGAGCAAGGAGGGTAAATTGCCATAGAGAAATATTGAATCGAACCTAAATTACAAAAATAATCCTGCAGATAGCAATCATACTAGTTGGAAATATTGTATTGGAATTTCCAAGTTGTAAATAAGGAAAACTCTAAAAAAACCATGAAACATGGAAAAAAGTAAGGTAAAGGTGAAAATACCTCAAATATATCAGTGAAACTTAGCCAAATGAAACTGAGTAAAATGTAAAAACTTTAAGGGGTATTCTTACATCACAAGGAGAAAGACACCCAAGGGAGCCAATTACCACAATGAGCCCAGACTAGGATATTAATCATTAATACAAATCATTAAGGTATGCATACTCATATCTGGATGTAAAATATACTGTGAAAGAAAAGACTAAAACTCATTTGGAAGGATCATGTTTAGGGTGACACATAGTTAAGACAAACTGCTGTTCAAGAAATAACGTTTGATTGAACAAAACAAGGAAGAACACCAGAAGACACTATACAGATATGCCGGCAAATACCAGAATGATTATAAATGAAAGATGCCAATCCCTCTGTAATCTATTGACCTATATCTACTAAATGAACATACATTCCATAACTACCAAGAAAATGGAAACAATCTTACCTAGAATTTAAAGAATTACAAACCCTTCCTATTCAACATTGTCCTTAGGATGATGAACAGGAAAATGCAGAATTTTGTTGAAGTTGCCCACCACAATGAAAGCTGCATGGATGGACACATATTTCCCTGACCAGATTAGCCTAGAAAAGATAAGAAAATCTTCCACATATTAGAGATTTGACCTAGGAGATATTTATATAGAAATAGGTATGTAGATATATACAATAATTGAATATATGTGCATATAGATATACAAAATATAATGAAATACATAGAGAGAAATATTTTTTATAATGAAAAGGATATTGTGAACGCAGAAGTGAACAATGACTAATTTGGAAAGAATAATATAATGTCTTGTATACATGAATAACTTCTAAAAATAGAATTACCATGGAAATGAAAAATTAAGGAAATAATTCAGAAACATGTAAATGGAATAGCTACCTCACTACATCACAGAAAATGTGACATACAAGGAAGACGTGATATCAAACTTAATCAGCAAAAAGTGGCTGGGAGGGTGAGTCAAGGGCACCTACATAGGAAGTATAAGGTCCTGAGTTTAACTGCAAGTATGATGAAAATAGTTCTCTTCTTCTTTTAATATTAACATCATTCGTGTTGTGAAATGTTTTTTGACATGGGGTTTCCTTGTAGTTTCATAATTACCTTTGTATAAACTTCAGAAGTACTGGCCATATTGGCATAGAAAACTGTGGCCACTTGATTGTCTCTGCCTTTGTTATGACTGAAGTGTCCTCGAAATTCTGTTTTCCAAGTGATGTGTATAACCACTGCATTCAACAGCCACTTGAAAATACTCCTGTAATTTTGCGTATCCACATTTAGTACAGTTAACATATAGTAGTAACCCGATGTTTCATATGTGCACTAGGTATTTTTTCATTTTTAAGGTTCCCACAGCATTTTTAATTGATGCTGGACTCCAGAAAATAGAAACTGCCAGTTTCTTACCTTTACATATAATCTAGTGGTTCACTTCCAAAAGCACAACTTATGTGACAACTCTGCAAAATGAGTTAAGTTGCCAGTTTCATAAAAGTCCTCATTTGCCTTCTTAAGAATTGACAAGCTAAAAACAAGCTGTTACCCATGATTTTTAGAAACGGACAAATCTGAATATAGTAGTCTGTTCAAATGAACGGAAATGAACAGATATCGGTTTGTAGTGTATTTACGTGGGTTTTTTCGATTTCAAAAAAGCCACTCTTCCAAATAGAGTTACTAATAAATAACCATTAGATAATAAGACATCTCCATATCTTACTACTACCAGAAAAATGTAAAAGATTGCCTTTAATCTGCCAGGAATAAACAGGTCAATTGTTGGTAACAAGACTCATAGATACTCTCATAATATCAAATGTTCGAGTATTATATAAACTTCCAAGCAGAAGTAAAATGAAGGATTTAGTTCAATTTGTAGGCAAAAAGAAATTTTTATTAAACAGTTTTTGTTTCTTACTGATTACCACTTCAAAGGATATTTTACTCTTAGAACAACACCTTAAGAAATAAAACTGCATTTTGCTTTCAAATATGGACTTTCACACTATTAATAAAGAACATATGGATATGAAATAAATTAGTAAAATAGAAATTAATAGAAAAATACAGGTAACGAGGACTCAAGACATATCCAGAGAATGTGATATGACGTGACTTTAGTAAGAAGGACGCACTTCAAAGAAGACATACCAGTAAGAAAGTAATTCTCAGGAACTGGGTAAATTTGATGATATTGACTAGATTTTAGAAAGGAAGTGACACACGTTAGAATGCATAAAAAAAACCCTCAGTGTCACATGTCTGAATGATTATTAACAAATACGCCATAATTAGGTGTCATATACCCATTTATCTGCAAGAAAATGAGGTAATTAAAATTCAATCAACATTTTATAGCAAAGCATAAGTAGAGACATTAACATTTCAGCCGTCATATCCATGCTTGCTTATATGAAAAGAACCAAGAAATAGTAATATTTCAGCAAATTGTGGAACGCAGAAGGAGTCCCTAAAATTGAGGACATTTTGCAGGCTTCGATATAATCTCAATGTTCACCTAAACGGGGATAGAAAAGTACAGGCAAAAAGAAGAAAAGGCCTTCTGATATTAAGTTACACAATTTGTAAAAAATTTAGTAATGAGCATGGAGAACTGTGCATGAGAGTGGTGAGGTAATAACCATTAAAGGTAGATTGCCAATACAGATCATCTTTAAGAAGCTGCATATTGAAATCACCATCCAGAAATGAGCATAAACATGGCTGCAAAGTATGTCAAAATTTATGTGTGCCCCGTATATTTTAATTGTTCCGAATTAACTCTGACCGCCATACAAGTATAAAGTGAGTGATGAATAATGGATTGCATTGGAAAGGAAGACTGTTGGAGTGCTTTTTCTTCGGTGTTAACGAATCTGTATATGAGAATTCCTAACAGAACATTGAAGCATGAAAAATTTTATGATGTCACAATGGGAAAGAATTTTAAAGTGCTCACAGATTGCCTGCAACAGAAATGAGAAATTTAACTAAGTAATTATTTTCAAGAAAGGACATAGAAATTTGAAACTTATCACGCTACACTCCAATATTTAGGAAAAATATATAGACAACAAAAATGAAATTAAAAAATAAATACATAGTATAAAATCAATGTTCACGTATGTGACCCATAAATATGCATCAATGTATACATTAGATAAAAGGGAAAACTTCATCGTTTTTTTTTACGAAGCAAGAAAATAAACTACTCACACATGTTTATAAATACTACAACAAAATCACAAAAATTTGGAAAAACTATGAGACAATACAAATTTAGAACTCACGCTCCACATCTATGTCAATACAGATACATGCTCCAAATTATTTTTAAAATCCAGGATAATCACAAAATTACCCCGGAATTTTGAAAAGGAAATAAGGAATAATTTGGGGAAAAACTGTTGAAGTTGTTTGGGCTGGCTCTTCTGAACTGTGTACCTGGTAGGTAAACAAGACAAAAGAGAACTCAAATATTTTCTGGTATCACAATGACAACTTTTTAAATTTGAGAGCAAGGAGGGTAAATTGCCATAGAGAAATATTGAATCGAACCTAAATTACAAAAATAATCCTGCAGATAGCAATCATACTAGTTGGAAATATTGTATTGGAATTTCCAAGTTGTAAATAAGGAAAACTCTAAAAAAACCATGAAACATGGAAAAAAGTAAGGTAAAGGTGAAAATACCTCAAATATATCAGTGAAACTTAGCCAAATGAAACTGAGTAAAATGTAAAAACTTTAAGGGGTATTCTTACATCACAAGGAGAAAGACACCCAAGGGAGCCAATTACCACAATGAGCCCAGACTAGGATATTAATCATTAATACAAATCATTAAGGTATGCATACTCATATCTGGATGTAAAATATACTGTGAAAGAAAAGACTAAAACTCATTTGGAAGGATCATGTTTAGGGTGACACATAGTTAAGACAAACTGCTGTTCAAGAAATAACGTTTGATTGAACAAAACAAGGAAGAACACCAGAAGACACTATACAGATATGCCGGCAAATACCAGAATGATTATAAATGAAAGATGCCAATCCCTCTGTAATCTATTGACCTATATCTACTAAATGAACATACATTCCATAACTACCAAGAAAATGGAAACAATCTTACCTAGAATTTAAAGAATTACAAACCCTTCCTATTCAACATTGTCCTTAGGATGATGAACAGGAAAATGCAGAATTTTGTTGAAGTTGCCCACCACAATGAAAGCTGCATGGATGGACACATATTTCCCTGACCAGATTAGCCTAGAAAAGATAAGAAAATCTTCCACATATTAGAGATTTGACCTAGGAGATATTTATATAGAAATAGGTATGTAGATATATACAATAATTGAATATATGTGCATATAGATATACAAAATATAATGAAATACATAGAGAGAAATATTTTTTATAATGAAAAGGATATTGTGAACGCAGAAGTAAACAATGACTAATTTGGAAAGAATAATATAATGTCTTGTATACATGAATAACTTCTAAAAATAGAATTACCATGGAATTGAAAAATTAAGGAAATAATTCAGAAACATGTAAATGGAATAGCTACCTCACTACATCACAGAAAATGTGACATACAAGGAAGACGTGATATCAAACTTAATCAGCAAAAAGTGGCTGGGAGGGTGAGTCAAGGGCACCTACATAGGAAGTATAAGGTCCTGAGTTTAACTGCAAGTATGATGAAAATAGTTCTCTTCTTCTTTTAATATTAACATCATTCGTGTTGTGAAATGTTTTTTGACATGGGGTTTCCTTGTAGTTTCATAATTACCTTTGTATAAACTTTAGAAGTACTGGCCATATTGGCATAGAAAACTGGGGCCACTTGATTGTCTCTGCCTTTGTTATGACTGAAGTGTCCTCGAAATTCTGTTTTCCAAGTGATGTGTATAACCACTGCATTCAACAGCCACTTGAAAATACTCCTGTAATTTTGCGTATCCACATTTAGTACTGTTAACATATAGTAGTAACCCGATGTTTCATATGTGCACTAGGTATTTTTTCATTTTTAAGGTTCCCACAGCATTTTTAATTGATGCTGGACTCCAGAAAATAGAAACTGCCAGTTTCTTACCTTTACATATAATCTAGTGGTTCACTTCCAAAAGCACAACTTATGTGACAACTCTGCAAAATGAGTTAAGTTGCCAGTTTCATAAAAGTCCTCATTTGCCTTCCTAAGAATTGACAAGCTAAAAACAAGCTGTTACCCATCATTTTTAGAAACGGACAAATCTGAATATAGTAGTCTGTTCAAATGAACGGAAATGAACAGATATTGGTTTGTAGTGTATTTACGTGGGATTTTTTGATTTCAAAAAAGCCTCTCTTCCAAATAGAGTTACTAATAAATAACCATTAGATAATAAGACATCTCCATATCTTACTACTACCAGAAAAATGTAAAAGATTGCCTTTAATCTGCCAGGAATAAACAGGTCAGTTGTTGGTAACAAGACTCATAGATACTCTCATAATATCAAATATTCGAGTATTATATAAACTTCCAAGCAGAAGTAAAATGAAGGATTTAGTTCAATTTGTAGGCAAAAAGAAATTTTTATTAAATAGTTTTCCTTTCTTACTGATTACCACTTCAAAGGATATTTTACTCTTAGAACAACACCTTAAGAAAAAAAACTGCATTTTGCTTTCAAATATGGACTTTCACACTATTAATAAAGAACATGTGGATATGAAATAAATTAGTAAAATAGAAATTAATAGAAAAATACAGGTAACGAGGACTCAAGACATATCCAGAGAATGTGATATGACGTGACTTTAGTAAGAAGGACGCACTTCAAAGAAGACATACCAGTAAGAAAGTAATTCTCAGGAACTGGGTAAATTTGACGATATTGACTAGATTTTAGAAAGGAAGTGACACACGTTAGAATGCATAAAAAAAACCCTCAGTGTCACATGTCTGAATGATTATTAACAAATACGCCATAATTAGGTGTCATATACCCATTTATCTGCAAGAAAATGAGGTAATTAAAATTCAATCAACATTTTATAGCAAAGCATAAGTAGAGACATTAACATTTCAGCCGTCATATCCATGCTTGCTTATATGAAAAGAACCAAGAAATAGTAATATTTCAGCAAATTGTGGAACGCAGAAGGAAGTCCCTAAAATTGAGGACATTTTGCAGGCTTCGATATAATCTCAATGTTCACCTAAACGGGGATAGAAAAGTACAGGCAAAAAGAAGAAAATGCCTTCCGATATTAAGTTACACAATTTGTAAAATATTTAGTAATGAGCATGGAGAACTGTGCATGAGAGTCGTGAGGTAATAACCATTAAAGGTAGATTGCCAATACAGATCATCTTTAAGAAGCTGCATATTGAAATCACCATCCAGAAATGAGCATAAACATGGCTGCAAAGTATGTCAAAATTTATGTGTGCCCCGTATATTTTAATTGTTCCGAATTAACTCTGACCGCCATACAAGTATAAAGTGAGTGATGAATAATGGATTGCATTGGAAAGGAAGACTGTTGGAGTGCTTTTTCTTTGGTGTTAACGAATCTGTATATGAGAATTCCTAACAGAACATTGAAGCATGAAAAATTTTATGATGTCACAATGGGAAAGAATTTTAAAGTGCTCACAGATTGCCTGCAACAGAAGTGAGAAATTTAAGTAAGTAAGGATTTTCAAGAAAGGACATAGAAATTTGAAACTTATCACGCTACACTCCAATATTTAGGAAAAATATATAGATAACATAAATGAAATTAAAAAATAAATACATAGTATAAAATAAATGTTCACGTATGTGACCCATAAATACGCATCAATGTATACATTAGATAAAAGGGAAAACTTCATCGTTTTTTTTTTACAAAGCAAGAAAATAAACTAATCACACATGTTTATAAATACTACAACAAAATCACAAAAATTTGGAAAAACTATGAGACAATACAAATTTAGAACTCACGCTCCACATCTATGTCAATAGAGATACATGCTCCAAATTATTTCCAAATCCAGGACAATCACAAAATTACCCCGGAATTTTGAAAAGGAAATAAGGAATAATTTGGGGAAAAACTGTTGAAGTTGTTTGGGCTGGCTCTTCTGAACTGTGTACCTGGTAGGTAAACAAGACAAAAGAGAACTCAAATATTTTCTGGTATCACAATGACAACTTTTTAAATTTGAGAGCAAGGAGGGTAAATTGCCATAGAGAAATATTGAATCGAACCTAAATGACAAAAATAATCCTGCAGATAGCAATCATACTAGTTGGAAATATTGTATTGGAATTTCCAAGTTGTAAATAAGGAAAACTCTAAAAAAACCATGAAACATGGAAAAAAGTAAGGTAAAGGTGAAAATACCTCAAATATATCAGTGAAACTTAGCCAAATGAAACTGAGTAAAATCTAAAAACTTTAAGGGGTATTCTTACATCACAAGGAGAAAGACACCCAAGGGAGCCAATTACCACAATGAGCCCAGACTAGGATATTAATCATTAATACAAATCATTAAGGTATGCATACTCATATCTGGATGTAAAATATACTGTGAAAGAAAAGACTAAAACTCATTTGGAAGGATCATGTTTAGGGTGACACATAGTTAAGACAAACTGCTGTTCAAGAAATAACGTTTGATTGAACAAAACAAGGAAGAACACCAGAAGACACTATACAGATATGCCGGCAAATACCAGAATGATTATAAATGAAAGATGCCAATCCCTCTGTAATCTATTGACCTATATCTACTAAATGAACATACATTCCATAACTACCAAGAAAATGGAAACAATCTTACCTAGAATTTAAAGAATTACAAACCCTTCCTATTCAACATTGTCCTTAGGATGATGAACAGGAAAATGCAGAATTTTGTTGAAGTTGCCCACCACAATGAAAGCTGCATGGATGGACACATATTTCCCTGACCAGATTAGCCTAGAAAAGATAAGAAAATCTTCCACATATTAGAGATTTGACCTAGGAGATATTTATATAGAAATAGGTATGTAGATATATACAATAATTGAATATATGTGCATATAGATATACAAAATATAATGAAATACATAGAGAGAAATATTTTTTATAATGAAAAGGATATTGTGAACGCAGAAGTGAACAATGACTAATTTGGAAAGAATAATATAATGTCTTGTATACATGAATAACTTCTAAAAATAGAATTAGCATGGAATTGAAAAATTAAGGAAATAATTCAGAAACATGTAAATGGAATAGCTACCTCACTACATCACAGAAAATGTGACATACAAGGAAGACGTGATATCAAACTTAATCAGCAAAAAGTGGCTGGGAGGGTGAGTCAAGGGCACCTACATAGGAAGTATAAGGTCCTGAGTTTAACTGCAAGTATGATGAAAATAGTTCTCTTCTTCTTTTAATATTAACATCATTCGTGTTGTGAAATGTTTTTTGACATGGGGTTTCCTTGTAGTTTCATAATTACCTTTGTATAAACTTTAGAAGTACTGGCCATATTGGCATAGAAAACTGGGGCCACTTGATTGTCTCTGCCTTTGTTATGACTGAAGTGTCCTCGAAATTCTGTTTTCCAAGTGATGTGTATAACCACTGCATTCAACAGCCACTTGAAAATACTCCTGTAATTTTGCGTATCCACATTTAGTACTGTTAACATATAGTAGTAACCCGATGTTTCATATGTGCACTAGGTATTTTTTCATTTTTAAGGTTCCCACAGCATTTTTAATTGATGCTGGACTCCAGAAAATAGAAACTGCCAGTTTCTTACCTTTACATATAATCTAGTAGTTCACTTCCAAAAGCACAACTTATGTGACAACTCTGCAAAATGAGTTAAGTTGCCAGTTTCATAAAAGTCTTCATTTGCCTTCCTAAGAATTGACAAGCTAAAAACAAGCTGTTACCCATCATTTTTAGAAATGGACAAATCTGAATATAGTAGTCTGTTCAAATGAACGGAAATGAACAGATATCGGTTTGTAGTGTATTTACGTGGGTTTTTTCGATTTCAAAAAAGCCTCTCTTCCAAATAGAGTTACTAATAAATAACCATTAGATAATAAGACATCTCCATATCTTACTACTACCAGAAAAATGTAAAAGATTGCCTTTAATCTGCCAGGAATAAACAGGTCAATTGTTGGTAACAACACTCATAGATACTCTCATAATATCAAATGTTCGAGTATTATCTAAACTTCCAAGCAGAAGTAAAATGAAGGATTTAGTTCAATTTGTAGGCAAAAAGAAATTTTTATTAAACAGTTTTTGTTTCTTACTGATTACCACTTCAAAGGATATTTTACTCTTAGAACAACACCTTAAGAAATAAAACTGCATTTTGCTTTCAAATATGGACTTTCACACTATTAATAAAGAACATATGGATATGAAATAAATTAGTAAAATAGAAATTAATAGAAAAATACAGGTAACGAGGACTCAAGACATATCCAGAGAATGTGATATGACGTGACTTTAGTAAGAAGGACGCACTTCAAAGAAGACATACCATTAAGAAAGTAATTCTCAGGAACTGGGTAAATTTGACGATATTGACTAGATTTTAGAAAGGAAGTGACACACGTTAGAATGCATAAAAAAAACCCTCAGTGTCACATGTCTGAATGATTATTAACAAATACGCCATAATTAGGTGTCATATACCCATTTATCTGCAAGAAAATGAGGTAATTAAAATTCAATCAACATTTTATAGCAAAGCATAAGTAGAGACATTAACATTTCAGCCGTCATATCCATGCTTGCTTATATGAAAAGAACCAAGAAATAGTAATATTTCAGCAAATTGTGGAACGCAGAAGGAAGTCCCTAAAATTGAGGACATTTTGCAGGCTTCGATATAATCTCAATGTTCACCTAAACGGGGATAGAAAAGTACAGGCAAAAAGAAGAAAATGCCTTCCGATATTAAGTTACACAATTTGTAAAATATTTAGTAATGAGCATGGAGAACTGTGCATGAGAGTCGTGAGGTAATAACCATTAAAGGTAGATTGCCAATACAGATCATCTTTAAGAAGCTGCATATTGAAATCACCATCCAGAAATGAGCATAAACATGACTGCAAAGTATGTCAAAATTTATGTGTGCCCCGTATAATTTAATTGTTCCGAATTAACTCTGACCGCCATACAAGTATAAAGTGAATGATGAATAATGGATTACATTGGAAAGGAAGACTGTTGGAGTGCTTTTTCTTCGGTGTTAACGAATCTGTATATGAGAATTCCTAACAGAACATTGAAGCATGAAAAATTTTATGATGTCACAATGGGAAAGAATTTTAAAGTGCTCACAGATTGCCTGCAACAGAAATGAGAAATTTAACTAAGTAAGGATTTTCAAGAAAGGACATAGAAATTTGAAACTTATCATGCTACACTCCAATATTTAGGAAAAATATATAGACAACAAAAATGAAATTAAAAAATAAATACATAGTATAAAATCAATGTTCACGTATGTGACCCATAAATACGCATCAATGTATACATTAGATAAAAGGGAAAACTTCATCGTTTTTTTTTACGAAGCAAGAAAATAAACTAATCACACATGTTTATAAATACTACAACAAAATCACAAAAATTTGGAAAAACTATGAGACAATACAAATTTAGAACTCACGCTCCACATCTATGTCAATACAGATACATGCTCCAAATTATTTCCAAATCCAGGATAATCACAAAATTACCCCGGAATTTTGAAAAGGAAATAAGGAATAATTTGGGGAAAAACTGTTGAAGTTGTTTGGGCTGGCTCTTCTGAACTGTGTACCTGGTAGGTAAACAAGACAAAAGAGAACTCAAATATTTTCTGGTATCACAATGACAACTTTTTAAATTTGAGAGCAAGGAGGGTAAATTGCCATAGAGAAATATTGAATCGAACCTAAATGACAAAAATAATCCTGCAGATAGCAATCATACTAGTTGGAAATATTGTATTGGAATTTCCAAGTTGTAAATAAGGAAAACTCTAAAAAAAACATGAAACATGGAAAAAAGTAAGGTAAAGGTGAAAATACGTCAAATATATCAGTGAAACATAGCCAAATGAAACTGAGTAAAATCTAAAAACTTTAAGGGGTATTCTTACATCACAAGGAGAAAGACACCCAAGGGAGCCAATTACCACAATGAGCCCAGACTAGGATATTAATCATTAATACAAATCATTAAGGTATGCATACTCATATCTGGATGTAAAATATACTGTGAAAGAAAAGACTAAAACTCATTTGGAAGGATCATGTTTAGGGTGACACATAGTTAAGACAAACTGCTGTTCAAGAAATAACGTTTGATTGAACAAAACAAGGAAGAACACCAGAAGACACTATACACATATGCCGGCAAATACCAGAATGATTATAAATGAAAGATGCCAATCCCTCTGTAATCTATTGACCTATATCTACTAAATGAACATACATTCCATAAGTACCAAGAAAATGGAAACAATCTTACCTAGAATTTAAAGAATTACAAACCCTTCCTATTCAACATTGTCCTTAGGATGATGAACAGGAAAATGCAGAATTTTGTTGAAGTTGCCCACCACAATGAAAGCTGCATGGATGGACACATATTTCCCTGACCAGATTAGCCTAGAAAAGATAAGAAAATCTTCCACATATTAGAGATTTGACCTAGGAGATATTTATATAGAAATAGGTATGTAGATATATACAATAATTGAATATATGTGCATATAGATATACAAAATATAATGAAATACATAGAGAGAAATATTTTTTATAATGAAAAGGATATTGTGAACGCAGAAGTGAACAATGACTAATTTGGAAAGAATAATATAATGTCTTGTATACATGAATAACTTCTAAAAATAGAATTACCATGGAAATGAAAAATTAAGGAAATAATTCAGAAACATGTAAATGGAATAGCTACCTCACTACATCACAGAAAATGTGACATACAAGGAAGACGTGATATCAAACTTAATCAGCAAAAAGTGGCTGGGAGGGTGAGTCAAGGGCACCTACATAGGAAGTATAAGGTCCTGAGTTTAACTGCAAGTATGATGAAAATAGTTCTCTTCTTCTTTTAATATTAACATCATTCGTGTTGTGAAATGTTTTTTGACATGGGGTTTCCTTGTAGTTTCATAATTACCTTTGTATAAACTTCAGAAGTACTGGCCATATTGGCATAGAAAACTGTGGCCACTTGATTGTCTCTGCCTTTGTTATGACTGAAGTGTCCTCGAAATTCTGTTTTCCAAGTGATGTGTATAACCACTGCATTCAACAGCCACTTGAAAATACTCCTGTAATTTTGCGTATCCACATTTAGTACAGTTAACATATAGTAGTAACCCGATGTTTCATATGTGCACTAGGTATTTTTTCATTTTTAAGGTTCCCACAGCATTTTTAATTGATGCTGGACTCCAGAAAATAGAAACTGCCAGTTTCTTACCTTTACATATAATCTAGTGGTTCACTTCCAAAAGCACAACTTATGTGACAACTCTGCAAAATGAGTTAAGTTGCCAGTTTCATAAAAGTCCTCATTTGCCTTCTTAAGAATTGACAAGCTAAAAACAAGCTGTTACCCATGATTTTTAGAAACGGACAAATCTAAATATAGTAGTCTGTTCAAATGAACGGAAATGAACAGATATCGGTTTGTAGTGTATTTACGTGGGTTTTTTCGATTTCAAAAAAGCCACTCTTCCAAATAGAGTTACTAATAAATAACCATTAGATAATAAGACATCTCCATATCTTACTACTACCAGAAAAATGTAAAAGATTGCCTTTAATCTGCCAGGAATAAACAGGTCAATTGTTGGTAACAAGACTCATAGATACTCTCATAATATCAAATGTTCGAGTATTATATAAACTTCCAAGCAGAAGTAAAATGAAGGATTTAGTTCAATTTGTAGGCAAAAAGAAATTTTTATTAAACAGTTTTTGTTTCTTACTGATTACCACTTCAAAGGATATTTTACTCTTAGAACAACACCTTAAGAAATAAAACTGCATTTTGCTTTCAAATATGGACTTTCACACTATTAATAAAGAACATATGGATATGAAATAAATTAGTAAAATAGAAATTAATAGAAAAATACAGGTAACGAGGACTCAAGACATATCCAGAGAATGTGATATGACGTGACTTTAGTAAGAAGGACGCACTTCAAAGAAGACATACCAGTAAGAAAGTAATTCTCAGGAACTGGGTAAATTTGATGATATTGACTAGATTTTAGAAAGGAAGTGACACACGTTAGAATGCATAAAAAAAACCCTCAGTGTCACATGTCTGAATGATTATTAACAAATACGCCATAATTAGGTGTCATATACCCATTTATCTGCAAGAAAATGAGGTAATTAAAATTCAATCAACATTTTATAGCAAAGCATAAGTAGAGACATTAACATTTCAGCCGTCATATCCATGCTTGCTTATATGAAAAGAACCAAGAAATAGTAATATTTCAGCAAATTGTGGAACGCAGAAGGAGTCCCTAAAATTGAGGACATTTTGCAGGCTTCGATATAATCTCAATGTTCACCTAAACGGGGATAGAAAAGTACAGGCAAAAAGAAGAAAATGCCTTCTGATATTAAGTTACACAATTTGTAAAAAATTTAGTAATGAGCATGGAGAACTGTGCATGAGAGTGGTGAGGTAATAACCATTAAAGGTAGATTGCCAATACAGATCATCTTTAAGAAGCTGCATATTGAAATCACCATCCAGAAATGAGCATAAACATGGCTGCAAAGTATGTCAAAATTTATGTGTGCCCCGTATATTTTAATTGTTCCGAATTAACTCTGACCGCCATACAAGTATAAAGTGAGTGATGAATAATGGATTGCATTGGAAAGGAAGACTGTTGGAGTGCTTTTTCTTCGGTGTTAACGAATCTGTATATGAGAATTCCTAACAGAACATTGAAGCATGAAAAATTTTATGATGTCACAATGGGAAAGAATTTTAAAGTGCTCACAGATTGCCTGCAACAGAAATGAGAAATTTAACTAAGTAATTATTTTCAAGAAAGGACATAGAAATTTGAAACTTATCACGCTACACTCCAATATTTAGGAAAAATATATAGACAACAAAAATGAAATTAAAAAATAAATACATAGTATAAAATCAATGTTCACGTATGTGACCCATAAATACGCATCAATGTATACATTAGATAAAAGGGAAAACTTCATCGTTTTTTTTTACGAAGCAAGAAAATAAACTACTCACACATGTTTATAAATACTACAACAAAATCACAAAAATTTGGAAAAACTATGAGACAATACAAATTTAGAACTCACGCTCCACATCTATGTCAATACAGATACATGCTCCAAATTATTTCCAAATCCAGGATAATCACAAAATTACCCCGGAATTTTGAAAAGGAAATAAGGAATAATTTGGGGAAAAACTGTTGAAGTTGTTTGGGCTGGCTCTTCTGAACTGTGTACCTGGTAGGTAAACAAGACAAAAGAGAACTCAAATTTTTTCTGGTATCACAATGACAACTTTTTAAATTTGAGAGCAAGGAGGGTAAATTGCCAAAGAGAAATATTGCATCGAACCTAAATGACAAAAATAATCCTGCAGATAGCAATCATACTAGTTGGAAATATTGTATTGGAATTTCCAAGTTGTAAATAAGGAAAACTCTAAAAAAACCATGAAACATGGAAAAAAGTAAGGTAAAGGTGAAAATACGTCAAATATATCACTGAAACTTAGCCAAATGAAACTGAGTAAAATCTCAAAACTTTAAGGGGTATTCTTACATCACAAGGAGAAAGACACCCAAGGGAGCCAATTACCACAATGAGCCCAGACTAGGATATTAATCATTAATACAAATCATTAAGGTATGCATACTCATATCTGGATGTAAAATATACTGTGATAGAAAAGACTAAAACTCATTTGGAAGGATCATGTTTAGGGTGACACATAGTTAAGACAAACTGCTGTTCAAGAAATAACGTTTGATTGAACAAAACAAGGAAGAACACCAGAAGACACTATACAGATATGCCGGCAAATACCAGAATGATTATAAATGAAAGATGCCAATCCCTCTGTAATCTATTGACCTATATCTACTAAATGAACATACATTCCATAACTACCAAGAAAATGGAAACAATCTTACCTAGAATTTAAAGAATTACAAACCCTTCCTATTCAACATTGTCCTTAGGATGATGAACAGGAAAATGCAGAATTTTGTTGAAGTTGCCCACCACAATGAAAGCTGCATGGATGGACACATATTTCCCTGACCAGATTAGCCTAGAAAAGATAAGAAAATCTTCCACATATTAGAGATTTGACCTAGGAGATATTTATATAGAAATAGGTATGTAGATATATACAATAATTGAATATATGTGCATATAGATATACAAAATATAATGAAATACATAGAGAGAAATATTTTTTATAATGAAAAGGATATTGTGAACGCAGAAGTAAACAATGACTAATTTGGAAAGAATAATATAATGTCTTGTATACATGAATAACTTCTAAAAATAGAATTACCATGGAAATGAAAAATTAAGAAATAATTCAGAAACATGTAAATGGAATATCTACCTCACTACATCACAGAAAAATGTGACATACAAGGAAGACGTGATATCAAACTTAATCAGCAAAAAGTGGCTGGGAGGGTGAGTCAAGGGCACCTACATAGGAAGTATAAGGTCCTGAGTTTAACTGCAAGTATGATGAAAATAGTTCTCTTCTTCTTTTAATATTAACATCATTCGTGTTGTGAAATGTTTTTTGACATGGGGTTTCCTTGTAGTTTCATAATTACCTTTGTATAAACTTTAGAAGTACTGGCCATATTGGCATAGAAAACTGGGGCCACTTGATTGTCTCTGCCTTTGTTATGACTGAAGTGTCCTCGAAATTCTGTTTTCCAAGTGATGTGTATAACCACTGCATTCAACAGCCACTTGAAAATACTCCTGTAATTTTGCGTATCCACATTTAGTACAGTTAACATATAGTAGTAACCCGATGTTTGATATGTGTACTAGGTATTTTTTCATTTTTAAGGTTCCCACAGCATTTTTAATTGATGCTGGACTCCAGAAAATAGAAACTGCCAGTTTCTTACCTTTACATATAATCTAGTGGTTGTCTTCCAAAAGCACAACTTATGTGACAACTCTGCAAAATGACTTAAGTTGCCAGTTTCATAAAAGTCCTCATTTGCCTTCCTAAGAATTGACAAGCTAAAAACAAGCTGTTACCCATCATTTTTAGAAACGGACAAATCTGAATATAGTAGTCTGTTCAAATGAACTGACATGAACAGATATCAGTTCGTAGTGTATTTACGTGGGTTTCTTCGATTTCAAAAAAGCCTCTCTTCCAAATAGAGTTACTAATAAATAACCATTAGATAATAAGACATCTCCATATCTTACTACTACCAGAAAAATGTAAAAGATTGCCTTTAATCTGCCAGGAATAAACAGGTCAATTGTTGGTAACAAGACTCATAGATACTCTCATAATATCAAATGTTCGAGTATTATATAACTTCCAAGCAGAAGTAAAATGAAGGATTTAGTTCAATTTGAAGGCAAAAAGAAATTTTTATTAAAGAGTTTTCCTTTCTTACTGATTACCACTTCAAAGGATATTTTACTCTTAGAACAACACCTTAAGAAATAAAACTGCATTTTGCTTTCAAATATGGACTTTCACACTATTAATAAAGAACATGTGGATATGAAATAAATTAGTAAAATAGAAATTAATAGAAAAATACAGGTAACGAGGACTCAAGACATATCCAGAGAATGTGATATGACGTGACTTTAGTAAGAAGGACGCACTTCAAAGAAGACATACCAGTAAGAAAGTAATTCTCAGGAACTGGGTAAATTTGACGATATTGACTAGATTATAGAAAGGAAGTGACACACGTTAGAATGCATAAAGAAAAACCTCAGTGTCACATGTCTGAATGATTATTAACAAATACGCCATAATTAAGTGTCATATACCCATTTATCTGCAAGACAATGAGGTAATTAAAATTCAATCAACATTTTATAGCAAAGCATAAGTAGAGACATTAACATTTCAGCCGTCATATCCATGCTTGCTTATATGAAAAGAACCAAGAAATAGTAATATTTCAGCAAATTGTGGAACGCAGAAGGAAGTCCCTAAAATTGAGGACATTTTGCAGGCTTCGATATAATCTCAATGTTCACCTAAACGGGGATAGAAAAGTACAGGCAAAAAGAAGAAAATGCCTTCCGATATTAAGTTACACAATTTGTAAAATATGTAGTAATGAGCATGGAGAACTGTGCATGAGAGTGGTGAGGTAATAACCATTAAAGGTAGATTGCCAATACAGATCATCTTTAAGAAGCTGCATATTGAAATCACCATCCAGAAATGAGCATAAACATGACTGCAAAGTATGTCAAAATTTGTGTGTGCCCCGTATATTTTAATTGTTCCGAATTAACTCTGACCGCCATACAAGTATAAAGTGAGTGATGAATAATGGATTGCATTGGAAAGGAAGACTGTTGGAGTGCTTTTTCTTCGGTGTTAACGAATCTGTATATGAAAATTCCTAACAGAACATTGAAGCATGAAAAATTTTATGATGTCACAATGGGAAAGAATTTTAAAGTGCTCACAGATTGCCTGCAACAGAAGTGAGAAATTTAACTAAGTAAGGATTTTCAAGAAAGGACATAGAAATTTGAAACTTATCACGCTACACTCCAATATTTAGGAAAAATATATAGATAACAAAAATGAAATTAAAAAATAAATACATAGTATAAAATAAATGTTCACGTATGTGACCCATAAATACGCATCAATGTATACATTAGATAAAAGGGAAAACTTCATCGTTTTTTTTAAGAAGCAAGAAAATAAACTAATCACACATGTTTATAAATACTACAACAAAATCACAAAAATTTGGAAAAACTATGAGACAATACAAATTTAGAACTCACGCTCCACATCTATGTCAATACAGATACATGCTCCAAATTATTTCCAAATCCAGGATAATCACAAAATTACCCCGGAATTTTGAAAAGGAAATAAGGAATAATTTGGGGAAAAACTGTTTAAGTTGTTTGGGCTGGCTCTTCTGAACTGTGTACCTGGTAGGTAAACAGGACAAAAGAGAACTCAAATATTTTCTGGTATCACAATGACAACATGTTAAATTTGAGAGCAAGGAGGGTAAATTGCCAAAGAGAAATATTGAATCGAACCTAAATGACAAAAATAATCCTGCAGATAGCAATCATACTAGTTGGAAATATTGTATTATAATTTCCAAGTTGTAAATAAGGAAAACACTAAAAAAACCATGAAACATGGAAAAAAGTAAGGTAAAGGTGAAAATACGTCAAATATATCAGTGAAACTTAGCCAAATGAAACTGAGTAAAATCTAAAAACTTTAAGGGGTATTCTTACATCACAAGGAGAAAGACACCCAAGGGAGCCAATTACCACAATGAGCCCAGACTAGGATATTAATCATTAATACAAATCATTAAGGTATGCATACTCATATCTGGATGTAAAATATACTGTGATAGAAAAGACTAAAACTCATTTGGAAGGATCATGTTTAGGGTGACACATAGTTAAGACAAACTGCTGTTCAAGAAATAACGTTTGATTGAACAAAACAAGGAAGAACACCAGAAGACACTATACAGATATGCCGGCAAATACCAGAATGATTATAAATGAAAGATGCCAATCCCTCTGTAATCTATTGACCTGTATCTACTAAATGAACATACATTCCATAACTACCAAGAAAATGGAAACAATCTTACCTAGAATTTAAAGAATTACAAACCCTTCCTATTCAACATTGTCCTTAGGATGATGAACAGGAAAATGCAGAATTTTGTTGAAGTTGCCCACCACAATGAAAGCTGCATGGATGGACACATATTTCCCTGACCAGATTAGCCTAGAAAAGATAAGAAAATCTTCCACATATTAGAGATTTGACCTAGGAGATATTTATATAGAAATAGGTATGTAGATATATACAATAATTGAATATATGTGCATATAGATATACAAAATATAATTAAATACATAGAGAGAAATATTTTTTATAATGAAAAGGATATTGTGAACGCAGAAGTAAACAATGACTAATTTGGAAAGAATAATATAATGTCTTGTATACATGAATAACTTCTAAAAATAGAATTACCATGGAAATGAAAAATTAAGGAAATAATTCAGAAACATGTAAATGGAATAGCTACCTCACTACATCACAGAAAATGTGACATACAAGGAAGACGTGATATCAACCTTAATCAGCAAAAAGTGGCTGGGAGGGTGAGTCAAGGGCACCTACATAGGAAGTATAAGGTCCTGAGTTTAACTGCAAGTATGATGAAAATAGTTCTCTTCTTCTTTTAATATTAACATCATTCGTGTTGTGAAATGTTTTTTGACATGGGGTTTCCTTGTAGTTTCATAATTACCTTTGTATAAACTTTAGAAGTACTGGCCATATTGGCATAGAAAACTGTGGCCACTTGATTGTCTCTGCCTTTGTTATGACTGAAGTGTCCTCGAAATTCTGTTTTCCAAGTGATGTGTATAACCACTGCATTCAACACCCACTTGAAAATACTCCTGTAATTTTGCGTATCCACATTTAGTACAGTTAACATATAGTAGTAACCCGATGTTTCATATGTGCACTAGGTATTTTTTTCATTTTTAAGGGTCCCACAGCATTTTTAATTGATGCTGGACTCCAGAAAATAGAAACTGCCAGTTTCTTACCTTTACATATAATCTAGTGGTTCACTTCCAAAAGCACAACTTATGTGACAACTCTGCAAAATGACTTAAGTTGCCAGTTTCATAAAAGTCCTCATTTGCCTTCCTAAGAATTGACAAGCTAAAAACAAGCTGTTACCCATCATTTTTAGAAACGGACAAATCTGAATATAGTAGTCTGTTCAAATGAACGGAAATGAACAGATATCGGTTTGTAGTGTATTTACGTGGGTTTTTTCGATTTCAAAAAAGCCTCTCTTCCAAATAGAGTTACTAATAAATAACCATTAGATAATAAGACATCTCCATATCTTACTACTACCAGAAAAATGTAAAAGATTGCCTTTAATCTGCCAGGAATAAACAGGTCAATTGTTGGTAACAAGACTCATAGATACTCTCATAATATCAAATGTTCGAGTATTATATAAACTTCCAAGCAGAAGTAAAATGAAGGATTTAGTTCAATTTGTAAGCAAAAAGAAATTTTTATTAAACAGTTTTTGTTTCTTACTGATTACCACTTCAAAGGATATTTTACTCTTAGAACAACACCTTAAGAAATAAAACTGCATTTTGCTTTCAAATATGGACTTTCACACTATTAATAAAGAACATGTGGATATGAAATAAATTAGTAAAATAGAAATTAATAGAAAAACACAGGTAACGAGGACTCAAGACATATCCAGAGAATGTGATATGACGTGACTTTAGTAAGAAGGACGCACTTCAAAGAAGACATACCAGTAAGAAAGTAATTCTCAGGAACTGGGTAAATTTGACGATATTGACTAGATTATAGAAAGGAAGTGACACACGTTAGAATGCATAAAGAAAAACCTCAGTGTCACATGTCTGAATGATTATTAACAAATACGCCATAATTAGGTGTCATATACCCATTTATCTGCAAGAAAATGAGGTAATTAAAATTCCATCAACATTTTACAGCAAAGCATAAGTAGAGACATTAACATTTCAGCCGTCATATCCATGCTTGCTTATATGAAAAGAACCAAGAAATAGTAATATTTCAGCAAATTGTGGAACACAGAAGGAAGTCCCTAAAATTGAGGACATTTTGCAGGCTTCGATATAATCTCAATGTTCACCTAAACGGGGATAGAAAAGTACAGGCAAAAAGAAGAAAATGCCTTCCGATATTAAGTTACACAATTTGTAAAATATGTAGTAATGAGCATGGAGAACTGTGCATGAGAGTGGTGAGGTAATAACCATTAAAGGTAGATTGCCAATACAAATCATCTTTAAGAAGCTGCATATTGAAATCACCATCCAGAAATGAGCATAAACATGACTGCAAAGTATGTCAAAATTTATGTGTGCCCCGTATATTTTAATTGTTCCGAATTAACTCTGACCGCCATACAAGTATAAAGTGAGTGATGAATAATGGATTGCATTGGAAAGGAAGACTGTTGGAGTGCTTTTTCTTCGGTGTTAACGAATCTGTATATGAGAATTCCTAACAGAACATTGAAGCATGAAAAATTTTATGATGTCACAATGGGAAAGAATTTTAAAGTGCTCACAGATTGCCTGCAACAGAAGTGAGAAATTTAACTAAGTAAGGATTTTCAAGAAAGGACATAGAAATTTGAAACTTATCACGCTACACTCCAATATTTAGGAAAAATATAAGGATAACAAAAATGAAATTAAAAAATAAATACATAGTATAAAATAAATGTTCACGTATGTGACCCATAAATACGCATCAATGTATACATTAGATAAAAGGGAAAACTTCATCGTTTTTTTTTAAGAAGCAAGAAAATAAACTAATCACACATGTTTATAAATACTACAACAAAATCACAAAAATTTGGAAAAACTATGAGACAATACAAATTTAGAACTCACGCTCCACATCTATGTCAATACAGATATATGCTCCAAATTATTTCCAAATCCAGGATAATCACAAAATTACCCCGGAATTTTGAAAAGGAAATAAGGAATAATTTGGGGAAAAACTGTTGAAGTTGTTTGGGCTGGCTCTTCTGAACTGTGTACCTGGTAGGTAAACAGGACAAAAGAGAACTCAAATATTTTCTGGTATCACAATGACAACATGTTAAATTTGAGAGCAAGGAGGGTAAATTGCCAAAGAGAAATATTGAATCGAACCTAAATGACAAAAATAATCCTGCAGATAGCAATCATACTAGTTGGAAATATTGTATTGGAATTTCCAAGTTGTAAATAAGGAAAACTCTAAAAAAACCATGAAACATGGAAAAAAGTAAGGTAAAGGTGAAAATACGTCAAATATATCAGTGAAACTTAGCCAAATGAAACTGAGTAAAATGTAAAAACTTTAAGGGGTATTCTTACATCACAAGGAGAAAGACACCCAAGGGAGCCAATTACCACAATGAGCCCAGACTAGGATATTAATCATTAATACAAATCATTAAGGTATGCATACTCATATCTGGATGTAAAATATACTGTGATAGAAAAGACTAAAACTCATTTGGAAGGATCATGTTTAGGGTGACACATAGTTAAGACAACCTGCTGTTCAAGAAATAACGTTTGATTGAACAAAACAAGGAAGAACACCAGAAGACACTATACAGATATGCCGGCAAATACCAGAATGATTATAAATGAAAGATGCCAATCCCTCTGTAATCTATTGACCTATATCTACTAAATGAACATACATTCCATAACTACCAAGAAAATGGAAACAATCTTACCTAGAATTTAAAGAATTACAAACCCTTCCTATTCAACATTGTCCTTAGGATGATGAACAGGAAAATGCAGAATTTTGTTGAAGTTGCCCACCACAATGAAAGCTGCATGGATGGACACATATTTCCCTGACCAGATTAGCCTAGAAAAGATAAGAAAATCTTCCACATATTAGAGATTTGACCTAGGAGATATTTATATAGAAATAGGTATGTAGATATATACAATAATTGAATATATGTGCATATAGATATACAAAATATAATGAAATACATAGAGAGAAATATTTTTTATAATGAAAAGGATATTGTGAACGCAGAAGTAAACAATGACTAATTTGGAAAGAATAATATAATGTCTTGTATACATGAATAACTTCTAAAAATAGAATTACCATGGAAATGAAAAATTAAGGAAATAATTCAGAAACATGTAAATGGAATAGCTACCTCACTACATCACAGAAAATGTGACATACAAGGAAGACGTGATATCAACCTTAATCAGCAAAAAGTGGCTGGGAGGGTGAGTCAAGGGCACCTACATAGGAAGTATAAGGTCCTGAGTTTAACTGCAAGTATGATGAAAATAGTTCTCTTCTTCTTTTAATATTAACATCATTCGTGTTGTGAAATGTTTTTTGACATGGGGTTTCCTTGTAGTTTCATAATTACCTTTGTATAAACTTTAGAAGTACTGGCCATATTGGCATAGAAAACTGTGGCCACTTGATTGTCTCTGCCTTTGTTATGACTGAAGTGTCCTCGAAATTCTGTTTTCCAAGTGATGTGTATAACCACTGCATTCAACACCCACTTGAAAATACTCCTGTAATTTTGCGTATCCACATTTAGTACAGTTAACATATAGTAGTAACCCGATGTTTCATATGTGCACTAGGTATTTTTTTCATTTTTAAGGGTCCCACAGCATTTTTAATCGATGCTGGACTCCAGAAAATAGAAACTGCCAGTTTCTTACCTTTACATATAATCTAGTGGTTCACTTCCAAAAGCACAACTTATGTGACCACTCTGCAAAATGAGTTAAGTTGCCAGTTTCATAAAAGTCCTCATTTGCCTTTCTAAGAATTGACAAGCTAAAAACAAGCTGTTACCCATCATTTTTAGAAACGGACAAATCTGAATATAGTCGTCTGTTCAAATGAGCGGAAATGAACAGATGTCGGTTTGTAGTGTATTTACGTGGGTTTTTTCGATTTCAAAAAAGCCTCTCTTCCAAATAGAGTTACTAATAAATAACCATTAGATAATAAGACATCTCCATATCTTACTACTACCAGAAAAATGTAAAAGATTGCCTTTAATCTGCCAGGAATAAACAGGTCAATTGTTGGTAACAAGACTCATAGATACTCTCATAATATCAAATGTTCGAGTAGTATATAAACTTCCAAGCAGAAGTAAAATGAAGGATTTAGTTCAATTTGTAGGCAAAAAGAAATTTTTATTAAACAGTTTTTGTTTCTTACTGATTACCACTTCAAAGGATATTTTACTCTTAGAACAACACCTTAAGAAATAAAACTGCATTTTGCTTTCAAATATGGACTTTCACACTATTAATAAAGAACATGTGGATATGAAATAAATTAGTAAAATAGAAATTAATAGAAAAACACAGGTAACGAGGACTCAAGACATATCCAGAGAATGTGATATGACGTGACTTTAGTAAGAAGGACGCACTTCAAAGAAGACATACCAGTAAGAAAGTAATTCTCAGGAACTGGGTAAATTTGACGATATTGACTAGATTATAGAAAGGAAGTGACACACGTTAGAATGCATAAAGAAAAACCTCAGTGTCACATGTCTGAATGATTATTAACAAATACGCCATAATTAGGTGTCATATACAAATTTATCTGCAAGAAAATGAGGTAATTAAAATTCCATCAACATTTTACAGCAAAGCATAAGTAGAGACATTAACATTTCAGCCGTCATATCCATGCTTGCTTATATGAAAAGAACCAAGAAATAGTAATATTTCAGCAAATTGTGGAACGCAGAAGGAAGTCCCTAAAATTGAGGACATTTTGCAGGCTTCGATATAATCTCAATGTTCACCTAAACGGGGATAGAAAAGTACAGGCAAAAAGAAGAAAATGCCTTCCGATATTAAGTTACACAATTTGTAAAATATGTAGTAATGAGCATGGAGAACTGTGCATGAGAGTGGTGAGGTAATAACCATTAAAGGTAGATTGCCAATACAAATCATCTTTAAGAAGCTGCATATTGAAATCACCATCCAGAAATGAGCATAAACATGACTGCAAAGTATGTCAAAATTTATGTGTGCCCCGTATATTTTAATTGTTCCGAATTAACTCTGACCGCCATACAAGTATAAAGTGAGTGATGAATAATGGATTGCATTGGAAAGGAAGACTGTTGGAGTGCTTTTTCTTCGGTGTTAACGAATCTGTATATGAGAATTCCTAACAGAACATTGAAGCATGAAAAATTTTATGATGTCACAATGGGAAAGAATTTTAAAGTGCTCACAGATTGCCTGCAACAGAAGTGAGAAATTTAACTAAGTAAGGATTTTCTAGAAAGGACATAGAAATTTGAAACTTATCACGCTACACTCCAATATTTAGGAAAAATATAAGGATAACAAAAATGAAATTAAAAAATAAATACATAGTATAAAATAAATGTTCACGTATGTGACCCATAAATACGCATCAATGTATACATTAGATAAAAGGGAAAACTTCATCGTTTTTTTTTAAGAAGCAAGAAAATAAACTAATCACACATGTTTATAAATACTACAACAAAATCACAAAAATTTGGAAAAACTATGAGACAATACAAATTTAGAACTCACGCTCCACATCTATGTCAATACAGATATATGCTCCAAATTATTTCCAAATCCAGGATAATCACAAAATTACCCCGGAATTTTGAAAAGGAAATAAGGAATAATTTGGGGAAAAACTGTTGAAGTTGTTTGGGCTGGCTCTTCTGAACTGTGTACCTGGTAGGTAAACAGGACAAAAGAGAACTCAAATATTTTCTGGTATCACAATGACAACATGTTAAATTTGAGAGCAAGGAGGGTAAATTGCCAAAGAGAAATATTGAATCGAACCTAAATGACAAAAATAATCCTGCAGATAGCAATCATACTAGTTGGAAATATTGTATTGGAATTTCCAAGTTGTAAATAAGGAAAACTCTAAAAAAACCATGAAACATGGAAAAAAGTAAGGTAAAGGTGAAAATACGTCAAATATATCAGTGAAACTTAGCCAAATGAAACTGAGTAAAATGTAAAATCTTTAAGGGGTATTCTTACATCACAAGGAGAAAGACACCCAAGGGAGCCAATTACCACAATGAGCCCAGACTAGGATATTAATCATTAATACAAATCATTAAGGTATGCATACTCATATCTGGATGTAAAATATACTGTGATAGAAAAGACTAAAACTCATTTGGAAGGATCATGTTTAGGGTGACACATAGTTAAGACAAACTGCTGTTCAAGAAATAACGTTTGATTGAACAAAACAAGGAAGAACACCAGAAGACACTATACAGATATGCCGGCAAATACCAGAATGATTATAAATGAAAGATGCCAATCCCTCTGTAATCTATTGACCTATATCTACTAAATGAACATACATTCCATAACTACCAAGAAAATGGAAACAATCTTACCTAGAATTTAAAGAATTACAAACCCTTCCTATTCAACATTGTCCTTAGGATGATGAACAGGAAAATGCAGAATTTTGTTGAAGTTGCCCACCACAATGAAAGCTGCATGGATGGACACATATTTCCCTGAAAAGATTAGCCTAGAAAAGATAAGAAAATCTTCCACATATTAGAGATTTGACCTAGGAGATATTTATATAGAAATAGGTATGTAGATATATACAATAATTGAATATATGTGCATATAGATATACAAAATATAATGAAATACATAGAGAGAAATATTTTTTATAATGAAAAGGATATTGTGAACGCAGAAGTAAACAATGACTAATTTGGAAAGAATAATATAATGTCTTGTATACATGAATAACTTCTAAAAATAGAATTACCATGGAAATGAAAAATTAAGGAAATAATTCAGAAACATGTAAATGGAATAGCTACCTCACTACATCACAGAAAATGTAACATACAAGGAAGACGTGATATCAACCTTAATCAGCAAAAAGTGGCTGGGAGGGTGAGTCAAGGGCACCTACATAGGAAGTATAAGGTCCTGAGTTTAACTGCAAGTATGATGAAAATAGTTCTCTTCTTCTTTTAATATTAACATCATTCGTGTTGTGAAATGTTTTTTGACATGGGGTTTCCTTGTAGTTTCATAATTACCTTTGTATAAACTTTAGAAGTACTGGCCATATTGGCATAGAAAACTGTGGCCACTTGATTGTCTCTGCCTTTGTTATGACTGAAGTGTCCTCGAAATTCTGTTTTCCAAGTGATGTGTATAACCACTGCATTCAACACCCACTTGAAAATACTCCTGTAATTTTGCGTATCCACATTTAGTACAGTTAACATATAGTAGTAACCCGATGTTTCATATGTGCACTAGGTATTTTTTTCATTTTTAAGGTTCCCACAGCATTTTTAATTGATGCTGGACTCCAGAAAATAGAAACTGCCAGTTTCTTACCTTTACATATAATCTAGTGGTTCACTTCCTAAAGCACAACTTATGTGACAACTCTGCAAAATGAGTTAAGTTGCCAGTTTCATAAAAGTCCTCATTTGCCTTCCTAAGAATTGACAAGCTAAAAACAAGCTGTTACCCATCATTTTTAGAAACGGACAAATCTGAATATAGTAGTCTGTTCAAATGAACGGAAATGAACAGATATCGGTTTGTAGTGTATTTACGTGGGTTTTTTCGATTTCAAAAAAGCCTCTCTTCCAAATAGAGTTACTAATAAATAACCATTAGATAATAAGACATCTCCATATCTTACTACTACCAGAAAAATTTAAAAGATTGCCTTTAATCTGCCAGGAATAAACAGGTCAATTGTTGGTAACAAGACTCATAGATACTCTCATAATATCAAATGTTCGAGTATTATCTAAACTTCCAAGCAGAAGTAAAATGAAGGATTTAGTTCAATTTATAGGCAAAAAGAAATTTTTATTAAACAGTTTTTGTTTCTTACTGATTACCACTTCAAAGGATATTTTACTCTTAGAACAACACCTTAAGAAATAAAACTGCATTTTGCTTTCAAATATGGACTTTCACACTATTAATAAAGAACATGTGGATATGAAATAAATTAGTAAAATAGAAATAAATAGAAAAATACAGGTAACGAGGACGCAAGACATATCCAGAGAATGCGATATGACGTGACTTTAGTAAGAAGGACGCACTTCAAAGAAGACATACCAGTAAGAAAGTAATTCTCAGGAACTGGGTAAATTTGACGATATTGACTAGATTTTAGAAAGGAAGTGACACACGTTAGAATGCATAAAGAAAAACCTCAGTGTCACATGTCTGAATGATTATGAACAAATACGCCATAATTAGGTGTCATATACCCATTTATCTGCAAGACAATGAGGTAATTAAAATTCAATCAACATTTTACAGCAAAGCATAAGTAGAGACATTAACATTTCAGCCGTCATATCCATGCTTGCTTATATGAAAAGAACCAAGAAATAGTAATATTTCAGCAAATTGTGGAACGCAGAAGGAAGTCCCTAAAATTGAGGACATTTTGCAGGCTTCGATATAATCTCAATGTTCACCTAAACGGGGATAGAAAAGTACAGGCAAAAAGAAGAAAATGCCTTCCGATATTAAGTTACACAATTTGTAAAATATGTAGTAATGAGCATGGAGAACTGTGCATGAGAGTGGTGAGGTAATAACCATTAAAGGTAGATTGCCAATACAGATCATCTTTAAGAAGCTGCATATTGAAATCACCATCCAGAAATGAGTATAAACATGACTGCAAAGTATGTCAAAATTTGTGTGTGCCCCGTATATTTTAATTGTTCCGAATTAACTCTGACCGCCATACAAGTATAAAGTGAGTGATGAATAATGGATTGCATTGGAAAGGAAGACTGTTGGAGTGCTTTTTCTTCGGTGTTAACGAATCTGTATATGAGAATTCCTAACAGAACATTGAAGCATGAAAAATTTTATGATGTCACAATGGGAAAGAATTTTAAAGTGCTCACAGATTGCCTGCAACAGAAGTGAGAAATTTAACTAAGTGAGGATTTTCAAGAAAGGACATAGAAATTTGAAACTTATCACGCTACACTCCAATATTTAGGAAAAATATATAGATAACAAAAATGAAATTAAAAAATAAATACATAGTATAAAATAAATGTTCACGTATGTGACCCATAAATACGCATCAATGTATACATTAGATAAAAGGGAAAACTTCATCGTTTTTTTTAAGAAGCAAGAAAATAAACTAATCACACATGTTTATAAATACTACAACAAAATCACAAAAATTTGGAAAAACTATGAGACAATACAAATTTAGAACTCACGCTCCACATCTATGTCAATACAGATACATGCTCCAAATTATTTCCAAATCCAGGATAATCACAAAATTACCCCGGAATTTTGAAAAGGAAATAAGGAAGAATTTGGGGAAAAACTGTTGAAGTTGTTTGGGCTGGCTTTTCTGAACTGTGTACCTGGTAGGTAAACAGGACAAAAGAGAACTCAAATATTTTCTGGTATCACAATGACAACTTGTTAAATTTGAGAGCAAGGAGGGTAAATTGCCAAAGAGAAATATTGAATCGAACCTAAATGACCAAAATAATCCTGCAGATAGCAATCATACTAGTTGGAAATATTGTATTGGAATTTCCAAGTTTTAAATAAGGAAAACTCTAAAAAAACCATGAAACATGGAAAAAAGTAATGTAAAGGTGAAAATACGTCAAATATATCAGTGAAACTTAGCCAAATGAAACTGAGTAAAATCTAAAAACTTTAAGGGGTATTCTTACATCACAAGGAGAAAGACACCCAAGGGAGCCAATTACTACAATGAGCCCAGACTAGGATATTAATCATTAATACAAATCATTAAGGTATGCATACTCATATCTGGATGTAAAATATACTGTGAAAGAAAAGACTAAAACTCATTTGGAAGGATCATGTTTAGGGTGACACATAGTTAAGACAAACTGCTGTTCAAGAAATAACGTTTGATTGAACAAAACAAGGAAGAACACCAGAAGACACTATACACATATGCCGGCAAATACCAGAATGATTATAAATGAAAGATGCCAATCCCTCTGTAATCTATTGACCTATATCTACTAAATGAACATACATTCCATAAGTACCAAGAAAATGGAAACAATCTTACCTAGAATTTAAAGAATTACAAACCCTTCCTATTCAACATTGTCCTTAGGATGATGAACAGGAAAATGCAGAATTTTGTTGAAGTTGCCCACCACAATGAAAGCTGCATGGATGGACACATATTTCCCTGACCAGATTAGCCTAGAAAAGATAAGAAAATCTTCCACATATTAGAGATTTGACCTAGGAGATATTTATATAGAAATAGGTATGTAGATATATACAATAATTGAATATATGTGCATATAGATATACAAAATATAATGAAATACATAGAGAGAAATATTTTTTATAATGAAAAGGATATTGTGAACGCAGAAGTGAACAATGACTAATTTGGAAAGAATAATATAATGTCTTGTATACATGAATAACTTCTAAAAATAGAATTACCATGGAAATGAAAAATTAAGGAAATAATTCAGAAACATGTAAATGGAATAGCTACCTCACTACATCACAGAAAATGTGACATACAAGGAAGACGTGATATCAAACTTAATCAGCAAAAAGTGGCTGGGAGGGTGAGTCAAGGGCACCTACATAGGAAGTATAAGGTCCTGAGTTTAACTGCAAGTATGATGAAAATAGTTCTCTTCTTCTTTTAATATTAACATCATTCGTGTTGTGAAATGTTTTTTGACATGGGGTTTCCTTGTAGTTTCATAATTACCTTTGTATAAACTTCAGAAGTACTGGCCATATTGGCATAGAAAACTGTGGCCACTTGATTGTCTCTGCCTTTGTTATGACTGAAGTGTCCTCGAAATTCTGTTTTCCAAGTGATGTGTATAACCACTGCATTCAACAGCCACTTGAAAATACTCCTGTAATTTTGCGTATCCACATTTAGTACAGTTAACATATAGTAGTAACCCGATGTTTCATATGTGCACTAGGTATTTTTTCATTTTTAAGGTTCCCACAGCATTTTTAATTGATGCTGGACTCCAGAAAATAGAAACTGCCAGTTTCTTACCTTTACATATAATCTAGTGGTTCACTTCCAAAAGCACAACTTATGTGACAACTCTGCAAAATGAGTTAAGTTGCCAGTTTCATAAAAGTCCTCATTTGCCTTCTTAAGAATTGACAAGCTAAAAACAAGCTGTTACCCATGATTTTTAGAAACGGACAAATCTAAATATAGTAGTCTGTTCAAATGAACGGAAATGAACAGATATCGGTTTGTAGTGTATTTACGTGGGTTTTTTCGATTTCAAAAAAGCCACTCTTCCAAATAGAGTTACTAATAAATAACCATTAGATAATAAGACATCTCCATATCTTACTACTACCAGAAAAATGTAAAAGATTGCCTTTAATCTGCCAGGAATAAACAGGTCAATTGTTGGTAACAAGACTCATAGATACTCTCATAATATCAAATGTTCGAGTATTATATAAACTTCCAAGCAGAAGTAAAATGAAGGATTTAGTTCAATTTGTAGGCAAAAAGAAATTTTTATTAAACAGTTTTTGTTTCTTACTGATTACCACTTCAAAGGATATTTTACTCTTAGAACAACACCTTAAGAAATAAAACTGCATTTTGCTTTCAAATATGGACTTTCACACTATTAATAAAGAACATATGGATATGAAATAAATTAGTAAAATAGAAATTAATAGAAAAATACAGGTAACGAGGACTCAAGACATATCCAGAGAATGTGATATGACGTGACTTTAGTAAGAAGGACGCACTTCAAAGAAGACATACCAGTAAGAAAGTAATTCTCAGGAACTGGGTAAATTTGATGATATTGACTAGATTTTAGAAAGGAAGTGACACACGTTAGAATGCATAAAAAAAACCCTCAGTGTCACATGTCTGAATGATTATTAACAAATACGCCATAATTAGGTGTCATATACCCATTTATCTGCAAGAAAATGAGGTAATTAAAATTCAATCAACATTTTATAGCAAAGCATAAGTAGAGACATTAACATTTCAGCCGTCATATCCATGCTTGCTTATATGAAAAGAACCAAGAAATAGTAATATTTCAGCAAATTGTGGAACGCAGAAGGAGTCCCTAAAATTGAGGACATTTTGCAGGCTTCGATATAATCTCAATGTTCACCTAAACGGGGATAGAAAAGTACAGGCAAAAAGAAGAAAATGCCTTCTGATATTAAGTTACACAATTTGTAAAAAATTTAGTAATGAGCATGGAGAACTGTGCATGAGAGTGGTGAGGTAATAACCATTAAAGGTAGATTGCCAATACAGATCATCTTTAAGAAGCTGCATATTGAAATCACCATCCAGAAATGAGCATAAACATGGCTGCAAAGTATGTCAAAATTTATGTGTGCCCCGTATATTTTAATTGTTCCGAATTAACTCTGACCGCCATACAAGTATAAAGTGAGTGATGAATAATGGATTGCATTGGAAAGGAAGACTGTTGGAGTGCTTTTTCTTCGGTGTTAACGAATCTGTATATGAGAATTCCTAACAGAACATTGAAGCATGAAAAATTTTATGATGTCACAATGGGAAAGAATTTTAAAGTGCTCACAGATTGCCTGCAACAGAAATGAGAAATTTAACTAAGTAATTATTTTCAAGAAAGGACATAGAAATTTGAAACTTATCACGCTACACTCCAATATTTAGGAAAAATATATAGACAACAAAAATGAAATTAAAAAATAAATACATAGTATAAAATCAATGTTCACGTATGTGACCCATAAATACGCATCAATGTATACATTAGATAAAAGGGAAAACTTCATCGTTTTTTTTTACGAAGCAAGAAAATAAACTACTCACACATGTTTATAAATACTACAACAAAATCACAAAAATTTGGAAAAACTATGAGACAATACAAATTTAGAACTCACGCTCCACATCTATGTCAATACAGATACATGCTCCAAATTATTTCCAAATCCAGGATAATCACAAAATTACCCCGGAATTTTGAAAAGGAAATAAGGAATAATTTGGGGAAAAACTGTTGAAGTTGTTTGGGCTGGCTCTTCTGAACTGTGTACCTGGTAGGTAAACAAGACAAAAGAGAACTCAAATTTTTTCTGGTATCACAATGACAACTTTTTAAATTTGAGAGCAAGGAGGGTAAATTGCCAAAGAGAAATATTGCATCGAACCTAAATGACAAAAATAATCCTGCAGATAGCAATCATACTAGTTGGAAATATTGTATTGGAATTTCCAAGTTGTAAATAAGGAAAACTCTAAAAAAACCATGAAACATGGAAAAAAGTAAGGTAAAGGTGAAAATACGTCAAATATATCACTGAAACTTAGCCAAATGAAACTGAGTAAAATCTCAAAACTTTAAGGGGTATTCTTACATCACAAGGAGAAAGACACCCAAGGGAGCCAATTACCACAATGAGCCCAGACTAGGATATTAATCATTAATACAAATCATTAAGGTATGCATACTCATATCTGGATGTAAAATATACTGTGATAGAAAAGACTAAAACTCATTTGGAAGGATCATGTTTAGGGTGACACATAGTTAAGACAAACTGCTGTTCAAGAAATAACGTTTGATTGAACAAAACAAGGAAGAACACCAGAAGACACTATACAGATATGCCGGCAAATACCAGAATGATTATAAATGAAAGATGCCAATCCCTCTGTAATCTATTGACCTATATCTACTAAATGAACATACATTCCATAACTACCAAGAAAATGGAAACAATCTTACCTAGAATTTAAAGAATTACAAACCCTTCCTATTCAACATTGTCCTTAGGATGATGAACAGGAAAATGCAGAATTTTGTTGAAGTTGCCCACCACAATGAAAGCTGCATGGATGGACACATATTTCCCTGACCAGATTAGCCTAGAAAAGATAAGAAAATCTTCCACATATTAGAGATTTGACCTAGGAGATATTTATATAGAAATAGGTATGTAGATATATACAATAATTGAATATATGTGCATATAGATATACAAAATATAATGAAATACATAGAGAGAAATATTTTTTATAATGAAAAGGATATTGTGAACGCAGAAGTAAACAATGACTAATTTGGAAAGAATAATATAATGTCTTGTATACATGAATAACTTCTAAAAATAGAATTACCATGGAAATGAAAAATTAAGAAATAATTCAGAAACATGTAAATGGAATATCTACCTCACTACATCACAGAAAAATGTGACATACAAGGAAGACGTGATATCAAACTTAATCAGCAAAAAGTGGCTGGGAGGGTGAGTCAAGGGCACCTACATAGGAAGTATAAGGTCCTGAGTTTAACTGCAAGTATGATGAAAATAGTTCTCTTCTTCTTTTAATATTAACATCATTCGTGTTGTGAAATGTTTTTTGACATGGGGTTTCCTTGTAGTTTCATAATTACCTTTGTATAAACTTTAGAAGTACTGGCCATATTGGCATAGAAAACTGGGGCCACTTGATTGTCTCTGCCTTTGTTATGACTGAAGTGTCCTCGAAATTCTGTTTTCCAAGTGATGTGTATAACCACTGCATTCAACAGCCACTTGAAAATACTCCTGTAATTTTGCGTATCCACATTTAGTACAGTTAACATATAGTAGTAACCCGATGTTTGATATGTGTACTAGGTATTTTTTCATTTTTAAGGTTCCCACAGCATTTTTAATTGATGCTGGACTCCAGAAAATAGAAACTGCCAGTTTCTTACCTTTACATATAATCTAGTGGTTGTCTTCCAAAAGCACAACTTATGTGACAACTCTGCAAAATGACTTAAGTTGCCAGTTTCATAAAAGTCCTCATTTGCCTTCCTAAGAATTGACAAGCTAAAAACAAGCTGTTACCCATCATTTTTAGAAACGGACAAATCTGAATATAGTAGTCTGTTCAAATGAACTGACATGAACAGATATCAGTTCGTAGTGTATTTACGTGGGTTTCTTCGATTTCAAAAAAGCCTCTCTTCCAAATAGAGTTACTAATAAATAACCATTAGATAATAAGACATCTCCATATCTTACTACTACCAGAAAAATGTAAAAGATTGCCTTTAATCTGCCAGGAATAAACAGGTCAATTGTTGGTAACAAGACTCATAGATACTCTCATAATATCAAATGTTCGAGTATTATATAACTTCCAAGCAGAAGTAAAATGAAGGATTTAGTTCAATTTGAAGGCAAAAAGAAATTTTTATTAAAGAGTTTTCCTTTCTTACTGATTACCACTTCAAAGGATATTTTACTCTTAGAACAACACCTTAAGAAATAAAACTGCATTTTGCTTTCAAATATGGACTTTCACACTATTAATAAAGAACATGTGGATATGAAATAAATTAGTAAAATAGAAATTAATAGAAAAATACAGGTAACGAGGACTCAAGACATATCCAGAGAATGTGATATGACGTGACTTTAGTAAGAAGGACGCACTTCAAAGAAGACATACCAGTAAGAAAGTAATTCTCAGGAACTGGGTAAATTTGACGATATTGACTAGATTATAGAAAGGAAGTGACACACGTTAGAATGCATAAAGAAAAACCTCAGTGTCACATGTCTGAATGATTATTAACAAATACGCCATAATTAAGTGTCATATACCCATTTATCTGCAAGACAATGAGGTAATTAAAATTCAATCAACATTTTATAGCAAAGCATAAGTAGAGACATTAACATTTCAGCCGTCATATCCATGCTTGCTTATATGAAAAGAACCAAGAAATAGTAATATTTCAGCAAATTGTGGAACGCAGAAGGAAGTCCCTAAAATTGAGGACATTTTGCAGGCTTCGATATAATCTCAATGTTCACCTAAACGGGGATAGAAAAGTACAGGCAAAAAGAAGAAAATGCCTTCCGATATTAAGTTACACAATTTGTAAAATATGTAGTAATGAGCATGGAGAACTGTGCATGAGAGTGGTGAGGTAATAACCATTAAAGGTAGATTGCCAATACAGATCATCTTTAAGAAGCTGCATATTGAAATCACCATCCAGAAATGAGCATAAACATGACTGCAAAGTATGTCAAAATTTGTGTGTGCCCCGTATATTTTAATTGTTCCGAATTAACTCTGACCGCCATACAAGTATAAAGTGAGTGATGAATAATGGATTGCATTGGAAAGGAAGACTGTTGGAGTGCTTTTTCTTCGGTGTTAACGAATCTGTATATGAAAATTCCTAACAGAACATTGAAGCATGAAAAATTTTATGATGTCACAATGGGAAAGAATTTTAAAGTGCTCACAGATTGCCTGCAACAGAAGTGAGAAATTTAACTAAGTAAGGATTTTCAAGAAAGGACATAGAAATTTGAAACTTATCACGCTACACTCCAATATTTAGGAAAAATATATAGATAACAAAAATGAAATTAAAAAATAAATACATAGTATAAAATAAATGTTCACGTATGTGACCCATAAATACGCATCAATGTATACATTAGATAAAAGGGAAAACTTCATCGTTTTTTTTAAGAAGCAAGAAAATAAACTAATCACACATGTTTATAAATACTACAACAAAATCACAAAAATTTGGAAAAACTATGAGACAATACAAATTTAGAACTCACGCTCCACATCTATGTCAATACAGATACATGCTCCAAATTATTTCCAAATCCAGGATAATCACAAAATTACCCCGGAATTTTGAAAAGGAAATAAGGAATAATTTGGGGAAAAACTGTTTAAGTTGTTTGGGCTGGCTCTTCTGAACTGTGTACCTGGTAGGTAAACAGGACAAAAGAGAACTCAAATATTTTCTGGTATCACAATGACAACATGTTAAATTTGAGAGCAAGGAGGGTAAATTGCCAAAGAGAAATATTGAATCGAACCTAAATGACAAAAATAATCCTGCAGATAGCAATCATACTAGTTGGAAATATTGTATTATAATTTCCAAGTTGTAAATAAGGAAAACACTAAAAAAACCATGAAACATGGAAAAAAGTAAGGTAAAGGTGAAAATACGTCAAATATATCAGTGAAACTTAGCCAAATGAAACTGAGTAAAATCTAAAAACTTTAAGGGGTATTCTTACATCACAAGGAGAAAGACACCCAAGGGAGCCAATTACCACAATGAGCCCAGACTAGGATATTAATCATTAATACAAATCATTAAGGTATGCATACTCATATCTGGATGTAAAATATACTGTGATAGAAAAGACTAAAACTCATTTGGAAGGATCATGTTTAGGGTGACACATAGTTAAGACAAACTGCTGTTCAAGAAATAACGTTTGATTGAACAAAACAAGGAAGAACACCAGAAGACACTATACAGATATGCCGGCAAATACCAGAATGATTATAAATGAAAGATGCCAATCCCTCTGTAATCTATTGACCTGTATCTACTAAATGAACATACATTCCATAACTACCAAGAAAATGGAAACAATCTTACCTAGAATTTAAAGAATTACAAACCCTTCCTATTCAACATTGTCCTTAGGATGATGAACAGGAAAATGCAGAATTTTGTTGAAGTTGCCCACCACAATGAAAGCTGCATGGATGGACACATATTTCCCTGACCAGATTAGCCTAGAAAAGATAAGAAAATCTTCCACATATTAGAGATTTGACCTAGGAGATATTTATATAGAAATAGGTATGTAGATATATACAATAATTGAATATATGTGCATATAGATATACAAAATATAATTAAATACATAGAGAGAAATATTTTTTATAATGAAAAGGATATTGTGAACGCAGAAGTAAACAATGACTAATTTGGAAAGAATAATATAATGTCTTGTATACATGAATAACTTCTAAAAATAGAATTACCATGGAAATGAAAAATTAAGGAAATAATTCAGAAACATGTAAATGGAATAGCTACCTCACTACATCACAGAAAATGTGACATACAAGGAAGACGTGATATCAACCTTAATCAGCAAAAAGTGGCTGGGAGGGTGAGTCAAGGGCACCTACATAGGAAGTATAAGGTCCTGAGTTTAACTGCAAGTATGATGAAAATAGTTCTCTTCTTCTTTTAATATTAACATCATTCGTGTTGTGAAATGTTTTTTGACATGGGGTTTCCTTGTAGTTTCATAATTACCTTTGTATAAACTTTAGAAGTACTGGCCATATTGGCATAGAAAACTGTGGCCACTTGATTGTCTCTGCCTTTGTTATGACTGAAGTGTCCTCGAAATTCTGTTTTCCAAGTGATGTGTATAACCACTGCATTCAACACCCACTTGAAAATACTCCTGTAATTTTGCGTATCCACATTTAGTACAGTTAACATATGGTAGTAACCCGATGTTTCATATGTGCACTAGGTATTTTTTTCATTTTTAAGGGTCCCACAGCATTTTTAATTGATGCTGGACTCCAGAAAATAGAAACTGCCAGTTTCTTACCTTTACATATAATCTAGTGGTTCACTTCCAAAAGCACAACTTATGTGACAACTCTGCAAAATGACTTAAGTTGCCAGTTTCATAAAAGTCCTCATTTGCCTTCCTAAGAATTGACAAGCTAAAAACAAGCTGTTACCCATCATTTTTAGAAACGGACAAATCTGAATATAGTAGTCTGTTCAAATGAACGGAAATGAACAGATATCGGTTTGTAGTGTATTTACGTGGGTTTTTTCGATTTCAAAAAAGCCTCTCTTCCAAATAGAGTTACTAATAAATAACCATTAGATAATAAGACATCTCCATATCTTACTACTACCAGAAAAATGTAAAAGATTGCCTTTAATCTGCCAGGAATAAACAGGTCAATTGTTGGTAACAAGACTCATAGATACTCTCATAATATCAAATGTTCGAGTATTATATAAACTTCCAAGCAGAAGTAAAATGAAGGATTTAGTTCAATTTGTAAGCAAAAAGAAATTTTTATTAAACAGTTTTTGTTTCTTACTGATTACCACTTCAAAGGATATTTTACTCTTAGAACAACACCTTAAGAAATAAAACTGCATTTTGCTTTCAAATATGGACTTTCACACTATTAATAAAGAACATGTGGATATGAAATAAATTAGTAAAATAGAAATTAATAGAAAAACACAGGTAACGAGGACTCAAGACATATCCAGAGAATGTGATATGACGTGACTTTAGTAAGAAGGACGCACTTCAAAGAAGACATACCAGTAAGAAAGTAATTCTCAGGAACTGGGTAAATTTGACGATATTGACTAGATTATAGAAAGGAAGTGACACACGTTAGAATGCATAAAGAAAAACCTCAGTGTCACATGTCTGAATGATTATTAACAAATACGCCATAATTAGGTGTCATATACCCATTTATCTGCAAGAAAATGAGGTAATTAAAATTCCATCAACATTTTACAGCAAAGCATAAGTAGAGACATTAACATTTCAGCCGTCATATCCATGCTTGCTTATATGAAAAGAACCAAGAAATAGTAATATTTCAGCAAATTGTGGAACACAGAAGGAAGTCCCTAAAATTGAGGACATTTTGCAGGCTTCGATATAATCTCAATGTTCACCTAAACGGGGATAGAAAAGTACAGGCAAAAAGAAGAAAATGCCTTCCGATATTAAGTTACACAATTTGTAAAATATGTAGTAATGAGCATGGAGAACTGTGCATGAGAGTGGTGAGGTAATAACCATTAAAGGTAGATTGCCAATACAAATCATCTTTAAGAAGCTGCATATTGAAATCACCATCCAGAAATGAGCATAAACATGACTGCAAAGTATGTCAAAATTTATGTGTGCCCCGTATATTTTAATTGTTCCGAATTAACTCTGACCGCCATACAAGTATAAAGTGAGTGATGAATAATGGATTGCATTGGAAAGGAAGACTGTTGGAGTGCTTTTTCTTCGGTGTTAACGAATCTGTATATGAGAATTCCTAACAGAACATTGAAGCATGAAAAATTTTATGATGTCACAATGGGAAAGAATTTTAAAGTGCTCACAGATTGCCTGCAACAGAAGTGAGAAATTTAACTAAGTAAGGATTTTCAAGAAAGGACATAGAAATTTGAAACTTATCACGCTACACTCCAATATTTAGGAAAAATATAAGGATAACAAAAATGAAATTAAAAAATAAATACATAGTATAAAATAAATGTTCACGTATGTGACCCATAAATACGCATCAATGTATACATTAGATAAAAGGGAAAACTTCATCGTTTTTTTTTAAGAAGCAAGAAAATAAACTAATCACACATGTTTATAAATACTACAACAAAATCACAAAAATTTGGAAAAACTATGAGACAATACAAATTTAGAACTCACGCTCCACATCTATGTCAATACAGATATATGCTCCAAATTATTTCCAAATCCAGGATAATCACAAAATTACCCCGGAATTTTGAAAAGGAAATAAGGAATAATTTGGGGAAAAACTGTTGAAGTTGTTTGGGCTGGCTCTTCTGAACTGTGTACCTGGTAGGTAAACAGGACAAAAGAGAACTCAAATATTTTCTGGTATCACAATGACAACATGTTAAATTTGAGAGCAAGGAGGGTAAATTGCCAAAGAGAAATATTGAATCGAACCTAAATGACAAAAATAATCCTGCAGATAGCAATCATACTAGTTGGAAATATTGTATTGGAATTTCCAAGTTGTAAATAAGGAAAACTCTAAAAAAACCATGAAACATGGAAAAAAGTAAGGTAAAGGTGAAAATACGTCAAATATATCAGTGAAACTTAGCCAAATGAAACTGAGTAAAATGTAAAAACTTTAAGGGGTATTCTTACATCACAAGGAGAAAGACACCCAAGGGAGCCAATTACCACAATGAGCCCAGACTAGGATATTAATCATTAATACAAATCATTAAGGTATGCATACTCATATCTGGATGTAAAATATACTGTGATAGAAAAGACTAAAACTCATTTGGAAGGATCATGTTTAGGGTGACACATAGTTAAGACAACCTGCTGTTCAAGAAATAACGTTTGATTGAACAAAACAAGGAAGAACACCAGAAGACACTATACAGATATGCCGGCAAATACCAGAATGATTATAAATGAAAGATGCCAATCCCTCTGTAATCTATTGACCTATATCTACTAAATGAACATACATTCCATAACTACCAAGAAAATGGAAACAATCTTACCTAGAATTTAAAGAATTACAAACCCTTCCTATTCAACATTGTCCTTAGGATGATGAACAGGAAAATGCAGAATTTTGTTGAAGTTGCCCACCACAATGAAAGCTGCATGGATGGACACATATTTCCCTGACCAGATTAGCCTAGAAAAGATAAGAAAATCTTCCACATATTAGAGATTTGACCTAGGAGATATTTATATAGAAATAGGTATGTAGATATATACAATAATTGAATATATGTGCATATAGATATACAAAATATAATGAAATACATAGAGAGAAATATTTTTTATAATGAAAAGGATATTGTGAACGCAGAAGTAAACAATGACTAATTTGGAAAGAATAATATAATGTCTTGTATACATGAATAACTTCTAAAAATAGAATTACCATGGAAATGAAAAATTAAGGAAATAATTCAGAAACATGTAAATGGAATAGCTACCTCACTACATCACAGAAAATGTGACATACAAGGAAGACGTGATATCAACCTTAATCAGCAAAAAGTGGCTGGGAGGGTGAGTCAAGGGCACCTACATAGGAAGTATAAGGTCCTGAGTTTAACTGCAAGTATGATGAAAATAGTTCTCTTCTTCTTTTAATATTAACATCATTCGTGTTGTGAAATGTTTTTTGACATGGGGTTTCCTTGTAGTTTCATAATTACCTTTGTATAAACTTTAGAAGTACTGGCCATATTGGCATAGAAAACTGTGGCCACTTGATTGTCTCTGCCTTTGTTATGACTGAAGTGTCCTCGAAATTCTGTTTTCCAAGTGATGTGTATAACCACTGCATTCAACACCCACTTGAAAATACTCCTGTAATTTTGCGTATCCACATTTAGTACAGTTAACATATAGTAGTAACCCGATGTTTCATATGTGCACTAGGTATTTTTTTCATTTTTAAGGGTCCCACAGCATTTTTAATCGATGCTGGACTCCAGAAAATAGAAACTGCCAGTTTCTTACCTTTACATATAATCTAGTGGTTCACTTCCAAAAGCACAACTTATGTGACCACTCTGCAAAATGAGTTAAGTTGCCAGTTTCATAAAAGTCCTCATTTGCCTTTCTAAGAATTGACAAGCTAAAAACAAGCTGTTACCCATCATTTTTAGAAACGGACAAATCTGAATATAGTCGTCTGTTCAAATGAGCGGAAATGAACAGATGTCGGTTTGTAGTGTATTTACGTGGGTTTTTTCGATTTCAAAAAAGCCTCTCTTCCAAATAGAGTTACTAATAAATAACCATTAGATAATAAGACATCTCCATATCTTACTACTACCAGAAAAATGTAAAAGATTGCCTTTAATCTGCCAGGAATAAACAGGTCAATTGTTGGTAACAAGACTCATAGATACTCTCATAATATCAAATGTTCGAGTAGTATATAAACTTCCAAGCAGAAGTAAAATGAAGGATTTAGTTCAATTTGTAGGCAAAAAGAAATTTTTATTAAACAGTTTTTGTTTCTTACTGATTACCACTTCAAAGGATATTTTACTCTTAGAACAACACCTTAAGAAATAAAACTGCATTTTGCTTTCAAATATGGACTTTCACACTATTAATAAAGAACATGTGGATATGAAATAAATTAGTAAAATAGAAATTAATAGAAAAACACAGGTAACGAGGACTCAAGACATATCCAGAGAATGTGATATGACGTGACTTTAGTAAGAAGGACGCACTTCAAAGAAGACATACCAGTAAGAAAGTAATTCTCAGGAACTGGGTAAATTTGACGATATTGACTAGATTATAGAAAGGAAGTGACACACGTTAGAATGCATAAAGAAAAACCTCAGTGTCACATGTCTGAATGATTATTAACAAATACGCCATAATTAGGTGTCATATACAAATTTATCTGCAAGAAAATGAGGTAATTAAAATTCCATCAACATTTTACAGCAAAGCATAAGTAGAGACATTAACATTTCAGCCGTCATATCCATGCTTGCTTATATGAAAAGAACCAAGAAATAGTAATATTTCAGCAAATTGTGGAACGCAGAAGGAAGTCCCTAAAATTGAGGACATTTTGCAGGCTTCGATATAATCTCAATGTTCACCTAAACGGGGATAGAAAAGTACAGGCAAAAAGAAGAAAATGCCTTCCGATATTAAGTTACACAATTTGTAAAATATGTAGTAATGAGCATGGAGAACTGTGCATGAGAGTGGTGAGGTAATAACCATTAAAGGTAGATTGCCAATACAAATCATCTTTAAGAAGCTGCATATTGAAATCACCATCCAGAAATGAGCATAAACATGACTGCAAAGTATGTCAAAATTTATGTGTGCCCCGTATATTTTAATTGTTCCGAATTAACTCTGACCGCCATACAAGTATAAAGTGAGTGATGAATAATGGATTGCATTGGAAAGGAAGACTGTTGGAGTGCTTTTTCTTCGGTGTTAACGAATCTGTATATGAGAATTCCTAACAGAACATTGAAGCATGAAAAATTTTATGATGTCACAATGGGAAAGAATTTTAAAGTGCTCACAGATTGCCTGCAACAGAAGTGAGAAATTTAACTAAGTAAGGATTTTCTAGAAAGGACATAGAAATTTGAAACTTATCACGCTACACTCCAATATTTAGGAAAAATATAAGGATAACAAAAATGAAATTAAAAAATAAATACATAGTATAAAATAAATGTTCACGTATGTGACCCATAAATACGCATCAATGTATACATTAGATAAAAGGGAAAACTTCATCGTTTTTTTTTAAGAAGCAAGAAAATAAACTAATCACACATGTTTATAAATACTACAACAAAATCACAAAAATTTGGAAAAACTATGAGACAATACAAATTTAGAACTCACGCTCCACATCTATGTCAATACAGATATATGCTCCAAATTATTTCCAAATCCAGGATAATCACAAAATTACCCCGGAATTTTGAAAAGGAAATAAGGAATAATTTGGGGAAAAACTGTTGAAGTTGTTTGGGCTGGCTCTTCTGAACTGTGTACCTGGTAGGTAAACAGGACAAAAGAGAACTCAAATATTTTCTGGTATCACAATGACAACATGTTAAATTTGAGAGCAAGGAGGGTAAATTGCCAAAGAGAAATATTGAATCGAACCTAAATGACAAAAATAATCCTGCAGATAGCAATCATACTAGTTGGAAATATTGTATTGGAATTTCCAAGTTGTAAATAAGGAAAACTCTAAAAAAACCATGAAACATGGAAAAAAGTAAGGTAAAGGTGAAAATACGTCAAATATATCAGTGAAACTTAGCCAAATGAAACTGAGTAAAATGTAAAATCTTTAAGGGGTATTCTTACATCACAAGGAGAAAGACACCCAAGGGAGCCAATTACCACAATGAGCCCAGACTAGGATATTAATCATTAATACAAATCATTAAGGTATGCATACTCATATCTGGATGTAAAATATACTGTGATAGAAAAGACGAAAACTCATTTGGAAGGATCATGTTTAGGGTGACACATAGTTAAGACAAACTGCTGTTCAAGAAATAACGTTTGATTGAACAAAACAAGGAAGAACACCAGAAGACACTATACAGATATGCCGGCAAATACCAGAATGATTATAAATGAAAGATGCCAATCCCTCTGTAATCTATTGACCTATATCTACTAAATGAACATACATTCCATAACTACCAAGAAAATGGAAACAATCTTACCTAGAATTTAAAGAATTACAAACCCTTCCTATTCAACATTGTCCTTAGGATGATGAACAGGAAAATGCAGAATTTTGTTGAAGTTGCCCACCACAATGAAAGCTGCATGGATGGACACATATTTCCCTGAAAAGATTAGCCTAGAAAAGATAAGAAAATCTTCCACATATTAGAGATTTGACCTAGGAGATATTTATATAGAAATAGGTATGTAGATATATACAATAATTGAATATATGTGCATATAGATATACAAAATATAATGAAATACATAGAGAGAAATATTTTTTATAATGAAAAGGATATTGTGAACGCAGAAGTAAACAATGACTAATTTGGAAAGAATAATATAATGTCTTGTATACATGAATAACTTCTAAAAATAGAATTACCATGGAAATGAAAAATTAAGGAAATAATTCAGAAACATGTAAATGGAATAGCTACCTCACTACATCACAGAAAATGTAACATACAAGGAAGACGTGATATCAACCTTAATCAGCAAAAAGTGGCTGGGAGGGTGAGTCAAGGGCACCTACATAGGAAGTATAAGGTCCTGAGTTTAACTGCAAGTATGATGAAAATAGTTCTCTTCTTCTTTTAATATTAACATCATTCGTGTTGTGAAATGTTTTTTGACATGGGGTTTCCTTGTAGTTTCATAATTACCTTTGTATAAACTTTAGAAGTACTGGCCATATTGGCATAGAAAACTGTGGCCACTTGATTGTCTCTGCCTTTGTTATGACTGAAGTGTCCTCGAAATTCTGTTTTCCAAGTGATGTGTATAACCACTGCATTCAACACCCACTTGAAAATACTCCTGTAATTTTGCGTATCCACATTTAGTACAGTTAACATATAGTAGTAACCCGATGTTTCATATGTGCACTAGGTATTTTTTTCATTTTTAAGGTTCCCACAGCATTTTTAATTGATGCTGGACTCCAGAAAATAGAAACTGCCAGTTTCTTACCTTTACATATAATCTAGTGGTTCACTTCCTAAAGCACAACTTATGTGACAACTCTGCAAAATGAGTTAAGTTGCCAGTTTCATAAAAGTCCTCATTTGCCTTCCTAAGAATTGACAAGCTAAAAACAAGCTGTTACCCATCATTTTTAGAAACGGACAAATCTGAATATAGTAGTCTGTTCAAATGAACGGAAATGAACAGATATCGGTTTGTAGTGTATTTACGTGGGTTTTTTCGATTTCAAAAAAGCCTCTCTTCCAAATAGAGTTACTAATAAATAACCATTAGATAATAAGACATCTCCATATCTTACTACTACCAGAAAAATTTAAAAGATTGCCTTTAATCTGCCAGGAATAAACAGGTCAATTGTTGGTAACAAGACTCATAGATACTCTCATAATATCAAATGTTCGAGTATTATCTAAACTTCCAAGCAGAAGTAAAATGAAGGATTTAGTTCAATTTATAGGCAAAAAGAAATTTTTATTAAACAGTTTTTGTTTCTTACTGATTACCACTTCAAAGGATATTTTACTCTTAGAACAACACCTTAAGAAATAAAACTGCATTTTGCTTTCAAATATGGACTTTCACACTATTAATAAAGAACATGTGGATATGAAATAAATTAGTAAAATAGAAATAAATAGAAAAATACAGGTAACGAGGACGCAAGACATATCCAGAGAATGCGATATGACGTGACTTTAGTAAGAAGGACGCACTTCAAAGAAGACATACCAGTAAGAAAGTAATTCTCAGGAACTGGGTAAATTTGACGATATTGACTAGATTTTAGAAAGGAAGTGACACACGTTAGAATGCATAAAGAAAAACCTCAGTGTCACATGTCTGAATGATTATGAACAAATACGCCATAATTAGGTGTCATATACCCATTTATCTGCAAGACAATGAGGTAATTAAAATTCAATCAACATTTTACAGCAAAGCATAAGTAGAGACATTAACATTTCAGCCGTCATATCCATGCTTGCTTATATGAAAAGAACCAAGAAATAGTAATATTTCAGCAAATTGTGGAACGCAGAAGGAAGTCCCTAAAATTGAGGACATTTTGCAGGCTTCGATATAATCTCAATGTTCACCTAAACGGGGATAGAAAAGTACAGGCAAAAAGAAGAAAATGCCTTCCGATATTAAGTTACACAATTTGTAAAATATGTAGTAATGAGCATGGAGAACTGTGCATGAGAGTGGTGAGGTAATAACCATTAAAGGTAGATTGCCAATACAGATCATCTTTAAGAAGCTGCATATTGAAATCACCATCCAGAAATGAGTATAAACATGACTGCAAAGTATGTCAAAATTTGTGTGTGCCCCGTATATTTTAATTGTTCCGAATTAACTCTGACCGCCATACAAGTATAAAGTGAGTGATGAATAATGGATTGCATTGGAAAGGAAGACTGTTGGAGTGCTTTTTCTTCGGTGTTAACGAATCTGTATATGAGAATTCCTAACAGAACATTGAAGCATGAAAAATTTTATGATGTCACAATGGGAAAGAATTTTAAAGTGCTCACAGATTGCCTGCAACAGAAGTGAGAAATTTAACTAAGTGAGGATTTTCAAGAAAGGACATAGAAATTTGAAACTTATCACGCTACACTCCAATATTTAGGAAAAATATATAGATAACAAAAATGAAATTAAAAAATAAATACATAGTATAAAATAAATGTTCACGTATGTGACCCATAAATACGCATCAATGTATACATTAGATAAAAGGGAAAACTTCATCGTTTTTTTTAAGAAGCAAGAAAATAAACTAATCACACATGTTTATAAATACTACAACAAAATCACAAAAATTTGGAAAAACTATGAGACAATACAAATTTAGAACTCACGCTCCACATCTATGTCAATACAGATACATGCTCCAAATTATTTCCAAATCCAGGATAATCACAAAATTACCCCGGAATTTTGAAAAGGAAATAAGGAAGAATTTGGGGAAAAACTGTTGAAGTTGTTTGGGCTGGCTTTTCTGAACTGTGTACCTGGTAGGTAAACAGGACAAAAGAGAACTCAAATATTTTCTGGTATCACAATGACAACTTGTTAAATTTGAGAGCAAGGAGGGTAAATTGCCAAAGAGAAATATTGAATCGAACCTAAATGACCAAAATAATCCTGCAGATAGCAATCATACTAGTTGGAAATATTGTATTGGAATTTCCAAGTTTTAAATAAGGAAAACTCTAAAAAAACCATGAAACATGGAAAAAAGTAATGTAAAGGTGAAAATACGTCAAATATATCAGTGAAACTTAGCCAAATGAAACTGAGTAAAATCTAAAAACTTTAAGGGGTATTCTTACATCACAAGGAGAAAGACACCCAAGGGAGCCAATTACTACAATGAGCCCAGACTAGGATATTAATCATTAATACAAATCATTAAGGTATGCATACTCATATCTGGATGTAAAATATACTGTGATAGAAAAGACTAAAACTCATTTGGAGGGATCTTGTTTAGGGTGACACATAGTTAAGACAAACTGCTGTTCAAGAAATAACGTTTGATTGAACAAAACAAGGAAGAACACCAGAAGACACTATACAGATATGCCGGCAAATACCAGAATGATTATAAATGAAAGATGCCAATCCCTCTGTAATCTATTGACCTATATCTACTAAATGAACATACATTCCATAACTACCAAGAAAATGGAAACAATCTTACCTAGAATTTAAAGAATTACAAACCCTTCCTATTCAACATTGTCCTTAGGATGATGAACAGGAAAATGCAGAATTTTGTTGAAGTTGCCCACCACAATGAAAGCTGCATGGATGGACACATATTTCCCTGACCAGATTAGCCTAGAAAAGATAAGAAAATCCTCCACATATTAGAGATTTGACCTAGGAGATATTTATATAGAAATAGGTATGTAGATATATACAATAATTGAATATATGTGCATATAGATATACAAAATATAATGAAATACATAGAGAGAAATATTTTTTATAATGAAAAGGATATTGTGAACGCAGAAGTAAACAATGACTAATTTGGAAATTATAATATAATGTCTTGTATACATGAATAACTTCTAAAAATAGAATTACCATGGAAATGAAAAATTAAGAAATAATTCAGAAACATGTAAATGGAATATCTACCTCACTACATCACAGAAAAATGTGACATACAAGGAAGACGTGATATCAAACTTAATCAGCAAAAAGTGGCTGGGAGGGTGACTCAAGGGCACCTACATAGGAAGTATAAGGTCCTGAGTTTAACTGCAAGTATGATGAAAATAGTTCTCTTCTTCTTTTAATATTAACATCATTCGTGTTGTGAAATGTTTTTTGACATGGGGTTTCCTTGTAGTTTCATAATTACCTTTGTATAAACTTTAGAAGTACTGGCCATATTGGCATAGAAAACTGTGGCCACTTGATTGTCTCTGCCTTTGTTATGACTGAAGTGTCCTCGAAATTCTGTTTTCCAAGTGATGTGTATAACCACTGCATTCAACAGCCACTTGAAAATACTCCTGTAATTTTGCATATCCGCATTTAGTACAGTTAACATATAGTAGTAACCCGATGTTTCATATGTGCACTAGGTATTTTTTCATTTTTAAGGTTCCCACAGCATTTTTAATTGATGCCGGACTCTAGAAAATAGAAACTGCCAGTTTCTTACCTTTACATATAATCTAGTGGTTCACTTCCAAAAGCACAACTTATGTGACAACTCTGCAAAATGAGTTAAGTTGCCAGTTTCATAAAAGTCCTCATTTGCCTTCCTAAGAATTGACAAGCTAAAAACAAGCTGTTACCCATCATTTTTAGAAACGGACAAATCTGAATATAGTAGTCTGTTCAAATGAACTGAAATGAACAGATATCGGTTTGTAGTGTATTTACGTGGGTTTTTTTCGATTTCAAAAAAGCCTCTCTTCCAAATAGAGTTACTAATAAATAACCATTAGATAATAAGACATCTCCATATCTTACTACTACCGGAAAAATGTAAAAGATTGCCTTTAATCTGCCAGGAATAAACAGGTCAATTGTTGGTAACAAGACTCATAGATACTCTCATAATATCAAATGTTCGAGTAGTATATAAACTTCCAAGCAGAAGTAAAATGAAGGATTTAGTTCAATTTGTAGGCAAAAAGAAATTTTTATTAAATAGTTTTCCTTTCTTACTGATTACCATTTCAAAGGATATTTTACTCTTAGAACAACACCTTAAGAAATAAAAGTGCATTTTGCTTTCAAATATGGACTTTCACACTATTAATAAAGAACATGTGGATATGAAATAAATTAGTAAAATAGAAATTAATAGAAAAATACAGGTAACGAGGACTCAAGACATATCCAGAGAATGTGATATGACGTGACTTTAGTAAGAAGGACGCACTTCAAAGAAGACATACCAGTAAGAAAGTAATTCTCAGGAACTGGGTAAATTTGACGATATTGACTAGATTTTAGAAAGGAAGTGACACACGTTAGAATGCATAAAGAAAAACCTCAGTGTCACATGTCTGAATGATTATTAACAAATACGCCATAATTAGGTGTCATATACCCATTTATCTGCAAGAAAATGAGGTAATTAAAATTCAATCAACATTTTATAGCAAAGCATAAGTAGAGACATTAACATTTCAGCCGTCATATCCATGCCTGCTTATATGAAAAGAACCAAGAAATAGTAATATTTCAGCAAATTGTGGAACGCAGAAGGAAGTCCCTAAAATTGAGGACATTTTGCAGGCTTCGATATAATCTCAATGTTCACCTAAACGGGGATAGAAAAGTACAGGCAAAAAGAAGAAAATGCCTTCCGATATTAAGTTACACAATTTGAAAATATTTAGTAATGAGCTTGGAGAACTGTGCATGAGAGTGGTGAGGGAATAACCATTAAAGGTAGATTGGCAATACAGATCATCTTTAAGAAGCTGCATATTGAAATCACCATCCAGAAATGAGCATAAACATGACTGCAAAGTATATCAAAATTTATGTGTGCCCCGTATATTTTAATTGTTCCGAATTAACTCTGACCGCCATACAAGTATAAAGTGAGTGATGAATAATGGATTACATTGGAAAGGAAGACTGTTGGAGTGCTTTTTCTTCGGTGTTAACGAATCTGTATATGAGAATTCCTAACAGAACATTGAAGCATGAAAAATTTTATGATGTCACAATGAGAAAGAATTTTAAACTGCTCCCAGATTGCCTGCAACAGAAATGAGAAACTTAGCTAAGTAAGGATTTTCAAGAAAGGACATAGAAATTTGATACTTATCACGCTACACTCCAATATTTAGGAAAAATATATAGATAACAAAAATGAAATTAAAAAATAAATGCATAGTATAAAATAAATGTTCACGTATGTGACCCATAAATACGCATCAATGTATACATTTGATAAAAGGGAAAACTTCATCGTTTTTTTTTACGAAGCAAGAAAATAAACTAATCACACATGTTTAAAAATACTACAACAAAATCACAAAAATTTGGAAAAACTATGAGAAAATACAAATTTAGAACTCACGCTCCACATCTATGACAATACAGATACATGCTCCAAATTATTTCCAAATCCAGGATAATCACAAAATTACCCCGGAATTTTGAAAAGGAAATAAGGAATAATTTGGGGAAAAACTGTTGAAGTTGTTTGGGCTGGCTCTTCTGAACTGTGTACCTGGTAGGTAAACAGGACAAAAGAGAACTCAAATATTTTCTTTTATCACAATGACAACTTTTTAAATTTGAGAGCAAGGAGGGTAAATAGCCAAAGAGAAATATTGAATCGAACACAAATGACAAAAACAATCCTGCAGATAGCAATCATACTATTTGGAAATATTGTATCGGAATTTCCAAGTTGTAAATAAGGAAAACTCTAAAAAAACCATGAAACATGGAAAAAAGTAAGGTAAAGGTGAAAATACGTCAAATATATCAGTGAAACTTAGCCAAATGAAACTGAGTAAAATGTAAAAACTTTAAGGGGTATTCTTACATCACAAGGAGAAAGACATCCAAGGGAGCCAATTACCACAATGAGCACAGACTAGGATATTAATCATTAATACAAATCATTAAGGTATGCATACTCATATCTGGATGTAAAATATACTGTGATAGAAAAGACTAAAACTCATTTGGAAGGATCATGTTTAGGGTGACACATAGTTAAGACAAACTGCTGTTCAAGAAATAACGTTTGATTGAACAAAACAAGGAAGAACACCAGAAGACACTATGCATATATGCCGGCAAATACCAGAATGATTATAAATGAAAGATGCCAATCGCTCTGTAATCTATTGACCTGTATCTACTAAATGAACATACATTCTATAACTACCAAGAAAATGGAAACAATCTTACCTAGAATTTAAAGAATTACAAACCCTTCCTATTCAACATTGTCCTTAGGATGATGAACAGGAAAATGCAGAATTTTGTTGAAGTTGCCCACCACAATGAAAGCTGCATGGATGGACACATATTTCCCTGACCAGATTAGCCTAGAAAAGATAAGAAAATCTTCCACATATTAGAGATTTGACCTAGGAGATATTTATATAGAAATAGGTGTGTAGATATATACAATAATTGAATATATGTGCATATAGATATACAAAATATAATGAAATACATAGAGAGAAATATTTTTTATAATGAAAAGGATATTGTGAACGCAGAAGTAAACAATGACTAATTTGGAAAGAATAATATAATGTCTTGTATACATGAATAACTTCTAAAAATAGAATTACCATGGAAATGAAAAATTAAGGAAATAATTCAGAAACATGTAAATAGAATAGCTACCTCACTACATCACAGAAAATGTGACATACAAGGAAGACGTGATATCAACCTTAATCAGCAAAAAGTGGCTGGGAGGGTGAGTCAAGGGCACCTACATAGGAAGTATAAGGTCCTGAGTTTAACTGCAAGTATGATGAAAATAGTTCTCTTCTTCTTTTAATATTAACATCATTCGTGTTGTGAAATGTTTTTTGACATGGGGTTTCCTTGTAGTTTCATAATTACCTTTGTATAAACTTTAGAAGTACTGGCCATATTGGCATAGAAAACTGTGGCCACTTGATTGTCTCTGCCTTTGTTATGACTGAAGTGAACTCAAAATTCTGTTTTCCAAGTGATGTGTATAACCACTGCATTCAACAGCCACTTGAAAATACTCCTGTAATTTTGCGTATCCACATTAGGATAGTTAACATATAGTAGTAACCCGATGTTTGATATGAGCACTAGGTATTTTTTCATTTTTAAGGTTCCCACAGCATTTTTAATTGATGCTGGACTCCAGAAAATAGAAACTGCCAGTTTCTTACCTTTACATATAATCTAGTGGTTCACTTCCAAAAGCGCAACTTATGTGACAACTCTGCAAAATGAGTTAAGTTGCCAGTTTCATAAAAGTCCTCATTTGCCTTCCTAAGAATTGACAAGCTAAAAACAAGCTGTTACCCATCATTTTTAGAAATGGACAAATCTGAATATAGTAGTCTGTTCAAATGAACTGAAATGAACAGATATCGGTTTGTAGTGTATTTACATGGGTTTTTTCGATTTCAAAAAAGCCTCTCTTCCAAATAGAGTTACTAATAAATAACCATTAGATAATAAGACATCTCCATATCTTACTACTACCAGAAAAATGTAAAAGATTGCCTTTAATCTGCCAGGAATAAACAGGTCAATTGTTGGTAACAAGACTCATAGATACTCTCATAATATCAAATGTTCGAGTATTATATAAACTTCCAAGCAGAAGTAAAATGAAGGATTTAGTTCAATTTGTAGACAAAAAGAAATTTTTATTAAATAGTTTTCCTTTCTTACTGATTACCATTTCAAAGGATAGTTTACTCTTAGAACAACACCTTAAGAAATAAAACTGCATTTTGCTTTCAAATATGGACTTTCACACTATTAATAAAGAACATGTGGATATGAAATAAATTAGTAAAAAAGAAATTAATAGAAAAATACAGGTAACGAGGACTCAAGACATATCCAGAGAATGTGATATGACGTGACTTTAGTAAGAAGGAAGCACTTCAAAGAAGACATACGAGTAAGAAAGTAATTCTCAGGAACTGGGTAAATTTGACGATATTGACTAGATTTTAGAAAGGAAGTGACACACGTTAGAATGCATAAAGAAAAACCTCAGTGTCACATGTCTGAATGATTATTAACAAATACGCCATAATTAGGTGTCATATACCCATTTATCTGCAAGAAAATGAGGTAATTAAAATTCAATCAACATTTTACAGCAAAGCATAATTAGAGACATTAACATTTGAGCCGTCATATCCATGCTTGCTTATATGAAAAGAACCAAGAAATAGTAATATTTCAGCAAATTGTGGAACGCAGAAGGAAGTCCCTAAAATTGAGGACATTTTGCAGGCTTCGATATAATCTCAATGTTCACCTAAACGGGGATAGAAAAGTACAGGCAAAAAGAAGAAAATGCCTTCCGATATTAAGTTACACAATTTGTAAAATATTTAGTAATGAGCATGGAGAACTGTGCATGAGAGTGGTGAGGTAATAACCATTAAAGGTAGATTGCCAATACAGATCATCTTTAAGAAGCTGCATATTGAAATCACCATTTAGAAATGAGCATAAACATGACTGCAAAGTATGTCAAAATTTATGTGTGCCCCGTATATTTTAATTGTTCCGAATTAACTCTGACCGCCATACAAGTATAAAGTGAGTGATGAATAATGGATTACATTGGAAAGGAAGACTGTTGGAGTGCTTTTTCTTCGGTGTTAACGAATCTGTATATGAGAATTCCTAACAGAACATTGAAGCATGAAAAATTTTATGATGTCACAATGGGAAAGAATTTTAAAGTGCTCACAGATTGCCTGCCACAGAAATGAGAAATTTAACTAAGTAAGGATTTGCAAGAAAGGACATAGAAATTTGAAACTTATCACGCTACACTCCAATATTTAGGAAAAATATATAGATAACAAATGAAATTAAAAAATAAATACATAGTATAAAATAAATGTTCACGTATGTGACCCATAAATACGCATCAATGTATACATTAGATAAAAGGGAAAACTTCATCGTTTTTTTTTACGAAGCAAGAAAATAAACTAATCACACATGTTTATAAATACTACAACAAAATCACAAAAATTTGGAAAAACTATGAGACAATTCAAATTTAGAACTCACGCTCCACATCTATGTCAATACAGATACATGCTCCAAATTATTTCCAAATCCAAGATAATCACAAAATTACCCCGGAATTTTGAAAAGGAAATAAGGAAGAATTTGGGGAAAAACTGTTGAAGTTGTTTGGGCTGGCTCTTCTGAACTGTGTACCTGGTAGGTAAACAAGACAAAAGAGAACTCAAACATTTTCTGGTATCACAATGACAACTTGTTAAATTTGAGAGCAAGGAGGGTAAATTGCCAAAGAGAAATATTGAATCAAACCTAAATGACAAAAATCATCCTGCAGATAGCAATCATACTAGTTGGAAATATTGTATTGGAATTTCCAAGTTGTAAATAAGGAAAACTCTAAAAAAACCATGAAACATGGAAAAAAGTAAGGTAAAGGTGAAAATACGTCAAATATATCAGTGAAACTTAGCCAAATGAAACTGAGTAAAATCTAAAAACTTTAAGGGGTATTCTTACATCACAAGGAGAAAGACACCCAAGGGAGCCAATTACCACAATGAGCCCAGACTAGGATATTAATCATTAATTCAAATCATTAAGGTATGCATACTCATATCTGGATGTAAAATATACTGTGATAGAAAAGACTAAAACTCATTTGGAAGGATCATGTTTAGGGTGACACATAGTTAAGACAAACTGCTGTTCAAGAAATAACGTTTGATTTAACAAAACAAGGAAGAACACCAGAAGACACTATGCATACATGCCGGCAAATACCAGAATGATTATAAATGAAAGATGCCAATCGCTCTGTAATCTATTGACCTGTATCTACTAAATGAACATACATTCCATAACTACCAAGAAAATGGAAACAATCTTACCTAGAATTTAAAGAATTACAAACCCTTCCTATTCAACATTGTCCTTAGGATGATGAACAGGAAAATGCAGAATTTTGTTGAAGTTGCCCACCACAATGAAAGCTGCATGGATGGACACATATTTCCCTAACCAGATTAGCCTAGAAAAGAGAAGAAAATCTTCCACATATTAGAGATTTGACCTAGGAGATATTTATATAGAAATAGGTGTGTAGATATATACAATAATTGAATATATGTGCATATAGATATACAAAATATAATGAAATACATAGAGAGAAATATTTTTTATAATGAAAGGGATATTGTGAATGCAGAAGTAAACAATGTCTAATTTGGAAAGAATAATATAATGTCTTGTATACATGAATAACTTCTAAAAATAGAATTACCATGGAAATGAAAAATTAAGGAAATAATTCAGAAACATGTAAATGGAATAGCTACCTCACTACATCACAGAAAATGTGACATACAAGGAAGACGTGATATCAAACTTAATCAGCAAAAAGTGGCTGGGAGGGTTAGTCAAGGGCACCTACATAGGAAGTATAAGGTCCTGAGTTTAACTGCAAGTATGATGAAAATAGTTCTCTTCTTCTTTTAATATTAACATCATTCGTGTTGTGAAATGTTTTTTGACATGGGGTTTCCTTGTAGTTTCATAATTACCTTTGTATAAACTTTAGAAGTACTGGCCATATTGGCATAGAAAACTGTGGCCACTTGATTGTCTCTGCCTTTGTTATGACTGAAGTGTCCTCGAAATTCTGTTTTCCAAGTGATGTGTATAACCACTGTATTCAACAGCCACTTGAAAATTCTCCTGTAATTTTGCGTATCCACATTTAGTACAGTTAACATATAGTAGTAACCCGATATTTGATATGTGCACTAGGTATTTTTTCATTTTTAAGGTTCCCACAGCATTTTTAATTGATGCTGGACTCCAGAAAATAGAAACTGCCAGTTTCTTACCTTTACATATAATCTAGTGGTTCACTTCCAAAAGCACAACTTATGTGACAACTCTGCAAAATGAGTTAAGTTGCCAGTTTCATAAAAGTCCTCATTTGCCTTCCTAAGAATTGACAAGCTAAAAACAAGCTGTTACCCATCATTTTTAGAAACGGACAAATCTGAATATAGTAGTCTGTTCAAATAAACTGAAATGAACAGATATGGGTTTGTAGTGTATTTACGTGGGTTTTTTCGATTTCAAAAAAGCCTCTCTTCCAAATAGAGTTACTAATAAATAACCATTAGATAATAAGACATCTCCATATCTTACTACTACCAGAAAAATGTAAAAGATTGCCTTTAATCTGCGAGGAATAAACAGGTCAATTCTTGGTAACAAGACTTATAGATACTCTCATAATATCAAATGTTCGAGTATTATATAAACTTCCAAGCAGAAGTAAAATGAAGGATTTAGTTCAATTTGTAGGTAAAAAGAAATTTTTATTAAATAGTTTTCCTTTCTTACTGATTACCATTTCAAAGGATATTTTACTCTTAGAACAACACCTTAAGAAATAAAACTGCATTTTGCTTTCAAATATGGACTTTCACACTATTAATAAAGAACATGTGGATATGAAATAAATTAGTAAAATAGAAATTAATAGAAAAATTCAGGTAACGAGGACTCAAGACATATCCAGAGAATGTGATATGACGTGACTTTAGTAAGAAGGACGCACTTCAAAGAAGACATACCAGTAAGAAAGTAATTCTCAGGAACTGGGTAAATTTGACGATATTGACTAGATTTTAGAAAGGAAGTGACACACGTTAGAATGCATAAAGAAAAACCTCAGTGTCACATGTCTGAATGATTATTAACAAATACGCCATAATTAGGTGTCATATACCCATTTATCTGCAAGAAAATGAGGTAATTAAAATTCCATCAACATTTTATAGCAAAGCCTAAGTAGAGACATTAACATTTCAGCCGTCATATCCATGCTTGCTTATATGAAAAGAACCAAGAAATAGTAATATTTCAGCAAATTGTGGAACGCAGAAGGAAGTCCCTAAAATTGAGGACATTTTGCAGGCTTCGATATAATCTCAATGTTCACCTAAACGGGGATAGAAAAGTACAGGCAAAAAGAAGAAAATGCCTTCCGATATTAAGTTACACAATTTGTAAAATATTTAGTAATGAGCATGGAGAACTGTGCATGAGAGTGGTGAGGTAATAACCATTAAAGGTAGGTTGCCAATACATATCATCTTTAAGAAGCTGCATATTGAAATCACCATCCAGAAATGAGCATAAACATGACTGCAAAGTATGTCAAAATTTATGTGTGCCCCGTATATTTTAATTGTTCTGAATTAACTCTGACCGCCATACAAGTATAAAGTGAGTGATGAATAATGGATTGCATTGGAAAGGAAGACTGTTGGAGTGCTTTTTCTTCGGTGTTAACGAATCTGTATATGAGAATTCCTAACAGAACATTGAAGCATGAAAAATTTTATGATGTCACAATGGGAAAGAATTTTAAAGTGCTCACAGATTGCCTGCAACAGAAATGAGAAATTTAACTAAGTAAGGATTTTCAAGAAAGGACATAGAAATTTGAAACTTATCACGCTACACTCCAATATTTAGGAAAAATATATAGATAACAAAAATGAAATTAAAAAATAAATACATAGTATAAAATAAATGTTCACGTATGTGACCCATAAATACGCATCAATGTATACGTTAGATAAAAGGGAAAACTTCATCGTCTTTTTTTATGAAGCAAGAAAATAAACTAATCACACATGTTTATAAATACTACAACAAAATCACAAAAATTTGGAAAAAATATGAGACAATACAAATTTAGAACTCACGCTCCACATCTATGTCAATACAGATACATGCTCCAAATTATTTCCAAATCCAGGATAATCACAAAATTACCCCGGAATTTTGAAAAGGAAATAAGGAATAATTTGGGGAAAAACTGTTGAAGTTGTTTGGGCTGGCTCTTCTGAACTGTGTACCTGGTAGTTAAACAAGACAAAAGAGAACTCAAATATTTTCTGGTATCACAATGACAACTTTTTAAACTTGAGAACAAGGAGGGTAAATTGCCAAAGAGAAATATTGAATCGAACCTAAATGACAAAAATAATCCTGCAGATAGCAATCATACTAGTTGGAAATATTGTATTGGTATTTCCAAGTTGTAAATAAGGAAAACTCTAAAAAAACCATGAAACATGGAAAAAAGTAAGGTAAAGGTGAAAATACGTCAAATATATCAGTGAAACTTAGCCAAATGAAACTGAGTAAAATGTAAAAACTTTAAGGGGTATTCTTACATCACAAGGAGAAAGACATCCAAGGGAGCCAATTACCACAATGAGCCCAGACTAGGATATTAATCATTAATACAAAACATTAAGGTATGCATACTCATATCTGGATGTAAAATATACTGTGATAGAAAAGACTAAAACTCATTTGGAAGGATCATGTTTAGGGTGACACATAGTTAAGACAAACTGCTGTTCAAGAAATAACGTTTGATTTAACAAAACAAGGAAGAACACCAGAAGACACTATACAGATATGCCGGCAAATACCAGAATGATTATAAATGAAAGATGCCAATCCCTCTGTAATCTATTGACCTATATCTACTAAATGAACATACATTCCATAACTACCAAGAAAATGGAAACAATCTTACCTAGAATTTAAAGAATTACAAACCCTTCCTATTCAACATTGTCCTTAGGATGATGAACAGGAAAATGCAGAATTTTGTTGAAGTTGCCCACCACAATGAAAGCTGCATGGATGGACACATATTTCCCTGACCAGATTAGCCTAGAAAAGATAAGAAAATCTTCCACATATTAGAGATTTGACCTAGGAGATATTTATATAGAAATAGGTATGTAGATATATACAATAATTGAATATATGTGCATATAGATATACAAAATATAATGAAATACATAGAGAGAAATATTTTTTATAATGAAAAGGATATTGTGAACGCAGAAGTAAACAATGACTAATTTGGAAAGAATAATATAATGTCTTGTATACATGAATAACTTCTAAAAATAGAATTACCATGGAAATGAAAAATTAAGGAAATAATTCAGAAACATGTAAATGGAATAGCTACCTCACTACATCACAGAAAATGTGACATACAAGGAAGACGTGATATCAAACTTAATCAGCAAAAAGTGGCTGGGAGGGTTAGTCAAGGGCACCTACATAGGAAGTATAAGGTCCTGAGTTTAACTGCAAGTATGATGAAAATAGTTCTCTTCTTCTTTAATATTAACATCATTCGTGTTGTGAAATGTTTTTTGACATGGGGTTTCCTTGTAGTTTCATAATTACCTTTGTATAAACTTTAGAAGTACTGGCCATATTGGCATAGAAAACTGTGGCCACTTGATTGTCTCTGCCTTTGTTATGACTGAAGTGTCCTCGAAATTCTGTTTTCCAAGTGATGTGTATAACCACTGCATTCAACAGCCACTTGAAAATACTCCTGTAATTTTGCGTATCCACATTTAGTACAGTTAACATATAGTAGTAACCCGATATTTGATATGTGCACTAGGTATTTTTTCATTTTTAAGGTTCCCACAGCATTTTTAATTGATGCTGGACTCCAGAAAATAGAAACTGCCAGTTTCTTACCTTTACATATAATCTAGTGGTTCACTTCCAAAAGCACAACTTATGTGACAACTCTGCAAAATGAGTTAAGTTGCCAGTTTCATAAAAGTCCTCATTTGCCGTCCTAAGAATTGACAAGCTAAAAACAAGCTGTTACCCATCATTTTTAGAAACGGACAAATCTGAATATAGTAGTCTCTTCAAATGAACTGAAATGAACAGATACGGTTTGTAGTGTATTTATGTGGGTTTTTTCGATTTCAAAAAAGCCTCTCTTCCAAATAGAGTTACTAATAAATAACCATTAGATAATAAGACATCTCCATATCATACTACTACCAGAAAAATGTAAAAGATTGCCTTTAATCTGCCAGGAATAAACAGGTCAATTGTTGGTAACAAGACTCATAGATACTCTCATCATATCAAATGTTCGAGTAGTATATAAACTTCCAAGCAGAAGTAAAATGAAGGATTTAGTTCAATTTGTAGGCAAAAAGAAATTTTTATTAAATAGTTTTCCTTTCTTACTGATTACCATTTCAAAGGATAGTTTACTCTTAGAACAACACCTTAAGAAATAAAACTGCATTTTGCTTTCAAATATGGAGTTTCACACTATTAATAAAGAACATGTGGATATGAAATAAATTAGTAAAAAAGAAATTAATAGAAAAATACAGGTAATGAGGACTCAAGACATATCCAGAGAATGTGATACGACGTGACTTTAGTAAGAAGGACGCACTTCAAAGAAGACATACCAGTAAGAAAGTAATTCTCAGGAACTGGGTAAATTTGACGATATTGACTAGATTTTAGAAAGGAAGTGACACACGTTAGAATGCATAAAGAAAAACCTCAGTGTCACATGTGTGAATGATTATTAACAAATACGCCATAATTAGGTGTCATATACCCATTTATCTGCAAGAAAATGAGGTAATTAAAATTCAATCAACATTTTATAGCAAAGCATAAGTAGAGACATTAACATTTCAGCCGTCATATCCATGCTTGCTTATATGAAAAGAACCAAGAAATAGTAATATTTCAGCAAATTGTGGAACACAGAAGGAAGTCCCTAAAATTGAGGACATTTTGCAGGCTTCGATATAATCTCAATGTTCACCTAAACGGGGATAGAAAAGTACAGGCAAAAAGAAGAAAATGCCTTCCGATATTAAGTTACACAATTTGTAAAATATTTAGTAATGAGCATGGAGAACTGTGCATGAGAGTGGTGAGGTAATAACCATTAAAGGTAGATTGCCAATACAGATCATCTTTAAGAAGCTGCATATTGAAATCACCATCCAGAAATGAGCATAAACATGACTGCAAAGTATGTCAAAATTTATGTGTGCCCCGTATATTTTAATTGTTCCGAATTAACTCTGACCGCCATACAAGTATAAAGTGAGTGATGAATAATGGATTACATTGGAAAGGAAGACTGTTGGAGTGCTTTTTCTTCGGTGTTAACGAATCTGTATATGAGAATTCCTAACAGAACATTGAAGCATGAAAAATTTTATGATGTCACAATGAGAAAGAATTTTAAAGTGCTCCCAGATTGCCTGCAACAGAAATGAGAAATTTAGCTAAGTAAGGATTTTCAAGAAAGGACATAGAAATTTGATACTTATCACGCTACACTGCAATATTTAGGAAAAATATATAGATAACAAATGAAATTAAAAAATAAATGCATAGCATAAAATAAATGTTCACGTATGTGACCCATAAATACGCATCAATGTATACATTAGATAAAAGGGAAAACTTCATCGTTTTATTTTAAGAAGCAAGAAAATAAACTAATCACACATGTTTATAAATACTACAACAAAATCACAAAAATTTGGAAAAAATATGAGAAAATACAAATTTAGAACTCACGCTCCACATCTATGTCAATACAAATACATGCTCCAAATTATTTCCAAATCCAGGATAATCACAAATTTACCCCGGAATTTTGAAAAGGAAATAAGGAATAATTTGGGGAAAAACTGTTGAAGTTGTTTGGGCTGGCTCTTCTGAACTGTGTACCTGGTAGTGAAACAAGACAAAAGTGAACTCAAATATTTTCTGGTATCACAATGACAACTTTTTAAATTTGAGAGCAAGGAGGGTAAATCGCCAAAGAGAAATATTGAGTCGAACCTAAATGACAAAAATAATCCTGCAGATAGCAATCATACTATTTGGAAATATTGTATTGGAATTTCCAAGTTGTAAATAAGGAAAACTCTAAAAAAACCATGAAACATGGAAAAAAGTAAGGTAAAGGTGAAAATACGTCAAATATATCAGTGAAACTTAGCCAAATGAAACTGAGTAAAATGTAAAAACTTTAAGGGGTATTCTTACATCACAAGGAGAAAGACACCCAAGGGAGCCAATTACCACAATGAGCCCAGACTAGGATATTAATCATTAATACAAATCATTAAGGTATGCATACTCATATCTGGATGTAAAATATACTGTGATAGAAAAGACTAAAACTCATTTGGAAGGATCATGTTTAGGGTGACACATAGTTAAGACAAACTGCTGTTCAAGAAATAACGTATGATTTAACAAAACAAGGAAGAACACCAGAAGACACTATGCAGATATGCCGGCAAATACCAGAATGATTATAAATGAAAGATGCCAATCCCTCTGTAATCTATTGACCTGTATCTACTAAATGAACATACATTCCATAACTACCAAGAAAATGGAAACAATCTTACCTAGAATTTAAAGAATTACAAACCCTTCCTATTCAACATTGTCCTTAGGATGATGAACAGGAAAATGCAGAATTTTGTTGAAGTTGCCCACCACAATGAAAGCTGTATGGATGGACACATATTTCCCTGACCAGATTAGCCTAGAAAAGATAAGAAAATCTTCCACATATTAGAGATTTGACCTAGGAGATATTTATATAGAAATAGGTATGTAGATATATACAATAATTGAATATATGTGCATAAAGATATACAAAATATAATGAAATACATAGAGAGAAATATTTTTTATAATGAAAAGGATATTGTGAACGCAGAAGTAAACAATGACTAATTTGGAAAGAATAATATAATGTCTTGTATACATGAATAACTTCTAAAAATAGAATTACCATGGAAAAGAAAAATTAAGGAAATAATTCAGAAACATGTAAATGGAATAGCTACCTCACTACATCTCAGAAAATGTGACATACAAGGAAGACGTGATATCAACCTTAATCAGCAAAAAGTGGCTGGGAGGGTGAGTCAAGGGCACCTACATAGGAAGTATAAGGTCCTGAGTTTAACTGCAAGTATGATGAAAATAGTTCTCTTCTTCTTTTAATATTAACATCATTCGTGTTGTGAAATGTTTTTTGACATGGGGTTTCCTTGTAGTTTCATAATTACCTTTGTATAAACTTGAGAAGTACTGGCCATATTGGCATAGAAAACTGTGGCCACTTGATTGTCTCTGCCTTTGTTATGACTGAAGTGTCCTCGAAATTCTGTTTTCCAAGTGATGTGTATAACCACTGCATTCAACAGCCACTTGAAAATACTCCTGTAATTTTGCGTATCCACATTAGGATAGTTAACATATAGTAGTAACCCGATGTTTGATATGTGCACTAGGTATTTTTTCATTTTTAAGGTTCCCACAGCATTTTTAATTGATGCTGGACTCCAGAAAATAGAAACTGCCAGTTTCTTACCTTTACATATAATCTAGTGGTTCACTTCCAAAAGCGCAACTTATGTGACAACTCTGCAAAATGAGTTAAGTTGCCCGTTTCATAAAAGTCCTCATTTGCCTTCCTAAGAATTGACAAGCTAAAAACAAGCTGTTACCCATCATTTTTAGAAACGGACAAATCTGAATATAGTAGTCTGTTCAAATGAACTGAAATGAACAGATATCGGTTTGTAGTGTATTTACGTGGGTTTTTTCGATTTCAAAAAAGCCTCTCTTCCAAATAGAGTTACTAATAAATAACCATTAGATAATAAGACATCTCCATATCTTACTACTACCAGAAAAATGTAAAAGATTGCCTTTAAACTGCCAGGAATAAACAGGTCAATTGTTGGTAACAAGACTCATAGATACTCTCATGATATCAAATGTTCGAGTAGTATATAAACTTCCAAGCAGAAGTAAAATGAAGGATTTAGTTCAATTTGTAGGCAAAAAGAAATTTTTATTAAACAGTTTTTGTTTCTTACTGATTACCACTTCAAAGGATATTTTACTCTTAGAACAACACCTTAAGAAATAAAACTGCATTTTGCTTTCAAATATGGACTTTCACACTATTAATAAAGAACATGTGGATATGAAATAAATTAGTAAAATAGAAATTAATAGAAAAACACAGGTAACGAGGACTCAAGACATATCCAGAGAATGTGATATGACGTGACTTTAGTAAGAAGGACGCACTTCAAAGAAGACATACCAGTAAGAAAGTAATTCTCACGAACTGGGTAAATTTGATGATATTGACTAGATTATAGAAAGGAAGTGACACACGTTAGAATGCATAAAGAAAAACCTCAGTGTCACATGTCTGAATGATTATTAACAAATACGCCATAATTAGGTGTCATATACCCATTTATCTGCAAGAAAATGAGGTAATTAAAATTCCATCAACATTTTACAGCAAAGCATAAGTAGAGACATTAACATTTCAGCCGTCATATCCATGCTTGCTTATATGAAAAGAACCAAGAAATAGTAATATTTCAGCAAATTGTGGAACACAGAAGGAAGTCCCTAAAATTGAGGACATTTTGCAGGCTTCGATATAATCTCAATGTTCACCTAAACGGGGATAGAAAAGTACAGGCAAAAAGAAGAAAATGCCTTCCGATATTAAGTTACACAATTTGTAAAATATGTAGTAATGAGCATGGAGAAATGTGCATGAGAGTGGTGAGGTAATAACCATTAAAGGTAGATTGCCAATACAAATCATCTTTAAGAAGCTGCATATTGAAATCACCATCCAGAAATGAGCATAAACATGACTGCAAAGTATGTCAAAATTTATGTGTGCCCCGTATATTTTAATTGTTCCGAATTAACTCTGACCGCCATACAAGTATAAAGTGAGTGATGAATAATGGATTGCATTGGAAAGGAAGACTGTTGGAGTGCTTTTTCTTCGGTGTTAACGAATCTGTATATGAGAATTCCTAACAGAACATTGAAGCATGAAAAATTTTATGATGTCACAATGGGAAAGAATTTTAAAGTGCTCACAGATTGCCTGCAACAGAAGTGAGAAATTTAACTAAGTAAGGATTTTCAAGAAAGGACATAGAAATTTGAAACTTATCACGCTACACTCCAATATTTAGGAAAAATATAAGGATAACAAAAATTAAATTAAAAAATAAATACATAGTATAAAATAAATGTTCACGTATGTGACCCATAAATACGCATCAATGTATACATTAGATAAAAGGGAAAACTTCATCGTTTTATTTTAAGAAGCAAGAAAATAAACTAATCACACATGTTTATAAATACTACAACAAAATCACAAAAATTTGGAAAAACTATGAGACAATACAAATTTAGAACTAACGCTCCACATCTATGTCAATACAGATATATGCTCCAAATTATTTCCAAATCCAGGATAATCACAAAATTACCCCGGAATTTTGAAAAGGAAATAAGGAATAATTTGGGGAAAAACTGTTGAAGTTGTTTGGGCTGGCTCTTCTGAACTGTGTACCTGGTAGGTAAACAGGACAAAAGAGAACTCAAATATTTTCTGGTATCACAATGACAACATGTTAAATTTGAGAGCAAGGAGGGTAAATTGCCAAAGAGAAATATTGAATCGAACCTAAATGACAAAAATAATCCTGCAGATAGCAATCATACTAGTTGGAAATATTGTATTGGAATTTCCAAGTTGTAAATAAGGAAAACTCTAAAAAAACCATGAAACATGGAAAAAAGTAAGGTAAAGGTGAAAATACGTCAAATATATCAGTGAAACTTAGCCAAATGAAACTGAGTAAAATCTAAAAACTTTAAGGGGTATTCTTACATCACAAGGAGAAAGACACCCAAGGGAGCCAATTACCACAATGAGCCCAGACTAGGATATTAATCATTAATACAAATCATTAAGGTATGCATACTCATATCTGGATGTAAAATATACTGTGATAGAAAAGACTAAAACTCATTTGGAAGGATCATGTTTAGGGTGACACATAGTTAGGACAAACTGCTGTTCAAGAAATAACGTTTCATTGAACAAAACAAGGAAGAACACCAGAAGACACTATACAGATATGCCGGCAAATACCAGAATGATTATAAATGAAAGATGCCAATCCCTCTGTAATCTATTGACCTATATCTACTAAATGAACATACATTAAATAACTACCAAGAAAATGGAAACAATCTTCCCTAGAATTTAAAGAATTACAAACCCTTCCTATTCAACATTGTCCTTAGGATGATGAACAGGAAAATGCAGAATTTTGTTGAAGTTGCCCACCTCAATGAAAGCTGCATGGATGGACACATATTTCCCTGACCAGATTAGCCTAGAAAAGATAAGAAAATCTTCCACATATTAGAGATTTGACCTCGGAGATATTTATATAGAAATAGGTATGTAGATATATACAATAATTGAATATATGTGCATATAGATATACAAAATATAATGAAATACATAGAGAGAAATATTTTTTATAATGAAAAGGATATTGTGAACGCAGAAGTAAACAATGACTAATTTGGAAAGAATAATATAATGTCTTGTATACATGAATAACTTCTAAAAATAGAATTACCATGGAAATGAAAAATTAAGGAAATAATTCAGAAACATGTAAATGGAATAGCTACCTCACTACATCACAGAAAATGTGACATACAAGGAAGACGTGATATCAACCTTAATCAGCAAAAAGTGGCTGGGAGGGTGAGTCAAGGGCACCTACATAGGAAGTATAAGGTCCTGAGTTTAACTGCAAGTATGATGAAAATAGTTCTCTTCTTCTTTTAATATTAACATCATTCGTGTTGTGAAATGTTTTTTGACATGGGGTTTCCTTGTAGTTTCATAATTACCTTTGTATAAACTTTAGAAGTACTGGCCATATTGGCATAGAAAACTGTGGCCACTTGATTGTCTCTGCCTTTGTTATGACTGAAGTGTCCTCGAAATTCTGTTTTCCAAGTGATGTGTATAACCACTGCATTCAACAGCCACTTGAAAATACTCCTGTAAATTTGCGTATCCACATTAGGATAGTTAACATATAGTAGTAACCCGATGTTTGATATGAGCACTAGGTATTTTTTCATTTTTAAGGTTCCCACAGCATTTTTAATTGATGCTGGACTCCAGAAAATAGAAACTGCCAGTTTCTTACCTTTACATATAATCTAGTGGTTCACTTCCAAAAGCACAACTTATGTGACAACTCTGCAAAATGAGTTAAGTTGCCAGTTTCATAAAAGTCCTCATTTGCCTTCCTAAGAATTGACAAGCTAAAAACAAGCTGTTACCCATCATTTTTAGAAACGGACAAATCTGAATATAGTAGTCTGTTCAAATGAACGGAAATGAACAGATATCGGTTTGTAGTGTATTTACGTGGGTTTTTTCGATTTCAAAAAAGCCTCTCTTCCAAATAGAGTTAGTAATAAATAACCATTAGATAATAAGACATCTCCATATCTTATTACTACCAGAAAAATGTAAAGGTTTGCCTTTAATCTGCCAGGAATAAACAGGTCAATTGTTGGTGACAAGACTCATAGATACTCTCATAATATCAAATGTTCGAGTATTATATAAACTTCCAAGCAGAAGTAAAATGAAGGATTTAGTTCAATTTGTAGGCAAAAAGAAATTTTTATTAAATAGTTTTCCTTTCTTACTGATTACCATTTCAAAGGATAGTTTACTCTTAGAACAACACATTAAGAAATAAAACTGCATTTTGCTTTTAAATATGGACTTTCACACTATTAATAAAGAACATGTGGATATGAAATAAATTAGTAAAATAGAAATTAATAGAAAAATACAGGTCACGAGGACTCAAGACATATCCAGAGAATGTGATATGACGTGACTGTAGTAAGAAGGACGCACTTCAAAGAAGACATACCAGTAAGAAAGTAATTCTCAGGAACTGGGTAAATTTGACGATATTGACTAGATTTTAGAAAGGAAGTGACACAAGTTAGAATGCATAAAGAAAAACCTCAGTGTCACATGTCTGAATGATTATTAACAAATAAGCCATAATTAGGTGTCATATACCCATTTATCTGCAAGAAAATGAGGTAATTAAAATTCAATCAACATTTTATAGCAAAGCATAAGTAGAGACATTAACATTTCAGCCGTCATATCCATGCTTGCTTATATGAAAAGAACCAAGAAATAGTAATATTTCAGCAAATTGTGGAACGCAGAAGGAAGTCCCTAAAATTGAGGACATTTTGCAGGCTTCGATATAATCTCAATGTTCACCTAAACGGGGATAGAAAAGTACAGGCAAAAAGAAGAAAATGCCTTCCGATATTAAGTTACACAATTTGTAAAATATTTAGTAATGAGCATGGAAAACTGTGCATGAGAGTGGTGAGGTAATAACCATTAAAGGTAGATTGCCAAAACAGATCATCTTTAAGAAGCTGCATATTGAAATCACCATTTAGAAATGAGCATAAACATGACTGCAAAGTATGTCAAAATTTATGTGTGCCCCGTATATTTTAATTGTTCCGAATTAACTCTGACCGCCATACAAGTATAAAGTGAGTGATGAATAATGGATTGCATTGGAAAGGAAGACTGTTGGAGTGCTTTTTCTTCGGTGTTAACGAATCTGTATATGAGAATTCCTAACAGAACATTGAAGCATGAAAAATTTTATGATGTCACAATGGGAAAGAATTTTAAAGTGCTCACAGATAGCCTGCAATAGAAATGAGAAATTTAACTAAGTAAGGATTTTCAAGAAATGACATAGAAATTTGAAACTTATCACGCTACACTCCAATATTTAGGAAAAATATATAGATAACAAAAATGAAATTAAAAAATAAATACATAGTATAAAATAAATGTTCACGTATGTGACCCATAAATACGCATCAATGTATACCTTAGATAAAAGGGAAAACTTCATCATTTTTTTTTACGAAGCAAGAAAATAAACTAATCACACATGTTTATAAATACTACAACAAAATCACAAAAATTTGGAAAAAATATGAGACAATACAAATTTAGAACTCACGCTCCACATCTATGTCAATACAGATACATGCTCCAAATTATTTCCAAATCCAGGATAATCACAAAATTACCCCGGAATTTTGAAAAGGAAATAAGGAATAATTTGGGGAAAAACTGTTGAAGTTGTTTGGGCTGGTTCTTCTGAACTGCGTACCTGGTAGGTAAACAAGACAAAAGAGAACTCAAATATTTTCTGGTATCACAATGACAACTTTTTAAATTTGAGAGCAAGGAGGGTAAATTGCCAAAGAGAAATATTGAATCGAACCTAAATGACAAAAATAATCCTGCAGATAGCAATCATACTAGTTGGAAATATTGTATTGGAATTTCCAAGTTGTAAATAAGGAAAACTCTAAAAAAACCATGAAACATGGAAAAAAGTAAGGTAAAGGTGAAAATACCTCAAATATATCAGTGAAACTTAGCCAAATGAAACTGAGTAAAATCTAAAAACTTTAAGGGGTATTCTTACATCACAAGGAGAAAGACACCCAAGGGAGCCAATTACCACAATGAGCCCAGACTAGGATATTAATCATTAATACAAATCATTAAGGTATGCATACTCATATCTGGATGTAAAATATACTGTGATAGAAAAGACTAAAACTCATTTGGAAGGATCATGTTTAGGGTGACACATAGTTAAGACAAACTGCTGTTCAAGAAATAACGTTTGATTGAACAAAACAAGGAAGAACACCAGAAGACACTATACAGATATGCCGGCAAATACCAGAATGATTATAAATGAAAGATGCCAATCCCTCTGTAATCTATTGACCTATATCTACTAAATGAACATACATTCCATAACTACCAAGAAAATGGAAACAATCTTACCTAGAATTTAAAGAATTACAAACCCTTCCTATTCAACATTGTCCTTAGGATGATGAACAGGAAAATGCAGAATTTTGTTGAAGTTGCCCACCACAATGAAAGCTGCATGGATGGACACATATTTCCCTGAAAAGATTAGCCTAGAAAAGATAAGAAAATCTTCCACATATTAGAGATTTGACCTAGGAGATATTTATATAGAAATAGGTATGTAGATATATACAATAATTGAATATATGTGCATATAGATATACAAAATATAATGAAATACATAGAGAGAAATATTTTTATAATGAAAAGGATATTGTGAACGCAGAAGTAAACAATGACTAATTTGGAAAGAATAATATAATGTCTTGTATACATGAATAACTTCTAAAAATAGAATTACCATGGAAATGAAAAATTAAGGAAATAATTCAGAAACATGTAAATGGAATAGCTACCTCACTACATCACAGAAAATGTGACATACAAGGAAGACGTGATATCAAACTTAATGAGCAAAAAGTGGCTGGGAGGGTGAGTCAAGGGCACCTACATAGGAAGTATAAGGTCCTGAGTTTAACTGCAAGTATGATGAAAATAGTTCTCTTCTTCTTTTAATATTAACATCATTCGTGTTGTGAAATGTTTTTTGACATGGGGTTTCCTTGTAGTTTCATAATTACCTTTGTATAAACTTTAGAAGTACTGGCCATATTGGCATAGAAAACTGTGGCCACTTGATTGTCTCTGCCTTTGTTATGACTGAAGTGTCCTCGAAATTCTGTTTTCCAAGTGATGTGTATAACCACTGTATTCAACAGCCACTTGAAAATACTCCTGTAATTTTGCGTATCCACATTTAGTACAGTTAACATATAGTAGTAACCCGATATTTGATATGTGCACTAGGTATTTTTTCATTTTTAAGGTTCCCACAGCATTTTTAATTGATGCTGGACTCCAGAAAATAGAAACTGCCAGTTTCTTACCTTTACATATAATCTAGTGGTTCACTTCCAAAAGCACAACTTATGTGACAACTCTGCAAAATGAGTTAAGTTGCCAGTTTCATAAAAGTCCTCATTTGCCTTCCTAAGAATTGACAAGCTAAAAACAAGCTGTTACCCATCATTTTTAGAAACGGACAAATCTGAATATAGTAGTCTGTTCAAATGAACTGAAATGAACAGATATCGGTTTGTAGTGTATTTACGTGGGTTTTTTTCGATTTCAAAAAAGCCTCTCTTCCAAATAGAGTTACTAATAAATAACCATTAGATAATAAGACATCTCCATATCTTACTACTACCGGAAAAATGTAAAAGATTGCCTTTAATCTGCCAGGAATAAACAGGTCAATTGTTGGTAACAAGACTCATAGATACTCTCATAATATCAAATGTTCGAGTAGTATATAAACTTCCAAGCAGAAGTAAAATGAAGGATTTAGTTCAATTTGTAGGCAAAAAGAAATTTTTATTAAATAGTTTTCCTTTCTTACTGATTACCATTTCAAAGGATATTTTACTCTTAGAACAACACCTTAAGAAATAAAAGTGCATTTTGCTTTCAAATATGGACTTTCACACTATTAATAAAGAACATGTGGATATGAAATAAATTAGTAAAATAGAAATTAATAGAAAAATACAGGTAACGAGGACTCAAGACATATCCAGAGAATGTGATATGACGTGACTTTAGTAAGAAGGACGCACTTCAAAGAAGACATACCAGTAAGAAAGTAATTCTCAGGAACTGGGTAAATTTGACGATATTGACTAGATTTTAGAAAGGAAGTGACACACGTTAGAATGCATAAAGAAAAACCTCAGTGTCACATGTCTGAATGATTATTAACAAATACGCCATAATTAGGTGTCATATACCCATTTATCTGCAAGAAAATGAGGTAATTAAAATTCAATCAACATTTTATAGCAAAGCATAAGTAGAGACATTAACATTTCAGCCGTCATATCCATGCCTGCTTATATGAAAAGAACCAAGAAATAGTAATATTTCAGCAAATTGTGGAACGCAGAAGGAAGTCCCTAAAATTGAGGACATTTTGCAGGCTTCGATATAATCTCAATGTTCACCTAAACGGGGATAGAAAAGTACAGGCAAAAAGAAGAAAATGCCTTCCGATATTAAGTTACACAATTTGAAAATATTTAGTAATGAGCTTGGAGAACTGTGCATGAGAGTGGTGAGGGAATAACCATTAAAGGTAGATTGCCAATACAGATCATCTTTAAGAAGCTGGATATTGAACTCACCATCCAGAAATGAGCATAAACATGACTGCAAAGTATATCAAAATTTATGTGTGCCCCGTATATTTTAATTGTTCCGAATTAACTCTGACCGCCATACAAGTATAAAGTGAGTGATGAATAATGGATTACATTGGAAAGGAAGACTGTTGGAGTGCTTTTTCTTCGGTGTTAAGGAATCTGTATATGAGAATTCCTAACAGAACATTGAAGCATGAAAAATTTTATGATGTCACAATGAGAAAGAATTTTAAACTGCTCCCAGATTGCCTGCAACAGAAATGAGAAACTTAGCTAAGTAAGGATTTTCAAGAAAGGACATAGAAATTTGATACTTATCACGCTACACTCCAATATTTAGGAAAAATATATAGATAACAAAAATGAAATTAAAAAATAAATACATAGCATAAAATAAATGTTCACGTATGTGACCCATAAATACACATCAATGTATACATTAGATAAAAGGGAAAAATTCATCGTCTTTTTTTATGAAGCAAGAAAATAAACTAATCACACATGTTTATAAATACTACAACAAAATCACAAAAATTTGGAAAAAATATGAGAAAATACAAATTTAGAACTCACTCTCCACATCTATGTCAATACAGATACATGCTCCAAATTATTTCCAAATCCAGGATAATCACAAAATTACCCCGGAATTTTGAAAAGGAAATAAGGAATAATTTGGGGAAAAACTGTTGAAGTTGTTTGGGCTGGCTCTTCTGAACTGTGTACCTGGTAGTTAAACAAGACAAAAGAGAACTCAAATATTTTCTGGTATCACATTGACAACTTTTTAAACTTGAGAACAAGGAGGGTAAATTGCCAAAGAGAAATATTGAATCGAATCTAAATGACAAAAATAATCCTGCAGATAGCAATCAAACTAGTTGGAAATATTGTATTGGAATTTCCAAGTTGTAAATAAGGAAAACTCTAAAAAAACCATGAAACATGGAAAAAAGTAAGGTAAAGGTGAAAATACGTCAAATATATCAGTGAAACTTAGCCAAATGAAACTGAGTAAAATGTAAAAACTTTAAGGGGTATTCTTTCATCACAAGGAGAAAGACATCCAAGGGAGCCAATTACCACAATGAGCCCAGACTAGGATATTAATCATTAATACAAAACATTAAGGTATGCATACTCACATCTGGATGTAAAATATACTGTGATAGAAAAGACTAAAACTCATTTGGAAGGATCATGTTTAGGGTGACACATAGTTAAGACAAACTGCTGTTCAAGAAATAACGTTTGATTTAACAAAACAAGGAAGAACACCAGAAGACACTATACAGATATGCCGGCAAATACCAGAATGATTATAAATGAAAGATGCCAATCCCTCTGTAATCTATTGACCTATATCTACTAAATGAACATACATTCCATAACAACCAAGAAAATGGAAACAATCTTACCTAGAATTTAAAGAATTACAAACCCTTCCTATTCAACATTGTCCTTAGGATGATGAACAGGAAAATGCAGAATTTTGTTGAAGTTGCCCACCACAATGAAAGCTGCATGGATGGACACATATTTCCCTGACCAGATTAGCCTAGAAAAGATAAGAAAATCTTCCACATATTAGAGATTTGACCTAGGAGATATTTATATAGAAATAGGTATGTAGATATATACAATAATTGAATATATGTGCATATAGATATACAAAATATAATGAAATACATAGAGAGAAATATTTTTTATAATGAAAAGGATATTGTGAACGCAGAAGTAAACAATGACTAATTTGGAAAGAATAATATAATGTCTTGTATACATGAATAACTTCTAAAAATAGAATTACCATGGAAAAGAAAAATTAAGGAAATAATTCAGAAACATGTAAATGGAATAGCTACCTCACTACATCTCAGAAAATGTGACATACAAGGAAGACGTGATATCAACCTTAATCAGCAAAAAGTGGCTGGGAGGGTGAGTCAAGGGCACCTACATAGGAAGTATAAGGTCCTGAGTTTAACTGCAAGTATGATGAAAATAGTTCTCTTCTTCTTTTAATATTAACATCATTCGTGTTGTGAAATGTTTTTTGACATGGGGTTTCCTTGTAGTTTCATAATTACCTTTGTATAAACTTGAGAAGTACTGGCCATATTGGCATAGAAAACTGTGGCCACTTGATTGTCTCTGCCTTTGTTATGACTGAAGTGTCCTCGAAATTCTGTTTTCCAAGTGATGTGTATAACCACTGCATTCAACAGCCACTTGAAAATACTCCTGTAATTTTGCGTATCCACATTAGGATAGTTAACATATAGTAGTAACCCGATGTTTGATATGTGCACTAGGTATTTTTTCATTTTTAAGGTTCCCACAGCATTTTTAATTGATGCTGGACTCCAGAAAATAGAAACTGCCAGTTTCTTACCTTTACATATAATCTAGTGGTTCACTTCCAAAAGCGCAACTTATGTGACAACTCTGCAAAATGAGTTAAGTTGCCCGTTTCATAAAAGTCCTCATTTGCCTTCCTAAGAATTGACAAGCTAAAAACAAGCTGTTACCCATCATTTTTAGAAACGGACAAATCTGAATATAGTAGTCTGTTCAAATGAACTGAAATGAACAGATATCGGTTTGTAGTGTATTTACGTGGGTTTTTTCGATTTCAAAAAAGCCTCTCTTCCAAATAGAGTTACTAATAAATAACCATTAGATAATAAGACATCTCCATATCTTACTACTACCAGAAAAATGTAAAAGATTGCCTTTAATCTGCCAGGAATAAACAGGTCAATTGTTGGTAACAAGACTCATAGATACTCTCATAATATCAAATGTTTGAGTAGTATATAAACTTCCAAGCAGAAGTAAAATGAAGGGTTTAGTTCAATTTGTAGGCAAAAAGAAATTTTTATTAAATAGTTTTCCTTTCTTACTGATTACCATTTCAAAGGATAGTTTACTCTTAGAACAACACCTTAAGAAATAAAACTGCATTTTGCTTTCAAATATGGACTTTCACACTATTAATAAAGAACATGTGGATATGAAATAAATTAGTAAAAAAGAAATTAATAGAAAAATACAGGTAACGAGGACTCAAGACATATCCAGAGAATGTGATATGACGTGACTTTAGTAAGAAGGAAGCACTTCAAAGAAGACATACGAGTAAGAAAGTAATTCTCAGGAACTGGGTAAATTTGACGATATTGACTAGATTTTAGAAAGGAAGTGACACACGTTAGAATGCATAAAGAAAAACCTCAGTGTCACATGTCTGAATGATTATTAACAAATACGCCATAATTAGGTGTCATATACCCATTTATCTGCAAGAAAATGAGGTAATTAAAATTCAATCAACATTTTACAGCAAAGCATAAGTAGAGACATTAACATTTCAGCCGTCATATCCATGCTTGCTTATATGAAAAGAACCAAGAAATAGTAATATTTCAGCAAATTGTGGAACGCAGAAGGAAGTCCCTAAAATTGAGGACATTTTGCAGGCTTCGATATAATCTCAATGTTCACCTAAACGGGGATAGAAAAGTACAGGCAAAAAGAAGAAAATGCCTTCCGATATTAAGTTACACAATTTGTAAAATATTTAGTAATGAGCATGGAGAACTGTGCATGAGAGTGGTGAGGTAATAACCATTAAAGGTAGATTGCCAATACAGATCATCTTTAAGAAGCTGCATATTGAAATCACCATTTAGAAATGAGCATAAACATGACTGCAAAGTATGTCAAAATTTATGTGTGCCCCGTATATTTTAATTGTTCCGAATTAACTCTGACCGCCATACAAGTATAAAGTGAGTGATGAATAATGGATTACATTGGAAAGGAAGACTGTTGGAGTGCTTTTTCTTCGGTGTTAACGAATCTGTATATGAGAATTCCTAACAGAACATTGAAGCATGAAAAATTTTATGATGTCACAATGGGAAAGAATTTTAAAGTGCTCACAGATTGCCTGCCACAGAAATGAGAAATTTAACTAAGTAAGGATTTTCAAGAAAGGACATAGAAATTTGAAACTTATCACGCTACACTCCAATATTTAGGAAAAATATATAGATAACAAATGAAATTAAAAAATAAATACATAGTATAAAATAAATGTTCACGTATGTGACCCATAAATACGCATCAATGTATACATTAGATAAAAGGGAAAACTTCATCGTTTTTTTTTACGAAGCAAGAAAATAAACTAATCACACATGTTTATAAATACTACAACAAAATCACAAAAATTTGGAAAAACTATGAGACAATTCAAATTTAGAACTCACGCTCCACATCTATGTCAATACAGATACATGCTCCAAATTATTTCCAAATCCAAGATAATCACAAAATTACCCCGGAATTTTGAAAAGGAAATAAGGAAGAATTTTGGGAAAAACTGTTGAAGTTGTTTGGGCTGGCTCTTCTGAACTGTGTACCTGGTAGGTAAAGAAGACAAAAGAGAACTCAAACATTTTCTGGTATCACAATGACAACTTTTTAAATTTGAGAGCAAGGAGGGTAAATTGCCAAAGAGAAATATTGAATCAAACCTAAATGACAAAAATCATCCTGCAGATAGCAATCATACTAGTTGGAAATATTGTATTGGAATTTCCAAGTTGTAAATAAGGAAAACTCTAAAAAAACCATGAAACATGGAAAAAAGTAAGGTAAAGGTGAAAATACGTCAAATATATCAGTGAAACTTAGCCAAATGAAACTGAGAAAAATCTAAAAACTTTAAGGGGTATTCTTACATCACAAGGAGAAAGACACCCAAGGGAGCCAATTACCACAATGAGCCCAGACTAGGATATTAATCATTAATTCAAATCATTAAGGTATGCATACTCATATCTGGATGTAAAATATACTGTGATAGAAAAGACTAAAACTCATTTGGAAGGATCATGTTTAGGGTGACACATAGTTAAGACAAACTGCTGTTCAAGAAATAACGTTTGATTTAACAAAACAAGGAAGAACACCAGAAGACACTATGCATACATGCCGGCAAATACCAGAATGATTATAAATGAAAGATGCCAATCGCTCTGTAATCTATTGACCTGTATCTACTAAATGAACATACATTCCATAACTACCAAGAAAATGGAAACAATCTTACCTAGAATTTAAAGAATTACAAACCCTTCCTATTCAACATTGTCCTTAGGATGATGAACAGGAAAATGCAGAATTTTGTTGAAGTTGCCCACCACAATGAAAGCTGCATGGATGGACACATATTTCCCTAACCAGATTAGCCTAGAAAAGATAAGAAAATCTTCCACATATTAGAGATTTGACCTAGGAGATATTTATATAGAAATAGGTGTGTAGATATATACAATAATTGAATATATGTGCATATAGATATACAAAATATAATGAAATACATAGAGAGAAATATTTTTTATAATGAAAGGGATATTGTGAATGCAGAAGTAAACAATGTCTAATTTGGAAAGAATAATATAATGTCTTGTATACATGAATAACTTCTAAAAATAGAATTACCATGGAAATGAAAAATTAAGGAAATAATTCAGAAACATGTAAATGGAATAGCTACCTCACTACATCACAGAAAATGTGACATACAAGGAAGACGTGATATCAAACTTAATCAGCAAAAAGTGGGTGGGAGGGTGAGTCAAGGGCACCTACATAGGAAGTATAAGGTCCTGAGTTTAACTGCAAGTATGATGAAAATAGTTCTCTTCTTCTTTTAATATTAACATCATTCGTGTTGTGAAATGTTTTTTGACATGGGGTTTCCTTGTAGTTTCATAATTACCTTTGTATAAACTTGAGAAGTACTGGCCATATTGGCATAGAAAACTGTGGCCACTTGATTGTCTCTGCCTTTGTTATGACTGAAGTGTCCTCGAAATTCTGTTTTCCAAGTGATGTGTATAACCACTGCATTCAACAGCCACTTGAAAATACGCCTGTAATTTTGTGTATCCACATTTAGTACAGTTAACATATAGTAGTAACCCGATATTTGATATGTGCACTAGGTATTTTTTCATTTTTAAGGTTCCCACAGCATTTTTAATTGATGCTGGACTCCAGAAAATAGAAACTGCCAGTTTCTTACCTTTACATATAATCTAGTGGTTCACTTCCAAAAGCGCAACTTATGTGACAACTCTGCAAAATGAGTTAAGTTGCCAGTTTCATAAAAGTCCTCATTTGCCTTCCTAAGAATTGACAAGCTAAAAACAAGCTGTTACCCATCATTTTTAGAAACGGACAAATCTGAATATAGTAGTCTGTTCAAATGAACTGAAATGAACAGATATCGGTTTGTAGTGTATTTACGTGGGTTTTTTCGATTTCAAAAAAGGTTTTTTCCAAATAGAGTTACTAATAAATAACCATTAGATAATAAGACATCTCCATGTCTTATTACTACCAGAAAAATGTAAAGGTTTGCCTTTAATCTGCCAGGAATAAACAGGTCAATTGTTGGTAACAAGACTCATAGATACTCTCATAATATCAAATGTTCGAGTATTATATAAACTTCCAAGCAGAAGTAAAATGAAGGATTTAGTTCAATTTGTAGGCAAAAAGAAATTTTTATTAAATAGTTTTCCTTTCTTACTGATTACCATTTCAAAGGATAGTTTACTCTTAGAACAACACATTAAGAAATAAAACTGCATTTTGCTTTCAAATATGGACTTTCACACTATTAATAAAGAACATGTGGATATGAAATAAATTAGTAAAATAGAAATTAATAGAAAAATACAGGTAACGAGGACTCAAGACATATCCAGAGAATGTGATATGACGTGACTGTAGTAAGAAGGACGCACTTCAAAGAAGACATACCAGTAAGAAAGTAATTCTCAGGAACTGGGTAAATTTGACGATATTGACTAGATTTTAGAAAGGAAGTGACACAAGTTAGAATGCATAAAGAAAAACCTTAGTGTCACATGTCTGAATGATTATTAACAAATAAGCCATAATTAGGTGTCATATACCCATTTATCTGCAAGAAAATGAGGTAATTAAAATTCAATCAACATTTTATAGCAAAGCATAAGTAGAGACATTAACATTTCAGCCGTCATATCCATGCTTGCTTATATGAAAAGAACCAAGAAATAGTAATATTTCAGCAAATTGTGGAACGCAGAAGGAAGTCCCTAAAATTGAGGACATTTTGCAGGCTTCGATATAATCTCAATGTTCACCTAAACGGGGATAGAAAAGTACAGGCAAAAAGAAGAAAATGCCTTCCGATATTAAGTTACACAATTTGTAAAATATTTAGTAATGAGCATGGAGAACTGTGCATGAGAGTGGTGAGGTAATAACCATTAAAGGTAGATTGCCAAAACAGATCATCTTTAAGAAGCTGCATATTGAAATCACCATCCAGAAATGAGCATAAACATGACTGCAAAGTATGTCAAAATTTATGTGTGCCCCGTATATTTTAATTGTTCCGAATTAACTCTGACCGCCATACAAGTATAAAGTGAGTGATGAATAATGGATTACATTGGAAAGGAAGACTGTTGGAGTGATTTTTCTTCAGTGTTAACGAATCTGTATATGAGAATTCCTAACAGAACATTGAAGCATGAAAAATTTTATGATGTCACAATGGGAAAGAATTTTAAAGTGCTCACAGATTGCCTGCCACAGAAATGAGAAATTTAACTAAGTAAGGATTTGCAAGAAAGGACATAGAAATTTGAAACTTATCACGCTACACTCCAATATTTAGGAAAAATATATAGATAACAAATGAAATTAAAAAATAAATACATAGTATAAAATAAATGTTCACGTATGTGACCCATAAATACGCATCAATGTATACATTAGATAAAAGGGAAAACTTCATCGTTTTTTTTTACGAAGCAAGAAAATAAACTAATCACACATGTTTATAAATACTACAACAAAATCACAAAAATTTGGAAAAACTATGAGACAATTCAAATTTAGAACTCACGCTCCACATCTATGTCAATACAGATACATGCTCCAAATTATTTCCAAATCCAGGATAATCACAAAATTACCCCGGAATTTTGAAAAGGAAATAAGGAAGAATTTGGGGAAAAACTGTTGAAGTTGTTTGGGCTGGCTCTTCTGAACTGTGTACCTGGTAGGTAAACAAGACAAAAGAGAACTCAAACATTTTCTGGTATCACAATGACAACTTGTTAAATTTGAGAGCAAGGAGGGTAAATTGCCAAAGAGAAATATTGAATCAAACCTAAATGACAAAAATCATCCTGCAGATAGCAATCATACTAGTTGGAAATATTGTATTGGAATTTCCAAGTTGTAAATAAGGAAAACTCTAAAAAAACCATGAAACATGGAAAAAAGTAAGGTAAAGGTGAAAATACATCAAATATATCAGTGAAACTTAGCCAAATGAAACTGAGTAAAATCTAAAAACTTTAAGGGGTATTCTTACATCACAAGGAGAAAGACACCCAAGGGAGCCAATTACCACAATGAGCCCAGACTAGGATATTAATCATTAATTCAAATCATTAAGGTATGCATACTCATATCTGGATGTAAAATATACTGTGATAGAAAAGACTAAAACTCATTTGGAAGGATCATGTTTAGGGTGACACATAGTTAAGACAAACTGCTGTTCAAGAAATAACGTTTGATTTAACAAAACAAGGAAGAACACCAGAAGACACTATGCATACATGCCGGCAAATACCAGAATGATTATAAATGAAAGATGCCAATCGCTCTGTAATCTATTGACCTGTATCTACTAAATGAACATACATTCCATAACTACCAAGAAAATGGAAACAATCTTACCTAGAATTTAAAGAATTACAAACCCTTCCTATTCAACATTGTCCTTAGGATGATGAACAGGAAAATGCAGAATTTTGTTGAAGTTGCCCACCACAATGAAAGCTGCATGGATGGACACATATTTCCCTAACCAGATTAGCCTAGAAAAGATAAGAAAATCTTCCACATATTAGAGATTTGACCTAGGAGATATTTATATAGAAATAGGTGTGTAGATATATACAATAATTGAATATATGTGCATATAGATATACAAAATATAATGAAATACATAGAGAGAAATATTTTTTATAATGAAAGGGATATTGTGAATGCAGAAGTAAACAATGTCTAATTTGGAAAGAATAATATAATGTCTTGTATACATGAATAACTTCTAAAAATAGAATTACCATGGAAATGAAAAATTAAGGAAATAATTCAGAAACATGTAAATGGAATAGCTACCTCACTACATCACAGAAAATGTGACATACAAGGAAGACGTGATATCAAACTTAATCAGCAAAAAGTGGGTGGGAGGGTGAGTCAAGGGCACCTACATAGGAAGTATAAGGTCCTGAGTTTAACTGCAAGTATGATGAAAATAGTTCTCTTCTTCTTTTAATATTAACATCATTCGTGTTGTGAAATGTTTTTTGACATGGGGTTTCCTTGTAGTTTCATAATTACCTTTGTATAAACTTGAGAAGTACTGGCCATATTGGCATAGAAAACTGTGGCCACTTGATTGTCTCTGCCTTTGTTATGACTGAAGTGTCCTCGAAATTCTGTTTTCCAAGTGATGTGTATAACCACTGCATTCAACAGCCACTTGAAAATACGCCTGTAATTTTGTGTATCCACATTTAGTACAGTTAACATATAGTAGTAACCCGATATTTGATATGTGCACTAGGTATTTTTTCATTTTTAAGGTTCCCACAGCATTTTTAATTGATGCTGGACTCCAGAAAATAGAAACTGCCAGTTTCTTACCTTTACATATAATCTAGTGGTTCACTTCCAAAAGAGCAACTTATGTGACAACTCTGCAAAATGAGTTAAGTTGCCAGTTTCATAAAAGTCCTCATTTGCCTTCCTAAGAATTGACAAGCTAAAAACAAGCTGTTACCCATCATTTTTAGAAACGGACAAATCTGAATATAGTAGTCTGTTCAAATGAACTGAAATGAACAGATATCGGTTTGTAGTGTATTTACGGGGGTTTTTTCGATTTCAAAAAAGGTTTTTTCCAAATAGAGTTACTAATAAATAACCATTAGATAATAAGACATCTCCATGTCTTATTACTACCAGAAAAATGTAAAGGTTTGCCTTTAATCTGCCAGGAATAAACAGGTCAATTGTTGGTAACAAGACTCATAGATACTCTCATAATATCAAATGTTCGAGTATTATATAAACTTCCAAGCAGAAGTAAAATGAAGGATTTAGTTCAATTTGTAGGCAAAAAGAAATTTTTATTAAATAGTTTTCCTTTCTTACTGATTACCATTTCAAAGGATAGTTTACTCTTAGAACAACACATTAAGAAATAAAACTGCATTTTGCTTTCAAATATGGACTTTCACACTATTAATAAAGAACATGTGGATATGAAATAAATTAGTAAAATAGAAATTAATAGAAAAATACAGGTAACGAGGACTCAAGACATATCCAGAGAATGTGATATGACGTGACTGTAGTAAGAAGGACGCACTTCAAAGAAGACATACCAGTAAGAAAGTAATTCTCAGGAACTGGGTAAATTTGACGATATTGACTAGATTTTAGAAAGGAAGTGACACAAGTTAGAATGCATAAAGAAAAACCTTAGTGTCACATGTCTGAATGATTATTAACAAATAAGCCATAATTAGGTGTCATATACCCATTTATCTGCAAGAAAATGAGGTAATTAAAATTCAATCAACATTTTATAGCAAAGCATAAGTAGAGACATTAACATTTCAGCCGTCATATCCATGCTTGCTTATATGAAAAGAACCAAGAAATAGTAATATTTCAGCAAATTGTGGAACGCAGAAGGAAGTCCCTAAAATTGAGGACATTTTGCAGGCTTCGATATAATCTCAATGTTCACCTAAACGGGGATAGAAAAGTACAGGCAAAAAGAAGAAAATGCCTTCCGATATTAAGTTACACAATTTGTAAAATATTTAGTAATGAGCATGGAGAACTGTGCATGAGAGTGGTGAGGTAATAACCATTAAAGGTAGATTGCCAAAACAGATCATCTTTAAGAAGCTGCATATTGAAATCACCATCCAGAAATGAGCATAAACATGACTGCAAAGTATGTCAAAATTTATGTGTGCCCCGTATATTTTAATTGTTCCGAATTAACTCTGACCGCCATACAAGTATAAAGTGAGTGATGAATAATGGATTACATTGGAAAGGAAGACTGTTGGAGTGATTTTTCTTCAGTGTTAACGAATCTGTATATGAGAATTCCTAACAGAACATTGAAGCATGAAAAATTTTATGATGTCACAATGGGAAAGAATTTTAAAGTGCTCACAGATTGCCTGCCACAGAAATGAGAAATTTAACTAAGTAAGGATTTGCAAGAAAGGACATAGAAATTTGAAACTTATCACGCTACACTCCAATATTTAGGAAAAATATATAGATAACAAATGAAATTAAAAAATAAATACATAGTATAAAATAAATGTTCACGTATGTGACCCATAAATACGCATCAATGTATACATTAGATAAAAGGGAAAACTTCATCGTTTTTTTTTACGAAGCAAGAAAATAAACTAATCACACATGTTTATAAATACTACAACAAAATCACAAAAATTTGGAAAAACTATGAGACAATTCAAATTTAGAACTCACGCTCCACATCTATGTCAATACAGATACATGCTCCAAATTATTTCCAAATCCAATATAATCACAAAATTACCCCGGAATTTTGAAAAGGAAATAAGGAAGAATTTTGGGAAAAACTGTTGAAGTTGTTTGGGCTGGCTCTTCTGAACTGTGTACCTGGTAGGTAAACAAGACAAAAGAGAACTCAAACATTTTCTGGTATCACAATGACAACTTGTTAAATTTGAGAGCAAGGAGGGTAAATTGCCAAAGAGAAATATTGAATCAAACCTAAATGACAAAAATCATCCTGCAGATAGCAATCATACTAGTTGGAAATATTGTATTGGAATTTCCAAGTTGTAAATAAGGAAAACTCTAAAAAAACCATGAAACATGGAAAAAAGTAAGGTAAAGGTGAAAATACATCAAATATATCAGTGAAACTTAGCCAAATGAAACTGAGTAAAATCTAAAAACTTTAAGGGGTATTCTTACATCACAAGGAGAAAGACACCCAAGGGAGCCAATTACCACAATGAGCCCAGACTAGGATATTAATCATTAATTCAAATCATTAAGGTATGCATACTCATATCTGGATGTAAAATATACTGTGATAGAAAAGACTAAAACTCATTTGGAAGGATCATGTTTAGGGTGACACATAGTTAAGACAAACTGCTGTTCAAGAAATAACGTTTGATTTAACAAAACAAGGAAGAACACCAGAAGACACTATGCATACATGCCGGCAAATACCAGAATGATTATAAATGAAAGATGCCAATCGCTCTGTAATCTATTGACCTGTATCTACTAAATGAACATACATTCCATAACTACCAAGAAAATGGAAACAATCTTACCTAGAATTTAAAGAATTACAAACCCTTCCTATTCAACATTGTCCTTAGGATGATGAACAGGAAAATGCAGAATTTTGTTGAAGTTGCCCACCACAATGAAAGCTGCATGGATGGACACATATTTCCCTAACCAGATTAGCCTAGAAAAGATAAGAAAATCTTCCACATATTAGAGATTTGACCTAGGAGATATTTATATAGAAATAGGTGTGTAGATATATACAATAATTGAATATATGTGCATATAGATATACAAAATATAATGAAATACATAGAGAGAAATATTTTTTATAATGAAAGGGATATTGTGAATGCAGAAGTAAACAATGTCTAATTTGGAAAGAATAATATAATGTCTTGTATACATGAATAACTTCTAAAAATAGAATTACCATGGAAATGAAAAATTAAGAAATAATTCAGAAACATGTAAATGGAATAGCTACCTCACTACATCACAGAAAATGTGACATACAAGGAAGACGTGATATCAAACTTAATCAGCAAAAAGTGGGTGGGAGGGTGAGTCAAGGGCACCTACATAGGAAGTATAAGGTCCTGAGTTTAACTGCAAGTATGATGAAAATAGTTCTCTTCTTCTTTTAATATTAACATCATTCGTGTTGTGAAATGTTTTTTGACATGGGGTTTCCTTGTAGTTTCATAATTACCTTTGTATAAACTTGAGAAGTACTGGCCATATTGGCATAGAAAACTGTGGCCACTTGATTGTCTCTGCCTTTGTTATGACTGAAGTGTCCTCGAAATTCTGTTTTCCAAGTGATGTGTATAACCACTGCATTCAACAGCCACTTGAAAATACGCCTGTAATTTTGTGTATCCACATTTAGTACAGTTAACATATAGTAGTAACCCGATATTTGATATGTGCACTAGGTATTTTTTCATTTTTAAGGTTCCCACAGCATTTTTAATTGATGCTGGACTCCAGAAAATAGAAACTGCCAGTTTCTTACCTTTACATATAATCTAGTGGTTCACTTCCAAAAGCGCAACTTATGTGACAACTCTGCAAAATGAGTTAAGTTGCCAGTTTCATAAAAGTCCTCATTTGCCTTCCTAAGAATTGACAAGCTAAAAACAAGCTGTTACCCATCATTTTTAGAAACGGACAAATCTGAATATAGTAGTCTGTTCAAATGAACTGAAATGAACAGATATCGGTTTGTAGTGTATTTACGTGGGTTTTTTCGATTTCAAAAAAGCCTCTCTTCCAAATAGAGTTACTAATAAATAACCATTAGATAATAAGACATCTCCATGTCTTATTACTACCAGAAAAATGTAAAGGTTTGCCTTTAATCTGCCAGGAATAAACAGGTCAATTGTTGGTAACAAGACTCATAGATACTCTCATAATATCAAATGTTCGAGTATTATATAAACTTCCAAGCAGAAGTAAAATGAAGGATTTAGTTCAATTTGTAGGCAAAAAGAAATTTTTATTAAATAGTTTTCCTTTCTTACTGATTACCATTTCAAAGGATAGTTTACTCTTAGAACAACACATTAAGAAATAAAACTGCATTTTGCTTTCAAATATGGACTTTCACACTATTAATAAAGAACATGTGGATATGAAATAAATTAGTAAAATAGAAATTAATAGAAAAATACAGGTAACGAGGACTCAAGACATATCCAGAGAATGTGATATGACGTGACTGTAGTAAGAAGGACGCACTTCAAAGAAGACATACCAGTAAGAAAGTAATTCTCAGGAACTGGGTAAATTTGACGATATTGACTAGATTTTAGAAAGGAAGTGACACAAGTTAGAATGCATAAAGAAAAACCTCAGTGTCACATGTCTGAATGATTATTAACAAATAAGCCATAATTAGGTGTCATATACCCATTTATCTGCAAGAAAATGAGGTAATTAAAATTCAATCAACATTTTATAGCAAAGCATAAGTAGAGACATTAACATTTCAGCCGTCATATCCATGCTTGCTTATATGAAAAGAACCAAGAAATAGTAATATTTCAGCAAATTGTGGAACGCAGAAGGAAGTCCCTAAAATTGAGGACATTTTGCAGGCTTCGATATAATCTCAATGTTCACCTAAACGGGGATAGAAAAGTACAGGCAAAAAGAAGAAAATGCCTTCCGATATTAAGTTACACAATTTGTAAAATATTTAGTAATGAGCATGGAAAACTGTGCACGAGAGTGGTGAGGTAATAACCATTAAAGGTAGATTGCCAAAACAGATCATCTTTAAGAAGCTGCATATTGAAATCACCATCCAGAAATGAGCATAAACATGACTGCAAAGTATGTCAAAATTTATGTGTGCCCCGTATATTTTAATTGTTCCGAATTAACTCTGACCGCCATACAAGTATAAAGTGAGTGATGAATAATGGATTGCATTGGAAAGGAAGACTGTTGGAGTGCTTTTTCTTCGGTGTTAACGAATCTGTATATGAGAATTCCTAACAGAACATTGAAGCATGAAAAATTTTATGATGTCACAATGGGAAAGAATTTTAAAGTGCTCACAGATTGCCTGCAACAGAAATGAGAAATTTAACTAAGTAAGGATTTTCAAGAAAGGACATAGAAATTTGAAACTTATCACGCTACACTCCAATATTTAGGAAAAATATATAGATAACAAAAATGAAATTAAAAAATAAATACATAGTATAAAATAAATGTTCACGTATGTGACCCATAAATACGCATCAATGTATACATTAGATAAAAGGGAAAACTTCATCGTCTTTTTTTATGAAGCAAGAAAATAAACTAATCACACATGTTTATAAATACTACAACAAAATCACAAAAATTTGGAAAAAATATGAGACAATACAAATTTAGAACTCACGCTCCACATCTATGTCAATACAGATACATGCTCCAAATTATTTCCAAATCCAGGATAATCACAAAATTACCCCGGAATTTTGAAAAGGAAATAAGGAAGAATTTTGGGAAAAACTGTTGAAGTTGTTTGGGCTGGCTCTTCTGAACTGTGTACCTGGTAGTTAAACAAGACAAAAGAGAACTCAAATATTTTCTGGTATCACAATGACAACTTTTTAAACTTGAGAACAAGGAGGGTAAATTGCCAAAGAGAAATATTGAATCGAACCTAAATGACAAAAATAATCCTGCAGATAGCAATCATACTAGTTGGAAATATTGTATTGGTATTTCCAAGTTGTAAATAAGGAAAACTCTAAAAAAACCATGAAACATGGAAAAAAGTAAGGTAAAGGTGAAAATACGTCAAATATATCAGTGAAACTTAGCCAAATGAAACTGAGTAAAATGTAAAAACTTTAAGGGGTATTCTTACATCACAAGGAGAAAGACATCCAAGGGAGCCAATTACCACAATGAGCCCAGACTAGGATATTAATCATTAATACAAAACATTAAGGTATGCATACTCATATCTGGATGTAAAATATACTGTGATAGAAAAGACTAAAACTCATTTGGAAGGATCATGTTTAGGGTGACACATAGTTAAGACAAACTGCTGTTCAAGAAATAACGTTTGATTTAACAAAACAAGGAAGAACACCAGAAGACACTATACAGATATGCCGGCAAATACCAGAATGATTATAAATGAAAGATGCCAATCCCTCTGTAATCTATTGACCTATATCTACTAAATGAACATACATTCCATAACTACCAAGAAAATGGAAACAATCTTACCTAGAATTTAAAGAATTACAAACCCTTCCTATTCAACATTGTCCTTAGGATGATGAACAGGAAAATGCAGAATTTTGTTGAAGTTGCCCACCCCAATGAAAGCTGCATGGATGGACACATATTTCCCTGACCAGATTAGCCTAGAAAAGATAAGAAAATCTTCCACATATTAGAGATTTGACCTAGGAGATATTTATATAGAAATAGGTATGTAGATATATACAATAATTGAATATATGTGCATATAGATATACAAAATATAATGAAATACATAGAGAGAAATATTTTTTATAATGAAAAGGATATTGTGAACGCAGAAGTAAACAATGACTAATTTGGAAAGAATAATATAATGTCTTGTATACATGAATAACTTCTAAAAATAGAATTACCATGGAAATGAAAAATTAAGGAAATAATTCAGAAACATGTAAATGGAATAGCTACCTCACTACATCACAGAAAATGTGACATACAAGGAAGACGTGATATCAAACTTAATCAGCAAAAAGTGGCTGGGAGGGTTAGTCAAGGGCACCTACATAGGAAGTATAAGGTCCTGAGTTTAACTGCAAGTATGATGAAAATAGTTCTCTTCTTCTTTAATATTAACATCATTCGTGTTGTGAAATGTTTTTTGACATGGGGTTTCCTTGTAGTTTCATAATTACCTTTGTATAAACTTTAGAAGTACTGGCCATATTGGCATAGAAAACTGTGGCCACTTGATTGTCTCTGCCTTTGTTATGACTGAAGTGTCCTCGAAATTCTGTTTTCCAAGTGATGTGTATAACCACTGCATTCAACAGCCACTTGAAAATACTCCTGTAATTTTGCGTATCCACATTTAGTACAGTTAACATATAGTAGTAACCCGATATTTGATATGTGCACTAGGTATTTTTTCATTTTTAAGGTTCCCACAGCATTTTTAATTGATGCTGGACTCCAGAAAATAGAAACTGCCAGTTTCTTACCTTTACATATAATCTAGTGGTTCACTTCCAAAAGCACAACTTATGTGACAACTCTGCAAAATGAGTTAAGTTGCCAGTTTCATAAAAGTCCTCATTTGCCGTCCTAAGAATTGACAAGCTAAAAACAAGCTGTTACCCATCATTTTTAGAAACGGACAAATCTGAATATAGTAGTCTCTTCAAATGAACTGAAATGAACAGATACGGTTTGTAGTGTATTTACGTGGGTTTTTTCGATTTCAAAAAAGCCTCTCTTCCAAATAGAGTTACTAATAAATAACCATTAGATAATAAGACATCTCCATATCATACTACTACCAGAAAAATGTAAAAGATTGCCTTTAATCTGCCAGGAATAAACAGGTCAATTGTTGGTAACAAGACTCATAGATACTCTCATAATATCAAATGTTCGAGTAGTATATAAACTTCCAAGCAGAAGTAAAATGAAGGATTTAGTTCAATTTGTAGGCAAAAAGAAATTTTTATTAAATAGTTTTCCTTTCTTACTGATTACCATTTCAAAGGATAGTTTACTCTTAGAACAACACGTTAAGAAATAAAACTGCATTTTGCTTTCAAATATGGACTTTCACACTATTAATAAAGAACATGTGGATATGAAATAAATTAGTAAAAAAGAAATTAATAGAAAAATACAGGTAACGAGGACTCAAGACATATCCAGAGAATGTGATATGACGTGACTTTAGTAAGAAGGACGCACTTCAAAGAAGACATACCAGTAAGAAAGTAATTCTCAGGAACTGGGTAAATTTGACGATATTGACTAGATTTTAGAAAGGAAGTGACACACGTTAGAATGCATAAAGAAAAACCTAAGTGTCACATGTGTGAATGATTATTAACAAATACGCCATAATTAGGTGTCATATACCCATTTATCTGCAACAAAATGAGGTAATTAAAATTCAATCAACATTTTATAGCAAAGCATAAGTAGAGACATTAACATTTCAGCCGTCATATCCATGCTTGCTTATATGAAAAGAACCAAGAAATAGTAATATTTCAGCAAATTGTGGAACACAGAAGGAAGTCCCTAAAATTGAGGACATTTTGCAGGCTTCGATATAATCTCAATGTTCACCTAAACGGGGATAGAAAAGTACAGGCAAAAAGAAGAAAATGCCTTCCGATATTAAGTTACACAATTTGTAAAATATTTAGTAATGAGCATGGAGAACTGTGCATGAGAGTGGTGAGGTAATAACCATTAAAGGTAGATTGCCAATACAGATCATCTTTAAGAAGCTGCATATTGAAATCACCATCCAGAAATGAGCATAAACATGACTGCAAAGTATGTCAAAATTTATGTGTGCCCCGTATATTTTAATTGTTCCGAATTAACTCTGACCGCCATACAAGTATAAAGTGAGTGATGAATAATGGATTACATTGGAAAGGAAGACTGTTGGAGTGCTTTTTCTTCGGTGTTAACGAATCTGTATATGAGAATTCCTAACAGAACATTGAAGCATGAAAAATTTTATGATGTCACAATGAGAAAGAATTTTAAAGTGCTCCCAGATTGCCTGCAACAGAAATGAGAAATTTAGCTAAGTAAGGATTTTCAAGAAAGGACATAGAAATTTGATACTTATCACGCTACACTGCAATATTTAGGAAAAATATATAGATAACAAATGAAATTAAAAAATAAATGCATAGCATAAAATAAATGTTCACGTATGTGACCCATAAATACGCATCAATGTATACATTAGATAAAAGGGAAAACTTCATCGTTTTTTTTACGAAGCAAGAAAATAAACTAATCACACATGTTTATAAATACTACAACAAAATCACAAAAATTTGGAAAAAATATGAGAAAATACAAATTTAGAACTCACGCTCCACATCTATGTCAATACAGATACATGCTCCAAATTATTTCCAAATCCAGGATAATCACAAATTTACCCCGGAATTTTGAAAAGGAAATAAGGAATAATTTGGGGAAAAACTGTTGAAGTTGTTTGGGCTGGCTCTTCTGAACTGTGTACCTGGTAGTGAAACAAGACAAAAGTGAACTCAAATATTTTCTGGTATCACAATGACAACTTTTTCAATTTGAGAGCAAGGAGGGTAAATCGCCAAAGAGAAATATTGAGTCGAACCTAAATGACAAAAATAATCCTGCAGATAGCAATCATACTATTTGGAAATATTGTATTGGAATTTCCAAGTTGTAAATAAGGAAAACTCTAAAAAAACCATGAAACATGGAAAAAAGTAAGGTAAAGGTGAAAATACGTCAAATATATCAGTGAAACTTAGCCAAATGAAACTGAGTAAAATGTAAAAACTTTAAGGGGTATTCTTACATCACAAGGAGAAAGACATCCAAGGGAGCCAATTACCACAATGAGCCCAGACTAGGATATTAATCATTAATACAAATCATTAAGGTATGCATACTCATATCTGGATGTAAAATATACTGTGATAGAAAAGACTAAAACTCATTTGGAAGGATCATGTTTAGGGTGACACATAGTTAAGACAAACTGCTGTTCAAGAAATAACGTATGATTTAACAAAACAAGGAAGAACACCAGAAGACACTATGCAGATATGCCGGCAAATACCAGAATGATTATAAATGAAAGATGCCAATCCCTCTGTAATCTATTGACCGTATCTACTAAATGAACATACATTCCATAACTACCAAGAAAATGGAAACAATCTTACCTAGAATTTAAAGAATTACAAACCCTTCCTATTCAACATTGTCCTTAGGATGATGAACAGGAAAATGCAGAATTTTGTTGAAGTTGCCCACCACAATGAAAGCTGTATGGATGGACACATATTTCCCTGACCAGATTAGCCTAGAAAAGATAAGAAAATCTTCCACATATTAGAGATTTGACCTAGGAGATATTTATATAGAAATAGGTATGTAGATATATACAATAATTGAATATATGTGCATATAGATATACAAAATATAATGAAATACATAGAGAGAAATATTTTTTATAATGAAAAGGATATTGTGAACGCAGAAGTAAACAATGACTAATTTGGAAAGAATAATATAATGTCTTGTATACATGAATAACTTCTAAAAATAGAATTACCATGGAAAAGAAAAATTAAGGAAATAATTCAGAAACATGTAAATGGAATAGCTACCTCACTACATCTCAGAAAATGTGACATACAAGGAAGACGTGATATCAACCTTAATCAGCAAAAAGTGGCTGGGAGGGTGAGTCAAGGGCACCTACATAGGAAGTATAAGGTCCTGAGTTTAACTGCAAGTATGATGAAAATAGTTCTCTTCTTCTTTTAATATTAACATCATTCGTGTTGTGAAATGTTTTTTGACATGGGGTTTCCTTGTAGTTTCATAATTACCTTTGTATAAACTTGAGAAGTACTGGCCATATTGGCATAGAAAACTGTGGCCACTTGATTGTCTCTGCCTTTGTTATGACTGAAGTGTCCTCGAAATTCTGTTTTCCAAGTGATGTGTATAACCACTGCATTCAACAGCCACTTGAAAATACTCCTGTAATTTTGCGTATCCACATTAGGATAGTTAAAATATAGTAGTAACCCGATGTTTGATATGTGCACTAGGTATTTTTTCATTTTTAAGGTTCCCACAGCATTTTTAATTGATGCTGGACTCCAGAAAATAGAAACTGCCAGTTTCTTACCTTTACATATAATCTAGTGGTTCACTTCCAAAAGCGCAACTTATGTGACAACTCTGCAAAATGAGTTAAGTTGCCCGTTTCATAAAAGTCCTCATTTGCCTTCCTAAGAATTGACAAGCTAAAAACAAGCTGTTACCCATCATTTTTAGAAACGGACAAATCTGAATATAGTAGTCTGTTCAAATGAACTGAAATGAACAGATATCGGTTTGTAGTGTATTTACGTGGGTTTTTTCGATTTCAAAAAAGCCTCTCTTCCAAATAGAGTTACTAATAAATAACCATTAGATAATAAGACATCTCCATATCTTACTACTACCAGAAAAATGTAAAAGATTGCCTTTAATCTGCCAGGAATAAACAGGTCAATTGTTGGTAACAAGACTCATAGATACTCTCATAATATCAAATGTTCGAGTAGTATATAAACTTCCAAGCAGAAGTAAAATGAAGGGTTTAGTTCAATTTGTAGGCAAAAAGAAATTTTTATTAAATAGTTTTCCTTTCTTACTGATTACCATTTCAAAGGATAGTTTACTCTTAGAACAACACCTTAAGAAATAAAACTGCATTTTGCTTTCAAATATGGACTTTCACACTATTAATAAAGAACATGTGGATATGAAATAAATTAGTAAAAAAGAAATTAATAGAAAAATACAGGTAACGAGGACTCAAGACATATCCAGAGAATGTGATATGACGTGACTTTAGTAAGAAGGAAGCACTTCAAAGAAGACATACGAGTAAGAAAGTAATTCTCAGGAACTGGGTAAATTTGACGATATTGACTAGATTTTAGAAAGGAAGTGACACACGTTAGAATGCATAAAGAAAAACCTCAGTGTCACATGTCTGAATGATTATTAACAAATACGCCATAATTAGGTGTCATATACCCATTTATCTGCAAGAAAATGAGGTAATTAAAATTCAATCAACATTTTACAGCAAAGCATAAGTAGAGACATTAACATTTCAGCCGTCATATCCATGCTTGCTTATATGAAAAGAACCAAGAAATAGTAATATTTCAGCAAATTGTGGAACGCAGAAGGAAGTCCCTAAAATTGAGGACATTTTGCAGGCTTCGATATAATCTCAATGTTCACCTAAACGGGGATAGAAAAGTACAGGCAAAAAGAAGAAAATGCCTTCCGATATTAAGTTACACAATTTGTAAAATATTTAGTAATGAGCATGGAGAACTGTGCATGAGAGTGGTGAGGTAATAACCATTAAAGGTAGATTGCCAATACAGATCATCTTTAAGAAGCTGCATATTGAAATCACCATTTAGAAATGAGCATAAACATGACTGCAAAGTATGTCAAAATTTATGTGTGCCCCGTATATTTTAATTGTTCCGAATTAACTCTGACCGCCATACAAGTATAAAGTGAGTGATGAATAATGGATTACATTGGAAAGGAAGACTGTTGGAGTGCTTTTTCTTCGGTGTTAACGAATCTGTATATGAGAATTCCTAACAGAACATTGAAGCATGAAAAATTTTATGATGTCACAATGGGAAAGAATTTTAAAGTGCTCACAGATTGCCTGCCACAGAAATGAGAAATTTAACTAAGTAAGGATTTTCAAGAAAGGACATAGAAATTTGAAACTTATCACGCTACACTCCAATATTTAGGAAAAATATATAGATAACAAATGAAATTAAAAAATAAATACATAGTATAAAATAAATGTTCACGTATGTGACCCATAAATACGCATCAATGTATACATTAGATAAAAGGGAAAACTTCATCGTTTTTTTTTACGAAGCAAGAAAATAAACTAATCACACATGTTTATAAATACTACAACAAAATCACAAAAATTTGGAAAAACTATGAGACAATTCAAATTTAGAACTCACGCTCCACATCTATGTCAATACAGATACATGCTCCAAATTATTTCCAAATCCAAGATAATCACAAAATTACCCCGGAATTTTGAAAAGGAAATAAGGAAGAATTTTGGGAAAAACTGTTGAAGTTGTTTGGGCTGGCTCTTCTGAACTGTGTACCTGGTAGGTAAAGAAGACAAAAGAGAACTCAAACATTTTCTGGTATCACAATGACAACTTTTTAAATTTGAGAGCAAGGAGGGTAAATTGCCAAAGAGAAATATTGAATCAAACCTAAATGACAAAAATCATCCTGCAGATAGCAATCATACTAGTTGGAAATATTGTATTGGAATTTCCAAGTTGTAAATAAGGAAAACTCTAAAAAAACCATGAAACATGGAAAAAAGTAAGGTAAAGGTGAAAATACGTCAAATATATCAGTGAAACTTAGCCAAATGAAACTGAGTAAAATCTAAAAACTTTAAGGGGTATTCTTACATCACAAGGAGAAAGACACCCAAGGGAGCCAATTACCACAATGAGCCCAGACTAGGATATTAATCATTAATTCAAATCATTAAGGTATGCATACTCATATCTGGATGTAAAATATACTGTGATAGAAAAGACTAAAACTCATTTGGAAGGATCATGTTTAGGGTGACACATAGTTAAGACAAACTGCTGTTCAAGAAATAACGTTTGATTTAACAAAACAAGGAAGAACACCAGAAGACACTATGCATACATGCCGGCAAATACCAGAATGATTATAAATGAAAGATGCCAATCGCTCTGTAATCTATTGACCTGTATCTACTAAATGAACATACATTCCATAACTACCAAGAAAATGGAAACAATCTTACCTAGAATTTAAAGAATTACAAACCCTTCCTATTCAACATTGTCCTTAGGATGATGAACAGGAAAATGCAGAATTTTGTTGAAGTTGCCCACCACAATGAAAGCTGCATGGATGGACACATATTTCCCTAACCAGATTAGCCTAGAAAAGATAAGAAAATCTTCCACATACTAGAGATTTGACCTAGGAGATATTTATATAGAAATAGGTGTGTAGATATATACAATAATTGAATATATGTGCATATAGATATACAAAATATAATGAAATACATAGAGAGAAATATTTTTTATAATGAAAGGGATATTGTGAATGCAGAAGTAAACAATGTCTAATTTGGAAAGAATAATATAATGTCTTGTATACATGAATAACTTCTAAAAATAGAATTACCATGGAAATGAAAAATTAAGGAAATAATTCAGAAACATGTAAATGGAATAGCTACCTCACTACATCACAGAAAATGTGACATACAAGGAAGACGTGATATCAAACTTAATCAGCAAAAAGTGGGTGGGAGGGTGAGTCAAGGGCACCTACATAGGAAGTATAAGGTCCTGAGTTTAACTGCAAGTATGATGAAAATAGTTCTCTTCTTCTTTTAATATTAACATCATTCGTGTTGTGAAATGTTTTTTGACCTGGGGTTTCCTTGTAGTTTCATAATTACCTTTGTATAAACTTGAGAAGTACTGGCCATATTGGCATAGAAAACTGTGGCCACTTGATTGTCTCTGCCTTTGTTATGACTGAAGTGTCCTCGAAATTCTGTTTTCCAAGTGATGTGTATAACCACTGCATTCAACAGCCACTTGAAAATACGCCTGTAATTTTGTGTATCCACATTTAGTACAGTTAACATATAGTAGTAACCCGATATTTGATATGTGCACTAGGTATTTTTTCATTTTTAAGGTTCCCACAGCATTTTTAATTGATGCTGGACTCCAGAAAATAGAAACTGCCAGTTTCTTACCTTTACATATAATCTAGTGGTTCACTTCCAAAAGAGCAACTTATGTGACAACTCTGCAAAATGAGTTAAGTTGCCAGTTTCATAAAAGTCCTCATTTGCCTTCCTAAGAATTGACAAGCTAAAAACAAGCTGTTACCCATCATTTTTAGAAACGGACAAATCTGAATATAGTAGTCTGTTCAAATGAACTGAAATGAACAGATATCGGTTTGTAGTGTATTTACGGGGGTTTTTTCGATTTCAAAAAAGGTTTTTTCCAAATAGAGTTACTAATAAATAACCATTAGATAATAAGACATCTCCATGTCTTATTACTACCAGAAAAATGTAAAGGTTTGCCTTTAATCTGCCAGGAATAAACAGGTCAATTGTTGGTAACAAGACTCATAGATACTCTCATAATATCAAATGTTCGAGTATTATATAAACTTCCAAGCAGAAGTAAAATGAAGGATTTAGTTCAATTTGTAGGCAAAAAGAAATTTTTATTAAATAGTTTTCCTTTCTTACTGATTACCATTTCAAAGGATAGTTTACTCTTAGAACAACACATTAAGAAATAAAACTGCATTTTGCTTTCAAATATGGACTTTCACACTATTAATAAAGAACATGTGGATATGAAATAAATTAGTAAAATAGAAATTAATAGAAAAATACAGGTAACGAGGACTCAAGACATATCCAGAGAATGTGATATGACGTGACTGTAGTAAGAAGGACGCACTTCAAAGAAGACATACCAGTAAGAAAGTAATTCTCAGGAACTGGGTAAATTTGACGATATTGACTAGATTTTAGAAAGGAAGTGACACAAGTTAGAATGCATAAAGAAAAACCTTAGTGTCACATGTCTGAATGATTATTAACAAATAAGCCATAATTAGGTGTCATATACCCATTTATCTGCAAGAAAATGAGGTAATTAAAATTCAATCAACATTTTATAGCAAAGCATAAGTAGAGACATTAACATTTCAGCCGTCATATCCATGCTTGCTTATATGAAAAGAACCAAGAAATAGTAATATTTCAGCAAATTGTGGAACGCAGAAGGAAGTCCCTAAAATTGAGGACATTTTGCAGGCTTCGATATAATCTCAATGTTCACCTAAACGGGGATAGAAAAGTACAGGCAAAAAGAAGAAAATGCCTTCCGATATTAAGTTACACAATTTGTAAAATATTTAGTAATGAGCATGGAAAACTGTGCATGAGAGTGGTGAGGTAATAACCATTAAAGGTAGATTGCCAAAACAGATCATCTTTAAGAAGCTGCATATTGAAATCACCATCCAGAAATGAGCATAAACATGACTGCAAAGTATGTCAAAATTTATGTGTGCCCCGTATATTTTAATTGTTCCGAATTAACTCTGACCGCCATACAAGTATAAAGTGAGTGATGAATAATGGATTACATTGGAAAGGAAGACTGTTGGAGTGATTTTTCTTCAGTGTTAACGAATCTGTATATGAGAATTCCTAACAGAACATTGAAGCATGAAAAATTTTATGATGTCACAATGGGAAAGAATTTTAAAGTGCTCACAGATTGCCTGCAACAGAAATGAGAAATTTAACTAAGTAAGGATTTTCAAGAAAGGACATAGAAATTTGAAACTTATCACGCTACACTCCAATATTTAGGAAAAATATATAGATAACAAAAATGAAATTAAAAAATAAATACATAGCATAAAATAAATGTTCACGTATGTGACCCATAAATACACATCAATGTATACATTAGATAAAAGGGAAAAATTCATCGTCTTTTTTTATGAAGCAAGAAAATAAACTAATCACACATGTTTATAAATACTACAACAAAATCACAAAAATTTGGAAAAAATATGAGAAAATACAAATTTAGAACTCACTCTCCACATCTATGTCAATACAGATACATGCTCCAAATTATTTCCAAATCCAGGATAATCACAAAATTACCCCGGAATTTTGAAAAGGAAATAAGGAATAATTTGGGGAAAAACTGTTGAAGTTGTTTGGGCTGGCTCTTCTGAACTGTGTACCTGGTAGTTAAACAAGACAAAAGAGAACTCAAATATTTTCTGGTATCACATTGACAACTTTTTAAACTTGAGAACAAGGAGGGTAAATTGCCAAAGAGAAATATTGAATCGAATCTAAATGACAAAAATAATCCTGCAGATAGCAATCATACTAGTTGGAAATATTGTATTGGAATTTCCAAGTTGTAAATAAGGAAAACTCTAAAAAAACCATGAAACATGGAAAAAAGTAAGGTAAAGGTGAAAATACGTCAAATATATCAGTGAAACTTAGCCAAATGAAACTGAGTAAAATGTAAAAACTTTAAGGGGTATTCTTTCATCACAAGGAGAAAGACATCCAAGGGAGCCAATTACCACAATGAGCCCAGACTAGGATATTAATCATTAATACAAAACATTAAGGTATGCATACTCATATCTGGATGTAAAATATACTGTGATAGAAAAGACTAAAACTCATTTGGAAGGATCATGTTTAGGGTGACACATAGTTAAGACAAACTGCTGTTCAAGAAATAACGTTTGATTTAACAAAACAAGGAAGAACACCAGAAGACACTATACAGATATGCCGGCAAATACCAGAATGATTATAAATGAAAGATGCCAATCCCTCTGTAATCTATTGACCTATATCTACTAAATGAACATACATTCCATAACTACCAAGAAAATGGAAACAATCTTACCTAGAATTTAAAGAATTACAAACCCTTCCTATTCAACATTGTCCTTAGGATGATGAACAGGAAAATGCAGAATTTTGTTGAAGTTGCCCACCACAATGAAAGCTGCATGGATGGACACATATTTCCCTGACCAGATTAGCCTAGAAAAGATAAGAAAATCTTCCACATATTAGAGATTTGACCTAGGAGATATTTATATAGAAATAGGTATGTAGATATATACAATAATTGAATATATGTGCATATAGATATACAAAATATAATGAAATACATAGAGAGAAATATTTTTTATAATGAAAAGGATATTGTGAACGCAGAAGTAAACAATGACTAATTTGGAAAGAATAATATAATGTCTTGTATACATGAATAACTTCTAAAAATAGAATTACCATGGAAAAGAAAAATTAAGGAAATAATTCAGAAACATGTAAATGGAATAGCTACCTCACTACATCTCAGAAAATGTGACATACAAGGAAGACGTGATATCAACCTTAATCAGCAAAAAGTGGCTGTGAGGGTGAGTCAAGGGCACCTACATAGGAAGTATAAGGTCCTGAGTTTAACTGCAAGTATGATGAAAATAGTTCTCTTCTTCTTTTAATATTAACATCATTCGTGTTGTGAAATGTTTTTTGACATGGGGTTTCCTTGTAGTTTCATAATTACCTTTGTATAAACTTGAGAAGTACTGGCCATATTGGCATAGAAAACTGTGGCCACTTGATTGTCTCTGCCTTTGTTATGACTGAAGTGTCCTCGAAATTCTGTTTTCCAAGTGATGTGTATAACCACTGCATTCAACAGCCACTTGAAAATACTCCTGTAATTTTGCGTATCCACATTAGGATAGTTAACATATAGTAGTAACCCGATGTTTGATATGTGCACTAGGTATTTTTTCATTTTTAAGGTTCCCACAGCATTTTTAATTGATGCTGGACTCCAGAAAATAGAAACTGCCAGTTTCTTACCTTTACATATAATCTAGTGGTTCACTTCCAAAAGCGCAACTTATGTGACAACTCTGCAAAATGAGTTAAGTTGCCCGTTTCATAAAAGTCCTCATTTGCCTTCCTAAGAATTGACAAGCTAAAAACAAGCTGTTACCCATCATTTTTAGAAACGGACAAATCTGAATATAGTAGTCTGTTCAAATGAACTGAAATGAACAGATATCGGTTTGTAGTGTATTTACGTGGGTTTTTTCGATTTCAAAAAAGCCTCTCTTCCAAATAGAGTTACTAATAAATAACCATTAGATAATAAGACATCTCCATATCTTACTACTACCAGAAAAATGTAAAAGATTGCCTTTAATCTGCCAGGAATAAACAGGTCAATTGTTGGTAACAAGACTCATAGATACTCTCATAATATCAAATGTTCGAGTAGTATATAAACTTCCAAGCAGAAGTAAAATGAAGGGTTTAGTTCAATTTGTAGGCAAAAAGAAATTTTTATTAAATAGTTTTCCTTTCTTACTGATTACCATTTCAAAGGATAGTTTACTCTTAGAACAACACCTTAAGAAATAAAACTGCATTTTGCTTTCAAATATGGACTTTCACACTATTAATAAAGAACATGTGGATATGAAATAAATTAGTAAAAAAGAAATTAATAGAAAAATACAGGTAACGAGGACTCAAGACATATCCAGAGAATGTGATATGACGTGACTTTAGTAAGAAGGAAGCACTTCAAAGAAGACATACGAGTAAGAAAGTAATTCTCAGGAACTGGGTAAATTTGACGATATTGACTAGATTTTAGAAAGGAAGTGACACACGTTAGAATGCATAAAGAAAAACCTCAGTGTCACATGTGTGAATGATTATTAACAAATACGCCATAATTAGGTGTCATATACCCATTTATCTGCAAGAAAATGAGGTAATTAAAATTCCATCAACATTTTACAGCAAAGCATAAGTAGAGACATTAACATTTCAGCCGTCATATCCATGCTTGCTTATATGAAAAGAACCAAGAAATAGTAATATTTCAGCAAATTGTGGAACGCAGAAGGAAGTCCCTAAAATTGAGGACATTTTGCAGGCTTCGATATAATCTCAATGTTCACCTAAACGGGGATAGAAAAGTACAGGCAAAAAGAAGAAAATGCCTTCCGATATTAAGTTACACAATTTGTAAAATATTTAGTAATGAGCATGGAGAACTGTGCATGAGAGTGGTGAGGTAATAACCATTAAAGGTAGATTGCCAATACAGATCATCTTTAAGAAGCTGCATATTGAAATCACCATTTAGAAATGAGCATAAACATGACTGCAAAGTATGTCAAAATTTATGTGTGCCCCGTATATTTTAATTGTTCCGAATTAACTCTGACCGCCATACAAGTATAAAGTGAGTGATGAATAATGGATTACATTGGAAAGGAAGACTGTTGGAGTGCTTTTTCTTCGGTGTTAACGAATCTGTATATGAGAATTCCTAACAGAACATTGAAGCATGAAAAATTTTATGATGTCACAATGGGAAAGAATTTTAAAGTGCTCACAGATTGCCTGCCACAGAAATGAGAAATTTAACTAAGTAAGGATTTGCAAGAAAGGACATAGAAATTTGAAACTTATCACGCTACACTCCAATATTTAGGAAAAATATATAGATAACAAATGAAATTAAAAAATAAATACATAGTATAAAATAAATGTTCACGTATGTGACCCATAAATACGCATCAATGTGTACATTAGATAAAAGGGAAAAGTTCATCGTTTTTTTTTACGAAGCAAGAAAATAAACTAATCACACATGTTTATAAATACTACAACAAAATCACAAAAATTTGGAAAAACTATGAGACAATTCAAATTTAGAACTCACGCTCCACATCTATGTCAATACAGATACATGCTCCAAATTATTTCCAAATCCAAGATAATCACAAAATTACCCCGGAATTTTGAAAAGGAAATAAGGAAGAATTTGGGGAAAAACTGTTGAAGTTGTTTGGGCTGGCTCTTCTGAACTGTGTACCTGGTAGGTAAAGAAGACAAAAGAGAACTCAAACATTTTCTGGTATCACAATGACAACTTTTTAAATTTGAGAGCAAGGAGGGTAAATTGCCAAAGAGAAATATTGAATCAAACCTAAATGACAAAAATCATCCTGCAGATAGCAATCATACTAGTTGGAAATATTGTATTGGAATTTCCAAGTTGTAAATAAGGAAAACTCTAAAAAAACCATGAAACATGGAAAAAAGTAAGGTAAAGGTGAAAATACGTCAAATATATCAGTGAAACTTAGCCAAATGAAACTGAGTAAAATCTAAAAACTTTAAGGGGTATTCTTACATCACAAGGAGAAAGACACCCAAGGGAGCCAATTACCACAATGAGCCCAGACTAGGATATTAATCATTAATTCAAATCATTAAGGTATGCATACTCATATCTGGATGTAAAATATACTGTGATAGAAAAGACTAAAACTCATTTGGAAGGATCATGTTTAGGGTGACACATAGTTAAGACAAACTGCTGTTCAAGAAATAACGTTTGATTTAACAAAACAAGGAAGAACACCAGAAGACACTATGCATATATGCCGGCAAATACCAGAATGATTATAAATGAAAGATGCCAATCGCTCTGTAATCTATTGACCTGTATCTACTAAATGAACATACATTCCATAACTACCAAGAAAATGGAAACAATCTTACCTAGAATTTAAAGAATTACAAACCCTTCCTATTCAACATTGTCCTTAGGATGATGAACAGGAAAATGCAGAATTTTGTTGAAGTTGCCCACCACAATGAAAGCTGCATGGATGGACACATATTTCCCTAACCAGATTAGCCTAGAAAAGATAAGAAAATCTTCCACATATTAGAGATTTGACCTAGGAGATATTTATATAGAAATAGGTGTGTAGATATATACAATAATTGAATATATGTGCATATAGATATACAAAATATAATGAAATACATAGAGAGAAATATTTTTTATAATGAAAGGGATATTGTGAATGCAGAAGTAAACAATGTCTAATTTGGAAAGAATAATATAATGTCTTGTATACATGAATAACTTCTAAAAATAGAATTACCATGGAAATGAAAAATTAAGAAATAATTCAGAAACATGTAAATGGAATAGCTACCTCACTACATCACAGAAAATGTGACATACAAGGAAGACGTGATATCAAACTTAATCAGCAAAAAGTGGCTGGGAGGGTGAGTCAAGGGCACCTACATAGGAAGTATAAGGTCCTGAGTTTAACTGCAAATATGATGAAAATAGTTCTCTTCTTCTTTTAATATTAACATCATTCGTGTTGTGAAATGTTTTTTGACATGGGGTTTCCTTGTAGTTTCATAATTACCTTTGTATAAACTTGAGAAGTACTGGCCATATTGGCATAGAAAACTGTGGCCACTTGATTGTCTCTGCCTTTGTTATGACTGAAGTGTCCTCGAAATTCTGTTTTCCAAGTGATGTGTATAACCACTGCATTCAACAGCCACTTGAAAATACGCCTGTAATTTTGTGTATCCACATTTAGTACAGTTAACATATAGTAGTAACCCGATATTTGATATGTGCACTAGGTATTTTTTCATTTTTAAGGTTCCCACAGCATTTTTAATTGATGCTGGACTCCAGAAAATAGAAACTGCCAGTTTCTTACCTTTACATATAATCTAGTGGTTCACTTCCAAAAGCACAACTTATGTGACAACTCTGCAAAATGAGTTAAGTTGCCAGTTTCATAAAAGTCCTCATTTGCCTTCCTAAGAATTGACAAGCTAAAAACAAGCTGTTACCCATCATTTTTAGAAACGGACAAATCTGAATATAGTAGTCTGTTCAAATGAACTGAAATGAACAGATATCGGTTTGTAGTGTATTTACGTGGGTTTTTTCGATTTCAAAAAAGCCTCTCTTCCAAATAGAGTTACTAATAAATAACCATTAGATAATAAGACATCTCCATGTCTTATTACTACCAGAAAAATGTAAAGGTTTGCCTTTAATCTGCCAGGAATAAACAGGTCAATTGTTGGTGACAAGACTCATAGATACTCTCATAATATCAAATGTTCGAGTATTATATAAACTTCCAAGCAGAAGTAAAATGAAGGATTTAGTTCAATTTGTAGGCAAAAAGAAATTTTTATTAAATAGTTTTCCTTTCTTACTGATTACCATTTCAAAGGATAGTTTACTCTTAGAACAACACCTTAAGAAATAAAACTGCATTTTGCTTTCAAATATGGACTTTCACACTATTAATAAAGAACATGTGGATATGAAATAAATTAGTAAAATAGAAATTAATAGAAAAATACAGGTAACGAGGACTCAAGACATATCCAGAGAATGTGATATGACGTGACTGTAGTAAGAAGGACGCACTTCAAAGAAGACATACCAGTAAGAAAGTAATTCTCAGGAACTGGGTAAATTTGACGATATTGACTAGATTTTAGAAAGGAAGTGACACACGTTAGAATGCATAAAGAAAAACCTCAGTGTCACATGTCTGAATGATTATTAACAAATACGCCATAATTAGGTGTCATATACCCATTTATCTGCAAGAAAATGAGGTAATTAAAATTCAATCAACATTTTATAGCAAAGCATAAGTAGAGACATTAACATTTCAGCCGTCATATCCATGCTTGCTTATATGAAAAGAACCAAGAAATAGTAATATTTCAGCAAATTGTGGAACGCAGAAGGAAGTCCCTAAAATTGAGGACATTTTGCAGGCTTCGATATAATCTCAATGTTCACCTAAACGGGGATAGAAAAGTACAGGCAAAAAGAAGAAAATGCCTTCCGATATTAAGTTACACAATTTGTAAAATATTTAGTAATGAGCATGGAGAACTGTGCATGAGAGTGGTGAGGTAATAACCATTAAAGGTAGATTGCCAAAACAGATCATCTTTAAGAAGCTGCATATTGAAATCACCATCCAGAAATGAGCATAAACATGACTGCAAAGTATGTCAAAATTTATGTGTGCCCCGTATATTTTAATTGTTCCGAATTAACTCTGACCGCCATACAAGTATAAAGTGAGTGATGAATAATGGATTACATTGGAAAGGAAGACTGTTGGAGTGCTTTTTCTTCGGTGTTAACGAATCTGTATATGAGAATTCCTAACAGAACATTGAAGCATGAAAAATTTTATGATGTCACAATGGGAAAGAATTTTAAAGTGCTCACAGATTGCCTGCAACAGAAATGAGAAATTTAACTAAGTAAGGATTTTCAAGAAAGGACATAGAAATTTGAAACTTATCACGCTACACTCCAATATTTAGGAAAAATATATAGATAACAAAAATGAAATTAAAAAATAAATACATAGTATAAAATAAATGTTCACGTATGTGACCCATAAATACACATCAATGTATACATTAGATAAAAGGGAAAACTTCATCGTCTTTTTTTATGAAGCAAGAAAATAAACTAATCACACATGTTTATAAATACTACAACAAAATCACAAAAATTTGGAAAAAATATGAGAAAATACAAATTTAGAACTCACGCTCCACATCTATGTCAATACAGATACATGCTCCAAATTATTTCCAAATCCAGGATAATCACAAAATTACCCCGGAATTTTGAAAAGGAAATAAGGAATAATTTGGGGAAAAACTGTTGAAGTTGTTTGGGCTGGCTCTTCTGAACTGTGTACCTGGTAGTTAAACAAGACAAAAGAGAACTCAAATATTTTCTGGTATCACAATGACAACTTTTTAAACTTGAGAACAAGGAGGGTAAATTGCCAAAGAGAAATATTGAATCGAACCTAAATGACAAAAATAATCCTGCAGATAGCAATCATACTAGTTGGAAATATTGTATTGGAATTTCCAAGTTGTAAATAAGGAAAACTCTAAAAAAACCATGAAACATGGAAAAAAGTAAGGTAAAGGTGAAAATACGTCAAATATATCAGTGAAACTTAGCCAAATGAAACTGAGTAAAATGTAAAAACTTTAAGGGGTATTCTTACATCACAAGGAGAAAGACATCCAAGGGAGCCAATTACCACAATGAGCCCAGACTAGGATATTAATCATTAATACAAAACATTAAGGTATGCATACTCATATCTGGATGTAAAATATACTGTGATAGAAAAGACTAAAACTCATTTGGAAGGATCATGTTTAGGGTGACACATAGTTAAGACAAACTGCTGTTCAAGAAATAACGTTTGATTTAACAAAACAAGGAAGAACACCAGAAGACACTATACAGATATGCCGGCAAATACCAGAATGATTATAAATGAAAGATGCCAATCCCTCTGTAATCTATTGACCTATATCTACTAAATGAACATACATTCCATAACTACCAAGAAAATGGAAATAATCTTACCTAGAATTTAAAGAATTACAAACCCTTCCTATTCAACATTGTCCTTAGGATGATGAACAGGAAAATGCAGAATTTTGTTGAAGTTGCCCAACACAATGAAAGCTGCATGGATGGACACATATTTCCCTGACCAGATTAGCCTAGAAAAGATAAGAAAATCTTCCACATATTAGAGATTTGACCTAGGAGATATTTATATAGAAATAGGTATGTAGATATATACAATAATTGAATATATGTGCATATAGATATACAAAATATAATGAAATACATAGAGAGAAATATTTTTTATAATGAAAAGGATATTGTGAACGCAGAAGTAAACAATGACTAATTTGGAAAGAATAATATAATGTCTTGTATACATGAATAACTTCTAAAAATAGAATTACCATGGAAACGAAAAATTAAGGAAATAATTCAGAAACATGTAAATGGAATAGCTACCTCACTACATCACAGAAAATGTGACATACAAGGAAGACGTGAAATCAAACTTAATCAGCAAAAAGTGGCTCGGAGGGTTAGTCAAGGGCACCTACATAGGAAGTATAAGGTCCTGAGTTTAACTGCAAGTATGATGAAAATAGTTCTCTTCTTCTTTAATATTAACATCATTCGTGTTGTGAAATGTTTTTTGACATGGGGTTTCCTTGTAGTTTCATAATTACCTTTGTATAAACTTTAGAAGTACTGGCCATATTGGCATAGAAAACTGTGGCCACTTGATTGTCTCTGCCTTTGTTATGACTGAAGTGTCCTCGAAATTCTGTTTTCCAAGTGATGTGTATAAAAACTGCATTCAACAGCCACTTGAAAATTCTCCTGTAATTTTGCGTATCCACATTTAGTACAGTTAACATATAGTAGTAACCCGATATTTGATATGTGCACTAGGTATTTTTTCATTTTTAAGGTTCCCACAGCATTTTTAATTGATGCTGTACTCCAGAAAATAGAAACTGCCAGTTTCTTACCTTTACATATAATCTAGTGGTTCACTTCCAAAAGCACAACTTATGTGACAACTCTGCAAAATGAGTTAAGTTGCCAGTTTCATAAAAGTCCTCATTTGCCATCCTAAAAATTGACAAGCTAAAAACAAGCTGTTACCCATCATTTTTAGAAACGGACAAATCTGAATATAGTAGTCTCTTCAAATGAACTGAAATGAACAGATACGGTTTGTAGTGTATTTACGTGGGTTTTTTCGATTTCAAAAAAGCCTCTCTTCCAAATAGAGTTACTAATAAATAACCATTAGATAATAAGACATCTCCATATCTTACTACTACCAGAAAAATGTAAAAGATTGCCTTTAATCTGCCAGGAATAAACAGGTCAATTGTTGGTAACAAGACTCATAGATACTCTCATAATATCAAATGTTCGAGTAGTATATAAACTTCCAAGCAGAAGTAAAATGAAGGATTTAGTTCAATTTGTAGGCAAAAAGAAATTTTTATTAAATAGTTTTCCTTTCTTACTGATTACCATTTCAAAGGATAGTTTACTCTTAGAACAACACCTTAAGAAATAAAACTGCATTTTGCTTTCAAATATGGACTTTCACACTATTAATAAAGAACATGTGGATATGAAATAAATTAGTAAAAAAGAAATTAATAGAAAAATACAGGTAATGAGGACTCAAGACATATCCAGAGAATGTGATATGACGTGACTTTAGTAAGAAGGACGCACTTCAAAGAAGACATACCAGTAAGAAAGTAATTCTCAGGAACTGGGTAAATTTGACGATATTGACTAGATTTTAGAAAGGAAGTGACACACGTTAGAATGCATAAAGAAAAACCTCAGTGTCACATGTGTGAATGATTATTAACAAATACGCCATAATTAGGTGTCATATACCCATTTATCTGCAAGAAAATGAGGTAATTAAAATTCAATCAACATTTTACAGCAAAGCATCAGTAGAGACATTAACATTTCAGCCGTCATATCCATGCTTGCTTATATGAAAAGAACCAAGAAATAGTAATATTTCAGCAAATTGTGGAACGCAGAAGGAAGTCCCTAAAATTGAGGACATTTTGCAGGCTTCGATATAATCTCAATGTTCACCTAAACGGGGATAGAAAAGTACAGGCAAAAAGAAGAAAATGCCTTCCGATATTAAGTTACACAATTTGTAAAATATTTAGTAATGAGCATGGAGAACTGTGCATGAGAGTGGTGAGGTAATAACCATTAAAGGTAGATTGCCAATACAGATCATCTTTAAGAAGCTGCATATTGAAATCACCATTTAGAAATGAGCATAAACATGACTGCAAAGTATGTCAAAATTTATGTGTGCCCCGTATATTTTAATTGTTCTGAATTAACTCTGACCGCCATACAAGTATAAAGTGAGTGATGAATAATGGATTACATTGGAAAGGAAGACTGTTGGAGTGCTTTTTCTTCGGTGTTAACGAATCTGTATATGAGAATTCCTAACAGAACATTGAAGCATGAAAAATTTTATGATGTCACAATGGGAAAGAATTTTAAAGTGCTCACAGATTGCCTGCCACAGAAATGAGAAATTTAACTAAGTAAGGATTTTCAAGAAAGGACATAGAAATTTGAAACTTATCACGCTACACTCCAATATTTAGGAAAAATATATAGATAACAAATGAAATTAAAAAATAAATACATAGTATAAAATAAATGTTCACGTATGTGACCCATAAATACGCATCAATGTATACATTAGATAAAAGGGAAAACTTCATCGTTTTTTTTTACGAAGCAAGAAAATAAACTAATCACACATGTTTATAAATACTACAACAAAATCACAAAAATTTGGAAAAACTATGAGACAATTCAAATTTAGAACTCACGCTCCACATCTATGTCAATACAGATACATGCTCCAAATTATTTCCAAATCCAAGATAATCACAAAATTACCCCGGAATTTTGAAAAGGAAATAAGGAAGAATTTTGGGAAAAACTGTTGAAGTTGTTTGGGCTGGCTCTTCTGAACTGTGTACCTGGTAGTTAAACAAGACAAAAGAGAACTCAAACATTTTCTGGTATCACAATGACAACTTTTTAAATTTGAGAGCAAGGAGGGTAAATTGCCAAAGAGAAATATTGAATCAAACCTAAATGACAAAAATCATCCTGCAGATAGCAATCATACTAGTTGGAAATATTGTATTGGAATTTCCAAGTTGTAAATAAGGAAAACTCTAAAAAAACCATGAAACATGGAAAAAAGTAAGGTAAAGGTGAAAATACGTCAAATATATCAGTGAAACTTAGCCAAATGAAACTGAGTAAAATCTAAAAACTTTAAGGGGTATTCTTACATCACAAGGAGAAAGACACCCAAGGGAGCCAATTACCACAATGAGCCCAGACTAGGATATTAATCATTAATTCAAATCATTAAGGTATGCATACTCATATCTGGATGTAAAATATACTGTGATAGAAAAGACTAAAACTCATTTGGAAGGATCATGTTTAGGGTGACACATAGTTAAGACAAACTGCAGTTCAAGAAATAACGTTTGATTTAACAAAACAAGGAAGAACACCAGAAGACACTATGCATATATGCCGGCAAATACCAGAATGATTATAAATGAAAGATGCCAATCGCTCTGTAATCTATTGACCTGTATCTACTAAATGAACATACATTCCATAACTACCAAGAAAATGGAAACAATCTTACCTAGAATTTAAAGAATTACAAACCCTTCCTATTCAACATTGGCCTTAGGATGATGAACAGGAAAATGCAGAATTTTGTTGAAGTTGCCCACCACAATGAAAGCTGCATGGATGGACACATATTTCCCTAACCAGATTAGCCTAGAAAAGATAAGAAAATCTTCCACATATTAGAGATTTGACCTAGGAGATATTTATATAGAAATAGGTGTGTAGATATATACAATAATTGAATATATGTGCATATAGATATACAAAATATAATGAAATACATAGAGAGAAATATTTTTTATAATGAAAGGGATATTGTGAATGCAGAAGTAAACAATGTCTAATTTGGAAAGAATAATATAATGTCTTGTATACATGAATAACTTCTAAAAATAGAATTACCATGGAAATGAAAAATTAAGAAATAATTCAGAAACATGTAAATGGAATAGCTACCTCACTACATCACAGAAAATGTGACATACAAGGAAGACGTGATATCAAACTTAATCAGCAAAAAGTGGCTGGGAGGGTGAGTCAAGGGCACCTACATAGGAAGTATAAGGTCCTGAGTTTAACTGCAAATATGATGAAAATAGTTCTCTTCTTCTTTTAATATTAACATCATTCGTGTTGTGAAATGTTTTTTGACATGGGGTTTCCTTGTAGTTTCATAATTACCTTTGTATAAACTTGAGAAGTACTGGCCATATTGGCATAGAAAACTGTGGCCACTTGATTGTCTCTGCCTTTGTTATGACTGAAGTGTCCTCGAAATTCTGTTTTCCAAGTGATGTGTATAACCACTGCATTCAACAGCCACTTGAAAATACGCCTGTAATTTTGTGTATCCACATTTAGTACAGTTAACATATAGTAGTAACCCGATATTTGATATGTGCACTAGGTATTTTTTCATTTTTAAGGTTCCCACAGCATTTTTAATTGATGCTGGACTCCAGAAAATAGAAACTGCCAGTTTCTTACCTTTACATATAATCTAGTGGTTCACTTCCAAAAGCACAACTTATGTGACAACTCTGCAAAATGAGTTAAGTTGCCAGTTTCATAAAAGTCCTCATTTGCCTTCCTAAGAATTGACAAGCTAAAAACAAGCTGTTACCCATCATTTTTAGAAACGGACAAATCTGAATATAGTAGTCTGTTCAAATGAACTGAAATGAACAGATATCGGTTTGTAGTGTATTTACGTGGGTTTTTTCGATTTCAAAAAAGCCTCTCTTCCAAATAGAGTTAGTAATAAATAACCATTAGATAATAAGACATCTCCATATCTTATTACTACCAGAAAAATGTAAAGGTTTGCCTTTAATCTGCCAGGAATAAACAGGTCAATTGTTGGTGACAAGACTCATAGATACTCTCATAATATCAAATGTTCGAGTATTATATAAACTTCCAAGCAGAAGTAAAATGAAGGATTTAGTTCAATTTGTAGGCAAAAAGAAATTTTTATTAAATAGTTTTCCTTTCTTACTGATTACCATTTCAAAGGATAGTTTACTCTTAGAACAACACCTTAAGAAATAAAACTGCATTTTGCTTTCAAATATGGACTTTCACACTATTAATAAAGAACATGTGGATATGAAATAAATTAGTAAAATAGAAATTAATACAAAAATACAGGTAACGAGGACTCAAGACATATCCAGAGAATGTGATATGACGTGACTGTAGTAAGAAGGACGCACTTCAAAGAAGACATACCAGTAAGAAAGTAATTCTCAGGAACTGGGTAAATTTGACGATATTGACTAGATTTTAGAAAGGAAGTGACACACGTTAGAATGCATAAAGAAAAACTTCAGTGTCACATGTGTGAATGATTATTAACAAATACGCCATAATTAGGTGTCATATACCCATTTATCTGCAAGAAAATGAGGTAATTAAAATTCAATCAACATTTTATAGCAAAGCATAAATAGAGACATTAACATTTCAGCCGTCATATCCATGCTTGCTTATATGAAAAGAACCAAGAAATAGTAATATTTCAGCAAATTGTGGAACGCAGAAGGAAGTCCCTAAAATTGAGGACATTTTGCAGGCTTCGATATAATCTCAATGATCACCTAAACGGGGATAGAAAAGTACAGGCAAAAAGAAGAAAATGCCTTCCGATATTAAGTTACACAATTTGTAAAATATTTAGTAATGAGCATGGAGAACTGTGCATGAGAGTGGTGAGGTAATAACCATTAAAGGTAGATTGCCAAAACAGATCATCTTTAAGAAGCTGCATATTGAAATCACCATCCAGAAATGAGCATAAACATGACTGCAAAGTATGTCAAAATTTATGTGTGCCCCGTATATTTTAATTGTTCCGAATTAACTCTGACCGCCATACAAGTATAAAGTGAGTGATGAATAATGGATTACATTGGAAAGGAAGACTGTTGGAGTGCTTTTTCTTCGGTGTTAACGAATCTGTATATGAGAATTCCTAACAGAACATTGAAGCATGAAAAATTTTATGATGTCACAATGGGAAAGAATTTTAAAGTGCTCACAGATTGCCTGCAACAGAAATGAGAAATTTAACTAAGTAAGGATTTTCAAGAAAGGACATAGAAATTTGAAACTTATCACGCTACACTCCAATATTTAGGAAAAATATATAGATAACAAAAATGAAATTAAAAAATAAATACATAGTATAAAATAAATGTTCACGTATGTGACCCATAAATACACATCAATGTATACATTAGATAAAAGGGAAAACTTCATCGTCTTTTTTTATGAAGGAAGAAAATAAACTAATCACACATGTTTATAAATACTACAACAAAATCACAAAAATTTGGAAAAAATATGAGAAAATACAAATTTAGAACTCACGCTCCACATCTATGTCAATACAGATACATGCTCCAAATTATTTCCAAATCCAGGATAATCACAAAATTACCCCGGAATTTTGAAAAGGAATAAGGAATAATTTGGGGAAAAACTGTTGAAGTTGTTTGGGCTGGCTCTTCTGAACTGTGTACCTGGTAGTTAAACAAGACAAAAGAGAACTCAAATATTTTCTGGTATCACAATGACAACTTTTTAAACTTGAGAACAAGGAGGGTAAATTGCCAAAGAGAAATATTGAATCGAACCTAAATGACAAAAATAATCGTGCAGATAGCAATCATACTAGTTGGAAATATTGTATTGGAATTTCCAAGTTGTAAATAAGGAAAACTCTAAAAAAACCATGAAACATGGAAAAAAGTAAGGTAAAGGTGAAAATACGTCAAATATATCAGTGAAACTTAGCCAAATGAAACTGAGTAAAATGTAAAAACTTTAAGGGGTATTCTTACATCACAAGGAGAAAGACATCCAAGGGAGCCAATTACCACAATGAGCCCAGACTAGGATATTAATCATTAATACAAAACATTAAGGTATGCATACTCATATCTGGATGTAAAATATACTGTGATAGAAAAGACTAAAACTCATTTGGAAGGATCATGTTTAGGGTGACACATAGTTAAGACAAACTGCTGTTCAAGAAATAACGTTTGATTTAACAAAACAAGGAAGAACACCAGAAGACACTATACAGATATGCCGGCAAATACCAGAATGATTATAAATGAAAGATGCCAATCCCTCTGTAATCTATTGACCTATATCTACTAAATGAACATACATTCCATAACTACCAAGAAAATGGAAACAATCTTACCTAGAATTTAAAGAATTACAAACCCTTCCTATTCAACATTGTCCTTAGGATGATGAACAGGAAAATGCAGAATTTTGTTGAAGTTGCCCACCACAATGAAAGCTGCATGGATGGACACATATTTCCCTGACCAGATTAGCCTAGAAAAGATAAGAAAATCTTCCACATATTAGAGATTTGACCTAGGAGATATTTATATAGAAATAGGTATGTAGATATATACAATAATTGAATATATGTGCATATAGATATACAAAATATAATGAAATACATAGAAATATTTTTTATAATGAAAAGGATATTGTGAACGCAGAAGTAAACAATGACTAATTTGGAAAGAATAATATAATGTCTTGTATACATGAATAACTTCTAAAAATAGAATTACCATGGAAACGAAAAATTAAGGAAATAATTCAGAAACATGTAAATGGAATAGCTACCTCACTACATCACAGAAAATGTGACATACAAGGAAGACGTGATATCAAACTTAATCAGCAAAAAGTGGCTGGGAAGGTTAGTCAAGGGCACCTACATAGGAAGTATAAGGTCCTGAGTTTAACTGCAAGTATGATGAAAATAGTTCTCTTCTTCTTTAATATTAACATCATTCGTGTTGTGAAATGTTTTTTGACATGGGGTTTCCTTGTAGTTTCATAATTACCTTTGTATAAACTTTAGAAGTACTGGCCATATTGGCATAGAAAACTGTGGCCACTTGATTGTCTCTGCCTTTGTTATGACTGAAGTGTCCTCGAAATTCTGTTTTCCAAGTGATGTGTATAACCACTGCATTCAACAGCCACTTGAAAATACTCCTGTAATTTTGCGTATCCACATTTAGTACAGTTAACATATAGTAGTAACCCGATATTTGATATGTGCACTAGGTATTTTTTCATTTTTAAGGTTCCCACAGCATTTTTAATTGATGCTGGACTCCAGAAAATAGAAACTGCCAGTTTCTTACCTTTACATATAATCTAGTGGTTCACTTCCAAAAGCACAACTTATGTGACAACTCTGCAAAATGAGTTAAGTTGCCAGTTTCATAAAAGTCCTCATTTGCCGTCCTAAGAATTGACAAGCTAAAAACAAGCTGTTACCCATCATTTTTAGAAACGGACAAATCTGAATATAGTAGTCTCTTCAAATGAACTGAAATGAACAGATACGGTTTGTAGTGTATTTACGTGGGTTTTTTCGATTTCAAAAAAGCCTCTCTTCCAAATACAGTTACTAATAAATAACCATTAGATAATAAGACATCTCCATATCTTACTACTACCAGAAAAATGTAAAAGATTGCCTTTAATCTGCCAGGAATAAACAGGTCAATTGTTGGTAACAAGACTCATAGATACTCTCATAATATCAAATGTTCGAGTATTATATAAACTTCCAAGCAGAAGTAAAATGAAGGATTTAGTTCAATTTGTAGGCAAAAAGAAATTTTTATTAAATAGTTTTCCTTTCTTACTGATTACCATTTCAAAGGATAGTTTACTCTTAGAACAACACCTTAAGAAATAAAACTGCATTTTGCTTTCAAATATGGACTTTCACACTATTAATAAAGAACATGTGGATATGAAATAAATTAGTAAAATAGAAATTAATACAAAAATACAGGTAACGAGGACTCAAGACATATCCAGAGAATGTGATATGACGTGACTGTAGTAAGAAGGACGCACTTCAAAGAAGACATACCAGTAAGAAAGTAATTCTCAGGAACTGGGTAAATTTGACGATATTGACTAGATTTTAGAAAGGAAGTGACACACGTTAGAATGCATAAAGAAAAACCTCAGTGTCACATGTCTGAATGATTATTAACAAATACGCCATAATTAGGTGTCATATACCCATTTATCTGCAAGAAAATGAGGTAATTAAAATTCAATCAACATTTTATAGCAAAGCATAAGTAGAGACATTAACATTTCAGCCGTCATATCCATGCTTGCTTATATGAAAAGAACCAAGAAATAGTAATATTTCAGCAAATTGTGGAACGCAGAAGGAAGTCCCTAAAATTGAGGACATTTTGCAGGCTTCGATATAATCTCAATGTTCACCTAAACGGGGATAGAAAAGTACAGGCAAAAAGAAGAAAATGCCTTCCGATATTAAGTTACACAATTTGTAAAATATTTAGTAATGAGCATGGAGAACTGTGCATGAGAGTGGTGAGGTAATAACCATTAAAGGTAGATTGCCAAAACAGATCATCTTTAAGAAGCTGCATATTGAAATCACCATCCAGAAATGAGCATAAACATGACTGCAAAGTATGTCAAAATTTATGTGTGCCCCGTATATTTTAATTGTTCCGAATTAACTCTGACCGCCATACAAGTATAAAGTGAGTGATGAATAATGGATTACATTGGAAAGGAAGACTGTTGGAATGCTTTTTCTTCAGTGTTAACGAATCTGTATATGAGAATTCCTAACAGAACATTGAAGCATGAAAAATTTTATGATGTCACAATGGGAAAGAATTTTAAAGTGCTCACAGATTGCCTGCAACAGAAATGAGAAATTTAACTAAGTAAGGATTTTCAAGAAAGGACATAGAAATTTGAAACTTATCACGCTACACTCCAATATTTAGGAAAAATATATAGATAACAAAAATGAAATTAAAAAATAAATACATAGTATAAAATAAATGTTCACGTATGTGACCCATAAATACACATCAATGTATACATTAGATAAAAGGGAAAACTTCATCGTCTTTTTTTATGAAGCAAGAAAATAAACTAATCACACATGTTTATAAATACTACAACAAAATTACAAAAATTTGGAAAAAATATGAGAAAATACAAATTTAGAACTCACGCTCCACATCTATGTCAATACAGATACATGCTCCAAATTATTTCCAAATCCAGGATAATCACAAAATTACCCCGGAATTTTGAAAAGGAAATAAGGAATAATTTGGGGAAAAACTGTTGAAGTTGTTTGGGCTGGCTCTTCTGAACTGTGTACCTGGTAGTTAAACAAGACAAAAGAGAACTCAAATATTTTCTGGTATCACAATGACAACTTTTTAAACTTGAGAACAAGGAGGGTAAATTGCCAAAGAGAAATATTGAATCGAACCTAAATGACAAAAATAATCGTGCAGATAGCAATCATACTAGTTGGAAATATTGTATTGGAATTTCCAAGTTGTAAATAAGGAAAACTCTAAAAAAACCATGAAACATGGAAAAAAGTAAGGTAAAGGTGAAAATACGTCAAATATATCAGTGAAACTTAGCCAAATGAAACTGAGTAAAATGTAAAAACTTTAAGGGGTATTCTTACATCACAAGGAGAAAGACATCCAAGGGAGCCAATTACCACAATGAGCCCAGACTAGGATATTAATCATTAATACAAAACATTAAGGTATGCATACTCATATCTGGATGTAAAATATACTGTGATAGAAAAGACTAAAACTCATTTGGAAGGATCATGTTTAAGGTGACACATAGTTAAGACAAACTGCTGTTCAAGAAATAACGTTTGATTTAACAAAACAAGGAAGAACACCAGAAGACACTATACAGATATGCCGGCAAATACCAGAATGATTATAAATGAAAGATGCCAATCCCTCTGTAATCTATTGACCTATATCTACTAAATGAACATACATTCCATAACTACCAAGAAAATGGAAACAATCTTACCTAGAATTTAAAGAATTACAAACCCTTCCTATTCAACATTGTCCTTAGGATGATGAACAGGAAAATGCAGAATTTTGTTGAAGTTGCCCACCACAATGAAAGCTGCATGGATGGACACATATTTCCCTGACCAGATTAGCCTAGAAAAGATAAGAAAATCTTCCACATATTAGAGATTTGACCTAGGAGATATTTATATAGAAATAGGTATGTAGATATATACAATAATTGAATATATGTGCATATAGATATACAAAATATAATGAAATACATAGAGAGAAATATTTTTTATAATGAAAAGGATATTGTGAACGCAGAAGTAAACAATGACTAATTTGGAAAGAATAATATAATGTCTTGTATACATGAATAACTTCTAAAAATAGAATTACCATGGAAACGAAAAATTAAGGAAATAATTCAGAAACATGTAAATGGAATAGCTACCTCACTACATCACAGAAAATGTGACATACAAGGAAGACGTGATATCAAACTTAATCAGCAAAAAGTGGCTGGGAGGGTTAGTCAAGGGCACCTACATAGGAAGTATAAGGTCCTGAGTTTAACTGCAAGTATGATGAAAATAGTTCTCTTCTTCTTTAATATTAACATCATTCGTGTTGTGAAATGTTTTTTGACATGGGGTTTCCTTGTAGTTTCATAATTACCTTTGTATAAACTTTAGAAGTACTGGCCATATTGGCATAGAAAACTGTGGCCACTTGATTGTCTCTGCCTTTGTTATGACTGAAGTGTCCTCGAAATTCTGTTTTCCAAGTGATGTGTATAACCACTGCATTCAACAGCCACTTGAAAATACTCCTGTAATTTTGCGTATCCACATTTAGTACAGTTAACATATAGTAGTAACCCGATATTTGATATGTGCACTAGGTATTTTTTCATTTTTAAGGTTCCCACAGCATTTTTAATTGATGCTGGACTCCAGAAAATAGAAACTGCCAGTTTCTTACCTTTACATATAATCTAGTGGTTCACTTCCAAAAGCACAACTTATGTGACAACTCTGCAAAATGAGTTAAGTTGCCAGTTTCATAAAAGTCCTCATTTGCCGTCCTAAGAATTGACAAGCTAAAAACAAGCTGTTACCCATCATTTTTAGAAACGGACAAATCTGAATATAGTCTCTTCAAATGAACTGAAATGCACAGATACGGTTTGTAGTGTATTTACGTGGGTTTTTTCGATTTCAAAAAAGCCTCTCTTCCAAATAGAGTTACTAATAAATAACCATTAGATAATAAGACATCTCCATATCTTACTACTACCAGAAAAATGTAAAAGATTGCCTTTAATCTGCCAGGAATAAACAGGTCAATTGTTGGTAACAAGACTCATAGATACTCTCATAATATCAAATGTTCGAGTAGTATATAAACTTCCAAGCAGAAGTAAAATGAAGGATTTAGTTCAATTTGTAGGCAAAAAGAAATTTTTATTAAATAGTTTTCCTTTCTTACTGATTACCATTTCAAAGGATAGTTTACTCTTAGAACAACACCTTAAGAAATAAAACTGCATTTTGCTTTCAAATATGGACTTTCACACTATTAATAAAGAACATGTGGATATGAAATAAATTAGTAAAAAAGAAATTAATAGAAAAATACAGGTAATGAGGACTCAAGACATATCCAGAGAATGTGATATGACGTGAATTTAGTAAGAAGGACGCACTTCAAAGAAGACATACCAGTAAGAAAGTAATTCTCAGGAACTGGGTAAATTTGACGATATTGACTAGATTTTAGAAAGGAAGTGACACACGTTAGAATGCATAAAGAAAAACCTCAGTGTCACATGTGTGAATGATTATTAACAAATACGCCATAATTAGGTGTCATATACCCATTTATCTGCAAGAAAATGAGGTAATTAAAATTCAATCAACATTTTACAGCAAAGCATAAGTAGAGACATTAACATTTCAGCCGTCATATCCATGCTTGCTTATATGAAAAGAACCAAGAAATAGTAATATTTCAGCAAATTGTGGAACGCAGAAGGAAGTCCCTAAAATTGAGGACATTTTGCAGGCTTCGATATAATCTCAATGTTCACCTAAACGGGGATAGAAAAGTACAGGCAAAAAGAAGAAAATGCCTTCCGATATTAAGTTACACAATTTGTAAAATATTTAGTAATGAGCATGGAGAACTGTGCATGAGAGTGGTGAGGTAATAACCATTAAAGGTAGATTGCCAATACAGATCATCTTTAAGAAGCTGCATATTGAAATCACCATTTAGAAATGAGCATAAACATGACTGCAAAGTATGTCAAAATTTATGTGTGCCCCGTATATTTTAATTGTTCTGAATTAACTCTGACCGCCATACAAGTATAAAGTGAGTGATGAATAATGGATTACATTGGAAAGGAAGACTGTTGGAGTGCTTTTTCTTCGGTGTTAACGAATCTGTATATGAGAATTCCTAACAGAACATTGAAGCATGAAAAATTTTATGATGTCACAATGGGAAAGAATTTTAAAGTGCTCACAGATTGCCTGCCACAGAAATGAGAAATTTAACTAAGTAAGGATTTTCAAGAAATGACATAGAAATTTGAAACTTATCACGCTACACTCCAATATTTAGGAAAAATATATAGATAACAAATGAAATTAAAAAATAAATACATAGTATAAAATAAATGTTCACGTATGTGACCCATAAATACGCATCAATGTATACATTAGATAAAAGGGAAAACTTCATCGTTTTTTTTTACGAAGCAAGAAAATAAACTAATCACACATGTTTATAAATACTACAACAAAATCACAAAAATTTGGAAAAACTCTGAGACAATTCAAATTTAGAACTCACGCTCCACATCTATGTCAATACAGATACATGCTCCAAATTATTTCCAAATCCAAGATAATCACAAAATTACCCCGGAATTTTGAAAAGGAAATAAGGAAGAATTTTGGGAAAAACTGTTGAAGTTGTTTGGGCTGGCTCTTCTGAACTGTGTACCTGGTAGTTAAACAAGACAAAAGAGAACTCAAACATTTTCTGGTATCACAATGACAACTTTTTAAATTTGAGAGCAAGGAGGGTAAATTGCCAAAGAGAAATATTGAATCAAACCTAAATGACAAAAATCATCCTGCAGATAGCAATCATACTAGTTGGAAATATTGTATTGGAATTTCCAAGTTGTAAATAAGGAAAACTCTAAAAAAAACATGAAACATGGAAAAAAGTAAGGTAAAGGTGAAAATACGTCAAATATATCAGTGAAACTTAGCCAAATGAAACTGAGTAAAATCTAAAAACTTTAAGGGGTATTCTTACATCACAAGGAGAAAGACACCCAAGGGAGCCAATTACCACAATGAGCCCAGACTAGGATATTAATCATTAATTCAAATCATTAAGGTATGCATACTCATATCTGGATGTAAAATATACTGTGATAGAAAAGACTAAAACTCATTTGGAAGGATCATGTTTAGGGTGACACATAGTTAAGACAAACTGCAGTTCAAGAAATAACGTTTGATTTAACAAAACAAGGAAGAACACCAGAAGACACTATGCATATATGCCGGCAAATACCAGAATGATTATAAATGAAAGATGCCAATCGCTCTGTAATCTATTGACCTGTATCTACTAAATGAACATACATTCCATAACTACCAAGAAAATGGAAACAATCTTACCTAGAATTTAAAGAATTACTAACCCTTCCTATTCAACATTGTCCTTAGGATGATGAACAGGAAAATGCAGAATTTTGTTGAAGTTGCCCACCACAATGAAAGCTGCATGGATGGACACATATTTCCCTAACCAGATTAGCCTAGAAAAGATAAGAAAATCTTCCACATATTAGAGATTTGACCTAGGAGATATTTATATAGAAATAGGTGTGTAGATATATACAATAATTGAATATATGTGCATATAGATATACAAAATATAATGAAATACATAGAGAGAAATATTTTTTATAATGAAAGGGATATTGTGAATGCAGAAGTAAACAATGTCTAATTTGGAAAGAATAATATAATGTCTTGTATACATGAATAACTTCTAAAAATAGAATTACCATGGAAATGAAAAATTAAGAAATAATTCAGAAACATGTAAATGGAATAGCTACCTCACTACATCACAGAAAATGTGACATACAAGGAAGACGTGATATCAAACTTAATCAGCAAAAAGTGGCTGGGAGGGTGAGTCAAGGGCACCTACATAGGAAGTATAAGGTCCTGAGTTTAACTGCAAATATGATGAAAATAGTTCTCTTCTTCTTTTAATATTAACATCATTCGTGTTGTGAAATGTTTTTTGACATGGGGTTTCCTTGTAGTTTCATAATTACCTTTGTATAAACTTGAGAAGTACTGGCCATATTGGCATAGAAAACTGTGGCCACTTGATTGTCTCTGCCTTTGTTATGACTGAAGTGTCCTCGAAATTCTGTTTTCCAAGTGATGTGTATAACCACTGCATTCAACAGCCACTTGAAAATACGCCTGTAATTTTGTGTATCCACATTTAGTACAGTTAACATATAGTAGTAACCCGATATTTGATATGTGCACTAGGTATTTTTTCATTTTTAAGGTTCCCACAGCATTTTTAATTGATGCTGGACTCCAGAAAATAGAAACTGCCAGTTTCTTACCTTTACATATAATCTAGTGGTTCACTTCCAAAAGCACAACTTATGTGACAACTCTGCAAAATGAGTTAAGTTGCCAGTTTCATAAAAGTCCTCATTTGCCTTCCTAAGAATTGACAAGCTAAAAACAAGCTGTTACCCATCATTTTTAGAAACGGACAAATCTGAATATAGTAGTCTGTTCAAATGAACTGAAATGAACAGATATCGGTTTGTAGTGTATTTACGTGGGTTTTTTCGATTTCAAAAAAGCCTCTCTTCCAAATAGAGTTACTAATAAATAACCATTAGATAATAAGACATCTCCATATCTTATTACTACCAGAAAAATGTAAAGGTTTGCCTTTAATCTGCCAGGAATAAACAGGTCAATTGTTGGTAACAAGACTCATAGATACTCTCATAATATCAAATGTTCGAGTATTATATAAACTTCCAAGCAGAAGTAAAATGAAGGATTTAGTTCAATTTGTAGGCAAAAAGAAATTTTTATTAAATAGTTTTCCTTTCTTTCTGATTACCATTTCAAAGGATAGTTTACTCTTAGAACAACACCTTAAGAAATAAAACTGCATTTTGCTTTCAAATATGGACTTTCACACTATTAATAAAGAACATGTGGATATGAAATAAATTAGTAAAATAGAAATTAATACAAAAATACAGGTAACGAGGACTCAAGACATATCCAGAGAATGTGATATGACGTGACTGTAGTAAGAAGGACGCACTTCAAAGAAGACATACCAGTAAGAAAGTAATTCTCAGGAACTGGGTAAATTTGACGATATTGACTAGATTTTAGAAAGGGAGTGACACACGTTAGAATGCATAAAGAAAAACCTCAGTGTCACATGTCTGAATGATTATTAACAAATACGCCATAATTAGGTGTCATATACCCATTTATCTGCAAGAAAATGAGGTAATTAAAATTCAATCAACATTTTATAGCAAAGCATAAGTAGAGACATTAACATTTCAGCCGTCATATCCATGCTTGCTTATATGAAAAGAACCAAGAAATAGTAATATTTCAGCAAATTGTGGAACGCAGAAGGAAGTCCCTAAAATTGAGGACATTTTGCAGGCTTCGATATAATCTCAATGTTCACCTAAACGGGGATAGAAAAGTACAGGCAAAAAGAAGAAAATGCCTTCCGATATTAAGTTACACAATTTGTAAAATATTTAGTAATGAGCATGGAGAACTGTGCATGAGAGTGGTGAGGTAATAACCATTAAAGGTAGATTGCCAAAACAGATCATCTTTAAGAAGCTGCATATTGAAATCACCATCCAGAAATGAGCATAAACATGACTGCAAAGTATGTCAAAATTTATGTGTGCCCCGTATATTTTAATTGTTCCGAATTAACTCTGACCGCCATACAAGTATAAAGTGAGTGATGAATAATGGATTACATTGGAAAGGAAGACTGTTGGAGTGCTTTTTCTTCGGTGTTAACGAATCTGTATATGAGAATTCCTAACAGAACATTGAAGCATGAAAAATTTTATGATGTCACAATGGGAAAGAATTTTAAAGTGCTCACAGATTGCCTGCAACAGAAATGAGAAATTTAACTAAGTAAGGATTTTCAAGAAAGGACATAGAAATTTGAAACTTATCACGCTACACTCCAATATTTAGGAAAAATATATAGATAACAAAAATGAAATTAAAAAATAAATACATAGTATAAAATAAATGTTCACGTATGTGACCCATAAATACACATCAATGTATACATTAGATAAAAGGGAAAACTTCATCGTCTTTTTTTATGAAGCAAGAAAATAAACTAATCACACATGTTTATAAATACTACAACAAAATCACAAAAATTTGGAAAAAATATGAGAAAATACAAATTTAGAACTCACGCTCCACATCTATGTCAATACAGATACATGCTCCAAATTATTTCCAAATCCAGGATAATCACAAAATTACCCCGGAATTTTGAAAAGGAAATAAGGAATAATTTGGGGAAAAACTGTTGAAGTTGTTTGGGCTGGCTCTTCTGAACTGTGTACCTGGTAGTTAAACAAGACAAAAGAGAACTCAAATATTTTCTGGTATCACAATGACAACTTTTTAAACTTGAGAACAAGGAGGGTAAATTGCAAAAGAGAAATATTGAATCAAACCTAAATGACAAAAATCATCCTGCAGATAGCAATCATACTAGTTGGAAATATTGTATTAGAATTTCCAAGTTGTAAATAAGGAAAACTCTAAAAAAACCATGAAACATGGAAAAAAGTAAGGTAAAGGTGAAAATACGTCAAATATATCAGTGAAACTTAGCCAAATGAAACTGAGTAAAATGTAAAAACTTTAAGGGGTATTCTTACATCACAAGGAGAAAGACATCCAAGGGAGCCAATTACCACAATGAGCCCAGACTAGGATATTAATCATTAATACAAAACATTAAGGTATGCATACTCATATCTGGATGTAAAATATACTGTGATAGAAAAGACTAAAACTCATTTGGAAGGATCATGTTTAGGGTGACACATAGTTAAGACAAACTGCTGTTCAAGAAATAACGTTTGATTTAACAAAACAAGGAAGAACACCAGAAGACACTATACAGATATGACGGCAAATACCAGAATGATTATAAATGAAAGATGCCAATCCCTCTGTAATCTATTGACCTATATCTACTAAATGAACATACATTCCATAACTACCAAGAAAATGGAAACAATCTTACCTAGAATTTAAAGAATTACAAACCCTTCCTATTCAACATTGTCCTTAGGATGATGAACAGGAAAATGCAGAATTTTGTTGAAGTTGCCCACCACAATGAAAGCTGCATGGATGGACACATATTTCCCTGACCAGATTAGCCTAGAAAAGATAAGAAAATCTTCCACATATTAGAGATTTGACCTAGGAGATATTTATATAGAAATAGGTATGTAGATATATACAATAATTGAATATATGTGCATATAGATATACAAAATATAATGAAATACATAGAGAGAAATATTTTTTATAATGAAAAGGATATTGTGAACGCAGAAGTAAACAATGACTAATTTGGAAAGAATAATATAATGTCTTGTATACATGAATAACTTCTAAAAATAGAATTACCATGGAAACGAAAAATTAAGGAAATAATTCAGAAACATGTAAATGGAATAGCTACCTCACTACATCACAGGAAATGTGACATACAAGGAAGACGTGATATCAAACTTAATCAGCAAAAAGTGGCTGGGAGGGTTAGTCAAGGGCACCTACATAGGAAGTATAAGGTCCTGAGTTTAACTGCAAGTATGATGAAAATAGTTCTCTTCTTCTTTAATATTAACATCATTCATGTTGTGAAATGTTTTTTGACATGGGGTTTCCTTGTAGTTTCATAATTACCTTTGTATAAACTTTAGAAGTACTGGCCATATTGGCATAGAAAACTGTGGCCACTTGATTGTCTCTGCCTTTGTTATGACTGAAGTGTCCTCGAAATTCTGTTTTCCAAGTGATGTGTATAACCACTGCATTCAACAGCCACTTGAAAATACTCCTGTAATTTTGCGTATCCACATTTAGTACAGTTAACATATAGTAGTAACCCGATATTTGATATGTGCACTAGGTATTTTTTCATTTTTAAGGTTCCCACAGCATTTTTAATTGATGCTGGACTCCAGAAAATAGAAACTGCCAGTTTCTTACCTTTACATATAATCTAGTGGTTCACTTCCAAAAGCACAACTTATGTGACAACTCTGCAAAATGAGTTAAGTTGCCAGTTTCATAAAAGTCCTCATTTGCCTTCCTAAGAATTGACAAGCTAAAAACAAGCTGTTACCCATCATTTTTAGAAACGGACAAATCTGAATATAGTAGTCTGTTCAAATGAACGGAAATGAACAGATATCGGTTTGTAGTGTATTTACGTGGGTTTTTTCGATTTCAAAAAAGCCTCTCTTCCAAATAGAGTTACTAATAAATAACCATTAGATAATAAGACATCTCCATATCTTACTACTACCAGAAAAATGTAAAAGATTGCCTTTAATCTGCCAGGAATAAACAGGTCAATTGTTGGTAACAAGACTCATAGATACTCTCATAATATCAAATGTTCGAGTAGTATATAAACTTCCAAGCAGAAGTAAAATGAAGGATTTAGTTCAATTTGTAGGCAAAAAGAAATTTTTATTAAATAGTTTTCCTTTCTTACTGATTACCATTTCAAAGGATAGTTTACTCTTAGAACAACACCTTAAGAAATAAAACTGCATTTTGCTTTCAAATATGGACTTTCACACTATTAATAAAGAACATGTGGATATGAAATAAATTAGTAAAAAAGAAATTAATAGAAAAATACAGGTAATGAGGACTCAAGACATATCCAGAGAATGTGATATGACGTGACTTTAGTAAGAAGGACGCACTTCAAAGAAGACATACCAGTAAGAAAGTAATTCTCAGGAACTGGGTAAATTTGACGATATTGACTAGATTTTAGAAAGGAAGTGACACACGTTAGAATGCATAAAGAAAAACCTCAGTGTCACATGTGTGAATGATTATTAACAAATACGCCATAATTAGGTGTCATATACCCATTTATCTGCAAGAAAATGAGGTAATTAAAATTCAATCAACATTTTACAGCAAAGCATAAGTAGAGACATTAACATTTCAGCCGTCATATCCATGCTTGCTTATATGAAAAGAACCAAGAAATAGTAATATTTCAGCAAATTGTGGAACGCAGAAGGAAGTCCCTAAAATTGAGGACATTTTGCAGGCTTCGATATAATCTCAATGTTCACCTAAACGGGGATAGAAAAGTACAGGCAAAAAGAAGAAAATGCCTTCCGATATTAAGTTACACAATTTGTAAAATATTTAGTAATGAGCATGGAGAACTGTGCATGAGAGTGGTGAGGTAATAACCATTAAAGGTAGATTGCCAATACAGATCATCTTTAAGAAGCTGCATATTGAAATCACCATTTAGAAATGAGCATAAACATGACTGCAAAGTATGTCAAAATTTATGTGTGCCCCGTATATTTTAATTGTTCTGAATTAACTCTGACCGCCATACAAGTATAAAGTGAGTGATGAATAATGGATTACATTGGAAAGGAAGACTGTTGGAGTGCTTTTTCTTCGGTGTTAACGAATCTGTATATGAGAATTCCTAACAGAACATTGAAGCATGAAAAATTTTATGATGTCACAATGGGAAAGAATTTTAAAGTGCTCACAGATTGCCTGCCACAGAAATGAGAAATTTAACTAAGTAAGGATTTTCAAGAAAGGACATAGAAATTTGAAACTTATCACGCTACACTCCAATATTTAGGAAAAATATATAGATAACAAATGAAATTAAAAAATAAATACATAGTATAAAATAAATGTTCACGTATGTGACCCATAAATACGCATCAATGTATACATTAGATAAAAGGGAAAACTTCATCGTTTTTTTTTACGAAGCAAGAAAATAAACTAATCACACATGTTTATAAATACTACAACAAAATCACAAAAATTTGGAAAAACTCTGAGACAATTCAAATTTAGAACTCACGCTCCACATCTATGTCAATACAGATACATGCTCCAAATTATTTCCAAATCCAAGATAATCACAAAATTACCCCGGAATTTTGAAAAGGAAATAAGGAAGAATTTTGGGAAAAACTGTTGAAGTTGTTTGGGCTGGCTCTTCTGAACTGTGTACCTGGTAGGTAAACAAGACAAAAGAGAACTCAAACATTTTCTGGTATCACAATGACAACTTTTTAAATTTGAGAGCAAGGAGGGTAAATTGCCAAAGAGAAATATTGAATCAAACCTAAATGACAAAAATCATCCTGCAGATAGCAATCATACTAGTTGGAAATATTGTATTGGAATTTCCAAGTTGTAAATAAGGAAAACTCTAAAAAAACCATGAAACATGGAAAAAAGTAAGGTAAAGGTGAAAATACGTCAAATATATCAGTGAAACTTAGCCAAATGAAACTGAGTAAAATCTAAAAACTTTAAGGGGTATTCTTACATCACAAGGAGAAAGACACCCAAGGGAGCCAATTACCACAATGAGCCCAGACTAGGATATTAATCATTAATTCAAATCATTAAGGTATGCATACTCATATCTGGATGTAAAATATACTGTGATAGAAAAGACTAAAACTCATTTGGAAGGATCATGTTTAGGGTGACACATAGTTAAGACAAACTGCAGTTCAAGAAATAACGTTTGATTTAACAAAACAAGGAAGAACACCAGAAGACACTATGCATATATGCCGGCAAATACCAGAATGATTATAAATGAAAGATGCCAATCGCTCTGTAATCTATTGACCTGTATCTACTAAATGAACATACATTCCATAACTACCAAGAAAATGGAAACAATCTTACCTAGAATTTAAAGAATTACTAACCCTTCCTATTCAACATTGTCCTTAGGATGATGAACAGGAAAATGCAGAATTTTGTTGAAGTTGCCCACCACAATGAAAGCTGCATGGATGGACACATATTTCCCTAACCAGATTAGCCTAGAAAAGATAAGAAAATCTTCCACATATTAGAGATTTGACCTAGGAGATATTTATATAGAAATAGGTGTGTAGATATATACAATAATTGAATATATGTGCATATAGATATACAAAATAGAATGAAATACATAGAGAGAAATATTTTTTATAATGAAAGGGATATTGTGAATGCAGAAGTAAACAATGTCTAATTTGGAAAGAATAATATAATGTCTTGTATACATGAATAACTTCTAAAAATAGAATTACCATGGAAATGAAAAATTAAGAAATAATTCAGAAACATGTAAATGGAATAGCTACCTCACTACATCACAGAAAATGTGACATACAAGGAAGACGTGATATCAAACTTAATCAGCAAAAAGTGGCTGGGAGGGTGAGTCAAGGGCACCTACATAGGAAGTATAAGGTCCTGAGTTTAACTGCAAATATGATGAAAATAGTTCTCTTCTTCTTTTAATATTAACATCATTCGTGTTGTGAAATGTTTTTTGACATGGGGTTTCCTTGTAGTTTCATAATTACCTTTGTATAAACTTGAGAAGTACTGGCCATATTGGCATAGAAAACTGTGGCCACTTGATTGTCTCTGCCTTTGTTATGACTGAAGTGTCCTCGAAATTCTGTTTTCCAAGTGATGTGTATAACCACTGCATTCAACAGCCACTTGAAAATACGCCTGTAATTTTGTGTATCCACATTTAGTACAGTTAACATATAGTAGTAACCCGATATTTGATATGTGCACTAGGTATTTTTTCATTTTTAAGGTTCCCACAGCATTTTTAATTGATGCTGGACTCCAGAAAATAGAAACTGCCAGTTTCTTACCTTTACATATAATCTAGTGGTTCACTTCCAAAAGCACAACTTATGTGACAACTCTGCAAAATGAGTTAAGTTGCCAGTTTCATAAAAGTCCTCATTTGCCTTCCTAAGAATTGACAAGCTAAAAACAAGCTGTTACCCATCATTTTTAGAAACGGACAAATCTGAATATAGTAGTCTGTTCAAATGAACTGAAATGAACAGATATCGGTTTGTAGTGTATTTACGTGGGTTTTTTCGATTTCAAAAAAGCCTCTCTTCCAAATAGAGTTACTAATAAATAACCATTAGATAATAAGACATCTCCATATCTTATTACTACCAGAAAAATGTAAAGGTTTGCCTTTAATCTGCCAGGAATAAACAGGTCAATTGTTGGTAACAAGACTCATAGATACTCTCATAATATCAAATGTTCGAGTATTATATAAACTTCCAAGCAGAAGTAAAATGAAGGATTTAGTTCAATTTGTAGGCAAAAAGAAATTTTTATTAAATAGTTTTCCTTTCTTACTGATTACCATTTCAAAGGATAGTTTACTCTTAGAACAACACCTTAAGAAATAAAACTGCATTTTGCTTTCAAATATGGACTTTCACACTATTAATAAAGAACATGTGGATATGAAATAAATTAGTAAAATAGAAATTAATACAAAAATACAGGTAACGAGGACTCAAGACATATCCAGAGAATGTGATATGACGTGACTGTAGTAAGAAGGACGCACTTCAAAGAAGACATACCAGTAAGAAAGTAATTCTCAGGAACTGGGTAAATTTGACGATATTGACTAGATTTTAGAAAGGGAGTGACACACGTTAGAATGCATAAAGAAAAACCTCAGTGTCACATGTCTGAATGATTATTAACAAATACGCCATAATTAGGTGTCATATACCCATTTATCTGCAAGAAAATGAGGTAATTAAAATTCAATCAACATTTTATAGCAAAGCATAAGTAGAGACATTAACATTTCAGCCGTCATATCCATGCTTGCTTATATGAAAAGAACCAAGAAATAGTAATATTTCAGCAAATTCTGGAACGCAGAAGGAAGTCCCTAAAATTGAGGACATTTTGCAGGCTTCGATATAATCTCAATGTTCACCTAAACGGGGATAGAAAAGTACAGGCAAAAAGAAGAAAATGCCTTCCGATATTAAGTTACACAATTTGTAAAATATTTAGTAATGAGCATGGAGAACTGTGCATGAGAGTGGTGAGGTAATAACCATTAAAGGTAGATTGCCAAAACAGATCATCTTTAAGAAGCTGCATATTGAAATCACCATCCAGAAATGAGCATAAACATGACTGCAAAGTATGTCAAAATTTATGTGTGCCCCGTATATTTTAATTGTTCCGAATTAACTCTGACCGCCATACAAGTATAAAGTGAGTGATGAATAATGGATTACATTGGAAAGGAAGACTGTTGGAGTGCTTTTTCTTCGGTGTTAACGAATCTGTATATGAGAATTCCTAACAGAACATTGAAGCATGAAAAATTTTATGATGTCACAATGGGAAAGAATTTTAAAGTGCTCACAGATTGCCTGCAACAGAAATGAGAAATTTAACTAAGTAAGCATTTTCAAGAAAGGACATAGAAATTTGAAACTTATCACGCTACACTCCAATATTTAGGAAAAATATATAGATAACAAAAATGAAATTACAAAATAAATACATAGTATAAAATAAATGTTCACGTATGTGACCCATAAATACACATCAATGTATACATTAGATAAAAGGGAAAACTTCATCGTCTTTTTTTATGAAGCAAGAAAATAAACTAATCACACATGTTTATAAATACTACAATAAAATCACAAAAATTTGGAAAAAATATGAGAAAATACAAATTTAGAACTCACGCTCCACATCTATGTCAATACAGATACATGCTCCAAATTATTTCCAAATCCAGGATAATCACAAAATTACCCCGGAATTTTGAAAAGGAAATAAGGAATAATTTGGGGAAAAACTGTTGAAGTTGTTTGGGCTGGCTCTTCTGAACTGTGTACCTGGTAGTTAAACAAGACAAAAGAGAACTCAAATATTTTCTGGTATCACAATGACAACTTTTTAAACTTGAGAACAAGGAGGGTAAATTGCAAAAGAGAAATATTGAATCGAACCTAAATGACAAAAATAATCCTGCAGATAGCAATCATACTAGTTGGAAATATTGTATTAGAATTTCCAAGTTGTAAATAAGGAAAACTCTAAAAAAACCATGAAACATGGAAAAAAGTAAGGTAAAGGTGAAAATACGTCAAATATATCAGTGAAACTTAGCCAAATGAAACTGAGTAAAATGTAAAAACTTTAAGGGGTATTCTTACATCACAAGGAGAAAGACATCCAAGGGAGCCAATTACCACAATGAGCCCAGACTAGGATATTAATCATTAATACAAAACATTAAGGTATGCATACTCATATCTGGATGTAAAATATACTGTGATAGAAAAGACTAAAACTCATTTGGAAGGATCATGTTTAGGGTGACACATAGTTAAGACAAACTGCTGTTCAAGAAATAACGTTTGATTTAACAAAACAAGGAAGAACACCAGAAGACACTATACAGATATGACGGCAAATACCAGAATGATTATAAATGAAAGATGCCAATCCCTCTGTAATCTATTGACCTATATCTACTAAATGAACATACATTCCATAACTACCAAGAAAATGGAAACAATCTTACCTAGAATTTAAAGAATTACAAACCCTTCCTATTCAACATTGTCCTTAGGATGATGAACAGGAAAATGCAGAATTTTGTTGAAGTTGCCCACCACAATGAAAGCTGCATGGATGGACACATATTTCCCTGACCAGATTAGCCTAGAAAAGATAAGAAAATCTTCCACATATTAGAGATTTGACCTAGGAGATATTTATATAGAAATAGGTATGTAGATATATACAATAATTGAATATATGTGCATATAGATATACAAAATATAATGAAATACATAGAGAGAAATATTTTTTATAATGAAAAGGATATTGTGAACGCAGAAGTAAACAATGACTAATTTGGAAAGAATAATATAATGTCTTGTATACATGAATAACTTCTAAAAATAGAATTACCATGGAAACGAAAAATTAAGGAAATAATTCAGAAACATGTAAATGGAATAGCTACCTCACTACATCACAGAAAATGTGACATACAAGGAAGACGTGATATCAAACTTAATCAGCAAAAAGTGGCTGGGAGGGTTAGTCAAGGGCACCTACATAGGAAGTATAAGGTCCTGAGTTTAACTGCAAGTATGATGAAAATAGTTCTCTTCTTCTTTAATATTAACATCATTCATGTTGTGAAATGTTTTTTGACATGGGGTTTCCTTGTAGTTTCATAATTACCTTTGTATAAACTTTAGAAGTACTGGCCATATTGGCATAGAAAACTGTGGCCACTTGATTGTCTCTGCCTTTGTTATGACTGAAGTGTCCTCGAAATTCTGTTTTCCAAGTGATGTGTATAACCACTGCATTCAACAGCCACTTGAAAATACTCCTGTAATTTTGCGTATCCACATTTAGTACAGTTAACATATAGTAGTAACCCGATATTTGATATGTGCACTAGGTATTTTTTCATTTTTAAGGTTCCCACAGCATTTTTAATTGATGCTGGACTCCAGAAAATAGAAACTGCCAGTTTCTTACCTTTACATATAATCTAGTGGTTCACTTCCAAAAGCACAACTTATGTGACAACTCTGCAAAATGAGTTAAGTTGCCAGTTTCATAGAAGTCCTCATTTGCCTTCCTAAGAATTGACAAGCTAAAAACAAGCTGTTACCCATCATTTTTAGAAACGGACAAATCTGAATATAGTAGTCTGTTCAAATGAACGGAAATGAACAGATATCGGTTTGTAGTGTATTTACGTGGGTTTTTTCGATTTCAAAAAAGCCTCTCTTCCAAATAGAGTTACTAATAAATAACCATTAGATAATAAGACATCTCCATATCTTACTACTACCAGAAAAATGTAAAAGATTGCCTTTAATCTGCCAGGAATAAACAGGTCAATTGTTGGTAACAAGACTCATAGATACTCTCATAATATCAAATGTTCGAGTAGTATATAAACTTCCAAGCAGAAGTAAAATGAAGGATTTAGTTCAATTTGTAGGCAAAAAGAAATTTTTATTAAATAGTTTTCCTTTCTTACTGATTACCATTTCAAAGGATAGTTTACTCTTAGAACAACACCTTAAGAAATAAAACTGCATTTTGCTTTCAAATATGGACTTTCACACTATTAATAAAGAACATGTGGATATGAAATAAATTAGTAAAAAAGAAATTAATAGAAAAATACAGGTAATGAGGACTCAAGACATATCCAGAGAATGTGATATGACGTGACTTTAGTAAGAAGGACGCACTTCAAAGAAGACATACCAGTAAGAAAGTAATTCTCAGGAACTGGGTAAATTTGACGATATTGACTAGATTTTAGAAAGGAAGTGACACACGTTAGAATGCATAAAGAAAAACCTCAGTGTCACATGTGTGAATGATTATTAACAAATACGCCATAATTAGGTGTCATATACCCATTTATCTGCAACAAAATGAGGTAATTAAAATTCAATCAACATTTTATAGCAAAGCATAAGTAGAGACATTAACATTTCAGCCGTCATATCCATGCTTGCTTATATGAAAAGAACCAAGAAATAGTAATATTTCAGCAAATTGTGGAACGCAGAAGGAAGTCCCTAAAATTGAGGACATTTTGCAGGCTTCGATATAATCTCAATGTTCACCTAAACGGGGATAGAAAAGTACAGGCAAAAAGAAGAAAATGCCTTCCGATATTAAGTTACACAATTTGTAAAATATTTAGTAATGAGCATGGAGAACTGTGCATGAGAGTGGTGAGGTAATAACCATTAAAGGTAGATTGCCAATACAGATCATCTTTAAGAAGCTGCATATTGAAATCACCATTTAGAAATGAGCATAAACATGACTGCAAAGTATGTCAAAATTTATGTGTGCCCCGTATATTTTAATTGTTCTGAATTAACTCTGACCGCCATACAAGTATAAAGTGAGTGATGAATAATGGATTACATTGGAAAGGAAGACTGTTGGAGTGCTTTTTCTTCGGTGTTAACGAATCTGTATATGAGAATTCCTAACAGAACATTGAACCATGAAAAATTTTATGATGTCACAATGGGAAAGAATTTTAAAGTGCTCACAGATTGCCTGCCACAGAAATGAGAAATTTAACTAAGTAAGGATTTTCAAGAAAGGACATAGAAATTTGAAACTTATCACGCTACACTCCAATATTTAGGAAAAATATATAGATAACAAATGAAATTAAAAAATAAATACATAGTATAAAATAAATGTTCACGTATGTGACCCATAAATACGCATCAATGTATACATTAGATAAAAGGGAAAACTTCATCGTTTTTTTTTACGAAGCAAGAAAATAAACTAATCACACATGTTTATAAATACTACAACAAAATCACAAAAATTTGGAAAAACTCTGAGACAATTCAAATTTAGAACTCACGCTCCACATCTATGTCAATACAGATACATGCTCCAAATTATTTCCAAATCCAAGATAATCACAAAATTACCCCGGAATTTTGAAAAGGAAATAAGGAAGAATTTTGGGAAAAACTGTTGAAGTTGTTTGGGCTGGCTCTTCTGAACTGTGTACCTGGTAGTTAAACAAGACAAAAGAGAACTCAAACATTTTCTGGTATCACAATGACAACTTTTTAAATTTGAGAGCAAGGAGGGTAAATTGCCAAAGAGAAATATTGAATCAAACCTAAATGACAAAAATCATCCTGCAGATAGCAATCATACTAGTTGGAAATATTGTATTGGAATTTCCAAGTTGTAAATAAGGAAAACTCTAAAAAAAACATGAAACATGGAAAAAAGTAAGGTAAAGGTGAAAATACGTCAAATATATCAGTGAAACTTAGCCAAATGAAACTGAGTAAAATCTAAAAACTTTAAGGGGTATTCTTACATCACAAGGAGAAAGACACCCAAGGGAGCCAATTACCACAATGAGCCCAGACTAGGATATTAATCATTAATTCAAATCATTAAGGTATGCATACTCATATCTGGATGTAAAATATACTGTGATAGAAAAGACTAAAACTCATTTGGAAGGATCATGTTTAGGGTGACACATAGTTAAGACAAACTGCAGTTCAAGAAATAACGTTTGATTTAACAAAACAAGGAAGAACACCAGAAGACACTATGCATATATGCCGGCAAATACCAGAATGATTATAAATGAAAGATGCCAATCGCTCTGTAATCTATTGACCTGTATCTACTAAATGAACATACATTCCATAACTACCAAGAAAATGGAAACAATCTTACCTAGAATTTAAAGAATTACAAACCCTTCCTATTGAACATTGTCCTTAGGATGATGAACAGGAAAATGCAGAATTTTGTTGAAGTTGCCCACCACAATGAAAGCTGCATGGATGGACACATATTTCCCTGACCAGATTAGCCTAGAAAAGATAAGAAAATCTTCCACATATTAGAGATTTGACCTAGGAGATATTTATATAGAAATAGGTATGTAGATATATACAATAATTGAATATATGTGCATATAGATATACAAAATATAATGAAATACATAGAGAGAAATATTTTTTATAATGAAAAGGATATTGTGAACGCAGAAGTAAACAATGACTAATTTGGAAAGAATAATATAATGTCTTGTATACATGAATAACTTCTAAAAATAGAATTACCATGGAAACGAAAAATTAAGGAAATAATTCAGAAACATGTAAATGGAATAGCTACCTCACTACATCACAGAAAATGTGACATACAAGGAAGACGTGATATCAAACTTAATCAGCAAAAAGTGGCTGGGAGGGTTAGTCAAGGGCACCTACATAGGAAGTATAAGGTCCTGAGTTTAACTGCAAGTATGATGAAAATAGTTCTCTTCTTCTTTTAATATTAACATCATTCGTGTTGTGAAATGTTTTTTGACATGGGGTTTCCTTGTAGTTTCATAATTACCTTTGTATAAACTTGAGAAGTACTGGCCATATTGGCATAGAAAACTGTGGCCACTTGATTGTCTCTGCCTTTGTTATGACTGAAGTGTCCTCGAAATTCTGTTTTCCAAGTGATGTGTATAACCACTGCATTCAACAGCCACTTGAAAATACGCCTGTAATTTTGTGTATCCACATTTAGTACAGTTAACATATAGTAGTAACCCGATATTTGATATGTGCACTAGGTATTTTTTCATTTTTAAGGTTCCCACAGCATTTTTAATTGATGCTGGACTCCAGAAAATAGAAACTGCCAGTTTCTTACCTTTACATATAATCTAGTGGTTCACTTCCAAAAGCACAACTTATGTGACAACTCTGCAAAATGAGTTAAGTTGCCAGTTTCATAAAAGTCCTCATTTGCCTTCCTAAGAATTGACAAGCTAAAAACAAGCTGTTACCCATCATTTTTAGAAACGGACAAATCTGAATATAGTAGTCTGTTCAAATGAACTGAAATGAACAGATATCGGTTTGTAGTGTATTTACGTGGGTTTTTTCGATTTCAAAAAAGCCTCTCTTCCAAATAGAGTTACTAATAAATAACCATTAGATAATAAGACATCTCCATATCTTATTACTACCAGAAAAATGTAAAGGTTTGCCTTTAATCTGCCAGGAATAAACAGGTCAATTGTTGGTGACAAGACTCATAGATACTCTCATAATATCAAATGTTCGAGTATTATATAAACTTCCAAGCAGAAGTAAAATGAAGGATTTAGTTCAATTTGTAGGCAAAAAGAAATTTTTATTAAATAGTTTTCCTTTCTTACTGATTACCATTTCAAAGGATAGTTTACTCTTAGAACAACACCTTAAGAAATAAAACTGCATTTTGCTTTCAAATATGGACTTTCACACTATTAATAAAGAACATGTGGATATGAAATAAATTAGTAAAATAGAAATTAATACAAAAATACAGGTAACGAGGACTCAAGACATATCCAGAGAATGTGATATGACGTGACTGTAGTAAGAAGGACGCACTTCAAAGAAGACATACCAGTAAGAAAGTAATTCTCAGGAACTGGGTAAATTTGACGATATTGACTAGATTTTAGAAAGGAAGTGACACACGTTAGAATGCATAAAGAAAAACCTCAGTGTCACATGTCTGAATGATTATTAACAAATACGCCATAATTAGGTGTCATATACCCATTTATCTGCAAGAAAATGAGGTAATTAAAATTCAATCAACATTTTATAGCAAAGCATAAGTAGAGACATTAACATTTCAGCCGTCATATCCATGCTTGCTTATATGAAAAGAACCAAGAAATAGTAATATTTCAGCAAATTGTGGAACGCAGAAGGAAGTCCCTAAAATTGAGGACATTTTGCAGGCTTCGATATAATCTCAATGTTCACCTAAACGGGGATAGAAAAGTACAGGCAAAAAGAAGAAAATGCCTTCCGATATTAAGTTACACAATTTGTAAAATATTTAGTAATGAGCATGGAGAACTGTGCATGAGAGTGGTGAGGTAATAACCATTAAAGGTAGATTGCCAAAACAGATCATCTTTAAGAAGCTGCATATTGAAATCACCATCCAGAAATGAGCATAAACATGACTGCAAAGTATGTCAAAATTTATGTGTGCCCCGTATATTTTAATTGTTCCGAATTAACTCTGACCGCCATACAAGTATAAAGTGAGTGATGAATAATGGATTACATTGGAAAGGAAGACTGTTGGAGTGCTTTTTCATCGGTGTTAACGAATCTGTATATGAGAATTCCTAACAGAACATTGAAGCATGAAAAATTTTATGATGTCACAATGGGAAAGAATTTTAAAGTGCTCACAGATTGCCTGCAACAGAAATGAGAAATTTAACTAAGTAAGGATTTTCAAGAAAGGACATAGAAATTTGAAACTTATCACGCTACACTCCAATATTTAGGAAAAATATATAGATAACAAAAATGAAATTAAAAAATAAATACATAGTATAAAATAAATGTTCACGTATGTGACCCATAAATACACATCAATGTATACATTAGATAAAAGGGAAAACTTCATCGTCTTTTTTTATGAAGCAAGAAAATAAACTAATCACACATGTTTATAAATACTACAACAAAATCACAAAAATTTGGAAAAAATATGAGAAAATACAAATTTAGAACTCACGCTCCACATCTATGTCAATACAGATACATGCTCCAAATTATTTCCAAATCCAGGATAATCACAAAATTACCCCGGAATTTTGAAAAGGAAATAAGGAATAATTTGGGGAAAAACTGTTGAAGTTGTTTGGGCTGGCTCTTCTGAACTGTGTACCTGGTAGTTAAACAAGACAAAAGAGAACTCAAATATTTTCTGGTATCACAATGACAACTTTTTAAACTTGAGAACAAGGAGGGTAAATTGCCAAAGAGAAATATTGAATCGAACCTAAATGACAAAAATAATCCTGCAGATAGCAATCATACTAGTTGGAAATATTGTATTGGAATTTCCAAGTTGTAAATAAGGAAAACTCTAAAAAAACCATGAAACATGGAAAAAAGTAAGGTAAAGGTGAAAATACGTCAAATATATCAGTGAAACTTAGCCAAATGAAACTGAGTAAAATGTAAAAACTTTAAGGGGTATTCTTACATCACAAGGAGAAAGACATCCAAGGGAGCCAATTACCACAATGAGCCCAGACTAGGATATTAATCATTAATACAAAACATTAAGGTATGCATACTCATATCTGGATGTAAAATATACTGTGATAGAAAAGACTAAAACTCATTTGGAAGGATCATGTTTAGGGTGACACATAGTTAAGACAAACTGCTGTTCAAGAAATAACGTTTGATTTAACAAAACAAGGAAGAACACCAGAAGACACTATACAGATATGCCGGCAAATACCAGAATGATTATAAATGAAAGATGCCAATCCCTCTGTAATCTATTGACCTATATCTACTAAATGAACATACATTCCATAACTACCAAGAAAATGGAAACAATCTTACCTAGAATTTAAAGAATTACAAACCCTTCCTATTCAACATTGTCCTTAGGATGATGAACAGGAAAATGCAGAATTTTGTTGAAGTTGCCCACCACAATGAAAGCTGCATGGATGGACACATATTTCCCTGACCAGATTAGCCTAGAAAAGATAAGAAAATCTTCCACATATTAGAGATTTGACCTAGGAGATATTTATATAGAAATAGGTATGTAGATATATACAATAATTGAATATATGTGCATATAGATATACAAAATAAAATGAAATACATAGAGAGAAATATTTTTTATAATGAAAAGGATATTGTGAACGCAGAAGTAAACAATGACTAATTTGGAAAGAATAATATAATGTCTTGTATACATGAATAACTTCTAAAAATAGAATTACCATGGAAACGAAAAATTAAGGAAATAATTCAGAAACATGTAAATGGAATAGCTACCTCACTACATCACAGAACATGTGACATACAAGGAAGACGTGATATCAAACTTAATCAGCAAAAAGTGGCTGGGAAGGTTAGTCAAGGGCACCTACATAGGAAGTATAAGGTCCTGAGTTTAACTGCAAGTATGATGAAAATAGTTCTCTTCTTCTTTAATATTAACATCATTCGTGTTGTGAAATGTTTTTTGACATGGGGTTTCCTTGTAGTTTCATAATTACCTTTGTATAAACTTTAGAAGTACTGGCCATATTGGCATAGAAAACTGTGGCCACTTGATTGTCTCTGCCTTTGTTATGACTGAAGTGTCCTCGAAATTCTGTTTTCCAAGTGATGTGTATAACCACTGCATTCAACAGCCACTTGAAAATACTCCTGTAATTTTGCGTATCCACATTTAGTACAGTTAACATATAGTAGTAACCCGATATTTGATATGTGCACTAGGTATTTTTTCATTTTTAAGGTTCCCACAGCATTTTTAATTGATGCTGGACTCCAGAAAATAGAAACTGCCAGTTTCTTACCTTTACATATAATCTAGTGGTTCACTTCCAAAAGCACAACTTATGTGACAACTCTGCAAAATGAGTTAAGTTGCCAGTTTCATAAAAGTCCTCATTTGCCGTCCTAAGAATTGACAAGCTAAAAACAAGCTGTTACCCATCATTTTTAGAAACGGACAAATCTGAATATAGTAGTCTCTTCAAATGAACTGAAATGAACAGATACGGTTTGTAGTGTATTGACGTGGGTTTTTTCGATTTCAAAAAAGCCTCTCTTCCAAATAGAGTTACTAATAAATAACCATTAGATAATAAGACATCTCCATATCTTACTACTACCAGAAAAATGTAAAAGATTGCCTTTAATCTGCCAGGAATAAACAGGTCAATTGTTGGTAACAAGACTCATAGATACTCTCATAATATCAAATGTTCGAGTAGTATATAAACTTCCAAGCAGAAGTAAAATGAAGGATTTAGTTCAATTTGTAGGCAAAAAGAAATTTTTATTAAATAGTTTTCCTTTCTTACTGATTACCATTTCAAAGGATAGTTTACTCTTAGAACAACACCTTAAGAAATAAAACTGCATTTTGCTTTCAAATATGGACTTTCACACTATTAATAAAGAACATGTGGATATGAAATAAATTAGTAAAAAAGAAATTAATAGAAAAATACAGGTAATGAGGACTCAAGACATATCCAGAGAATGTGATATGACGTGACTTTAGTAAGAAGGACGCACTTCAAAGAAGACATACCAGTAAGAAAGTAATTCTCAGGAACTGGGTAAATTTGACGATATTGACTAGATTTTAGAAAGGAAGTGACACACGTTAGAATGCATAAAGAAAAACCTCAGTGTCACATGTGTGAATGATTATTAACAAATACGCCATAATTAGGTGTCATATACCCATTTATCTGCAACAAAATGAGGTAATTAAAATTCAATCAACATTTTATAGCAAAGCATAAGTAGAGACATTAACATTTCAGCCGTCATATCCATGCTTGCTTATATGAAAAGAACCAAGAAATAGTAATATTTCAGCAAATTGTGGAACACAGAAGGAAGTCCCTAAAATTGAGGACATTTTGCAGGCTTCGATATAATCTCAATGTTCACCTAAACGGGGATAGAAAAGTACAGGCAAAAAGAAGAAAATGCCTTCCGATATTAAGTTACACAATTTGTAAAATATTTAGTAATGAGCATGGAGAACTGTGCATGAGAGTGGTGAGGTAATAACCATTAAAGGTAGATTGCCAATACAGATCATCTTTAAGAAGCTGCATATTGAAATCACCATCCAGAAATGAGCATAAACATGACTGCAAAGTATGTCAAAATTTATGTGTGCCCCGTATATTTTAATTGTTCCGAATTAACTCTGACCGCCATACAAGTATAAAGTGAGTGATGAATAATGGATTACATTGGAAAGGAAGACTGTTGGAGTGCTTTTTCTTCGGTGTTAACGAATCTGTATATGAGAATTCCTAACAGAACATTGAAGCATGAAAAATTTTATGATGTCACAATGAGAAAGAATTTTAAAGTGCTCCCAGATTGCCTGCAACAGAAATGAGAAATTTAGCTAAGTAAGGATTTTCAAGAAAGGACATAGAAATTTGATACTTATCACGCTACACTCCAATATTTAGGAAAAATATATAGATAACAAATGAAATTAAAAAATAAATGCATAGCATAAAATAAATGTTCACGTATGTGACCCATAAATACGCATCAATGTATACATTAGATAAAAGGGAAAACTTCATCGTTTTTTTTACGAAGCAAGAAAATAAACTAATCACACATGTTTATAAATACTACAACAAAATCACAAAAATTTGGAAAAACTATGAGAAAATACAAATTTAGAACTCACGCTCCACATCTATGTCAATACAGATACATGCTCCAAATTATTTCCAAATCCAGGATAATCACAAATTTACCCCGGAATTTTGAAAAGGAAATAAGGAATAATTTGGGGAAAAACTGTTGAAGTTGTTTGGGCTGGCTCTTCTGAACTGTGTACCTGGTAGTGAAACAAGACAAAAGAGAACTCAAATATTTTCTGGTATCACAATGACAACTTTTTAAATTTGAGAGCAAGGAGGGTAAATCGCCAAAGAGAAATATTGAGTCGAACCTAAATGACAAAAATAATCCTGCAGATAGCAATCATACTATTTGGAAATATTGTATTGGAATTTCCAAGTTGTAAATAAGGAAAACTCTAAAAAAACCATGAAACATGGAAAAAAGTAAGGTAAAGGTGAAAATACGTCAAATATATCAGTGAAACTTAGCCAAATGAAACTGAGTAAAATGTAAAAACTTTAAGGGGTATTCTTACATCACAAGGAGAAAGACACCCAAGGGAGCCAATTACCACAATGAGCCCAGACTAGGATATTAATCATTAATACAAATCATTAAGGTATGCATACTCATATCTGGATGTAAAATATACTGTGATAGAAAAGACTAAAACTCATTTGGAAGGATCATGTTTAGGGTGACACATAGTTAAGACAAACTGCTGTTCAAGAAATAACGTATGATTTAACAAAACAAGGAAGAACACCAGAAGACACTATGCAGATATGCCGGCAAATACCAGAATGATTATAAATGAAAGATGGCAATCCCTCTGTAATCTATTGACCTGTATCTACTAAATGAACATACATTCCATAACTACCAAGAAAATGGAAACAATCTTACCTAGAATTTAAAGAATTACAAACCCTTCCTATTCAACATTGTCCTTAGGATGATGAACAGGAAAATGCAGAATTTTGTTGAAGTTGCCCACCACAATGAAAGCTGTATGGATGGACACATATTTCCCTGACCAGATTAGCCTAGAAAAGATAAGAAAATCTTCCACATATTAGAGATTTGACCTAGGAGATATTTATATAGAAATAGGTATGTAGATATATACAATAATTGAATATATGTGCATATAGATATACAAAATATAATGAAATACATAGAGAGAAATATTTTTTATAATGAAAAGGATATTGTGAACGCAGAAGTAAACAATGACTAATTTGGAAAGAATAATATAATGTCTTGTATACATGAATAACTTCTAAAAATAGAATTACCATGGAAATGAAAAATTAAGGAAATAATTCAGAAACATGTAAATGGAATAGCTACCTCACTACATCACAGAAAATGTGACATACAAGGAAGACGTGATATCAACCTTAATCAGCAAAAAGTGGCTGGGAGGGTGAGTCAAGGGCACCTACATAGGAAGTATAAGGTCCTGAGTTTAACTGCAAGTATGATGAAAATAGTTCTCTTCTTCTTTTAATATTAACATCATTCGTGTTGTGAAATGTTTTTTGACATGGGGTTTCCTTGTAGTTTCATAATTACCTTTGTATAAACTTTAGAAGTACTGGCCATATTGGCATAGAAAACTGTGGCCACTTGATTGTCTCTGCCTTTGTTATGACTGAAGTGTCCTCGAAATTCTGTTTTCCAAGTGATGTGTATAACCACTGCATTCAACAGCCACTTGAAAATACTCCTGTAATTTTGCGTATCCACATTTAGTACAGTTAACATATAGTAGTAACCCGATATTTGATATGTGCACTAGGTATTTTTTCATTTTTAAGGTTCCCACAGCATTTTTAATTGATGCTGGACTCCAGAAAATAGAAACTGCCAGTTTCTTACCTTTACATATAATCTAGTGGTTCACTTCCAAAAGCACAACTTATGTGACAACTCTGCAAAATGAGTTAAGTTGCCAGTTTCATAAAAGTCCTCATTTGCCGTCCTAAGAATTGACAAGCTAAAAACAAGCTGTTACCCATCATTTTTAGAAACGGACAAATCTGAATATAGTAGTCTCTTCAAATGAACTGAAATGAACAGATACGGTTTGTAGTGTATTGACGTGGGTTTTTTCGATTTCAAAAAAGCCTCTCTTCCAAATAGAGTTACTAATAAATAACCATTAGATAATAAGACATCTCCATATCTTACTACTACCAGAAAAATGTAAAAGATTGCCTTTAATCTGCCAGGAATAAACAGGTCAATTGTTGGTAACAAGACTCATAGATACTCTCATAATATCAAATGTTCGAGTAGTATATAAACTTCCAAGCAGAAGTAAAATGAAGGATTTAGTTCAATTTGTAGGCAAAAAGAAATTTTTATTAAATAGTTTTCCTTTCTTACTGATTACCATTTCAAAGGATAGTTTACTCTTAGAACAACACCTTAAGAAATAAAACTGCATTTTGCTTTCAAATATGGACTTTCACACTATTAATAAAGAACATGTGGATATGAAATAAATTAGTAAAAAAGAAATTAATAGAAAAATACAGGTAATGAGGACTCAAGACATATCCAGAGAATGTGATATGACGTGACTTTAGTAAGAAGGACGCACTTCAAAGAAGACATACCAGTAAGAAAGTAATTCTCAGGAACTGGGTAAATTTGACGATATTGACTAGATTTTAGAAAGGAAGTGACACACGTTAGAATGCATAAAGAAAAACCTCAGTGTCACATGTCTGAATGATTATTAACAAATACGCCATAATTAGTTGTCATATACCCATTTATCTGCAACAAAATGAGGTAATTAAAATTCAATCAACATTTTATAGCAAAGCATAAGTAGAGACATTAACATTTCAGCCGTCATATCCATGCTTGCTTATATGAAAAGAACCAAGAAATAGTAATATTTCAGCAAATTGTGGAACACAGAAGGAAGTCCCTAAAATTGAGGACATTTTGCAGGCTTCGATATAATCTCAATGTTCACCTAAACGGGGATAGAAAAGTACAGGCAAAAAGAAGAAAATGCCTTCCGATATTAAGTTACACAATTTGTAAAATATTTAGTAATGAGCATGGAGAACTGTGCATGAGAGTGGTGAGGTAATAACCATTAAAGGTAGATTGCCAATACAGATCATCTTTAAGAAGCTGCATATTGAAATCACCATCCAGAAATGAGCATAAACATGACTGCAAAGTATGTCAAAATTTATGTGTGCCCCGTATATTTTAATTGTTCCGAATTAACTCTGACCGCCATACAAGTATAAAGTGAGTGATGAATAATGGATTACATTGGAAAGGAAGACTGTTGGAGTGCTTTTTCTTCGGTGTTAACGAATCTGTATATGAGAATTCCTAACAGAACATTGAAGCATGAAAAATTTTATGATGTCACAATGAGAAAGAATTTTAAAGTGCTCCCAGATTGCCTGCAACAGAAATGAGAAATTTAGCTAAGTAAGGATTTTCAAGAAAGGACATAGAAATTTGATACTTATCACGCTACACTCCAATATTTAGGAAAAATATATAGATAACAAATGAAATTAAAAAATAAATGCATAGCATAAAATAAATGTTCACGTATGTGACCCATAAATACGCATCAATGTATACATTAGATAAAAGGGAAAACTTCATCGTTTTTTTTACGAAGCAAGAAAATAAACTAATCACACATGTTTATAAATACTACAACAAAATCACAAAAATTTGGAAAAACTATGAGAAAATACAAATTTAGAACTCACGCTCCACATCTATGTCAATACAGATACATGCTCCAAATTATTTCCAAATCCAGGATAATCACAAATTTACCCCGGAATTTTGAAAAGGAAATAAGGAATAATTTGGGGAAAAACTGTTGAAGTTGTTTGGGCTGGCTCTTCTGAACTGTGTACCTGGTAGTGAAACAAGACAAAAGAGAACTCAAATATTTTCTGGTATCACAATGACAACTTTTTAAATTTGAGAGCAAGGAGGGTAAATCGCCAAAGAGAAATATTGAGTCGAACCTAAATGACAAAAATAATCCTGCAGATAGCAATCATACTATTTGGAAATATTGTATTGGAATTTCCAAGTTGTAAATAAGGAAAACTCTAAAAAAACCATGAAACATGGAAAAAAGTAAGGTAAAGGTGAAAATACGTCAAATATATCAGTGAAACTTAGCCAAATGAAACTGAGTAAAATGTAAAAACTTTAAGGGGTATTCTTACATCACAAGGAGAAAGACACCCAAGGGAGCCAATTACCACAATGAGCCCAGACTAGGATATTAATCATTAATACAAATCATTAAGGTATGCATACTCATATCTGGATGTAAAATATACTGTGATAGAAAAGACTAAAACTCATTTGGAAGGATCATGTTTAGGGTGACACATAGTTAAGACAAACTGCTGTTCAAGAAATAACGTATGATTTAACAAAACAAGGAAGAACACCAGAAGACACTATGCAGATATGCCGGCAAATACCAGAATGATTATAAATGAAAGATGCCAATCCCTCTGTAATCTATTGACCTGTATCTACTAAATGAACATACATTCCATAACTACCAAGAAAATGGAAACAATCTTACCTAGAATTTAAAGAATTACAAACCCTTCCTATTCAACATTGTCCTTAGGATGATGAACAGGAAAATGCAGAATTTTGTTGAAGTTGCCCACCACAATGAAAGCTGTATGGATGGACACATATTTCCCTGACCAGATTAGCCTAGAAAAGATAAGAAAATCTTCCACATATTAGAGATTTGACCTAGGAGATATTTATATAGAAATAGGTATGTAGATATATACAATAATTGAATATATGTGCATATAGATATACAAAATATAATGAAATACATAGAGAGAAATATTTTTTATAATGAAAAGGATATTGTGAACGCAGAAGTAAACAATGACTAATTTGGAAAGAATAATATAATGTCTTGTATACATGAATAACTTCTAAAAATAGAATTACCATGGAAATGAAAAATTAAGGAAATAATTCAGAAACATGTAAATGGAATAGCTACCTCACTACATCACAGAAAATGTGACATACAAGGAAGACGTGATATCAACCTTAATCAGCAAAAAGTGGCTGGGAGGGTGAGTCAAGGGCACCTACATAGGAAGTATAAGGTCCTGAGTTTAACTGCAAGTATGATGAAAATAGTTCTCTTCTTCTTTTAATATTAACATCATTCGTGTTGTGAAATGTTTTTTGACATGGGGTTTCCTTGTAGTTTCATAATTACCTTTGTATAAACTTGAGAAGTACTGGCCATATTGGCATAGAAAACTGTGGCCACTTGATTGTCTCTGCCTTTGTTATGACTGAAGTGTCCTCGAAATTCTGTTTTCCAAGTGATGTATATAACCACTGCATTCAACAGCCACTTGAAAATACTCCTGTAATTTTGTGTATCCACATTTAGTACAGTTAACATATAGTAGTAACCCGATATTTGATATGTGCACTAGGTATTTTTTCATTTTTAAGGTTCCCACAGCATTTTTAATTGATGCTGGACTCCAGAAAATAGAAACTGCCATTTTCTTACCTTTACATATAATCTAGTGGTTCACTTCCAAAAGCACAACTTATGTGACAACTCTGCAAAATGAGTTAAGTTGCCAGTTTCATAAAAGTCCTCATTTGCCTTCCTAAGAATTGACAAGCTAAAAACAAGCTGGTACCCATCATTTTTAGAAACGGACAAATCTGAATATAGTAGTCTGTTCAAATGAACTGAAATGAACAGATATCGGTTTGTAGTGTATTTACGTGGGTTTTTTCGATTTCAAAAAAGCCTCTCTTCCAAATAGACTTACTAAAAAATAACCATTAGATAATAAGACATCTCCATATCTTATTACTACCAGAAAAATGTAAAGGTTTGCCTTTAATCTGCCAGGAATAAACAGGTCAATTGTTGGTAACAAGACTCATAGATACTCTCATAATATCAAATGTTCGAGTATTATATAAACTTCCAAGCAGAAGTAAAATGAAGGATTTAGTTCAATTTGTAGGCAAAAAGAAATTTTTATTAAATAGTTTTCCTTTCTTACTGATTACCATTTCAAAGGATAGTTTACTCTTAGAACAACACCTTAAGAAATAAAACTGCATTTTGCTTTCAAATATGGACTTTCACACTATTAATAAAGAACATGTGGATATGAAATAAATTAGTAAAATAGAAATTAATACAAAAATACAGGTAACGAGGACTCAAGCCATATCCAGAGAATGTGATATGACGTGACTGTAGTAAGAAGGACGCACTTCAAAGAAGACATACCAGTAAGAAAGTAATTCTCAGGAACTGGGTAAATTTGACGATATTGACTAGATTTTAGAAAGGAAGTGACACACGTTAGAATGCATAAAGAAAAACCTCAGTGTCACATGTCTGAATGATTATTAACAAATACGCCATAATTAGGTGTCATATACCCATTTATCTGCAACAAAATGAGGTAATTAAAATTCAATCAACATTTTATAGCAAAGCATAAGTAGAGACATTAACATTTCAGCCGTCATATCCATGCTTGCTTATATGAAAAGAACCAAGAAATAGTAATATTTCAGCAAATTGTGGAACGCAGAAGGAAGTCCCTAAAATTGAGGACGTTTTGCAGGCTTCGATATAATCTCAATGTTCACCTAAACGGGGATAGAAAAGTACAGGCAAAAAGAAGAAAATGCCTTCCGATATTAAGTTACACAATTTGTAAAATATTTAGTAATGAGCATGGAGAACTGTGCATGAGAGTGGTGAGGTAATAACCATTAAAGGTAGATTGCCAAAACAGATCATCTTTAAGAAGCTGCATATTGAAATCACCATCCAGAAATGAGCATAAACATGACTGCAAAGTATGTCAAAATTTATGTGTGCCCCGTATATTTTAATTGTTCCGAATTAACTCTGACCGCCATACAAGTATAAAGTGAGTGATGAATAATGGATTACATTGGAAAGGAAGACTGTTGGAGTGCTTTTTCTTCGGTGTTAACGAATCTGTATATGAGAATTCCTAACAGAACATTGAAGCATGAAAAATTTTATGATGTCACAATGGGAAAGAATTTTAAAGTGCTCACAGATTGCCTGCAACAGAAATGAGAAATTTAACTAAGTAAGGATTTTCAAGAAAGGACATAGAAATTTGAAACTTATCACGCTACACTCCAATATTTAGGAAAAATATATAGATAACAAAAATGAAATTAAAAAATAAATACATAGTATAAAATAAATGTTCACGTATGTGACCCATAAATACACATCAATGTATACATTAGATAAAAGGGAAAACTTCATCGTCTTTTTTTATGAAGCAAGAAAATAAACTAATCACACATGTTTATAAATACTACAACAATATCACAAAAATTTGGAAAAAATATGAGAAAATACAAATTTAGAACTCACGCTCCACATCTATGTCAATACAGATACATGCTCCAAATTATTTCCAAATCCAGGATAATCACAAAATTACCCCGGAATTTTGAAAAGGAAATAAGGAATAATTTGGGGAAAAACTGTTGAAGTTGTTTGGGCTGGCTCTTCTGAACTGTGTACCTGGTAGTTAAACAAGACAAAAGAGAACTCAAATATTTTCTGGTATCACAATGACAACTTTTTAAACTTGAGAACAAGGAGGGTAAATTGCCAAAGAGAAATATTGAATCGAACCTAAATGACAAAAATAATCCTGCAGATAGCAATCATACTAGTTGGAAATATTGTATTGGAATTTCCAAGTTGTAAATAAGGAAAACTCTAAAAAAACCATGAAACATGGAAAAAAGTAAGGTAAAGGTGAAAATACGTCAAATATATCAGTGAAACTTAGCCAAATGAAACTGAGTAAAATGTAAAAACTTTAAGGGGTATTCTTACATCACAAGGAGAAAGACATCCAAGGGAGCCAATTACCACAATGAGCCCAGACTAGGATATTAATCATTAATACAAAACATTAAGGTATGCATACTCATATCTGGATGTAAAATATACTGTGATAGAAAAGACTAAAACTCATTTGGAAGGATCATGTTTAGGGTGACACATAGTTAAGACAAACTGCTGTTCAAGAAATAACGTTTGATTTAACAAAACAAGGAAGAACACCAGAAGACACTATACAGATATGCCGGCAAATACCAGAATGATTATAAATGAAAGATGCCAATCCCTCTGTAATCTATTGACCTATATCTACTAAATGAACATACATTCCATAACTACCAAGAAAATGGAAACAATCTTACCTAGAATTTAAAGAATTACAAACCCTTCCTATTCAACATTGTCCTTAGGATGATGAACAGGAAAATGCAGAATTTTGTTGAAGTTGCCCACCACAATGAAAGCTGCATGGATGGACACATATTTCCCTGACCAGATTAGCCTAGAAAAGATAAGAAAATCTTCCACATATTAGAGATTTGACCTAGGAGATATTTATATAGAAATAGGTATGTAGATATATACAATAATTGAATATATGTGCATATAGATATACAAAATATAATGAAATACATAGAGAGAAATATTTTTTATAATGAAAAGGATATTGTGAACGCAGAAGTAAACAATGACTAATTTGGAAAGAATAATATAATGTCTTGTATACATGAATAACTTCTAAAAATAGAATTACCATGGAAACGAAAAATTAAGGAAATAATTCAGAAACATGTAAATGGAATAGCTACCTCACTACATCACAGAACATGTGACATACAAGGAAGACGTGATATCAAACTTAATCTGCAAAAAGTGGCTGGGAAGGTTAGTCAAGGGCACCTACATAGGAAGTATAAGGTCCTGAGTTTAACTGCAAGTATGATGAAAATAGTTCTCTTCTTCTTTAATATTAACATCATTCGTGTTGTGAAATGTTTTTTGACATGGGGTTTCCTTGTAGTTTCATAATTACCTTTGTATAAACTTTAGAAGTACTGGCCATATTGGCATAGAAAACTGTGGCCACTTGATTGTCTCTGCCTTTGTTATGACTGAAGTGTCCTCGAAATTCTGTTTTCCAAGTGATGTGTATAACCACTGCATTCAACAGCCACTTGAAAATACTCCTGTAATTTTGCGTATCCACATTTAGTACAGTTAACATATAGTAGTAACCCGATATTTGATATGTGCACTAGGTATTTTTTCATTTTTAAGGTTCCCACAGCATTTTTAATTGATGCTGGACTCCAGAAAATAGAAACTGCCAGTTTCTTACCTTTACATATAATCTAGTGGTTCATTTCCAAAAGCACAACTTATGTGACAACTCTGCAAAATGAGTTAAGTTGCCAGTTTCATAAAAGTCCTCATTTGCCGTCCTAAGAATTGACAAGCTAAAAACAAGCTGTTACCCATCATTTTTAGAAACGGACAAATCTGAATATAGTAGTCTCTTCAAATGAACTGAAATGAACAGATACGGTTTGTAGTGTATTTACGTGGGTTTTTTCGATTTCAAAAAAGCCTCTCTTCCAAATAGAGTTACTAATAAATAACCATTAGATAATAAGACATCTCCATATCTTACTACTACCAGAAAAATGTAAAAGATTGCCTTTAATCTGCCAGGAATAAACAGGTCAATTGTTGGTAACAAGACTCATAGATACTCTCATAATATCAAATGTTCGAGTAGTATATAAACTTCCAAGCAGAAGTAAAATGAAGGATTTAGTTCAATTTGTAGGCAAAAAGAAATTTTTATTAAATAGTTTTCCTTTCTTACTGATTACCATTTCAAAGGATAGTTTACTCTTAGAACAACACCTTAAGAAATAAAACTGCATTTTGCTTTCAAATATGGACTTTCACACTATTAATAAAGAACATGTGGATATGAAATAAATTAGTAAAAAAGAAATTAATAGAAAAATACAGGTAATGAGGACTCAAGACATATCCAGAGAATGTGATATGACGTGACTGTAGTAAGAAAGACGCACTTCAAAGAAGACATACCAGTAAGAAAGTCATTCTCAGGAACTGGGTAAATTTGACGATATTGACTAGATTTTAGAAAGGAAGTGACACACGTTAGAATGCATAAAGAAAAACCTCAGTGTCACATGTGTGAATGATTATTAACAAATACGCCATAATTAGGTGTCATATACCCATTTATCTGCAACAAAATGAGGTAATTAAAATTCAATCAACATTTTATAGCAAAGCATAAGTAGAGACATTAACATTTCAGCCGTCATATCCATGCTTGCTTATATGAAAAGAACCAAGAAATAGTAATATTTCAGCAAATTGTGGAACACAGAAGGAAGTCCCTAAAATTGAGGACATTTTGCAGGCTTCGATATAATCTCAATGTTCACCTAAACGGGGATAGAAAAGTACAGGCAAAAAGAAGAAAATGCCTTCCGATATTAAGTTACACAATTTGTAAAATATTTAGTAATGAGCATGGAGAACTGTGCATGAGAGTGGTGAGGTAATAACCATTAAAGGTAGATTGCCAATACAGATCATCTTTAAGAAGCTGCATATTGAAATCACCATCCAGAAATGAGCATAAACATGACTGCAAAGTATGTCAAAATTTATGTGTGCCCCGTATATTTTAATTGTTCCGAATTAACTCTGACCGCCATACAAGTATAAAGTGAGTGATGAATAATGGATTACATTGGAAAGGAAGACTGTTGGAGTGCTTTTTCTTCGGTGTTAACGAATCTGTATATGAGAATTCCTAACAGAACATTGAAGCATGAAAAATTTTATGATGTCACAATGAGAAAGAATTTTAAAGTGCTCCCAGATTGCCTGCAACAGAAATGAGAAATTTAGCTAAGGAAGGATTTTCAAGAAAGGACATAGAAATTTGATACTTATCACGCTACACTCCAATATTTAGGAAAAATATATAGATAACAAAAATGAAATTAAAAAATAAATACATAGTATAAAATAAATGTTCACGTATGTGACCCATAAATACACATCAATGTATACATTAGATAAAAGGGAAAACTTCATCGTCTTTTTTTATGAAGCAAGAAAATAAACTAATCACACATGTTTATAAATACTACAACAAAATCACAAAAATTTGGAAAAAATATGAGAAAATACAAATTTAGAACTCACGCTCCACATCTATGTCAATACAGATACATGCTCCAAATTATTTCCAAATCCAGGATAATCACAAAATTACCCCGGAATTTTGAAAAGGAAATAAGGAATAATTTGGGGAAAAACTGTTGAAGTTGTTTGGGCTGGCTCTTCTGAACTGTGTACCTGGTAGTTAAACAAGACAAAAGAGAACTCAAATATTTTCTGGTATCACAATGACAACTTTTTAAACTTGAGAACAAGGAGGGTAAATTGCCAAAGAGAAATATTGAATCGAACCTAAATGACAAAAATAATCCTGCAGATAGCAATCATACTAGTTGGAAATATTGTATTGGAATTTCCAAGTTGTAAATAAGGAAAACTCTAAAAAAACCATGAAACATGGAAAAAAGTAAGGTAAAGGTGAAAATACGTCAAATATATCAGTGAAACTTAGCCAAATGAAACTGAGTAAAATGTAAAAACTTTAAGGGGTATTCTTACATCACAAGGAGAAAGACATCCAAGGGAGCCAATTACCACAATGAGCCCAGACTAGGATATTAATCATTAATACAAAACATTAAGGTATGCATACTCATATCTGGATGTAAAATATACTGTGATAGAAAAGACTAAAACTCATTTGGAAGGATCATGTTTAGGGTGACACATAGTTAAGACAAACTGCTGTTCAAGAAATAACGTTTGATTTAACAAAACAAGGAAGAACACCAGAAGACACTATACAGATATGCCGGCAAATACCAGAATGATTATAAATGAAAGATGCCAATCCCTCTGTAATCTATTGACCTATATCTACTAAATGAACATACATTCCATAACTACCAAGAAAATGGAAACAATCTTACCTAGAATTTAAAGAATTACAAACCCTTCCTATTCAACATTGTCCTTAGGATGATGAACAGGAAAATGCAGAATTTTGTTGAAGTTGCCCACCACAATGAAAGCTGCATGGATGGACACATATTTCCCTGACCAGATTAGCCTAGAAAAGATAAGAAAATCTTCCACATATTAGAGATTTGACCTAGGAGATATTTATATAGAAATAGGTGTGTAGATATATACAATAATTGAATATATGTGCATATAGATATACAAAATATAATGAAATACATAGAGAGAAATATTTTTTATAATGAAAAGGATATTGTGAACGCAGAAGTAAACAATGACTAATTTGGAAAGAATAATATAATGTCTTGTATACATGAATAACTTCTAAAAATAGAATTACCATGGAAACGAAAAATTAAGGAAATAATTCAGAAACATGTAAATGGAATAGCTACCTCACTACATCACAGAACATGTGACATACAAGGAAGACGTGATATCAAACTTAATCAGCAAAAAGTGGCTGGGAAGGTTAGTCAAGGGCACCTACATAGGAAGTATAAGGTCCTGAGTTTAACTGCAAGTATGATGAAAATAGTTCTCTTCTTCTTTAATATTAACATCATTCGTGTTGTGAAATGTTTTTTGACATGGGGTTTCCTTGTAGTTTCATAATTACCTTTGTATAAACTTTAGAAGTACTGGCCATATTGGCATAGAAAACTGTGGCCACTTGATTGTCTCTGCCTTTGTTATGACTGAAGTGTCCTCGAAATTCTGTTTTCCAAGTGATGTGTATAACCACTGCATTCAACAGCCACTTGAAAATACTCCTGTAATTTTGCGTATCCACATTTAGTACAGTTAACATATAGTAGTAACCCGATATTTGATATGTGCACTAGGTATTTTTTCATTTTTAAGGTTCCCACAGCATTTTTAATTGATGCTGGACTCCAGAAAATAGAAACTGCCAGTTTCTTACCTTTACATATAATCTAGTGGTTCACTTCCAAAAGCACAACTTATGTGACAACTCTGCAAAATGAGTTAAGTTGCCAGTTTCATAAAAGTCCTCATTTGCCGTCCTAAGAATTGACAAGCTAAAAACAAGCTGTTACCCATCATTTTTAGAAACGGACAAATCTGAATATAGTAGTCTCTTCAAATGAACTGAAATGAACAGATACGGTTTGTAGTGTATTTACGTGGGTTTTTTCGATTTCAAAAAAGCCTCTCTTCCAAATAGAGTTACTAATAAATAACCATTAGATAATAAGACATCTCCATATCTTACTACTACCAGAAAAATGTAAAAGATTGCCTTTAATCTGCCAGGAATAAACAGGTCAATTGTTGGTAACAAGACTCATAGATACTCTCATAATATCAAATGTTCGAGTAGTATATAAACTTCCAAGCAGAAGTAAAATGAAGGATTTAGTTCAATTTGTAGGCAAAAAGAAATTTTTATTAAATAGTTTTCCTTTCTTACTGATTACCATTTCAAAGGATAGTTTACTCTTAGAACAACACCTTAAGAAATAAAACTGCATTTTGCTTTCAAATATGGACTTTCACACTATTAATAAAGAACATGTGGATATGAAATAAATTAGTAAAAAAGAAATTAATAGAAAAATACAGGTAATGAGGACTCAAGACATATCCAGAGAATGTGATATGACGTGACTTTAGTAAGAAGGACGCACTTCAAAGAAGACATACCAGTAAGAAAGTAATTCTCAGGAACTGGGTAAATTTGACGATATTGACTAGATTTTAGAAAGGAAGTGACACACGTTAGAATGCATAAAGAAAAACCTCAGTGTCACATGTGTGAATGATTATTAACAAATACGCCATAATTAGGTGTCATATACCCATTTATCTGCAACAAAATGAGGTAATTAAAATTCAATCAACATTTTATAGCAAAGCATAAGTAGAGACATTAACATTTCAGCCGTCATATCCATGCTTGCTTATATGAAAAGAACCAAGAAATAGTAATATTTCAGCAAATTGTGGAACACAGAAGGAAGTCCCTAAAATTGAGGACATTTTGCAGGCTTCGATATAATCTCAATGTTCACCTAAACGGGGATAGAAAAGTACAGGCAAAAAGAAGAAAATGCCTTCCGATATTAAGTTACACATTTTGTAAAATATTTAGTAATGAGCATGGAGAACTGTGCATGAGAGTGGTGAGGTAATAACCATTAAAGGTAGATTGCCAATACAGATCATCTTTAAGAAGCTGCATATTGAAATCACCATCCAGAAATGAGCATAAACATGACTGCAAAGTATGTCAAAATTTATGTGTGCCCCGTATATTTTAATTGTTCCGAATTAACTCTGACCGCCATACAAGTATAAAGTGAGTGATGAATAATGGATTACATTGGAAAGGAAGACTGTTGGAGTGCTTTTTCTTCGGTGTTAACGAATCTGTATATGAGAATTCCTAACAGAACATTGAAGCATGAAAAATTTTATGATGTCACAATGAGAAAGAATTTTAAAGTGCTCCCAGATTGCCTGCAACAGAAATGAGAAATTTAGCTAAGGAAGGATTTTCAAGAAAGGACATAGAAATTTGATACTTATCACGCTACACTCCAATATTTAGGAAAAATATATAGATAACAAATGAAATTAAAAAATAAATGCATAGCATAAAATAAATGTTCACGTATGTGACCCATAAATACGCATCAATGTATACATTAGATAAAAGGGAAAACTTCATCGTTTTTTTTACGAAGCAAGAAAATAAACTAATCACACATGTTTATAAATACTACAACAAAATCACAAAAATTTGGAAAAACTATGAGAAAATACAAATTTAGAACTCACGCTCCACATCTATGTCAATACAGATACATGCTCCAAATTATTTCCAAATCCAGGATAATCACAAATTTACCCCGGAATTTTAAAAAGGAAATAAGGAATAATTTGGGGAAAAACTGTTGAAGTTGTTTGGGCTGGCTCTTCTGAACTGTGTACCTGGTAGTGAAACAAGACAAAAGAGAACTCAAATATTTTCTTTTATCACAATGACAACTTTTTAAATTTGAGAGCAAGGAGGGTAAATCGCCAAAGAGAAATATTGAGTCGAACCTAAATGACAAAAATAATCCTGCAGATAGCAATCATACTATTTGGAAATATTGTATTGGAATTTCCAAGTTGTAAATAAGGAAAACTCTAAAAAAACCATGAAACATGGAAAAAAGTAAGGTAAAGGTGAAAATACGTCAAATATATCAGTGAAACTTAGCCAAATGAAACTGAGTAAAATGTAAAAACTTTAAGGGGTATTCTTACATCACAAGGAGAAAGACATCCAAGGGAGCCAATTACCACAATGAGCCCAGACTAGGATATTAATCATTAATACAAAACATTAAGGTATGCATACTCATATCTGGATGTAAAATATACTGTGATAGAAAAGACTAAAACTCATTTGGAAGGATCATGTTTAGGGTGACACATAGTTAAGACAAACTGCTGTTCAAGAAATAACGTTTGATTTAACAAAACAAGGAAGAACACCAGAAGACACTATACAGATATGCCGGCAAATACCAGAATGATTATAAATGAAAGATGCCAATCCCTCTGTAATCTATTGACCTATATCTACTAAATGAACATACATTCCATAACTACCAAGAAAATGGAAACAATCTTACCTAGAATTTAAAGAATTACAAACCCTTCCTATTCAACATTGTCCTTAGGATGATGAACAGGAAAATGCAGAATTTTGTTGAAGTTGCCCACCACAATGAAAGCTGCATGGATGGACACATATTTCCCTGACCAGATTAGCCTAGAAAAGATAAGAAAATCTTCCACATATTAGAGATTTGACCTAGGAGATATTTATATAGAAATAGGTATGTAGATATATACAATAATTGAATATATGTGCATATAGATATACAAAATATAATGAAATACATAGAGAGAAATATTTTTTATAATGAAAAGGATATTGTGAACGCAGAAGTAAACAATGACTAATTTGGAAAGAATAATATAATGTCTTGTATACATGAATAACTTCTAAAAATAGAATTACCATGGAAATGAAAAATTAAGGAAATAATTCAGAAACATGTAAATGGAATAGCTACCTCACTACATCACAGAAAATGTGACATACAAGGAAGACGTGATATCAACCTTAATCAGCAAAAAGTGGCTGGGAGGGTGAGTCAAGGGCACCTACATAGGAAGTATAAGGTCCTGAGTTTAACTGCAAGTATGATGAAAATAGTTCTCTTCTTCTTTTAATATTAACATCATTCGTGTTGTGAAATGTTTTTTGACATGGGGTTTCCTTGTAGTTTCATAATTACCTTTGTATAAACTTGAGAAGTACTGGCCATATTGGCATAGAAAACTGTGGCCACTTGATTGTCTCTGCCTTTGTTATGACTGAAGTGTCCTCGAAATTCTGTTTTCCAAGTGATGTGTATAACCACTGCATTCAACAGCCACTTGAAAATACTCCTGTAATTTTGTGTATCCACATTTAGTACAGTTAACATATAGTAGTAACCCGATATTTGATATGTGCACTAGGTATTTTTTCATTTTTAAGGTTCCCACAGCATTTTTAATTGATGCTGGACTCCAGAAAATAGAAACTGCCATTTTCTTACCTTTACATATAATCTAGTGGTTCACTTCCAAAAGCACAACTTATGTGACAACTCTGCAAAATGAGTTAAGTTGCCAGTTTCATAAAAGTCCTCATTTGCCTTCCTAAGAATTGACAAGCTAAAAACAAGCTGGTACCCATCATTTTTAGAAACGGACAAATCTGAATATAGTAGTCTGTTCAAATGAACTGAAATGAACAGATATCGGTTTGTAGTGTATTTACGTGGGTTTTTTCGATTTCAAAAAAGCCTCTCTTCCAAATAGACTTACTAATAAATAACCATTAGATAATAAGACATCTCCATATCTTATTACTACCAGAAAAATGTAAAGGTTTGCCTTTAATCTGCCAGGAATAAACAGGTCAATTGTTGGTAACAAGACTCATAGATACTCTCATAATATCAAATGTTCGAGTATTATATAAACTTCCAAGCAGAAGTAAAATGAAGGATTTAGTTCAATTTGTAGGCAAAAAGAAATTTTTATTAAATAGTTTTCCTTTCTTACTGATTACCATTTCAAAGGATAGTTTACTCTTAGAACAACACCTTAAGAAATAAAACTGCATTTTGCTTTCAAATATGGACTTTCACACTATTAATAAAGAACATGTGGATATGAAATAAATTAGTAAAATAGAAATTAATACAAAAATACAGGTAACGAGGACTCAAGCCATATCCAGAGAATGTGATATGACGTGACTGTAGTAAGAAGGACGCACTTCAAAGAAGACATACCAGTAAGAAAGTAATTCTCAGGAACTGGGTAAATTTGACGATATTGACTAGATTTTAGAAAGGAAGTGACACACGTTAGAATGCATAAAGAAAAACCTCAGTGTCACATGTCTGAATGATTATTAACAAATACGCCATAATTAGGTGTCATATACCCATTTATCTGCAAGAAAATGAGGTAATTAAAATTCAATCAACATTTTATAGCAAAGCATAAGTAGAGACATTAACATTTCAGCCGTCATATCCATGCTTGCTTATATGAAAAGAACCAAGAAATAGTAATATTTCAGCAAATTGTGGAACGCAGAAGGAAGTCCCTAAAATTGAGGACGTTTTGCAGGCTTCGATATAATCTCAATGTTCACCTAAACGGGGATAGAAAAGTACAGGCAAAAAGAAGAAAATGCCTTCCGATATTAAGTTACACAATTTGTAAAATATTTAGTAATGAGCATGGAGAACTGTGCATGAGAGTGGTGAGGTAATAACCATTAAAGGTAGATTGCCAAAACAGATCATCTTTAAGAAGCTGCATATTGAAATCACCATCCAGAAATGAGCATAAACATGACTGCAAAGTATGTCAAAATTTATGTGTGCCCCGTATATTTTAATTGTTCCGAATTAACTCTGACCGCCATACAAGTATAAAGTGAGTGATGAATAATGGATTACATTGGAAAGGAAGACTGTTGGAGTGCTTTTTCTTCGGTGTTAACGAATCTGTATATGAGAATTCCTAACAGAACATTGAAGCATGAAAAATTTTATGATGTCACAATGGGAAAGAATTTTAAAGTGCTCACAGATTGCCTGCAACAGAAATGAGAAATTTAACTAAGTAAGGATTTTCAAGAAAGGACATAGAAATTTGAAACTTATCACGCTACACTCCAATATTTAGGAAAAATATATAGATAACAAAAATGAAATTAAAAAATAAATACATAGTATAAAATAAATGTTCACGTATGTGACCCATAAATACACATCAATGTATACATTAGATAAAAGGGAAAACTTCATCGTCTTTTTTTATGAAGCAAGAAAATAAACTAATCACACATGTTTATAAATACTACAACAAAATCACAAAAATTTGGAAAAAATATGAGAAAATACAAATTTAGAACTCACGCTCCACATCTATGTCAATACAGATACATGCTCCAAATTATTTCCAAATCCAGGATAATCACAAAATTACCCCGGAATTTTGAAAAGGAAATAAGGAATAATTTGGGGAAAAACTGTTGAAGTTGTTTGGGCTGGCTCTTCTGAACTGTGTACCTGGTAGTTAAACAAGACAAAAGAGAACTCAAATATTTTCTGGTATCACAATGACAACTTTTTAAACTTGAGAACAAGGAGGGTAAATTGCCAAAGAGAAATATTGAATCGAACCTAAATGACAAAAATAATCCTGCAGATAGCAATCATACTAGTTGGAAATATTGTATTGGAATTTCCAAGTTGTAAATAAGGAAAACTCTAAAAAAACCATGAAACATGGAAAAAAGTAAGGTAAAGGTGAAAATACGTCAAATATATCAGTGAAACTTAGCCAAATGAAACTGAGTAAAATGTAAAAACTTTAAGGGGTATTCTTACATCACAAGGAGAAAGACATCCAAGGGAGCCAATTACCACAATGAGCCCAGACTAGGATATTAATCATTAATACAAAACATTAAGGTATGCATACTCATATCTGGATGTAAAATATACTGTGATAGAAAAGACTAAAACTCATTTGGAAGGATCATGTTTAGGGTGACACATAGTTAAGACAAACTGCTGTTCAAGAAATAACGTTTGATTTAACAAAACAAGGAAGAACACCAGAAGACACTATACAGATATGCCGGCAAATACCAGAATGATTATAAATGAAAGATGCCAATCCCTCTGTAATCTATTGACCTATATCTACTAAATGAACATACATTCCATAACTACCAAGAAAATGGAAACAATCTTACCTAGAATTTAAAGAATTACAAACCCTTCCTATTCAACATTGTCCTTAGGATGATGAACAGGAAAATGCAGAATTTTGTTGAAGTTGCCCACCACAATGAAAGCTGCATGGATGGACACATATTTCCCTGACCAGATTAGCCTAGAAAAGATAAGAAAATCTTCCACATATTAGAGATTTGACCTAGGAGATATTTATATAGAAATAGGTATGTAGATATATACAATTATTGAATATATGTGCATATAGATATACAAAATATAATGAAATACATAGAGAGAAATATTTTTTATAATGAAAAGGATATTGTGAACGCAGAAGTAAACAATGACTAATTTGGAAAGAATAATATAATGTCTTGTATACATGAATAACTTCTAAAAATAGAATTACCATGGAAACGAAAAATTAAGGAAATAATTCAGAAACATGTAAATGGAATAGCTACCTCACTACATCACAGAACATGTGACATACAAGGAAGACGTGATATCAAACTTAATCAGCAAAAAGTGGCTGGGAAGGTTAGTCAAGGGCACCTACATAGGAAGTATAAGGTCCTGAGTTTAACTGCAAGTATGATGAAAATAGTTCTCTTCTTCTTTAATATTAACATCATTCGTGTTGTGAAATGTTTTTTGACATGGGGTTTCCTTGTAGTTTCATAATTACCTTTGTATAAACTTTAGAAGTACTGGCCATATTGGCATAGAAAACTGTGGCCACTTGATTGTCTCTGCCTTTGTTATGACTGAAGTGTCCTCGAAATTCTGTTTTCCAAGTGATGTGTATAACCACTGCATTCAACAGCCACTTGAAAATACTCCTGTAATTTTGCGTATCCACATTTAGTACAGTTAACATATAGTAGTAACCCGATATTTGATATGTGCACTAGGTATTTTTTCATTTTTAAGGTTCCCACAGCATTTTTAATTGATGCTGGACTCCAGAAAATAGAAACTGCCAGTTTCTTACCTTTACATATAATCTAGTGGTTCACTTCCAAAAGCACAACTTATGTGACAACTCTGCAAAATGAGTTAAGTTGCCAGTTTCATAAAAGTCCTCATTTGCCGTCCTAAGAATTGACAAGCTAAAAACAAGCTGTTACCCATCATTTTTAGAAACGGACAAATCTGAATATAGTAGTCTCTTCAAATGAACTGAAATGAACAGATACGGTTTGTAGTGTATTTACGTGGGTTTTTTCGATTTCAAAAAAGCCTCTCTTCCAAATAGAGTTACTAATAAATAACCATTAGATAATAAGACATCTCCATATCTTACTACTACCAGAAAAATGTAAAAGATTGCCTTTAATCTGCCAGGAATAAACAGGTCAATTTTTGGTAACAAGACTCATAGATACTCTCATAATATCAAATGTTCGAGTAGTATATAAACTTCCAAGCAGAAGTAAAATGAAGGATTTAGTTCAATTTGTAGGCAAAAAGAAATTTTTATTAAATAGTTTTCCTTTCTTACTGATTACCATTTCAAAGGATAGTTTACTCTTAGAACAACACCTTAAGAAATAAAACTGCATTTTGCTTTCAAATATGGACTTACACACTATTAATAAAGAACATGTGGATATGAAATAAATTAGTAAAAAAGAAATTAATAGAAAAATACAGGTAATGAGGACTCAAGACATATCCAGAGAATGTGATATGACGTGACTTTAGTAAGAAGGACGCACTTCAAAGAAGACATACCAGTAAGAAAGTAATTCTCAGGAACTGGGTAAATTTGACGATATTGACTAGATTTTAGAAAGGAAGTGACACACGTTAGAATGCATAAAGAAAAACCTCAGTGTCACATGTGTGAATGATTATTAACAAATACGCCATAATTAGGTGTCATATACCCATTTATCTGCAAGAAAATGAGGTAATTAAAATTCAATCAACATTTTATAGCAAAGCATAAGTAGAGACATTAACATTTCAGCCGTCATATCCATGCTTGCTTATATGAAAAGAACCAAGAAATAGTAATATTTCAGCAAATTGTGGAACACAGAAGGAAGTCCCTAAAATTGAGGACATTTTGCAGGCTTCGATATAATCTCAATGTTCACCTAAACGGGGATAGAAAAGTACAGGCAAAAAGAAGAAAATGCCTTCCGATATTAAGTTACACAATTTGTAAAATATTTAGTAATGAGCATGGAGAACTGTGCATGAGAGTGGTGAGGTAATAACCATTAAAGGTAGATTGCCAATACAGATCATCTTTAAGAAGCTGCATATTGAAATCACCATCCAGAAATGAGCATAAACATGACTGCAAAGTATGTCAAAATTTATGTGTGCCCCGTATATTTTAATTGTTCCGAATTAACTCTGACCGCCATACAAGTATAAAGTGAGTGATGAATAATGGATTACATTGGAAAGGAAGACTGTTGGAGTGCTTTTTCTTCGGTGTTAACGAATCTGTATATGAGAATTCCTAACAGAACATTGAAGCATGAAAAATTTTATGATGTCACAATGAGAAAGAATTTTAAAGTGCTCCCAGATTGCCTGCAACAGAAATGAGAAATTTAGCTAAGGAAGGATTTTCAAGAAAGGACATAGAAATTTGATACTTATCACGCTACACTCCAATATTTAGGAAAAATATATAGATAACAAATGAAATTAAAAAATAAATGCATAGCATAAAATAAATGTTCACGTATGTGACCCATAAATACGCATCAATGTATACATTAGATAAAAGGGAAAACTTCATCGTTTTTTTTACGAAGCAAGAAAATAAACTAATCACACATGTTTATAAATACTACAACAAAATCACAAAAATTTGGAAAAACTATGAGAAAATACAAATTTAGAACTCACGCTCCACATCTATGTCAATACAGATACATGCTCCAAATTATTTCCAAATCCAGGATAATCACAAATTTACCCCGGAATTTTAAAAAGGAAATAAGGAATAATTTGGGGAAAAACTGTTGAAGTTGTTTGGGCTGGCTCTTCTGAACTGTGTACCTGGTAGTGAAACAAGACAAAAGAGAACTCAAATATTTTCTTTTATCACAATGACAACTTTTTAAATTTGAGAGCAAGGAGGGTAAATCGCCAAAGAGAAATATTGAGTCGAACCTAAATGACAAAAATAATCCTGCAGATAGCAATCATACTATTTGGAAATATTGTATTGGAATTTCCAAGTTGTAAATAAGGAAAACTCTAAAAAAACCATGAAACATGGAAAAAAGTAAGGTAAAGGTGAAAATACGTCAAATATATCAGTGAAACTTAGCCAAATGAAACTGAGTAAAATGTAAAAACTTTAAGGGGTATTCTTACATCACAAGGAGAAAGACATCCAAGGGAGCCAATTACCACAATGAGCCCAGACTAGGATATTAATCATTAATACAAAACATTAAGGTATGCATACTCATATCTGGATGTAAAATATACTGTGATAGAAAAGACTAAAACTCATTTGGAAGGATCATGTTTAGGGTGACACATAGTTAAGACAAACTGCTGTTCAAGAAATAACGTTTGATTTAACAAAACAAGGAAGAACACCAGAAGACACTATACAGATATGCCGGCAAATACCAGAATGATTATAAATGAAAGATGCCAATCCCTCTGTAATCTATTGACCTATATCTACTAAATGAACATACATTCCATAACTACCAAGAAAATGGAAACAATCTTACCTAGAATTTAAAGAATTACAAACCCTTCCTATTCAACATTGTCCTTAGGATGATGAACAGGAAAATGCAGAATTTTGTTGAAGTTGCCCACCACAATGAAAGCTGCATGGATGGACACATATTTCCCTGACCAGATTAGCCTAGAAAAGATAAGAAAATCTTCCACATATTAGAGATTTGACCTAGGAGATATTTATATAGAAATAGGTATGTAGATATATACAATAATTGAATATATGTGCATATAGATATACAAAATATAATGAAATACATAGAGAGAAATATTTTTTATAATGAAAAGGATATTGTGAACGCAGAAGTAAACAATGACTAATTTGGAAAGAATAATATAATGTCTTGTATACATGAATAACTTCTAAAAATAGAATTACCATGGAAATGAAAAATTAAGGAAATAATTCAGAAACATGTAAATGGAATAGCTACCTCACTACATCACAGAAAATGTGACATACAAGGAAGACGTGATATCAAACTTAATCAGCAAAAAGTGGCTGGGAAGGTTAGTCAAGGGCACCTACATAGGAAGTATAAGGTCCTGAGTTTAACTGCAAGTATGATGAAAATAGTTCTCTTCTTCTTTAATATTAACATCATTCGTGTTGTGAAATGTTTTTTGACATGGGGTTTCCTTGTAGTTTCATAATTACCTTTGTATAAACTTTAGAAGTACTGGCCATATTGGCATAGAAAACTGTGGCCACTTGATTGTCTCTGCCTTTGTTATGACTGAAGTGTCCTCGAAATTCTGTTTTCCAAGTGATGTGTATAACCACTGCATTCAACAGCCACTTGAAAATACTCCTGTAATTTTGCGTATCCACATTTAGTACAGTTAACATATAGTAGTAACCCGATATTTGATATGTGCACTAGGTATTTTTTCATTTTTAAGGTTCCCACAGCATTTTTAATTGATGCTGGACTCCAGAAAATAGAAACTGCCAGTTTCTTACCTTTACATATAATCTAGTGGTTCACTTCCAAAAGCACAACTTATGTGACAACTCTGCAAAATGAGTTAAGTTGCCAGTTTTATAAAAGTCCTCATTTGCCGTCCTAAGAATTGACAAGCTAAAAACAAGCTGTTACCCATCATTTTTAGAAACGGACAAATCTGAATATAGTAGTCTCTTCAAATGAACTGAAATGAACAGATACGGTTTGTAGTGTATTGACGTGGGTTTTTTCGATTTCAAAAAAGCCTCTCTTCCAAATAGAGTTACTAATAAATAACCATTAGATAATAAGACATCTCCATATCTTACTACTACCAGAAAAATGTAAAAGATTGCCTTTAATCTGCCAGGAATAAACAGGTCAATTTTTGGTAACAAGACTCATAGATACTCTCATAATATCAAATGTTCGAGTAGTATATAAACTTCCAAGCAGAAGTAAAATGAAGGATTTAGTTCAATTTGTAGGCAAAAAGAAATTTTTATTAAATAGTTTTCCTTTCTTAATGATTACCATTTCAAAGGATAGTTTACTCTTAGAACAACACCTTAAGAAATAAAACTGCATTTTGCTTTCAAATATGGACTTTCACACTATTAATAAAGAACATGTGGATATGAAATAAATTAGTAAAAAAGAAATTAATAGAAAAATACAGGTAATGAGGACTCAAGACATATCCAGAGAATGTGATATGACGTGACTTTAGTAAGAAGGACGCACTTCAAAGAACACATACCAGTAAGAAAGTAATTCTCAGGAACTGGGTAAATTTGACGATATTGACTAGATTTTAGAAAGGAAGTGACACACGTTAGAATGCATAAAGAAAAACCTCAGTGTCACATGTGTGAATGATTATTAACAAATACGCCATAATTAGGTGTCATATACCCATTTATCTGCAAGAAAATGAGGTAATTAAAATTCAATCAACATTTTATAGCAAAGCATAAGTAGAGACATTAACATTTCAGCCGTCATATCCATGCTTGCTTATATGAAAAGAACCAAGAAATAGTAATATTTCAGCAAATTGTGGAACGCAGAAGGAAGTCCCTAAAATTGAGGACATTTTGCAGGCTTCGATATAATCTCAATGTTCACCTAAACGGGGATAGAAAAGTACAGGCAAAAAGAAGAAAATGCCTTCCGATATTAAGTTACACAATTTGTAAAATATTTAGTAATGAGCATGGAGAACTGTGCATGAGAGTGGTGAGGTAATAACCATTAAAGGTAGATTGCCAATACAGATCATCTTTAAGAAGCTGCATATTGAAATCACCATCCAGAAATGAGCATAAACATGACTGCAAAGTATGTCAAAATTTATGTGTGCCCCGTATATTTTAATTGTTCCGAATTAACTCTGACCGCCATACAAGTATAAAGTGAGTGATGAATAATGGATTACATTGGAAAGGAAGACTGTTGGAGTGCTTTTTCTTCGGTGTTAACGAATCTGTATATGAGAATTCCTAACAGAACATTGAAGCATGAAAAATTTTATGATGTCACAATGAGAAAAAATTTTAAAGTGCTCCCAGATTGCCTGCAACAGAAATGAGAAATTTAGCTAAGTAAGGATTTTCAAGAAAGGACATAGAAATTTGATACTTATCACGCTACACTCCAATATTTAGGAAAAATATATAGATAACAAATGAAATTAAAAAATAAATGCATAGCATAAAATAAATGTTCACGTATGTGACCCATAAATACGCATCAATGTATACATTAGATAAAAGGGAAAACTTCATCGTTTTTTTTACGAAGCAAGAAAATAAACTAATCACACATGTTTATAAATACTACAACAAAATCACAAAAATTTGGAAAAACTATGAGAAAATACAAATTTAGAACTCACGCTCCACATCTATGTCAATACAGATACATGCTCCAAATTATTTCCAAATCCAGGATAATCACAAATTTACCCCGGAATTTTGAAAAGGAAATAAGGAATAATTTGGGGAAAAACTGTTGAAGTTGTTTGGGCTGGCTCTTCTGAACTGTGTACCTGGTAGTGAAACAAGACAAAAGAGAACTCAAATATTTTCTGGTATCACAATGACAACTTTTTAAATTTGAGAGCAAGGAGGGTAAATCGCCAAAGAGAAATATTGAGTCGAACCTAAATGACAAAAATAATCCTGCAGATAGCAATCATACTATTTGGAAATATTGTATTGGAATTTCCAAGTTGTAAATAAGGAAAACTCTAAAAAAACCATGAAACATGGAAAAAAGTAAGGTAAAGGTGAAAATACGTCAAATATATCAGTGAAACTTAGCCAAATGAAACTGAGTAAAATGTAAAAACTTTAAGGGGTATTCTTACATCACAAGGAGAAAGACACCCAAGGGAGCCAATTACCACAATGAGCCCAGACTAGGATATTAATCATTAATACAAATCATTAAGGTATGCATACTCATATCTGGATGTAAAATATACTGTGATAGAAAAGACTAAAACTCATTTGGAAGGATCATGTTTAGGGTGACACATAGTTAAGACAAACTGCTGTTCAAGAAATAACGTATGATTTAACAAAACAAGGAAGAACACCAGAAGACACTATGCAGATATGACGGCAAATACCAGAATGATTATAAATGAAAGATGCCAATCCCTCTGTAATCTATTGACCTGTATCTACTAAATGAACATACATTCCATAACTACCAAGAAAATGGAAACAATCTTACCTAGAATTTAAAGAATTACAAACCCTTCCTATTCAACATTGTCCTTAGGATGATGAACAGGAAAATGCAGAATTTTGTTGAAGTTGCCCACCACAATGAAAGCTGTATGGATGGACACATATTTCCCTGACCAGATTAGCCTAGAAAAGATAAGAAAATCTTCCACATATTAGAGATTTGACCTAGGAGATATTTATATAGAAATAGGTATGTAGATATATACAATAATTGAATATATGTGCATATAGATATACAAAATATAATGAAATACATAGAGAGAAATATTTTTTATAATGAAAAGGATATTGTGAACGCAGAAGTAAACAATGACTAATTTGGAAAGAATAATATAATGTCTTGTATACATGAATAACTTCTAAAAATAGAATTACCATGGAAACGAAAATTTAAGGAAATAATTCAGAAACATGTAAATGGAATAGCTACCTCACTACATCACAGAAAATGTGACATACAAGGAAGACGTGATATCAACCTTAATCAGCAAAAAGTGGCTGGGAGGGTGAGTCAAGGGCACCTACATAGGAAGTATAAGGTCCTGAGTTTAACTGCAAGTATGATGAAAATAGTTCTCTTCTTCTTTTAATATTAACATCATTCGTGTTGTGAAATGTTTTTTGACATGGGGTTTCCTTGTAGTTTCATAATTACCTTTGTATAAACTTGGGAAGTACTGGCCATATTGGCATAGAAAACTGTGGCCACTTGATTGTCTCTGCCTTTGTTATGACTGAAGTGTCCTCGAAATTCTGTTTTCCAAGTGATGTGTATAACCACTGCATTCAACAGCCACTTGAAAATACGCCTGTAATTTTGTGTATCCACATTTAGTACAGTTAACATATAGTAATAACCCGATATTTGATATGTGCACTAGGTATTTTTTCATTTTTAAGGTTCCCACAGCATTTTTAATTGATGCTGGACTCCAGAAAATAGAAACTGCCAGTTTCTTACCTTTACATATAATCTAGTGGTTCACTTCCAAAAGCACAACTTATGTGACAACTCTGCAAAATGAGTTAAGTTGCCAGTTTCATAAAAGTCCTCATTTGCCTTCCTAACAATTGACAAGCTAAAAACAAGCTGTTACCCATCATTTTTAGAAACGGACAAATCTGAATATAGTAGTCTGTTCAAATGAACTGAAATGAACAGATATCGGTTTGTAGTGTATTTACGTGGGTTTTTTCGATTTCAAAAAAGCCTCTCTTCCAAATAGACTTACTAATAAATAACCATTAGATAATAAGACATCTCCATATCTTATTACTACCAGAAAAATGTAAAGGTTTGCCTTTAATCTGCCAGGAATAAACAGGTCAATTGTTGGTAACAAGACTCATAGATACTCTCATAATATCAAATGTTCGAGTATTATATAAACTTCCAAGCAGAAGTAAAATGAAGGATTTAGTTCAATTTGTAGGCAAAAAGAAATTTTTATTAAATAGTTTTCCTTTCTTACTGATTACCATTTCAAAGGATAGTTTACTCTTAGAACAACACCTTAAGAAATAAAACTGCATTTTGCTTTCAAATATGGACTTTCACACTATTAATAAAGAACATGTGGATATGAAATAAATTAGTAAAATAGAAATTAATAGAAAAATACAGGTAACGAGGACTCAAGACATATCCAGAGAATGTGATATGACGTGACTGTAGTAAGAAGGACGCACTTCAAAGAAGACATACCAGTAAGAAAGTAATTCTCAGGAACTGGGTAAATTTGACGATATTGACTAGATTTTAGAAAGGAAGTGACACACGTTAGAATGCATAAAGAAAAACCTCAGTGTCACATGTCTGAATGATTATTAACAAATACGCCATAATTAGGTGTCATATACCCATTTATCTGCAAGAAAATGAGGTAATTAAAATTCAATCAACATTTTATAGCAAAGCATAAGTAGAGACATTAACATTTCAGCCGTCATATCCATGCTTGCTTATATGAAAAGAACCAAGAAATAGTAATATTTCAGCAAATTGTGGAACGCAGAAGGAAGTCCCTAAAATTGAGGACGTTTTGCAGGCTTCGATATAATCTCAATGTTCACCTAAACGGGGATAGAAAAGTACAGGCAAAAAGAAGAAAATCCCTTCCGATATTAAGTTACACAATTTGTAAAATATTTAGTAATGAGCATGGAGAACTGTGCATGAGAGTGGTGAGGTAATAACCATTAAAGGTAGATTGCCAAAACAGATCATCTTTAAGAAGCTGCATATTGAAATCACCATCCAGAAATGAGCATAAACATGACTGCAAAGTATGTCAAAATTTATGTGTGCCCCGTATATTTTAATTGTTCCGAATTAACTCTGACCGCCATACAAGTATAAAGTGAGTGATGAATAATGGATTACATTGGAAAGGAAGACTGTTGGAGTGCTTTTTCTTCAGTGTCAACGAATCTGTATATGAGAATTCCTAACAGAACATTGAAGCATGAAAAATTTTATGATGTCACAATGGGAAAGAATTTTAAAGTGCTCACAGATTGCCTGCAACAGAAATGAGAAATTTAACTAAGTAAGGATTTTCAAGAAAGGACATAGAAATTTGAAACTTATCACGCTACACTCCAATATTTAGGAAAAATATATAGATAACAAAAATGAAATTAAAAAATAAATACATAGTATAAAATAAATGTTCACGTATGTGACCCATAAATACACATCAATGTATACATTAGATAAAAGGGAAAACTTCATCGTCTTTTTTTATGAAGCAAGAAAATAAACTAATCACACATGTTTATAAATACTACAACAAAATCACAAAAATTTGGAAAAAATATGAGAAAATACAAATTTAGAACTCACGCTCCACATCTATGTCAATACAGATACATGCTCCAAATTATTTCCAAATCCAGGATAATCACAAAATTACCCCGGAATTTTGAAAAGGAAATAAGGAATAATTTGGGGAAAAACTGTTGAAGTTGTTTGGGCTGGCTCTTCTGAACTGTGTACCTGGTAGTTAAACAAGACAAAAGAGAACTCAAATATTTTCTGGTATCACAATGACAACTTTTTAAACTTGAGAACAAGGAGGGTAAATTGCCAAAGAGAAATATTGAATCGAACCTAAATGACAAAAATAATCGTGCAGATAGCAATCATACTAGTTGGAAATATTGTATTGGAATTTCCAAGTTGTAAATAAGGAAAACTCTAAAAAAACCATGAAACATGGAAAAAAGTAAGGTAAAGGTGAAAATACGTCAAATATATCAGTGAAACTTAGCCAAATGAAACTGAGTAAAATGTAAAAACTTTAAGGGGTATTCTTACATCACAAGGAGAAAGACATCCAAGGGAGCCAATTACCACAATGAGCCCAGACTAGGATATTAATCATTAATACAAAACATTAAGGTATGCATACTCATATCTGGATGTAAAATATACTGTGATAGAAAAGACTAAAACTCATTTGGAAGGATCATGTTTAGGGTGACACATAGTTAAGACAAACTGCTGTTCAAGAAATAACGTTTGATTTAACAAAACAAGGAAGAACACCAGAAGACACTATACAGATATGCCGGCAAATACCAGAATGATTATAAATGAAAGATGCCAATCCCTCTGTAATCTATTGACCTATATCTACTAAATGAACATACATTCCATAACTACCAAGAAAATGGAAACAATCTTACCTAGAATTTAAAGAATTACAAACCCTTCCTATTCAACATTGTCCTTAGGATGATGAACAGGAAAATGCAGAATTTTGTTGAAGTTGCCCACCACAATGAAAGCTGCATGGATGGACACATATTTCCCTGACCAGATTAGCCTAGAAAAGATAAGAAAATCTTCCACATATTAGAGATTTGACCTAGGAGATATTTATATAGAAATAGGTATGTAGATATATACAATAATTGAATATATGTGCATATAGATATACAAAATATAATGAAATACATAGAGAGAAATATTTTTTATAATGAAAAGGATATTGTGAACGCAGAAGTAAACAATGACTAATTTGGAAAGAATAATATAATGTCTTGTATACATGAATAACTTCTAAAAATAGAATTACCATGGAAATGAAAATTTAGGAAATAATTCAGAAACATGTAAATGGAATAGCTACCTCACTACATCACAGAAAATGTGACATACAAGGAAGACGTGATATCAAACTTAATCAGCAAAAAGTGGCTGGGAGGGTTAGTCAAGGGCACCTACATAGGAAGTATAAGGTCCTGAGTTTAACTGCAAGTATGATGAAAATAGTTCTCTTCTTCTTTAATATTAACATCATTCGTGTTGTGAAATGTTTTTTGACATGGGGTTTCTTTGTAGTTTCATAATTACCTTTGTATAAACTTTAGAAGTACTGGCCATATTGGCATAGAAAACTGTGGCCACTTGATTGTCTCTGCCTTTGTTATGACTGAAGTGTCCTCGAAATTCTGTTTTCCAAGTGATGTGTATAACCACTGCATTCAACAGCCACTTGAAAATACTCCTGTAATTTTGCGTATCCACATTTAGTACAGTTAACATATAGTAGTAACCCGATATTTGATATGTGCACTAGGTATTTTTTCATTTTTAAGGTTCCCACAGCATTTTTAATTGATGCTGGACTCCAGAAAATAGAAACTGCCAGTTTCTTACCTTTACATATAATCTAGTGGTTCACTTCCAAAAGCACAACTTATGTGACAACTCTGCAAAATGAGTTAAGTTGCCAGTTTCATAAAAGTCCTCATTTGCCGTCCTAAGAATTGACAAGCTAAAAACAAGCTGTTACCCATCATTTTTAGAAACGGACAAATCTGAATATAGTAGTCTCTTCAAATGAACTGAAATGAACAGATACGGTTTGTAGTGTATTGACGTGGGTTTTTTCGATTTCAAAAAAGCCTCTCTTCCAAATAGAGTTACTAATAAATAACCATTAGATAATAAGACATCTCCATATCTTACTACTACCAGAAAAATGTAAAAGATTGCCTTTAATCTGCCAGGAATAAACAGGTCAATTGTTGGTAACAAGACTCATAGATACTCTCATAATATCAAATGTTCGAGTAGTATATAAACTTCCAAGCAGAAGTAAAATGAAGGATTTAGTTCAATTTGTAGGCAAAAAGAAATTTTTATTAAATAGTTTTCCTTTCTTACTGATTACCATTTCAAAGGATAGTTTACTCTTAGAACAACACCTTAAGAAATAAAACTGCATTTTGCTTTCAAATATGGACTTTCACACTATTAATAAAGAACATGTGGATATGAAATAAATTAGTAAAAAAGAAATTAATAGAAAAATACAGGTAATGAGGACTCAAGACATATCCAGAGAATGTGATATGACGTGACTTTAGTAAGAAGGACGCACTTCAAAGAAGACATACCAGTAAGAAAGTAATTCTCAGGAACTGGGTAAATTTGACGATATTGACTAGATTTTAGAAAGGAAGTGACACACGTTAGAATGCATAAAGAAAAACCTCAGTGTCACATGTCTGAATGATTATTAACAAATACGCCATAATTAGGTGTCATATACCCATTTATCTGCAAGAAAATGAGGTAATTAAAATTCAATCAACATTTTATAGCAAAGCATAAGTAGAGACATTAACATTTCAGCCGTCATATCCATGCTTGCTTATATGAAAAGAACCAAGAAATAGTAATATTTCAGCAAATTGTGGAACACAGAAGGAAGTCCCTAAAATTGAGGACATTTTGCAGGCTTCGATATAATCTCAATGTTCACCTAAACGGGGATAGAAAAGTACAGGCAAAAAGAAGAAAATGCCTTCCGATATTAAGTTACACAATTTGTAAAATATTTAGTAATGAGCATGGAGAACTGTGCATGAGAGTGGTGAGGTAATAACCATTAAAGGTAGATTGCCAATACAGATCATCTTTAAGAAGCTGCATATTGAAATCACCATCCAGAAATGACCATAAACATGACTGCAAAGTATGTCAAAATTTATGTGTGCCCCGTATATTTTAATTGTTCCGAATTAACTCTGACCGCCATACAAGTATAAAGTGAGTGATGAATAATGGATTACATTGGAAAGGAAGACTGTTGGAGTGCTTTTTCTTCGGTGTTAGCGAATCTGTATATGAGAATTCCTAACAGAACATTGAAGCATGAAAAATTTTATGATGTCACAATGAGAAAGAATTTTAAAGTGCTCCCAGATTGCCTGCAACAGAAATGAGAAATTTAGCTAAGTAAGGATTTTCAAGAAAGGACATAGAAATTTGATACTTATCACGCTACACTCCAATATTTAGGAAAAATATATAGATAACAAATGAAATTAAAAAATAAATGCATAGCATAAAATAATGTTCACGTATGTGACCCATAAATACGCATCAATGTATACATTAGATAAAAGGGAAAACTTCATCGTTTTTTTTACGAAGCAAGAAAATAAACTAATCACACATGTTTATAAATACTACAACAAAATCACAAAAATTTGGAAAAACTATGATACAATACAAATTTAGAACTCACGCTCCACATCTATGTCAATACAGATACATGCTCCAAATTATTTCCAAATCCAGGATAATCACAAATTTACCCCGGAATTTTGAAAAGGAAATAAGGAATAATTTGGGGAAAAACTGTTGAAGTTGTTTGGGCTGGCTCTTCTGAACTGTGTACCTGGTAGTGAAACAAGACAAAAGAGAACTCAAATATTTTCTGGTATCACAATGACAACTTTTTAAATTTGAGAGCAAGGAGGGTAAATCGCCAAAGAGAAATATTGAATCGAACCTAAATGACAAAAATAATCCTGCAGATAGCAATCATACTATTTGGAAATATTGTATTGGAATTTCCAAGTTGTAAATAAGGAAAACTCTAAAAAAACCATGAAACATGGAAAAAAGTAAGGTAAAGGTGAAAATACGTCAAATATATCAGTGAAACTTAGCCAAATGAAACTGAGTAAAATCTAAAAACTTTAAGGGGTATTCTTACATCACAAGGAGAAAGACACCCAAGGGAGCCAATTACCACAATGAGCCCAGACTAGGATATTAATCATTAATACAAATCATTAAGGTATGCATACTCATATCTGGATGTAAAATATACTGTGATAGAAAAGACTAAAACTCATTTGGAAGGATCATGGTTAGGGTGACACATAGTTAAGACAAACTGCTGTTCAAGAAATAACGTATGATTTAACAAAACAAGGAAGAACACCAGAAGACACTATGCAGATATGCCGGCAAATACCAGAATGATTATAAATGAAAGATGCCAATCCCTCTGTAATCTATTGACCTGTATCTACTAAATGAACATACATTCCATAACTACCAAGAAAATGGAAACAATCTTACCTAGAATTTAAAGAATTACAAACCCTTCCTATTCAACATTGTCCTTAGGATGATGAACAGGAAAATGCAGAATTTTGTTGAAGTTGCCCACCACAATGAAAGCTGTATGGATGGACACATATTTCCCTGACCAGATTAGCCTAGAAAAGATAAGAAAATCTTCCACATATTAGAGATTTGACCTAGGAGATATTTATATAGAAATAGGTATGTAGATATATACAATAATTGAATATATGTGCATATAGATATACAAAATATAATGAAATACATAGAGAGAAATATTTTTTATAATGAAAAGGATATTGTGAACGCAGAAGTAAACAATGACTAATTTGGAAAGAATAATATAATGTCTTGTATACATGAATAACTTCTAAAAATAGAATTACCATGGAAAAGAAAAATTAAGGAAATAATTCAGAAACATGTAAATGGAATAGCTACCTCACTACATCACAGAAAATGTGACATACAAGGAAGACGTGATATCAACCTTAATCAGCAAAAAGTGGCTGGGAGGGTGAGTCAAGGGCACCTACATAGGAAGTATAAGGTCCTGAGTTTAACTGCAAGTATGATGAAAATAGTTCTCTTCTTCTTTTAATATTAACATCATTCGTGTTGTGAAATGTTTTTTGACATGGGGTTTCCTTGTAGTTTCATAATTACCTTTGTATAAACTTGAGAAGTACTGGCCATATTGGCATAGAAAACTGTGGCCACTTGATTGTCTCTGCCTTTGTTATGACTGAAGTGTCCTCGAAATTCTGTTTTCCAAGTGATGTGTATAACCACTGCATTCAACAGCCACTTGAAAATACGCCTGTAATTTTGTGTATCCACATTTAGTACAGTTAACATATAGTAATAACCCGATATTTGATATGTGCACTAGGTATTTTTTCATTTTTAAGGTTCCCACAGCATTTTTAATTGATGCTGGACTCCAGAAAATAGAAACTGCCAGTTTCTTACCTTTACATATAATCTAGTGGTTCACTTCCAAAAGCACAACTTATGTGACAACTCTGCAAAATGAGTTAAGTTGCCAGTTTCATAAAAGTCCTCATTTGCCTTCCTAAGAATTGACAAGCTAAAAACAAGCTGTTACCCATCATTTTTAGAAACGGACAAATCTGAATATAGTAGTCTGTTCAAATGAACTGAAATGAACAGATATCGGTTTGTAGTGTATTTACGTGGGTTTTTTCGATTTCAAAAAAGCCTCTCTTCCAAATAGAGTTACTAATAAATAACCATTAGATAATAAGACATCTCCATATCTTATTACTACCAGAAAAATGTAAAGGTTTGCCTTTAATCTGCCAGGAATAAACAGGTCAATTGTTGGTAACAAGACTCATAGATACTCTCATAATATCAAATGTTCGAGTATTATATAAACTTCCAAGCAGAAGTAAAATGAAGGATTTAGTTCAATTTGTAGGCAAAAAGAAATTTTTATTAAATAGTTTTCCTTTCTTACTGATTACCATTTCAAAGGATAGTTTACTCTTAGAACAACACCTTAAGAAATAAAACTGCATTTTGCTTTCAAATATGGACTTTCACACTATTAATAAAGAACATGTGGATATGAAATAAATTAGTAAAATAGAAATTAATAGAAAAATACAGGTAACGAGGACTCAAGACATATCCAGAGAATGTGATATGACGTGACTGTAGTAAGAAGGACGCACTTCAAAGAAGACATACCAGTAAGAAAGTAATTCTCAGGAACTGGGTAAATTTGACGATATTGACTAGATTTTAGAAAGGAAGTGACACACGTTAGAATGCATAAAGAAAAACCTCAGTGTCACATGTCTGAATGATTATTAACAAATACGCCATAATTAGGTGTCATATACCCATTTATCTGCAAGAAAATGAGGTAATTAAAATTCAATCAACATTTTATAGCAAAGCATAAGTAGAGACATTAACATTTCAGCCGTCATATCCATGCTTGCTTATATGAAAAGAACCAAGAAATAGTAATATTTCAGCAAATTGTGGAACGCAGAAGGAAGTCCCTAAAATTGAGGACGTTTTGCAGGCTTCGATATAATCTCAATGTTCACCTAAACGGGGATAGAAAAGTACAGGCAAAAAGAAGAAAATGCCTTCCGATATTAAGTTACACAATTTGTAAAATATTTAGTAATGAGCATGGAGAACTGTGCATGAGAGTGGTGAGGTAATAACCATTAAAGGTAGATTGCCAAAACAGATCATCTTTAAGAAGCTGCATATTGAAATCACCATCCAGAAATGAGCATAAACATGACTGCAAAGTATGTCAAAATTTATGTGTGCCCCGTATATTTTAATTGTTCCGAATTAACTCTGACCGCCATACAAGTATAAAGTGAGTGATGAATAATGGATTACATTGGAAAGGAAGACTGTTGGAGTGCTTTTTCTTCAGTGTCAACGAATCTGTATATGAGAATTCCTAACAGAACATTGAAGCATGAAAAATTTTATGATGTCACAATGGGAAAGAATTTTAAAGTGCTCACAGATTGCCTGCAACAGAAATGAGAAATTTAACTAAGTAAGGATTTTCAAGAAAGGACATAGAAATTTGAAACTTATCACGCTACACTCCAATATTTAGGAAAAATATATAGATAACAAAAATGAAATTAAAAAATAAATACATAGTATAAAATAAATGTTCACGTATGTGACCCATAAATACACATCAATGTATACATTAGATAAAAGGGAAAACTTCATCGTCTTTTTTTATGAAGCAAGAAAATAAACTAATCACACATGTTTATAAATACTACAACAAAATCACAAAAATTTGGAAAAACTATGATACAATACAAATTTAGAACTCACGCTCCACATCTATGTCAATACAGATACATGCTCCAAATTATTTCCAAATCCAGGATAATCACAAATTTACCCCGGAATTTTGAAAAGGAAATAAGGAATAATTTGGGGAAAAACTGTTGAAGTTGTTTGGGCTGGCTCTTCTGAACTGTGTACCTGGTAGTGAAACAAGACAAAAGAGAACTCAAATATTTTCTGGTATCACAATGACAACTTTTTAAATTTGAGAGCAAGGAGGGTAAATCGCCAAAGAGAAATATTGAATCGAACCTAAATGACAAAAATAATCCTGCAGATAGCAATCATACTATTTGGAAATATTGTATTGGAATTTCCAAGTTGTAAATAAGGAAAACTCTAAAAAAACCATGAAACATGGAAAAAAGTAAGGTAAAGGTGAAAATACGTCAAATATATCAGTGAAACTTAGCCAAATGAAACTGAGTAAAATCTAAAAACTTTAAGGGGTATTCTTACATCACAAGGAGAAAGACACCCAAGGGAGCCAATTACCACAATGAGCCCAGACTAGGATATTAATCATTAATACAAATCATTAAGGTATGCATACTCATATCTGGATGTAAAATATACTGTGATAGAAAAGACTAAAACTCATTTGGAAGGATCATGTTTAGGGTGACACATAGTTAAGACAAACTGCTGTTCAAGAAATAACGTATGATTTAACAAAACAAGGAAGAACACCAGAAGACACTATGCAGATATGCCGGCAAATACCAGAATGATTATAAATGAAAGATGCCAATCCCTCTGTAATCTATTGACCTGTATCTACTAAATGAACATACATTCCATAACTACCAAGAAAATGGAAACAATCTTACCTAGAATTTAAAGAATTACAAACCCTTCCTATTCAACATTGTCCTTAGGATGATGAACAGGAAAATGCAGAATTTTGTTGAAGTTGCCCACCACAATGAAAGCTGCATGGATGGACACATATTTCCCTGACCAGATTAGCCTAGAAAAGATAAGAAAATCTTCCACATATTAGAGATTTGACCTAGGAGATATTTATATAGAAATAGGTATGTAGATATATACAATAATTGAATATATGTGCATATAGATATACAAAATATAATGAAATACATAGAGAGAAATATTTTTTATAATGAAAAGGATATTGTGAACGCAGAAGTAAACAATGACTAATTTGGAAAGAATAATATAATGTCTTGTATACATGAATAACTTCTAAAAATAGAATTACCATGGAAAAGAAAAATTAAGGAAATAATTCAGAAACATGTAAATGGAATAGCTACCTCACTACATCACAGAAAATGTGACATACAAGGAAGACGTGATATCAACCTTAATCAGCAAAAAGTGGCTGGGAGGGTGAGTCAAGGGCACCTACATAGGAAGTATAAGGTCCTGAGTTTAACTGCAAGTATGATGAAAATAGTTCTCTTCTTCTTTTAATATTAACATCATTCGTGTTGTGAAATGTTTTTTGACATGGGGTTTCCTTGTAGTTTCATAATTACCTTTGTATAAACTTGAGAAGTACTGGCCATATTGGCATAGAAAACTGTGGCCACTTGATTGTCTCTGCCTTTGTTATGACTGAAGTGTCCTCGAAATTCTGTTTTCCAAGTGATGTGTATAACCACTGCATTCAACAGCCACTTGAAAATACGCCTGTAATTTTGTGTATCCACATTTAGTACAGTTAACATATAGTAATAACCCGATATTTGATATGTGCACTAGGTATTTTTTCATTTTTAAGGTTCCCACAGCATTTTTAATTGATGCTGGACTCCAGAAAATAGAAACTGCCAGTTTCTTACCTTTACATATAATCTAGTGGTTCACTTCCAAAAGCACAACTTATGTGACAACTCTGCAAAATGAGTTAAGTTGCCAGTTTCATAAAAGTCCTCATTTGCCTTCCTAAGAATTGACAAGCTAAAAACAAGCTGTTACCCATCATTTTTAGAAACGGACAAATCTGAATATAGTAGTCTGTTCAAATGAACTGAAATGAACAGATATCGGTTTGTAGTGTATTTACGTGGGTTTTTTCGATTTCAAAAAAGCCTCTCTTCCAAATAGAGTTACTAATAAATAACCATTAGATAATAAGACATCTCCATATCTTATTACTACCAGAAAAATGTAAAGGTTTGCCTTTAATCTGCCAGGAATAAACAGGTCAATTGTTGGTAACAAGACTCATAGATACTCTCATAATATCAAATGTTCGAGTATTATATAAACTTCCAAGCAGAAGTAAAATGAAGGATTTAGTTCAATTTGTAGGCAAAAAGAAATTTTTATTAAATAGTTTTCCTTTCTTACTGATTACCATTTCAAAGGATAGTTTACTCTTAGAACAACACCTTAAGAAATAAAACTGCATTTTGCTTTCAAATATGGACTTTCACACTATTAATAAAGAACATGTGGATATGAAATAAATTAGTAAAATAGAAATTAATAGAAAAATACAGGTAACGAGGACTCAAGACATATCCAGAGAATGTGATATGACGTGACTGTAGTAAGAAGGACGCACTTCAAAGAAGACATACCAGTAAGAAAGTAATTCTCAGGAACTGGGTAAATTTGACGATATTGACTAGATTTTAGAAAGGAAGTGACACACGTTAGAATGCATAAAGAAAAACCTCAGTGTCACATGTCTGAATGATTATTAACAAATACGCCATAATTAGGTGTCATATACCCATTTATCTGCAAGAAAATGAGGTAATTAAAATTCAATCAACATTTTATAGCAAAGCATAAGTAGAGACATTAACATTTCAGCCGTCATATCCATGCTTGCTTATATGAAAAGAACCAAGAAATAGTAATATTTCAGCAAATTGTGGAACGCAGAGGGAAGTCCCTAAAATTGAGGACGTTTTGCAGGCTTCGATATAATCTCAATGTTCACCTAAACGGGGATAGAAAAGTACAGGCAAAAAGAAGAAAATGCCTTCCGATATTAAGTTACACAATTTGTAAAATATTTAGTAATGAGCATGGAGAACTGTGCATGAGAGTGGTGAGGTAATAACCATTAAAGGTAGATTGCCAAAACAGATCATCTTTAAGAAGCTGCATATTGAAATCACCATCCAGAAATGAGCATAAACATGACTGCAAAGTATGTCAAAATTTATGTGTGCCCCGTATATTTTAATTGTTCCGAATTAACTCTGACCGCCATACAAGTATAAAGTGAGTGATGAATAATGGATTACATTGGAAAGGAAGACTGTTGGAGTGCTTTTTCTTCAGTGTCAACGAATCTGTATATGAGAATTCCTAACAGAACATTGAAGCATGAAAAATTTTATGATGTCACAATGGGAAAGAATTTTAAAGTGCTCACAGATTGCCTGCAACAGAAATGAGAAATTTAACTAAGTAAGGATTTTCAAGAAAGGACATAGAAATTTGAAACTTATCACGCTACACTCCAATATTTAGGAAAAATATATAGATAACAAAAATGAAATTAAAAAATAAATACATAGTATAAAATAAATGTTCACGTATGTGACCCATAAATACACATCAATGTATACATTAGATAAAAGGGAAAACTTCATCGTCTTTTTTTATGAAGCAAGAAAATAAACTAATCACACATGTTTATAAATACTACAACAAAATCACAAAAATTTGGAAAAAATATGAGAAAATACAAATTTAGAACTCACGCTCCACATCTATGTCAATACACATACATGCTCCAAATTATTTCCAAATCCAGGATAATCACAAATTTACCCCGGAATTTTGAAAAGGAAATAAGGAATAATTTGGGGAAAAACTGTTGAAGTTGTTTGGGCTGGCTCTTCTGAACTGTGTACCTGGTAGTTAAACAAGACAAAAGAGAACTCAAATATTTTCTGGTATCACAATGACAACTTTTTAAACTTGAGAACAAGGAGGGTAAATTGCCAAAGAGAAATATTGAATCGAACCTAAATGACAAAAATAATCCTGCAGATAGCAGTCATACTAGTTGGAAATATTGTATTGGAATTTCCAAGTTGTAAATAAGGAAAACTCTAAAAAAACCATGAAACATGGAAAAAAGTAAGGTAAAGGTGAAAATACGTCAAATATATCAGTGAAACTTAGCCAAATGAAACTGAGTAAAATGTAAAAACTTTAAGGGGTATTCTTACATCACAAGGAGAAAGACATCCAAGGGAGCCAATTACCACAATGAGCCCAGACTAGGATATTAATCATTAATACAAAACATTAAGGTATGCATACTCATATCTGGATGTAAAATATACTGTGATAGAAAAGACTAAAACTCATTTGGAAGGATCATGTTTAGGGTGACACATAGTTAAGACAAACTGCTGTTCAAGAAATAACGTTTGATTTAACAAAACAAGGAAGAACACCAGAAGACACTATACAGATATGCCGGCAAATACCAGAATGATTATAAATGAAAGATGCCAATCCCTCTGTAATCTATTGACCTATATCTACTAAATGAACATACATTCCATAACTACCAAGAAAATGGAAACAATCTTACCTAGAATTTAAAGAATTACAAACCCTTCCTATTCAACATTGTCCTTAGGATGATGAACAGGAAAATGCAGAATTTTGTTGAAGTTGCCCACCACAATGAAAGCTGCATGGATGGACACATATTTCCCTGACCAGATTAGCCTAGAAAAGATAAGAAAATCTTCCACATATTAGAGATTTGACCTAGGAGATATTTATATAGAAATAGGTATGTAGATATATACAATAATTGAATATATGTGCATATAGATATACAAAATATAATGAAATACATAGAGAGAAATATTTTTTATAATGAAAAGGATATTGTGAACGCAGAAGTAAACAATGACTAATTTGGAAAGAATAATATAATGTCTTGTATACATGAATAACTTCTAAAAATAGAATTACCATGGAAAAGAAAAATTAAGGAAATAATTCAGAAACATGTAAATGGAATAGCTACCTCACTACATCACAGAAAATGTGACATACAAGGAAGACGTGATATCAACCTTAATCAGCAAAAAGTGGCTGGGAGGGTGAGTCAAGGGCACCTACATAGGAAGTATAAGGTCCTGAGTTTAACTGCAAGTATGATGAAAATAGTTCTCTTCTTCTTTTAATATTAACATCATTCGTGTTGTGAAATGTTTTTTGACATGGGGTTTCCTTGTAGTTTCATAATTACCTTTGTATAAACTTGGGAAGTACTGGCCATATTGGCATAGAAAACTGTGGCCACTTGATTGTCTCTGCCTTTGTTATGACTGAAGTGTCCTCGAAATTCTGTTTTCCAAGTGATGTGTATAACCACTGCATTCAACAGCCACTTGAAAATACGCCTGTAATTTTGTGTATCCACATTTAGTACAGTTAACATATAGTAATAACCCGATATTTGATATGTGCACTAGGTATTTTTTCATTTTTAAGGTTCCCACAGCATTTTTAATTGATGCTGGACTCCAGAAAATAGAAACTGCCAGTTTCTTACCTTTACATATAATCTAGTGGTTCACTTCCAAAAGCACAACTTATGTGACAACTCTGCAAAATGAGTTAAGTTGCCAGTTTCATAAAAGTCCTCATTTGCCTTCCTAAGAATTGACAAGCTAAAAACAAGCTGTTACCCATCATTTTTAGAAACGGACAAATCTGAATATAGTAGTCTGTTCAAATGAACTGAAATGAACAGATATCGGTTTGTAGTGTATTTACGTGGGTTTTTTCGATTTCAAAAAAGCCTCTCTTCCAAATAGACTTACTAATAAATAACCATTAGATAATAAGACATCTCCATATCTTATTACTACCAGAAAAATGTAAAGGTTTGCCTTTAATCTGCCAGGAATAAACAGGTCAATTGTTGGTAACAAGACTCATAGATACTCTCATAATATCAAATGTTCGAGTATTATATAAACTTCCAAGCAGAAGTAAAATGAAGGATTTAGTTCAATTTGTAGGCAAAAAGAAATTTTTATTAAATAGTTTTCCTTTCTTACTGATTACCATTTCAAAGGATAGTTTACTCTTAGAACAACACCTTAAGAAATAAAACTGCATTTTGCTTTCAAATATGGACTTTCACACTATTAATAAAGAACATGTGGATATGAAATAAATTAGTAAAATAGAAATTAATAGAAAAATACAGGTAACGAGGACTCAAGACATATCCAGAGAATGTGATATGACGTGACTGTAGTAAGAAGGACGCACTTCAAAGAAGACATACCAGTAAGAAAGTAATTCTCAGGAACTGGGTAAATTTGACGATATTGACTAGATTTTAGAAAGGAAGTGACACACGTTAGAATGCATAAAGAAAAACCTCAGTGTCACATGTCTGAATGATTATTAACAAATACGCCATAATTAGGTGTCATATACCCATTTATCTGCAAGAAAATGAGGTAATTAAAATTCAATCAACATTTTATAGCAAAGCATAAGTAGAGACATTAACATTTCAGCCGTCATATCCATGCTTGCTTATATGAAAAGAACCAAGAAATAGTAATATTTCAGCAAATTGTGGAACGCAGAAGGAAGTCCCTAAAATTGAGGACGTTTTGCAGGCTTCGATATAATCTCAATGTTCACCTAAACGGGGATAGAAAAGTACAGGCAAAAAGAAGAAAATGCCTTCCGATATTAAGTTACACAATTTGTAAAATATTTAGTAATGAGCATGGAGAACTGTGCATGAGAGTGGTGAGGTAATAACCATTAAAGGTAGATTGCCAAAACAGATCATCTTTAAGAAGCTGCATATTGAAATCACCATCCAGAAATGAGCATAAACATGACTGCAAAGTATGTCAAAATTTATGTGTGCCCCGTATATTTTAATTGTTCCGAATTAACTCTGACCGCCATACAAGTATAAAGTGAGTGATGAATAATGGATTACATTGGAAAGGAAGACTGTTGGAGTGCTTTTTCTTCAGTGTCAACGAATCTGTATATGAGAATTCCTAACAGAACATTGAAGCATGAAAAATTTTATGATGTCACAATGGGAAAGAATTTTAAAGTGCTCACAGATTGCCTGCAACAGAAATGAGAAATTTAACTAAGTAAGGATTTTCAAGAAAGGACATAGAAATTTGAAACTTATCACGCTACACTCCAATATTTAGGAAAAATATATAGATAACAAAAATGAAATTAAAAAATAAATACATAGTATAAAATAAATGTTCACGTATGTGACCCATAAATACACATCAATGTATACATTAGATAAAAGGGAAAACTTCATCGTCTTTTTTTATGAAGCAAGAAAATAAACTAATCACACATGTTTATAAATACTACAACAAAATCACAAAAATTTGGAAAAAATATGAGAAAATACAAATTTAGAACTCACGCTCCACATCTATGTCAATACAGATACATGCTCCAAATTATTTCCAAATCCAGGATAATCACAAAATTACCCCGGAATTTTGAAAAGGAAATAAGGAATAATTTGGGGAAAAACTGTTGAAGTTGTTTGGGCTGGCTCTTCTGAACTGTGTACCTGGTAGTTAAACAAGACAAAAGAGAACTCAAATATTTTCTGGTATCACAATGACAACTTTTTAAACTTGAGAACAAGGAGGGTAAATTGCCAAAGAGAAATATTGAATCGAACCTAAATGACAAAAATAATCGTGCAGATAGCAATCATACTAGTTGGAAATATTGTATTGGAATTTCCAAGTTGTAAATAAGGAAAACTCTAAAAAAACCATGAAACATGGAAAAAAGTAAGGTAAAGGTGAAAATACGTCAAATATATCAGTGAAACTTAGCCAAATGAAACTGAGTAAAATGTAAAAACTTTAAGGGGTATTCTTACATCACAAGGAGAAAGACATCCAAGGGAGCCAATTACCACAATGAGCCCAGACTAGGATATTAATCATTAATACAAAACATTAAGGTATGCATACTCATATCTGGATGTAAAATATACTGTGATAGAAAAGACTAAAACTCATTTGGAAGGATCATGTTTAGGGTGACACATAGTTAAGACAAACTGCTGTTCAAGAAATAACGTTTGATTTAACAAAACAAGGAAGAACACCAGAAGACACTATACAGATATGCCGGCAAATACCAGAATGATTATAAATGAAAGATGCCAATCCCTCTGTAATCTATTGACCTATATCTACTAAATGAACATACATTCCATAACTACCAAGAAAATGGAAACAATCTTACCTAGAATTTAAAGAATTACAAACCCTTCCTATTCAACATTGTCCTTAGGATGATGAACAGGAAAATGCAGAATTTTGTTGAAGTTGCCCACCACAATGAAAGCTGCATGGATGGACACATATTTCCCTGACCAGATTAGCCTAGAAAAGATAAGAAAATCTTCCACATATTAGAGATTTGACCTAGGAGATATTTATATAGAAATAGGTATGTAGATATATACAATAATTGAATATATGTGCATATAGATATACAAAATATAATGAAATACATAGAGAGAAATATTTTTTATAATGAAAAGGATATTGTGAACGCAGAAGTAAACAATGACTAATTTGGAAAGAATAATATAATGTCTTGTATACATGAATAACTTCTAAAAATAGAATTACCATGGAAATGAAAAATTAAGGAAATAATTCAGAAACATGTAAATGGAATAGCTACCTCACTACATCACAGAAAATGTGACATACAAGGAAGACGTGATATCAAACTTAATCAGCAAAAAGTGGCTGGGAGGGTTAGTCAAGGGCACCTACATAGGAAGTATAAGGTCCTGAGTTTAACTGCAAGTATGATGAAAATAGTTCTCTTCTTCTTTAATATTAACATCATTCGTGTTGTGAAATGTTTTTTGACATGGGGTTTCTTTGTAGTTTCATAATTACCTTTGTATAAACTTTAGAAGTACTGGCCATATTGGCATAGAAAACTGTGGCCACTTGATTGTCTCTGCCTTTGTTATGACTGAAGTGTCCTCGAAATTCTGTTTTCCAAGTGATGTGTATAACCACTGCATTCAACAGCCACTTGAAAATACTCCTGTAATTTTGCGTATCCACATTTAGTACAGTTAACATATAGTAGTAACCCGATATTTGATATGTGCACTAGGTATTTTTTCATTTTTAAGGTTCCCACAGCATTTTTAATTGATGCTGGACTCCAGAAAATAGAAACTGCCAGTTTCTTACCTTTACATATAATCTAGTGGTTCACTTCCAAAAGCACAACTTATGTGACAACTCTGCAAAATGAGTTAAGTTGCCAGTTTCATAAAAGTCCTCATTTGCCGTCCTAAGAATTGACAAGCTAAAAACAAGCTGTTACCCATCATTTTTAGAAACGGACAAATCTGAATATAGTAGTCTCTTCAAATGAACTGAAATGAACAGATACGGTTTGTAGTGTATTGACGTGGGTTTTTTCGATTTCAAAAAAGCCTCTCTTCCAAATAGAGTTACTAATAAATAACCATTAGATAATAAGACATCTCCATATCTTACTACTACCAGAAAAATGTAAAAGATTGCCTTTAATCTGCCAGGAATAAACAGGTCAATTGTTGGTAACAAGACTCATAGATACTCTCATAATATCAAATGTTCGAGTAGTATATAAACTTCCAAGCAGAAGTAAAATGAAGGATTTAGTTCAATTTGTAGGCAAAAAGAAATTTTTATTAAATAGTTTTCCTTTCTTACTGATTACCATTTCAAAGGATAGTTTACTCTTAGAACAACACCTTAAGAAATAAAACTGCATTTTGCTTTCAAATATGGACTTTCACACTATTAATAAAGAACATGTGGATATGAAATAAATTAGTAAAAAAGAAATTAATAGAAAAATACAGGTAATGAGGACTCAAGACATATCCAGAGAATGTGATATGACGTGACTTTAGTAAGAAGGACGCACTTCAAAGAAGACATACCAGTAAGAAAGTAATTCTCAGGAACTGGGTAAATTTGACGATATTGACTAGATTTTAGAAAGGAAGTGACACACGTTAGAATGCATAAAGAAAAACCTCAGTGTCACATGTCTGAATGATTATTAACAAATACGCCATAATTAGGTGTCATATACCCATTTATCTGCAAGAAAATGAGGTAATTAAAATTCAATCAACATTTTATAGCAAAGCATAAGTAGAGACATTAACATTTCAGCCGTCATATCCATGCTTGCTTATATGAAAAGAACCAAGAAATAGTAATATTTCAGCAAATTGTGGAACACAGAAGGAAGTCCCTAAAATTGAGGACGTTTTGCAGGCTTCGATATAATCTCAATGTTCACCTAAACGGGGATAGAAAAGTACAGGCAAAAAGAAGAAAATGCCTTCCGATATTAAGTTACACAATTTGTAAAATATTTAGTAATGAGCATGGAGAACTGTGCATGAGAGTGGTGAGGTAATAACCATTAAAGGTAGATTGCCAATACAGATCATCTTTAAGAAGCTGCATATTGAAATCACCATCCAGAAATGACCATAAACATGACTGCAAAGTATGTCAAAATTTATGTGTGCCCCGTATATTTTAATTGTTCCGAATTAACTCTGACCGCCATACAAGTATAAAGTGAGTGATGAATAATGGATTACATTGGAAAGGAAGACTGTTGGAGTGCTTTTTCTTCGGTGTTAACGAATCTGTATATGAGAATTCCTAACAGAACATTGAAGCATGAAAAATTTTATGATGTCACAATGAGAAAGAATTTTAAAGTGCTCCCAGATTGCCTGCAACAGAAATGAGAAATTTAGCTAAGTAAGGATTTTCAAGAAAGGACATAGAAATTTGATACTTATCACGCTACACTCCAATATTTAGGAAAAATATATAGATAACAAATGAAATTAAAAAATAAATGCATAGCATAAAATAAATGTTCACGTATGTGACCCATAAATACGCATCAATGTATACATTAGATAAAAGGGAAAACTTCATGGTTTTTTTTTACGAAGCAAGAAAATAAACTAATCACACATGTTTATAAATACTACAACAAAATCACAAAAATTTGGAAAAACTATGAGACAATTCAAATTTAGAACTCACGCTCCACATCTATGTCAATACAGATACATGCTCCAAATTATTTCCAAATCCAAGATAATCACAAAATTACCCCGGAATTTTGAAAAGGAAATAAGGAAGAATTTGGGGAAAAACTGTTGAAGTTGTTTGGGCTGGCTCTTCTGAACTGTGTACCTGGTAGGTAAACAAGACAAAAGAGAACTCAAACATTTTCTGGTATCACAATGACAACTTTTTAAATTTGAGAGCAAGGAGGGTAAATTGCCAAAGAGAAATATTGAATCAAACCTAAATGACAAAAATCATCCTGCAGATAGCAATCATACTAGTTGGAAATATTGTATTGGAATTTCCAAGTTGTAAATAAGGAAAACTCTAAAAAAACCATGAAACATGGAAAAAAGTAAGGTAAAGGTGAAAATACGTCAAATATATCAGTGAAACTTAGCCAAATGAAACTGAGTAAAATCTAAAAACTTTAAGGGGTATTCTTACATCACAAGGAGAAAGACACCCAAGGGAGCCAATTACCACAATGAGCCCAGACTAGGATATTAATCATTAATACAAATCATTAAGGTATGCATACTCATATCTGGATGTAAAATATACTGTGATAGAAAAGACTAAAACTCATTTGGAAGGATCATGTTTAGGGTGACACATAGTTAAGACAAACTGCTGTTCAAGAAATAACGTTTGATTTAACAAAACAAGGAAGAACACCAGAAGACACTATGCATATATGCCGGCAAATACCAGAATGATTATAAATGAAAGATGCCAATCGCTCTGTAATCTATTGACCTGTATCTACTAAATGAACATACATTCCATAACTACCAAGAAAATGGAAACAATCTTACCTAGAATTTAAAGAATTACAAACCCTTCCTATTCAACATTGTCCTTAGGATGATGAACAGGAAAATGCAGAATTTTGTTGAAGTTGCCCACCACAATGAAAGCTGCATGGATGGACACATATTTCCCTAACCAGATTAGCGTAGAAAAGATAAGAAAATCTTCCACATATTAGAGATTTGACCTAGGAGATATTTATATAGAAATAGGTGTGTAGATATATACAATAATTGAATATATGTGCATATAGATATACAAAATATAATGAAATACATAGAGAGAAATATTTTTTATAATGAAAAGGATATTGTGAACGCAGAAGTAAACAATGACTAATTTGGAAAGAATAATATAATGTATTGTATACATGAATAACTTCTAAAAATAGAATTACCATGGAAATGAAAAATTAAGAAATAATTCAGAAACATGTAAATGGAATAGCTACCTCACTACATCACAGAAAATGTGACATACAAGGAAGACGTGATATCAACCTTAATCAGCAAAAAGTGGCTGGGAGGGTGAGTCAAGGGCACCTACATAGGAAGTATAAGGTCCTGAGTTTAACTGCAAGTATGATGAAAATAGTTCTCTTCTTCTTTTAATATTAACATCATTCGTGTTGTGAAATGTTTTTTGACATGGGGTTTCCTTGTAGTTTCATAATTACCTTTGTATAAACTTGAGAAGTACTGGCCATATTGGCATAGAAAACTGTGGCCACTTGATTGTCTCTGCCTTTGTTATGACTGAAGTGTCCTCGAAATTCTGTTTTCCAAGTGATGTGTATAACCACTGCATTCAACAGCCACTTGAAAATACGCCTGTAATTTTGTGTATCCACATTTAGTACAGTTAACATATAGTAGTAACCCGATATTTGATATGTGCACTAGGTATTTTTTCATTTTTAAGGTTCCCACAGCATTTTTAATTGATGCTGGACTCCAGAAAATAGAAACTGCCAGTTTCTTACCTTTACATATAATCTAGTGGTTCACTTCCAAAAGCACAACTTATGTGACAACTCTGCAAAATGAGTTAAGTTGCCAGTTTCATAAAAGTCCTCATTTGCCTTCCTAAGAATTGACAAGCTAAAAACAAGCTGTTACACATCATTTTTAGAAACGGACAAATCTGAATATAGTAGTCTGTTCAAATGAACTGAAATGAACAGATATCGGTTTGTAGTGTATTTACGTGGGTTTTTTCGATTTCAAAAAAGCCTCTCTTCCAAATAGAGTTACTAATAAATAACCATTAGATAATAAGACATCTCCATATCTTATTACTACCAGAAAAATGTAAAGGTTTGCCTTTAATCTGCCAGGAATAAACAGGTCAATTGTTGGTAACAAGACTCATAGATACTCTCATAATATCAAATGTTCGAGTATTATATAAACTTCCAAGCAGAAGTAAAATGAAGGATTTAGTTCAATTTGTAGGCAAAAAGAAATTTTTATTAAATAGTTTTCCTTTCTTACTGATTACCATTTCAAAGGATAGTTTACTCTTAGAACAACACCTTAAGAAATAAAACTGCATTTTGCTTTCAAATATGGACTTTCACACTATTAATAAAGAACATGTGGATATGAAATAAATTAGTAAAATAGAAATTAATAGAAAAATACAGGTAACGAGGACTCAAGACATATCCAGAGAATGTGATATGACGTGACTGTAGTAAGAAGGACGCACTTCAAAGAAGACATACCAGTAATAAAGTAATTCTCAGGAACTGGGTAAATTTGAGGATATTGACTAGATTTTAGAAAGGAAGTGACACACGTTAGAATGCATAAAGAAAAACCTCAGTGTCACATGTCTGAATGATTATTAACAAATACGCCATAATTAGGTGTCATATACCCATTTATCTGCAAGAAAATGAGGTAATTAAAATTCAATCAACATTTTATAGCAAAGCATAAGTAGAGACATTAACATTTCAGCCGTCATATCCATGCTTGCTTATATGAAAAGAACCAAGAAATAGTAATATTTTAGCAAATTGTGGAACGCAGAAGGAAGTCCCTAAAATTGAGGACATTTTGCAGGCTTCGATATAATCTCAATGTTCACCTAAACGGGGATAGAAAAGTACAGGCAAAAAGAAGAAAATGCCTTCCGATATTAAGTTACACAATTTGTAAAATATTTAGTAATGAGCATGGAGAACTGTGCATGAGAGTGGTGAGGTAATAACCATTAAAGGTAGATTGCCAAAACAGATCATCTTTAAGAAGCTGCATATTGAAATCACCATCCAGAAATGAGCATAAACATGACTGCAAAGTATGTCAAAATTTATGTGTGCCCCGTATATTTTAATTGTTCCGAATTAACTCTGACCGCCATACAAGTATAAAGTGAGTGATGAATAATGGATTACATTGGAAAGGAAGACTGTTGGAGTGCTTTTTCTTCAGTGTTAACGAATCTGTATATGAGAATTCCTAACAGAACATTGAAGCATGAAAAATTTTATGATGTCACAATGGGAAAGAATTTTAAAGTGCTCACAGATTGCCTGCAACAGAAATGAGAAATTTAACTAAGTAAGGATTTTCAAGAAAGGACATAGAAATTTGAAACTTATCACGCTACACTCCAATATTTAGGAAAAATATATAGATAACAAATGAAATTAAAAAATAAATACATAGTATAAAATAAATGTTCACGTATGTGACCCATAAATACACATCAATGTATACATTAGATAAAAGGGAAAACTTCATCGTCTTTTTTTATGAAGCAAGAAAATAAACTAATCACACATGTTTATAAATACTACAACAAAATCACAAAAATTTGGAAAAAATATGAGAAAATACAAATTTAGAACTCACGCTCCACATCTATGTCAATACAGATACATGCTCCAAATTATTTCCAAATCCAGGATAATCACAAAATTACCCCGGAATTTTGAAAAGGAAATAAGGAATAATTTGGGGAAAAACTGTTGAAGTTGTTTGGGCTGGCTCTTCTGAACTGTGTACCTGGTAGTTAAACAAGACAAAAGAGAACTCAAATATTTTCTGGTATCACAATGACAACTTTTTAAACTTGAGAACAAGGAGGGTAAATTGCCAAAGAGAAATATTGAATCGAACCTAAATGACAAAAATAATCGTGCAGATAGCAATCATACTAGTTGGAAATATTGTATTGGAATTTCCAAGTTGTAAATAAGGAAAACTCTAAAAAAACCATGAAACATGGAAAAAAGTAAGGTAAAGGTGAAAATACGTCAAATATATCAGTGAAACTTAGCCAAATGAAACTGAGTAAAATGTAAAAACTTTAAGGGGTATTCTTACATCACAAGGAGAAAGACATCCAAGGGATATAATTACCACAATGAGCCCAGACTAGGATATTAATCATTAATACAAAACATTAAGGTATGCATACTCATATCTGGATGTAAAATATACTGTGATAGAAAAGACTAAAACTCATTTGGAAGGATCATGTTTAGGGTGACACATAGTTAAGACAAACTGCTGTTCAAGAAATAACGTTTGATTGAACAAAACAAGGAAGAACACCAGAAGACACTATACAGATATGCCGGCAAATACCAGAATGATTATAAATGAAAGATGCCAATCCCTCTGTAATCTATTGACCTATATCTACTAAATGAACATACATTCCATAACTACCAAGAAAATGGAAACAATCTTACCTAGAATTTAAAGAATTACAAACCCTTCCTATTCAACATTGTCCTTAGGATGATGAACAGGAAAATGCAGAATTTTGTTGAAGTTGCCCACCACAATGAAAGCTGCATGGATGGACACATATTTCCCTGACCAGATTAGCCTAGAAAAGATAAGAAAATCTTCCACATATTAGAGATTTGACCTAGGAGATATTTATATAGAAATAGGTATGTAGATATATACAATAATTGAATATATGTGCATATAGATATACAAAATATAATGAAATACATAGAGAGAAATATTTTTTATAATGAAAAGGATATTGTGAACGCTGAAGTAAACAATGATTAATTTGGAAAGAATAATATAATGTCTTGTATACATGAATAACTTCTAAAAATAGAATTACCATGGAAATGAAAAATTAAGGAAATAATTCAGAAACATGTAAATGGAATAGTTACCTCACTACATCACAGAAAATGTGACATACAAGGAAGACGTGATATCAAACTTAATCAGCAAAAAGTGGCTGGGAGGGTTAGTCAAGGGCACCTACATAGGAAGTATAAGGTCCTGAGTTTAACTGCAAGTATGATGAAAATAGTTCTCTTCCTTTTTTAATATCAACATCATTCGTGTTGTGAAATGTTTTTTGACATGGGGTTTCCTTGTAGTTTCATAATTACCTTTGTATAAACTTGAGAAGTACTGGCCATATTGGCATAGAAAACTGTGGCCACTTGATTGTCTCTGCCTTTGTTATGACTGAAGTGTCCTCGAAATTCTGTTTTCCAAGTGATGTGTATAACCACTGCATTCAACAGCCACTTGAAAATACGCCTGTAATTTTGTGTATCCACATTTAGTACAGTTAACATATAGTAGTAACCCGATATTTGATATGTGCACTAGGTATTTTTTCATTTTTAAGGTTCCCACAGCATTTTTAATTGATGCTGGACTCCAGAAAATAGAAACTGCCAGTTTCTTACCTTTACATATAATCTAGTGGTTCACTTCCAAAAGCACAACTTATGTGACAACTCTGCAAAATGAGTTAAGTTGCCAGTTTCATAAAAGTCCTCATTTGCCGTCCTAAGAATTGACAAGCTAAAAACAAGCTGTTACCCATCATTTTTAGAAACGGACAAATCTGAATATAGTAGTCTGTTCAAATGAACTGAAATGAACAGATATCGGTTTGTAGTGTATTTACGTGGGTTTTTTCGATTTCAAAAAAGCCTCTCTTCCAAATAGAGTTACTAATAAATAACCATTAGATAATAAGACATCTCCATATCTTACTACTACCAGAAAAATGTAAAAGATTGCCTTTAATCTGCCAGGAATAAACAGGTCAATTGTTGGTAACAAGACTCATAGATACTCTCATAATATCAAATGTTCGAGTATTATATAAACTTCCAAGCAGAAGTAAAATGAAGGATTTAGTTCAATTTGTAGGCAAAAAGAAATTTTTATTAAATAGTTTTCCTTTCTTACTGATTACCATTTCAAAGGATAGTTTACTCTTAGAACAACACCTTAAGAAATAAAACTGCATTTTGCTTTCAAATATGGACTTTCACACTATTAATAAAGAACATGTGGATATGAAATAAATTAGTAAAATAGAAATTAATAGAAAAATACAGGTAACGAGGACTCAAGACATATCCAGAGAATGTGATATGACGTGACTGTAGTAAGAAGGACGCACTTCAAAGAAGACATACCAGTAAGAAAGTAATTCTCGGGAACTGGGTAAATTTGACGATATTGACTAGATTTTAGAAAGGAAGTGACACACGTTAGAATGCATAAAGAAAAACCTCAGTGTCACATGTCTGAATGATTATTAACAAATACGCCATAATTAGGTGTCATATACCCATTTATCTGCAAGAAAATGAGGTAATTAAAATTCAATCAACATTTTATAGCAAAGCATAAGTAGAGACATTAACATTTCAGCCGTCATATCCATGCTTGCTTATATGAAAAGAACCAAGAAATAGTAATATTTCAGCAAATTGTGGAACGCAGAAGGAAGTCCCTAAAATTGAGGACATTTTGTAGGCTTCGATATAATCTCAATGTTCACCTAAACGGGGATAGGAAAGTACAGGCAAAAAGAAGAAAATGCCTTCCGATATTAAGTTACACAATTTGTAAAATATTTAGTAATGAGCATGGAGAACTGTGCATGAGAGTGGTGAGGTAATAACCATTAAAGGTAGATTGCCAAAACAGATCATCTTTAAGAAGCTGCATATTGAAATCACCATCCACAAATGAGCATAAACATGACTGCAAAGTATGTCAAAATTTATGTGTGCCCCGTATATTTTAATTGTTCCGAATTAACTCTGACCGCCATACAAGTATAAAGTGAGTGATGAATAATGGATTACATTGGAAAGGAAGACTGTTGGAGTGCTTTTTCTTCAGTGTTAACGAATCTGTATATGAGAATTCCTAACAGAACATTGAAGCATGAAAAATTTTATGATGTCACAATGGGAAAGAATTTTAAAGTGCTCACAGATTGCCTGCAACAGAAATGAGAAATTTAACTAAGTAAGGATTTTTAAGAAAGGACATAGAAATTTGAAACTTATGACGCTACACTCCAATATTTAGGAAAAATATATAGATAACAAAAATGAAATTAAAAAATAAATACATAGTATAAAATAAATGTTCACGTATGTGACCCATAAATACACATCAATGTATACATTAGATAAAAGGGAAAACTTCATCGTCTTTTTTTATGAAGCAAGAAAATAAACTAATCACACATGTTTATAAATACTACAACAAAATCACAAAAATTTGGAAAAAATATGAGACAATACAAATTTAGAACTCACGCTCCACATCTATGTCAATACAGATACATGCTCCAAATTATTTCCAAATCCAGGATAATCACAAAATTACCCCGGAATTTTGAAAATTAAATAAGGAATAATTTGGGGAAAAACTGTTGAAGTTGTTTGGGCTGGCTCTTATGAACTGTGTACCTGGTAGTTAAACAAGACAAAAGAGAACTCAAATATTTTCTGGTATCACAATGACAACTTTTTAAACTTGAGAACAAGGAGGGTAAATTGCCAAAGAGAAATATTGAATCGAACCTAAATGACAAAAATAATCCTGCAGATAGCAATCATACTAGTTGGAAATATTGTATTGGAATTTCCAAGTTGTAAATAAGGAAAACTCTAAAAAAACCATGAAACATGGAAAAAAGTAAGGTAAAGGTGAAAATACGTCAAATATATCAGTGAAACTTAGCCAAATGAAACTGAGTAAAATGTAAAAACTTTAAGGGGTATTCTTACATCACAAGGAGAAAGACATCCAAGGGAGCCAATTACCACAATGAGCCCAGACTAGGATATTAATCATTAATACAAAACATTAAGGTATGCATACTCATATCTGGATGTAAAATATACTGTGATAGAAAAGACTAAAACTCATTTGGAAGGATCATGTTTAGGGTGACACATAGTTAAGACAAACTGCTGTTCAAGAAATAACGTTTGATTTAACAAAACAAGGAAGAACACCAGAAGACACTATACAGATATGCCGGCAAATACCAGAATGATTATAAATGAAAGATGCCAATCCCTCTGTAATCTATTGACCTATATCTACTAAATGAACATACATTCCATAACTACCAAGAAAATGGAAACAATCTTACCTAGAATTTAAAGAATTACAAACCCTTCCTATTCAACATTGTCCTTAGGATGATGAACAGGAAAATGCAGAATTTTGTTGAAGTTGCCCACCACAATGAAAGCTGCATGGATGGACACATATTTCCCTGATCAGATTAGCCTAGAAAAGATAAGAAAATCTTCCACATATTAGAGATTTGACCTAGGAGATATTTATATAGAAATAGGTATGTAGATATATACAATAATTGAATATATGTGCATATAGATATACAAAATATAATGAAATACATAGAGAGAAATATTTTTTATAATGAAAAGGATATTGTGAACGCAGAAGTAAACAATGACTAATTTGGAAAGAATAATATAATGTCTTGTATACATGAATAACTTCTAAAAATAGAATTACCAAGGAAATGAAAAATTAAGGAAATAATTCAGAAACATGTAAATGGAATAGCTACCTCACTACATCACAGAAAATGTGACATACAAAGAAGACGTGATATCACACTTAATCAGCAAAAAGTGGCTGGGAGGGTTAGTCAAGGGCACCTACATAGGAAGTATAAGGTCCTGAGTTTAACTGCAAGTATGATGAAAATAGTTCTCTTCTTCTTTAATATTAACATCATTCGTGTTGTGAAATGTTTTTTGACATGGGGTTTCCTTGTAGTTTCATAATTACCTTTGTATAAACTTTAGAAGTACTGGCCATATTGGCATAGAAAACTGTGGCCACTTGATTGTCTCTGCCTTTGTTATGACTGAAGTGTCCTCGAAATTCTGTTTTCCAAGTGATGTGTATAACCACTGCATTCAACAGCCACTTGAAAATACTCCTGTAATTTTGCGTATCCACATTTAGTACAGTTAACATATAGTAGTAACCCGATATTTGATATGTGCACTAGGTATTTTTTCATTTTTAAGGTTCCCACAGCATTTTTAATTGATGCTGGACTCCAGAAAATAGAAACTGCCAGTTTCTTACCTTTACATATAATCTAGTGGTTCACTTCCAAAAGCACAACTTATGTGACAACTCTGCAAAATGAGTTAAGTTGCCAGTTTCATAAAAGTCCTCATTTGCCGTCCTAAGAATTGACAAGCTAAAAACAAGCTGTTACCCATCATTTTTAGAAACGGACAAATGTGAATATAGTAGTCTGTTCAAATGAACGGAAATGAACAGATATCGGTTTGTAGTGTATTTACGTGGGTTTTTTCGATTTCAAAAAAGCCTCTCTTCCAAATAGAGTTACTAATAAATAACCATTAGATAATAAGACATCTCCATATCTTACTACTACCAGAAAAATGTAAAAGATTGCCTTTAATCTGCCAGGAATAAACAGGTCAATTGTTGGTAACAAGACTCATAGATACTCTCATAATATCAAATGTTCGAGTAGTATATAAACTTCCAAGCAGAAGTAAAATGAAGGATTTAGTTCAATTTGTAGGCAAAAAGAAATTTTTATTAAATAGTTTTCCTTTCTTACTGATTACCATTTCAAAGGATAGTTTACTCTTAGAACAACACCTTAAGAAATAAAACTGCATTTTGCTTTCAAATATGGACTTTCACACTATTAATAAAGAACATGTGGATATGAAATAAATTAGTAAAAAAGAAATTAATAGAAAAATACAGGTAATGAGGACTCAAGACATATCCAGAGAATGTGATATGACGTGACTTTAGTAAGAAGGACGCACTTCAAAGAAGACATACCAGTAAGAAAGTAATTCTCAGGAACTGGGTAAATTTGACGATATTGACTAGATTTTAGAAAGGAAGTGACACACGTTAGAATGCATAAAGAAAAACCTCAGTGTCACATGTGTGAATGATTATTAACAAATACGCCATAATTAGGTGTCATATACCCATTTATCTGCAAGAAAATGAGGTAATTAAAATTCAATCAACATTTTATAGCAAAGCATAAGTAGAGACATTAACATTTCAGCCGTCATATGCATGCTTGCTTATATGAAAAGAACCAAGAAATAGTAATATTTCAGCAAATTGTGGAACACAGAAGGAAGTCCCTAAAATTGAGGACATTTTGCAGGCTTCGATATGATCTCAATGTTCACCTAAACGGGGATAGAAAAGTACAGGCAAAAAGAAGAAAATGCCTTCCGATATTAAGTTACACAATTTGTAAAATATTTAGTAATGAGCATGGAGAACTGTGCATGAGAGTGGTGAGGTAATAACCATTAAAGGTAGATTGCCAATACAGATCATCTTTAAGAAGCTGCATATTGAAATCACCATCCAGAAATGAGCATAAACATGACTGCAAAGTATGTCAAAATTTATGTGTGCCCCGTATATTTTAATTGTTCCGAATTAACTCTGACCGCCATACAAGTATAAAGTGAGTGATGAATAATGGATTACATTGGAAAGTAAGACTGTTGGAGTGCTTTTTCTTCGGTGTTAACGAAGCTGTATATGAGAATTCCTAACAGAACATTGAAGCATGAAAAATTTTATGATGTCACAATGAGAAAGAATTTTAAAGTGCTCCCAGATTGCCTGCAAACGAAATGAGAAATTTAGCTAAGTAAGGATTTTCAAGAAAGGACATAGAAATTTGATACTTATCACGCTACACTCCAATATTTAGGAAAAATATATAGATAACAAATGAAATTAAAAAATAAATGCATAGCATAAAATAAATGTTCACGTATGTGACCCATAAATACGCATCAATGTATACATTAGATAAAAGGGAAAACTTCATCGTTTTTTTTTACGAAGCAAGAAAATAAACTAATCACACATGTTTAAAAATACTACAACAAAATCACAAAAATTTGGAAAAACTATGAGAAAATACAAATTTAGAACTCACGCTCCACATCTATGTCAATACAGATACATGCTCCAAATTATTTCCAAATCCAGGATAATCACAAATTTACCCCGGAATTTTGAAAAGGAAATAAGGAATAATTTGGGGAAAAACTGTTGAAGTTGTTTGGGCTGGCTCTTCTGAACTGTGTACCTGGTTGGTAAACAGGACAAAAGAGAACTCAAATATTTTCTGGTATCACAATGACAATCTTTTTAAATTTGAGAACAAGGAGGGTAAATTGCCAAAGAGAAATATTGAATCGAACATAAATGACAAAAATAATCCTGCAGATAGCAATCATACTAGTTGGAAATATTGTATTGGAATTTCCAAGTTGTAAATAAGGAAAACTCTAAAAAAACCATGAAACATGGAAAAAAGTAAGGTAAAGGTGAAAATACGTCAAATATATCAGTGAAACTTCGCCAAATGAAACTGAGTAAAATGTAAAAACTTTAAGGGGTATTCTTACATCACAAGGAGAAAGACATCCAAGGGATATAATTACCACAATGAGCCCAGACTAGGATATTAATCATTAATACAAAACATTAAGGTATGCATACTCATATCTGGATGTAAAATATACTGTGATAGAAAAGACTAAAACTCATTTGGAAGGATCATGTTTAGGGTGACACATAGTTAAGACAAACTGCTGTTCAAGAAATAACGTTTGATTGAACAAAACAAGGAAGAACACCAGAAGACACTATACAGATATGCCGGCAAATACCAGAATGATTATAAATGAAAGATGCCAATCCCTCTGTAATCTATTGACCTATATCTACTAAATGAACATACATTCCATAACTACCAAGAAAATGGAAACAATCTTACCTAGAATTTAAAGAATTACAAACCCTTCCTATTCAACATTGTCCTTAGGATGATGAACAGGAAAATGCAGAATTTTGTTGAAGTTGCCCACCACAATGAAAGCTGCATGGATGGACACATATTTCCCTGACCAGATTAGCCTAGAAAAGATAAGAAAATCTTCCACATATTAGAGATTTGACCTAGGAGATATTTATATAGAAATAGGTATGTAGATATATACAATAATTGAATATATGTGCATATAGATATACAAAATATAATGAAATACATAGAGAGAAATATTTTTTATAATGAAAAGGATATTGTGAACGCTGAAGTAAACAATGATTAATTTGGAAAGAATAATATAATGTCTTGTATACATGAATAACTTCTAAAAATAGAATTACCATGGAAATGAAAAATTAAGGAAATAATTCAGAAACATGTAAATGGAATAGTTACCTCACTACATCACAGAAAATGTGACATACAAGGAAGACGTGATATCAAACTTAATCAGCAAAAAGTGGCTGGGAGGGTTAGTCAAGGGCACCTACATAGGAAGTATAAGGTCCTGAGTTTAACTGCAAGTATGATGAAAATAGTTCTCTTCCTTTTTTAATATCAACATCATTCGTGTTGTGAAATGTTTTTTGACATGGGGTTTCCTTGTAGTTTCATAATTACCTTTGTATAAACTTGAGAAGTACTGGCCATATTGGCATAGAAAACTGTGGCCACTTGATTGTCTCTGCCTTTGTTATGACTGAAGTGTCCTCGAAATTCTGTTTTCCAAGTGATGTGTATAACCACTGCATTCAACAGCCACTTGAAAATACGCCTGTAATTTTGTGTATCCACATTTAGTACAGTTAACATATAGTAGTAACCCGATATTTGATATGTGCACTAGGTATTTTTTCATTTTTAAGGTTCCCACAGCATTTTTAATTGATGCTGGACTCCAGAAAATAGAAACTGCCAGTTTCTTACCTTTACATATAATCTAGTGGTTCACTTCCAAAAGCACAACTTATGTGACAACTCTGCAAAATGAGTTAAGTTGCCAGTTTCATAAAAGTCCTCATTTGCCGTCCTAAGAATTGACAAGCTAAAAACAAGCTGTTACCCATCATTTTTAGAAACGGACAAATCTGAATATAGTAGTCTGTTCAAATGAACTGAAATGAACAGATATCGGTTTGTAGTGTATTTACGTGGGTTTTTTCGATTTCAAAAAAGCCTCTCTTCCAAATAGAGTTACTAATAAATAACCATTAGATAATAAGACATCTCCATATCTTACTACTACCAGAAAAATGTAAAAGATTGCCTTTAATCTGCCAGGAATAAACAGGTCAATTGTTGGTAACAAGACTCATAGATACTCTCATAATATCAAATGTTCGAGTATTATATAAACTTCCAAGCAGAAGTAAAATGAAGGATTTAGTTCAATTTGTAGGCAAAAAGAAATTTTTATTAAATAGTTTTCCTTTCTTACTGATTACCATTTCAAAGGATAGTTTACTCTTAGAACAACACCTTAAGAAATAAAACTGCATTTTGCTTTCAAATATGGACTTTCACACTATTAATAAAGAACATGTGGATATGAAATAAATTAGTAAAATAGAAATTAATAGAAAAATACAGGTAACGAGGACTCAAGACATATCCAGAGAATGTGATATGACGTGACTGTAGTAAGAAGGACGCACTTCAAAGAAGACATACCAGTAAGAAAGTAATTCTCGGGAACTGGGTAAATTTGACGATATTGACTAGATTTTAGAAAGGAAGTGACACACGTTAGAATGCATAAAGAAAAACCTCAGTGTCACATGTCTGAATGATTATTAACAAATACGCCATAATTAGGTGTCATATACCCATTTATCTGCAAGAAAATGAGGTAATTAAAATTCAATCAACATTTTATAGCAAAGCATAAGTAGAGACATTAACATTTCAGCCGTCATATCCATGCTTGCTTATATGAAAAGAACCAAGAAATAGTAATATTTCAGCAAATTGTGGAACGCAGAAGGAAGTCCCTAAAATTGAGGACATTTTGTAGGCTTCGATATAATCTCAATGTTCACCTAAACGGGGATAGGAAAGTACAGGCAAAAAGAAGAAAATGCCTTCCGATATTAAGTTACACAATTTGTAAAATATTTAGTAATGAGCATGGAGAACTGTGCATGAGAGTGGTGAGGTAATAACCATTAAAGGTAGATTGCCAAAACAGATCATCTTTAAGAAGCTGCATATTGAAATCACCATCCACAAATGAGCATAAACATGACTGCAAAGTATGTCAAAATTTATGTGTGCCCCGTATATTTTAATTGTTCCGAATTAACTCTGACCGCCATACAAGTATAAAGTGAGTGATGAATAATGGATTACATTGGAAAGGAAGACTGTTGGAGTGCTTTTTCTTCAGTGTTAACGAATCTGTATATGAGAATTCCTAACAGAACATTGAAGCATGAAAAATTTTATGATGTCACAATGGGAAAGAATTTTAAAGTGCTCACAGATTGCCTGCAACAGAAATGAGAAATTTAACTAAGTAAGGATTTTTAAGAAAGGACATAGAAATTTGAAACTTATGACGCTACACTCCAATATTTAGGAAAAATATATAGATAACAAAAATGAAATTAAAAAATAAATACATAGTATAAAATAAATGTTCACGTATGTGACCCATAAATACACATCAATGTATACATTAGATAAAAGGGAAAACTTCATCGTCTTTTTTTATGAAGCAAGAAAATAAACTAATCACACATGTTTATAAATACTACAACAAAATCACAAAAATTTGGAAAAAATATGAGACAATACAAATTTAGAACTCACGCTCCACATCTATGTCAATACAGATACATGCTCCAAATTATTTCCAAATCCAGGATAATCACAAAATTACCCCGGAATTTTGAAAATTAAATAAGGAATAATTTGGGGAAAAACTGTTGAAGTTGTTTGGGCTGGCTCTTATGAACTGTGTACCTGGTAGTTAAACAAGACAAAAGAGAACTCAAATATTTTCTGGTATCACAATGACAACTTTTTAAACTTGAGAACAAGGAGGGTAAATTGCCAAAGAGAAATATTGAATCGAACCTAAATGACAAAAATAATCCTGCAGATAGCAATCATACTAGTTGGAAATATTGTATTGGAATTTCCAAGTTGTAAATAAGGAAAACTCTAAAAAAACCATGAAACATGGAAAAAAGTAAGGTAAAGGTGAAAATACGTCAAATATATCAGTGAAACTTAGCCAAATGAAACTGAGTAAAATGTAAAAACTTTAAGGGGTATTCTTACATCACAAGGAGAAAGACATCCAAGGGAGCCAATTACCACAATGAGCCCAGACTAGGATATTAATCATTAATACAAAACATTAAGGTATGCATACTCATATCTGGATGTAAAATATACTGTGATAGAAAAGACTAAAACTCATTTGGAAGGATCATGTTTAGGGTGACACATAGTTATGACAAACTGCTGTTCAAGAAATAACGTTTGATTTAACAAAACAAGGAAGAACACCAGAAGACACTATACAGATATGCCGGCAAATACCAGAATGATTATAAATGAAAGATGCCAATCCCTCTGTAATCTATTGACCTATATCTACTAAATGAACATACATTCCATAACTACCAAGAAAATGGAAACAATCTTACCTAGAATTTAAAGAATTACAAACCCTTCCTATTCAACATTGTCCTTAGGATGATGAACAGGAAAATGCAGAATTTTGTTGAAGTTGCCCACCACAATGAAAGCTGCATGGATGGACACATATTTCCCTGATCAGATTAGCCTAGAAAAGATAAGAAAATCTTCCACATATTAGAGATTTGACCTAGGAGATATTTATATAGAAATAGGTATGTAGATATATACAATAATTGAATATATGTGCATATAGATATACAAAATATAATGAAATACATAGAGAGAAATATTTTTTATAATGAAAAGGATATTGTGAACGCAGAAGTAAACAATGACTAATTTGGAAAGAATAATATAATGTCTTGTATACATGAATAACTTCTAAAAATAGAATTACCAAGGAAATGAAAAATTAAGGAAATAATTCAGAAACATGTAAATGGAATAGCTACCTCACTACATCACAGAAAATGTGACATACAAAGAAGACGTGATATCACACTTAATCAGCAAAAAGTGGCTGGGAGGGTTAGTCAAGGGCACCTACATAGGAAGTATAAGGTCCTGAGTTTAACTGCAAGTATGATGAAAATAGTTCTCTTCTTCTTTAATATTAACATCATTCGTGTTGTGAAATGTTTTTTGACATGGGGTTTCCTTGTAGTTTCATAATTACCTTTGTATAAACTTTAGAAGTACTGGCCATATTGGCATAGAAAACTGTGGCCACTTGATTGTCTCTGCCTTTGTTATGACTGAAGTGTCCTCGAAATTCTGTTTTCCAAGTGATGTGTATAACCACTGCATTCAACAGCCACTTGAAAATACTCCTGTAATTTTGCGTATCCACATTTAGTACAGTTAACATATAGTAGTAACCCGATATTTGATATGTGCACTAGGTATTTTTTCATTTTTAAGGTTCCCACAGCATTTTTAATTGATGCTGGACTCCAGAAAATAGAAACTGCCAGTTTCTTACCTTTACATATAATCTAGTGGTTCACTTCCAAAAGCACAACTTATGTGACAACTCTGCAAAATGAGTTAAGTTGCCAGTTTCATAAAAGTCCTCATTTGCCGTCCTAAGAATTGACAAGCTAAAAACAAGCTGTTACCCATCATTTTTAGAAACGGACAAATGTGAATATAGTAGTCTGTTCAAATGAACGGAAATGAACAGATATCGGTTTGTAGTGTATTTACGTGGGTTTTTTCGATTTCAAAAAAGCCTCTCTTCCAAATAGAGTTACTAATAAATAACCATTAGATAATAAGACATCTCCATATCTTACTACTACCAGAAAAATGTAAAAGATTGCCTTTAATCTGCCAGGAATAAACAGGTCAATTGTTGGTAACAAGACTCATAGATACTCTCATAATATCAAATGTTCGAGTAGTATATAAACTTCCAAGCAGAAGTAAAATGAAGGATTTAGTTCAATTTGTAGGCAAAAAGAAATTTTTATTAAATAGTTTTCCTTTCTTACTGATTACCATTTCAAAGGATAGTTTACTCTTAGAACAACACCTTAAGAAATAAAACTGCATTTTGCTTTCAAATATGGACTTTCACACTATTAATAAAGAACATGTGGATATGAAATAAATTAGTAAAAAAGAAATTAATAGAAAAATACAGGTAATGAGGACTCAAGACATATCCAGAGAATGTGATATGACGTGACTTTAGTAAGAAGGACGCACTTCAAAGAAGACATACCAGTAAGAAAGTAATTCTCAGGAACTGGGTAAATTTGACGATATTGACTAGATTTTAGAAAGGAAGTGACACACGTTAGAATGCATAAAGAAAAACCTCAGTGTCACATGTGTGAATGATTATTAACAAATACGCCATAATTAGGTGTCATATACCCATTTATCTGCAAGAAAATGAGGTAATTAAAATTCAATCAACATTTTATAGCAAAGCATAAGTAGAGACATTAACATTTCAGCCGTCATATGCATGCTTGCTTATATGAAAAGAACCAAGAAATAGTAATATTTCAGCAAATTGTGGAACACAGAAGGAAGTCCCTAAAATTGAGGACATTTTGCAGGCTTCGATATGATCTCAATGTTCACCTAAACGGGGATAGAAAAGTACAGGCAAAAAGAAGAAAATGCCTTCCGATATTAAGTTACACAATTTGTAAAATATTTAGTAATGAGCATGGAGAACTGTGCATGAGAGTGGTGAGGTAATAACCATTAAAGGTAGATTGCCAATACAGATCATCTTTAAGAAGCTGCATATTGAAATCACCATCCAGAAATGAGCATAAACATGACTGCAAAGTATGTCAAAATTTATGTGTGCCCCGTATATTTTAATTGTTCCGAATTAACTCTGACCGCCATACAAGTATAAAGTGAGTGATGAATAATGGATTACATTGGAAAGTAAGACTGTTGGAGTGCTTTTTCTTCGGTGTTAACGAAGCTGTATATGAGAATTCCTAACAGAACATTGAAGCATGAAAAATTTTATGATGTCACAATGAGAAAGAATTTTAAAGTGCTCCCAGATTGCCTGCAAACGAAATGAGAAATTTAGCTAAGTAAGGATTTTCAAGAAAGGACATAGAAATTTGATACTTATCACGCTACACTCCAATATTTAGGAAAAATATATAGATAACAAATGAAATTAAAAAATAAATGCATAGCATAAAATAAATGTTCACGTATGTGACCCATAAATACGCATCAATGTATACATTAGATAAAAGGGAAAACTTCATCGTTTTTTTTTACGAAGCAAGAAAATAAACTAATCACACATGTTTAAAAATACTACAACAAAATCACAAAAATTTGGAAAAACTATGAGAAAATACAAATTTAGAACTCACGCTCCACATCTATGTCAATACAGATACATGCTCCAAATTATTTCCAAATCCAGGATAATCACAAATTTACCCCGGAATTTTGAAAAGGAAATAAGGAATAATTTGGGGAAAAACTGTTGAAGTTGTTTGGGCTGGCTCTTCTGAACTGTGTACCTGGTTGGTAAACAGGACAAAAGAGAACTCAAATATTTTCTGGTATCACAATGACAATCTTTTTAAATTTGAGAACAAGGAGGGTAAATTGCCAAAGAGAAATATTGAATCGAACATAAATGACAAAAATAATCCTGCAGATAGCAATCATACTAGTTGGAAATATTGTATTGGAATTTCCAAGTTGTAAATAAGGAAAACTCTAAAAAAACCATGAAACATGGAAAAAAGTAAGGTAAAGGTGAAAATACGTCAAATATATCAGTGAAACTTCGCCAAATGAAACTGAGTAAAATCTAAAAACTTTAAGGGGTATTCTTACATCACAAGGAGAAAGACACCCAAGGGAGCCAATTACCACAATGAGCCCAGACTAGGATATTAATCATTAATACAAATCATTAAGGTATGCATACTCATATCTGGATGTAAAATATACTGTGATAGAAAAGACTAAAACTAATTTGGAAGGATCATGGTTAGGGTGACACATAGTTACCACAAACTGCTGTTCAAGAAATAACGTTTGATTTAACAAAACAAGGAAGAACACCAGAAGACACGATACAGATATGCCGGCAAATACCAGAATGATTATAAATGAAAGATGCCAATCCCTCTGTAATCTATTGACCTATATCTACTAAATGAACATACATTCCATAACTACCAAGAAAATGGAAACAATCTTACCTAGAATTTAAAGAATTACAAACCCTTCCTATTCAACATTGTCCTTAGGATGATGAACAGGAAAATGCAGAATTTTGTTGAAGTTGCCCACCACAATGAAAGCTGCATGGATGGAGACATATTTCCCTGACCAGATTAGCCTAGAAAAGATAAGAAAATCTTCCACATATTAGAGATTTGACCTAGGAGATATTTATATAGAAATAGGTATGTAGATATATACAATAATTGAATATATGTGCATATAGATATACAAAATATAATGAAATACATAGAGAGAAATATTTTTTATAATGAAAAGGATATTGTGAACGCAGAAGTAAACAATGACTAATTTGGAAAGAATAATATAATGTCTTGTATACATGAATAACTTCTAAAAATAGAATTACCATGGAAATGAAAAATTAAGGAAATAATTCAGAAACATGTAAATGGAATAGCTACCTCACTACATCACAGAAAATGTGACATACAAGGAAGACGTGATATCAAACTTAATCAGCAAAAAGTGGCTGGGAGGGTTAGTCAAGGGCACCTACATAGGAAGTATAAGGTCCTGAGTTTAACTGCAAGTATGATGAAAATAGTTCTCTTCTTCTTTAATATTAACATCATTCGTGTTGTGAAATGTTTTTTGACATGGGGTTTCCTTGTAGTTTCATAATTACCTTTGTATAAACTTTAGAAGTACTGGCCATATTGGCATAGAAAACTGTGGCCACTTGATTGTCTCTGCCTTTGTTATGACTGAAGTGTCCTCGAAATTCTGTTTTCCAAGTGATGTGTATAACCACTGCATTCAACAGCCACTTGAAAATACTCCTGTAATTTTGCGTATCCACATTTAGTACAGTTAACATATAGTAGTAACCCGATATTTGATATGTGCACTAGGTATTTTTTCATTTTTAAGGTTCCCACAGCATTTTTAATTGATGCTGGACTCCAGAAAATAGAAACTGCCAGTTTCTTACCTTTACATATAATCTAGTGGTTCACTTCCAAAAGCACAACTTATGTGACAACTCTGCAAAATGAGTTAAGTTGCCAGTTTCATAAAAGTCCTCATTTGCCGTCCTAAGAATTGACAAGCTAAAAACAAGCTGTTACCCATCATTTTTAGAAACGGACAAATGTGAATATAGTAGTCTGTTCAAATGAACGGAAATGAACAGATATCGGTTTGTAGTGTATTTACGTGGGTTTTTTCGATTTCAAAAAAGCCTCTCTTCCAAATAGAGTTACTAATAAATAACCATTAGATAATAAGACATCTCCATATCTTACTACTACCAGAAAAATGTAAAAGATTGCCTTTAATCTGCCAGGAATAAACAGGTCAATTGTTGGTAACAAGACTCATAGATACTCTCATAATATCAAATGTTCGAGTAGTATATAAACTTCCAAGCAGAAGTAAAATGAAGGATTTAGTTCAATTTGTAGGCAAAAAGAAATTTTTATTAAATAGTTTTCCTTTCTTACTGATTACCATTTCAAAGGATAGTTTACTCTTAGAACAACACCTTAAGAAATAAAACTGCATTTTGCTTTCAAATATGGACTTTCACACTATTAATAAAGAACATGTGGATATGAAATAAATTAGTAAAAAAGAAATTAATAGAAAAATACAGGTAATGAGGACTCAAGACATATCCAGAGAATGTGATATGACGTGACTTTAGTAAGAAGGACGCACTTCAAAGAAGACATACCAGTAAGAAAGTAATTCTCAGGAACTGGGTAAATTTGACGATATTGACTAGATTTTAGAAAGGAAGTGACACACGTTAGAATGCATAAAGAAAAACCTCAGTGTCACATGTGTGAATGATTATTAACAAATACGCCATAATTAGGTGTCATATACCCATTTATCTGCAAGAAAATGAGGTAATTAAAATTCAATCAACATTTTATAGCAAAGCATAAGTAGAGACATTAACATTTCAGCCGTCATATGCATGCTTGCTTATATGAAAAGAACCAAGAAATAGTAATATTTCAGCAAATTGTGGAACACAGAAGGAAGTCCCTAAAATTGAGGACATTTTGCAGGCTTCGATATGATCTCAATGTTCACCTAAACGGGGATAGAAAAGTACAGGCAAAAAGAAGAAAATGCCTTCCGATATTAAGTTACACAATTTGTAAAATATTTAGTAATGAGCATGGAGAACTGTGCATGAGAGTGGTGAGGTAATAACCATTAAAGGTAGATTGCCAATACAGATCATCTTTAAGAAGCTGCATATTGAAATCACCATCCAGAAATGAGCATAAACATGACTGCAAAGTATGTCAAAATTTATGTGTGCCCCGTATATTTTAATTGTTCCGAATTAACTCTGACCGCCATACAAGTATAAAGTGAGTGATGAATAATGGATTACATTGGAAAGTAAGACTGTTGGAGTGCTTTTTCTTCGGTGTTAACGAAGCTGTATATGAGAATTCCTAACAGAACATTGAAGCATGAAAAATTTTATGATGTCACAATGAGAAAGAATTTTAAAGTGCTCCCAGATTGCCTGCAAACGAAATGAGAAATTTAGCTAAGTAAGGATTTTCAAGAAAGGACATAGAAATTTGATACTTATCACGCTACACTCCAATATTTAGGAAAAATATATAGATAACAAATGAAATTAAAAAATAAATGCATAGCATAAAATAAATGTTCACGTATGTGACCCATAAATACGCATCAATGTATACATTAGATAAAAGGGAAAACTTCATCGTTTTTTTTTACGAAGCAAGAAAATAAACTAATCACACATGTTTAAAAATACTACAACAAAATCACAAAAATTTGGAAAAACTATGAGAAAATACAAATTTAGAACTCACGCTCCACATCTATGTCAATACAGATACATGCTCCAAATTATTTCCAAATCCAGGATAATCACAAATTTACCCCGGAATTTTGAAAAGGAAATAAGGAATAATTTGGGGAAAAACTGTTGAAGTTGTTTGGGCTGGCTCTTCTGAACTGTGTACCTGGTAGTTAAACAAGACAAAAGAGAACTCAAATATTTTCTGGTATCAAAATGACAACTTTTTAAACTTGAGAACAAGGAGGGTAAATTGCCAAAGAGAAATATTGAATCGAACCTAAATGACAAAAATAATCCTGCAGATAGCAATCATACTAGTTGGAAATATTGTATTGGAATTTCCAAGTTGTAAATAAGGAAAACTCTAAAAAAACCATGAAACATGGAAAAAAGTAAGGTAAAGGTGAAAATACGTCAAATATATCAGTGAAACTTAGCCAAATGAAACTGAGTAAAATGTAAAAACTTTAAGGGGTATTCTTACATCACAAGGAGAAAGACATCCAAGGGAGCCAATTACCACAATGAGCCCAGACTAGGATATTAATCATTAATACAAAACATTAAGGTATGCATACTCATATCTGGATGTAAAATATACTGTGATAGAAAAGACTAAAACTCATTTGGAAGGATCATGTTTAGGGTGACACATAGTTAAGACAAACTGCTGTTCAAGAAATAACGTTTGATTTAACAAAACAAGGAAGAACACCAGAAGACACTATACAGATATGCCGGCAAATACCAGAATGATTATAAATGAAAGATGCCAATCCCTCTGTAATCTATTGACCTATATCTACTAAATGAACATACATTCCATAACTACCAAGAAAATGGAAACAATCTTACCTAGAATTTAAAGAATTACAAACCCTTCCTATTCAACATTGTCCTTAGGATGATGAACAGGAAAATGCAGAATTTTGTTGAAGTTGCCCACCACAATGAAAGCTGCATGGATGGACACATATTTCCCTGATCAGATTAGCCTAGAAAAGATAAGAAAATCTTCCATATATTAGAGATTTGACCTAGGAGATATTTATATAGAAATAGGTATGTAGATATATACAATAATTGAATATATGTGCATATAGATATACAAAATATAATGAAATACATAGAGAGAAATATTTTTTATAATGAAAAGGATATTGTGAACGCAGAAGTAAACAATGACTAATTTGGAAAGAATAATATAATGTCTTGTATACATGAATAACTTCTAAAAATAGAATTACCAAGGAAATGAAAAATTAAGGAAATAATTCAGAAACATGTAAATGGAATAGCTACCTCACTACATCACAGAAAATGTGACATACAAAGAAGACGTGATATCACACTTAATCAGCAAAAAGTGGCTGGGAGGGTTAGTCAAGGGCACCTACATAGGAAGTATAAGGTCCTGAGTTTAACTGCAAGTATGATGAAAATAGTTCTCTTCTTCTTTAATATTAACATCATTCGTGTTGTGAAATGTTTTTTGACATGGGGTTTCCTTGTAGTTTCATAATTACCTTTGTATAAACTTTAGAAGTACTGGCCATATTGGCATAGAAAACTGTGGCCACTTGATTGTCTCTGCCTTTGTTATGACTGAAGTGTCCTCGAAATTCTGTTTTCCAAGTGATGTGTATAACCACTGCATTCAACAGCCACTTGAAAATACTCCTGTAATTTTGCGTATCCACATTTAGTACAGTTAACATATAGTAGTAACCCGATATTTGATATGTGCACTAGGTATTTTTTCATTTTTAAGGTTCCCACAGCATTTTTAATTGATGCTGGACTCCAGAAAATAGAAACTGCCAGTTTCTTACCTTTACATATAATCTAGTGGTTCACTTCCAAAAGCACAACTTATGTGACAACTCTGCAAAATGAGTTAAGTTGCCAGTTTCATAAAAGTCCTCATTTGCCGTCCTAAGAATTGACAAGCTAAAAACAAGCTGTTACCCATCATTTTTAGAAACGGACAAATGTGAATATAGTAGTCTGTTCAAATGAACGGAAATGAACAGATATCGGTTTGTAGTGTATTTACGTGGGTTTTTTCGATTTCAAAAAAGCCTCTCTTCCAAATAGAGTTACTAATAAATAACCATTAGATAATAAGACATCTCCATATCTTACTACTACCAGAAAAATGTAAAAGATTGCCTTTAATCTGCCAGGAATAAACAGGTCAATTGTTGGTAACAAGACTCATAGATACTCTCATAATATCAAATGTTCGAGTAGTATATAAACTTCCAAGCAGAAGTAAAATGAAGGATTTAGTTCAATTTGTAGGCAAAAAGAAATTTTTATTAAATAGTTTTCCTTTCTTACTGATTACCATTTCAAAGGATAGTTTACTCTTAGAACAACACCTTAAGAAATAAAACTGCATTTTGCTTTCAAATATGGACTTTCACACTATTAATAAAGAACATGTGGATATGAAATAAATTAGTAAAAAAGAAATTAATAGAAAAATACAGGTAATGAGGACTCAAGACATATCCAGAGAATGTGATATGACGTGACTTTAGTAAGAAGGACGCACTTCAAAGAAGACATACCAGTAAGAAAGTAATTCTCAGGAACTGGGTAAATTTGACGATATTGACTAGATTTTAGAAAGGAAGTGACACACGTTAGAATGCATAAAGAAAAACCTCAGTGTCACATGTGTGAATGATTATTAACAAATACGCCATAATTAGGTGTCATATACCCATTTATCTGCAAGAAAATGAGGTAATTAAAATTCAATCAACATTTTATAGCAAAGCATAAGTAGAGACATTAACATTTCAGCCGTCATATGCATGCTTGCTTATATGAAAAGAACCAAGAAATAGTAATATTTCAGCAAATTGTGGAACACAGAAGGAAGTCCCTAAAATTGAGGACATTTTGCAGGCTTCGATATGATCTCAATGTTCACCTAAACGGGGATAGAAAAGTACAGGCAAAAAGAAGAAAATGCCTTCCGATATTAAGTTACACAATTTGTAAAATATTTAGTAATGAGCATGGAGAACTGTGCATGAGAGTGGTGAGGTAATAACCATTAAAGGTAGATTGCCAATACAGATCATCTTTAAGAAGCTGCATATTGAAATCACCATCCAGAAATGAGCATAAACATGACTGCAAAGTATGTCAAAATTTATGTGTGCCCCGTATATTTTAATTGTTCCGAATTAACTCTGACCGCCATACAAGTATAAAGTGAGTGATGAATAATGGATTACATTGGAAAGTAAGACTGTTGGAGTGCTTTTTCTTCGGTGTTAACGAAGCTGTATATGAGAATTCCTAACAGAACATTGAAGCATGAAAAATTTTATGATGTCACAATGAGAAAGAATTTTAAAGTGCTCCCAGATTGCCTGCAAACGAAATGAGAAATTTAGCTAAGTAAGGATTTTCAAGAAAGGACATAGAAATTTGATACTTATCACGCTACACTCCAATATTTAGGAAAAATATATAGATAACAAATGAAATTAAAAAATAAATGCATAGCATAAAATAAATGTTCACGTATGTGACCCATAAATACGCATCAATGTATACATTAGATAAAAGGGAAAACTTCATCGTTTTTTTTTACGAAGCAAGAAAATAAACTAATCACACATGTTTAAAAATACTACAACAAAATCACAAAAATTTGGAAAAACTATGAGAAAATACAAATTTAGAACTCACGCTCCACATCTATGTCAATACAGATACATGCTCCAAATTATTTCCAAATCCAGGATAATCACAAATTTACCCCGGAATTTTGAAAAGGAAATAAGGAATAATTTGGGGAAAAACTGTTGAAGTTGTTTGGGCTGGCTCTTCTGAACTGTGTACCTGGTTGGTAAACAGGACAAAAGAGAACTCAAATATTTTCTGGTATCACAATGACAATCTTTTTAAATTTGAGAACAAGGAGGGTAAATTGCCAAAGAGAAATATTGAATCGAACATAAATGACAAAAATAATCCTGCAGATAGCAATCATACTAGTTGGAAATATTGTATTGGAATTTCCAAGTTGTAAATAAGGAAAACTCTAAAAAAACCATGAAACATGGAAAAAAGTAAGGTAAAGGTGAAAATACGTCAAATATATCAGTGAAACTTAGCCAAATGAAACTGAGTAAAATCTAAAAACTTTAAGGGGTATTCTTACATCACAAGGAGAAAGACACCCAAGGGAGCCAATTACCACAATGAGCCCAGACTAGGATATTAATCATTAATACAAATCATTAAGGTATGCATACTCATATCTGGATGTAAAATATACTGTGATAGAAAAGACTAAAACTAATTTGGAAGGATCATGGTTAGGGTGACACATAGTTACCACAAACTGCTGTTCAAGAAATAACGTTTGATTTAACAAAACAAGGAAGAACACCAGAAGACACGATACAGATATGCCGGCAAATACCAGAATGATTATAAATGAAAGATGCCAATCCCTCTGTAATCTATTGACCTATATCTACTAAATGAACATACATTCCATAACTACCAAGAAAATGGAAACAATCTTACCTAGAATTTAAAGAATTACAAACCCTTCCTATTCAACATTGTCCTTAGGATGATGAACAGGAAAATGCAGAATTTTGTTGAAGTTGCCCACCACAATGAAAGCTGCATGGATGGAGACATATTTCCCTGACCAGATTAGCCTAGAAAAGATAAGAAAATCTTCCACATATTAGAGATTTGACCTAGGAGATATTTATATAGAAATAGGTATGTAGATATATACAATAATTGAATATATGTGCATATAGATATACAAAATATAATGAAATACATAGAGAGAAATATTTTTTATAATGAAAAGGATATTGTGAACGCAGAAGTAAACAATGACTAATTTGGAAAGAATAATATAATGTCTTGTATACATGAATAACTTCTAAAAATAGAATTACCATGGAAATGAAAAATTAAGGAAATAATTCAGAAACATGTAAATGGAATAGCTACCTCACTACATCACAGAAAATGTGACATACAAGGAAGACGTGATATCAAACTTAATCAGCAAAAAGTGGCTGGGAGGGTTAGTCAAGGGCACCTACATAGGAAGTATAAGGTCCTGAGTTTAACTGCAAGTATGATGAAAATAGTTCTCTTCTTCTTTAATATTAACATCATTCGTGTTGTGAAATGTTTTTTGACATGGGGTTTCCTTGTAGTTTCATAATTACCTTTGTATAAACTTTAGAAGTACTGGCCATATTGGCATAGAAAACTGTGGCCACTTGATTGTCTCTGCCTTTGTTATGACTGAAGTGTCCTCGAAATTCTGTTTTCCAAGTGATGTGTATAACCACTGCATTCAACAGCCACTTGAAAATACTCCTGTAATTTTGCGTATCCACATTTAGTACAGTTAACATATAGTAGTAACCCGATATTTGATATGTGCACTAGGTATTTTTTCATTTTTAAGGTTCCCACAGCATTTTTAATTGATGCTGGACTCCAGAAAATAGAAACTGCCAGTTTCTTACCTTTACATATAATCTAGTGGTTCACTTCCAAAAGCACAACTTATGTGACAACTCTGCAAAATGAGTTAAGTTGCCAGTTTCATAAAAGTCCTCATTTGCCGTCCTAAGAATTGACAAGCTAAAAACAAGCTGTTACCCATCATTTTTAGAAACGGACAAATGTGAATATAGTAGTCTGTTCAAATGAACGGAAATGAACAGATATCGGTTTGTAGTGTATTTACGTGGGTTTTTTCGATTTCAAAAAAGCCTCTCTTCCAAATAGAGTTACTAATAAATAACCATTAGATAATAAGACATCTCCATATCTTACTACTACCAGAAAAATGTAAAAGATTGCCTTTAATCTGCCAGGAATAAACAGGTCAATTGTTGGTAACAAGACTCATAGATACTCTCATAATATCAAATGTTCGAGTAGTATATAAACTTCCAAGCAGAAGTAAAATGAAGGATTTAGTTCAATTTGTAGGCAAAAAGAAATTTTTATTAAATAGTTTTCCTTTCTTACTGATTACCATTTCAAAGGATAGTTTACTCTTAGAACAACACCTTAAGAAATAAAACTGCATTTTGCTTTCAAATATGGACTTTCACACTATTAATAAAGAACATGTGGATATGAAATAAATTAGTAAAAAAGAAATTAATAGAAAAATACAGGTAATGAGGACTCAAGACATATCCAGAGAATGTGATATGACGTGACTTTAGTAAGAAGGACGCACTTCAAAGAAGACATACCAGTAAGAAAGTAATTCTCAGGAACTGGGTAAATTTGACGATATTGACTAGATTTTAGAAAGGAAGTGACACACGTTAGAATGCATAAAGAAAAACCTCAGTGTCACATGTGTGAATGATTATTAACAAATACGCCATAATTAGGTGTCATATACCCATTTATCTGCAAGAAAATGAGGTAATTAAAATTCAATCAACATTTTATAGCAAAGCATAAGTAGAGACATTAACATTTCAGCCGTCATATGCATGCTTGCTTATATGAAAAGAACCAAGAAATAGTAATATTTCAGCAAATTGTGGAACACAGAAGGAAGTCCCTAAAATTGAGGACATTTTGCAGGCTTCGATATGATCTCAATGTTCACCTAAACGGGGATAGAAAAGTACAGGCAAAAAGAAGAAAATGCCTTCCGATATTAAGTTACACAATTTGTAAAATATTTAGTAATGAGCATGGAGAACTGTGCATGAGAGTGGTGAGGTAATAACCATTAAAGGTAGATTGCCAATACAGATCATCTTTAAGAAGCTGCATATTGAAATCACCATCCAGAAATGAGCATAAACATGACTGCAAAGTATGTCAAAATTTATGTGTGCCCCGTATATTTTAATTGTTCCGAATTAACTCTGACCGCCATACAAGTATAAAGTGAGTGATGAATAATGGATTACATTGGAAAGTAAGACTGTTGGAGTGCTTTTTCTTCGGTGTTAACGAAGCTGTATATGAGAATTCCTAACAGAACATTGAAGCATGAAAAATTTTATGATGTCACAATGAGAAAGAATTTTAAAGTGCTCCCAGATTGCCTGCAAACGAAATGAGAAATTTAGCTAAGTAAGGATTTTCAAGAAAGGACATAGAAATTTGATACTTATCACGCTACACTCCAATATTTAGGAAAAATATATAGATAACAAATGAAATTAAAAAATAAATGCATAGCATAAAATAAATGTTCACGTATGTGACCCATAAATACGCATCAATGTATACATTAGATAAAAGGGAAAACTTCATCGTTTTTTTTTACGAAGCAAGAAAATAAACTAATCACACATGTTTAAAAATACTACAACAAAATCACAAAAATTTGGAAAAACTATGAGAAAATACAAATTTAGAACTCACGCTCCACATCTATGTCAATACAGATACATGCTCCAAATTATTTCCAAATCCAGGATAATCACAAATTTACCCCGGAATTTTGAAAAGGAAATAAGGAATAATTTGGGGAAAAACTGTTGAAGTTGTTTGGGCTGGCTCTTCTGAACTGTGTACCTGGTTGGTAAACAGGACAAAAGAGAACTCAAATATTTTCTGGTATCACAATGACAATCTTTTTAAATTTGAGAACAAGGAGGGTAAATTGCCAAAGAGAAATATTGAATCGAACATAAATGACAAAAATAATCCTGCAGATAGCAATCATACTAGTTGGAAATATTGTATTGGAATTTCCAAGTTGTAAATAAGGAAAACTCTAAAAAAACCATGAAACATGGAAAAAAGTAAGGTAAAGGTGAAAATACGTCAAATATATCAGTGAAACTTCGCCAAATGAAACTGAGTAAAATCTAAAAACTTTAAGGGGTATTCTTACATCACAAGGAGAAAGACACCCAAGGGAGCCAATTACCACAATGAGCCCAGACTAGGATATTAATCATTAATACAAATCATTAAGGTATGCATACTCATATCTGGATGTAAAATATACTGTGATAGAAAAGACTAAAACTAATTTGGAAGGATCATGGTTAGGGTGACACATAGTTACCACAAACTGCTGTTCAAGAAATAACGTTTGATTTAACAAAACAAGGAAGAACACCAGAAGACACGATACAGATATGCCGGCAAATACCAGAATGATTATAAATGAAAGATGCCAATCCCTCTGTAATCTATTGACCTATATCTACTAAATGAACATACATTCCATAACTACCAAGAAAATGGAAACAATCTTACCTAGAATTTAAAGAATTACAAACCCTTCCTATTCAACATTGTCCTTAGGATGATGAACAGGAAAATGCAGAATTTTGTTGAAGTTGCCCACCACAATGAAAGCTGCATGGATGGAGACATATTTCCCTGACCAGATTAGCCTAGAAAAGATAAGAAAATCTTCCACATATTAGAGATTTGACCTAGGAGATATTTATATAGAAATAGGTATGTAGATATATACAATAATTGAATATATGTGCATATAGATATACAAAATATAATGAAATACATAGAGAGAAATATTTTTTATAATGAAAAGGATATTGTGAACGCAGAAGTAAACAATGACTAATTTGGAAAGAATAATATAATGTCTTGTATACATGAATAACTTCTAAAAATAGAATTACCATGGAAATGAAAAATTAAGGAAATAATTCAGAAACATGTAAATGGAATAGCTACCTCACTACATCACAGAAAATGTGACATACAAGGAAGACGTGATATCAAACTTAATCAGCAAAAAGTGGCTGGGAGGGTTAGTCAAGGGCACCTACATAGGAAGTATAAGGTCCTGAGTTTAACTGCAAGTATGATGAAAATAGCTCTCTTCTTCTTTTAATATTAACATCATTCGTGTTGTGAAATGTTTTTTGACATGGGGTTTCCTTGTAGTTTCATAATTACCTTTGTATAAACTTTAGAAGTACTGGCCATATTGGCATAGAAAACTGTGGCCACTTGATTGTCTCTGCCTTTGTTATGACGGAAGTGTCCTCGAAATTCTGTTTTCCAAGTGATGTGTATAACCACTGCATTCAACAGCCACTTGAAAATACTCCTGTAATTTTGCGTATCCACATTTAGTACAGTTACATATAGTAGTAACCCGATGTTTGATATGTGCACTAGGTATTTTTTCATTTTTAAGGTTCCCACAGCATTTTTAATTGATGCTGGACTCCAGAAAATAGAAACTGCCAGTTTCTTACCTTTACATATAATCTAGTGGTTCACTTCCAAAAGCACAACTTATGTGACAACTCTGCAAAATGACTTAAGTTGCCAGTTTCACAAAAGTCCTCATTTGCCTTCCTAAGAATTGACAAGCTAAAAACAAGCTGTTACCCATCATTTTTAGAAACGGACAAATCTGAATATAGTAGTCTGTTCAAATGAACGGAAATGAACAGATATCGGTTTGTAGTGTATTTATGTGGGTTTTTTCGATTTCAAAAAAGCCTCTCTTCCAAATAGAGTTACTAATAAATAACCATTAGATAATAAGACATCTCCATATCTTACCACTACCAGAAAAATGTAAAAGATTGCCTTTAATCTGCCAGGAATAAACAGGTCAATTGTTGGTAACAAGACTCATAGATACTCTCATAATATCAAATGTTCGAGTATTATATAAACTTCCAAGCAGAAGTAAAATGAAGGATTTAGTTCAATTGGTAGGCAAAAAGAAATTTTTGTTATATAGTTTTCCTTTCTTACTGATGACCATTTCAAATAATATTTTACTCTTAGAACAACACCTTAAGAAATAAAACTGCATTTTGCTTTCAAATATGGACTTTCACACTATTAATAAAGAACATGTGGATATGAAATAAATTAGTAAAATAGAAATTAATAGAAAAATACAGGTAACGAGGACTCAAGACATATCCAGAGAATGTGATATGACGTGACTTTAGTAAGAAGGACGCACTTCAAAGAAGACATACCAGTAAGAAAGTAATTCTCAGGAACTGGGTAAATTTGACGATATTGACTAGATTTTAGAAAGGAAGTGACACACGTTAGAATGCATAAAGAAAAACCTCAGTGTCACATGTCTGAATGATTATTAACAAATACGCCATAAATAGGTGTCATATAACCATTTATCTGCAAGAAAATGAGGTAATTAAAATTCAATCAACATTTTACAGCAAAGCATAAGTAGAGACATTAACATTTCAGCCGTCATATCCATGCTTGCTTATATGAAAAGAACCAAGAAATAGTAATATTTCAGCAAATTGTGGAACGCAGAAGGAAGTCCCTAAAATTGAGGACATTTTGCAGGCTTCGATATAATCTCAATGTTCACCTAAACGGGGATAGAAAAGTACAGGCAAAGAGAAGAAAATGCCTTCCGATATTAAGTTACACAATTTGTAAAATATTTAGTAATGAGCATGGAGAACTGTGCATGAGAGTGGTGAGGTAATAACCATTAAAGGTAGATTGCCAATACTGATCATTTTAAGAAGCTGCATATTGAAATCACCATCCAGAAATGAGCATAAACATGACTGCAAAGTATGTCAAAATTTATGTGTGCCCCGTATATTTTAATTGTTCCGAATTAACTCTGACCGCCATACAAGTATAAAGTGAGTGATGAATAATGGATTACATTGGAAAGGAAGACTGTTGGAGTGCTTTTTCTTCGGTGTTAACGAATCTGTATATGAGAATTCCTAACAGAACATTGAAGCATGAAAAATTTTATGATGTCACAATGAGAAAGAATTTTAAAGTGCTCACAAATTGCCTGCAACAGAAATGAGAAATTTAGCTAAGTAAGGATTTTCAAGAAAGGACATAGAAATTTGATACTTATCACGCTACACTCCAATATTTAGGAAAAATATATAGATAACAAAAATGAAATTAAAAAATAAATGCATAGTATAAAATAAATGTTCACGTATGTGACCCATAAATACGCATCAATGTATACATTAGATAAAAGGGAAAACTTCATCGTTTTTTTTTACGAAGCAAGAAAATAAACTAATCACACATGTTTAAAAATACTACAACAAAATCACAAAAATTTGGAAAAACTATGAGAAAATACAAATTTAGAACTCACGCTCCACATCTATGTCAATACAGATACATGCTCCAAATTATTTCCAAATCCAGGATAATCAGAAAATTACCCCGGAATTTTGAAAAGGAAATAAGGAATAATTTGGGGAAAAACTGTTGAAGTTGTTTGGGCTGGCTCTTCTGAACTGTGTACCTGGTTGGTAAACAGGACAAAAGAGAACTCAAATATTTTCTGGTATCACAATTACAACTTTTTAAATTTGAGAACAAGGAGGGTAAATTGCCAAAGAGAAATATTGAATCGAACATAAATGACAAAAATAATCCTGCAGATAGCAATCATACTAGTTGGAAATATTGTATTGGAATTTCCAAGTTGTAAATAAGGAAAACTCTAAAAAAACCATGAAACATGGAAAAAAGTAAGGTAAAGGTGAAAATACGTCAAATATATCAGTGAAACTTAGCCAAATGAAACTGAGTAAAATCTAAAAACTTTAAGGGGTATTCTTACATCACAAGGAGAAAGACACCCAAGGGAGCCAATTACCACAATGAGCCCAGACTAGGATATTAATCATTAATACAAATCATTAAGGTATGAATACTCATATCTGGATGTAAAATATACTGTGATAGAAAAGACTAAAACTAATTTGGAAGGATCATGTTTAGGGTGACACATAGTTAAGACAAACTGCTGTTCAAGAAATAACGTTTGATTTAACAAAACAAGGAAGAACACCAGAAGACACGATACAGATATGCCGGCAAATACCAGAATGATTATAAATGAAAGATGCCAATCCCTCTGTAATCTATTGACCTATATCTACTAAATGAACATACATTCCATAACTACCAAGAAAATGGAAACAATCTTACCTAGAATTTAAAGAATTACAAACCCTTCCTATTCAACATTGTCCTTAGGATGATGAACAGGAAAATGCAGAATTTTGTTGAAGTTGCCAACCACAATGAAAGCTGCATGGATGGACACATATTTCCCTGACCAGATTAGCCTAGAAAAGATAAGAAAATCTTCCACATATTAGAGATTTGACCTAGGAGATATTTATATAGAAATAGGTATGTAGATATATACAATAATTGAATATATGTGCATATAGATATACAAAATATAATGAAATACATAGAGAGAAATATTTTTTATAATGAAAAGTATATTGTGAACGCAGAAGTAAACAATGACTAATTTGGAAAGAATAATATAATGTCTTGTATACATGAATAACTTCTAAAAATAGAATTACCATGGAAATGAAAAATTAAGGAAATAATTCAGAAACATGTAAATGGAATAGCTACCTCACTACATCACAGAAAATGTGACATACAAAGAAGACGTGATATCAAACTTAATCAGCAAAAAGTGGCTGGGAGGGTGAGTCAAGGGCACCTACATAGGAAGTATAAGGTCCTGAGTTTAACTGCAAGTATAATGAAAATAGTTCTCTTCTTCTTTTAATATTAACATCATTCGTGTTGTGAAATGTTTTTTGACATGGGGTTTCCTTGTAGTTTCATAATTACCTTTGTATAAACTTTAGAAGTACTGGCCATATTGGCATAGAAAACTGTGGCCACTTGATTGTCTCTGCCTTTGTTATGACTGAAGTGTCCTCAAAATTCTGTTTTCCAAGTGATGTGTATAACCACTGCATTCAACAGCCACTTGAAAATACTCCTGTAATTTTGCGTATCCACATTTAGTACAGTTAACATATAGTAGTAACCTGATGTTTGATATGTGCACTAGGTATTTTTTCATTTTTAAGGTTCCCACAGCATTTTTAATTGATGCTGGACTCCAGAAAATAGAAACTGCCAGTTTCTTACCTTTACATATAATCTAGTGGTTCACTTCCAAAAGCACAACTTATGTGACAACTCTGCAAAATGACTTAAGTTGCCAGTTTCACAAAAGTCCTCATTTACCTTCCTAAGAATTGACAAGCTAAAAACAAGCTGTTACCCATCATTTTTAGAAACGGACAAATCTGAATATAGTAGTCTGTTCAAATGAACGGAAATGAACAGATATCGGTTTGTAGTGTATTTATGTGGGTTTTTTCGATTTCAAAAAAGCCTCTCTTCCAAATAGAGTTACTAATAAATAACCATTAGATAATAAGACATCTCCATATCTTACTACTACCAGAAAAATGTAAAAGATTGCCTTTAATCTGCCAGGAATAAACAGGTCAATTGTTGGTAACAAGACTCATAGATACTCTCATAATATCAAATGTTCGAGTATTATATAAACTTCCAAGCAGAAGTAAAATGAAGGATTTAGTTCAATTTGTAGGCAAAAAGAAATTTTTATTAAATAGTTTTCCTTTCTTACTGATTACCATTTCAAAGGATATTTTACTCTTAGAACAACACCTTAAGAAATAAAACTGCATTTTGCTTTCAAATATGGACTTTCACACTATTAATAAAGAACATGTGGATATGAAATAAATTAGTAAAATAGAAATTAATAGAAAAATACAGGTAACGAGGACTCAAGACATATCCAGAGAATGTGATATGACGTGACTTTAGTAAGAAGGACGCACTTCAAAGAAGACATACCAGTAAGAAAGTAATTCTCAGGAACTGGGTAAATTTGACGATATTTACTAGATTTTAGAAAGGAAGTGACACACGTTAGAATGCATAAAGAAAAACCTCAGTGTCACATGTCTGAATGATTATTAACAAATACGCCATAATTAGGTGTCATATACCCATTTATCTGCAAGAAAATGAGGTAATTAAAATTCAATCAACATTTTACAGCAAAGCATAAGTAGAGACATTAACATTTCAGCCGTCATATCCATGCTTGCTTATATGAAAAGAACCAAGAAATAGTAATATTTCAGCAAATTGTGGAACGCAGAAGGAAGTCCCTAAAATTGAGGACATTTTGCAGGCTTCGATATAATCTCAATGTTCACCTAAACGGGGATAGAAAAGTACAGGCAAAGAGAAGAAAATGCCTTCCGATATTAAGTTACACAATTTGTAAAATATTTAGTAATGAGCATGGAGAACTGTGCATGAGAGTGGTGAGGTAATAACCATTAAAGGTAGATTGCCAATACAGATCATTTTAAGAAGCTGCATATTGAAATCACCATCCAGAAATGAGCATAAACATGACTGCAAAGTATGTCAAAATTTATGTGTGCCCCGTATATTTTAATTGTTCCGAATTAACTCTGACCGCCATACAAGTATAAAGTGAGTGATGAATAATGGATTACATTGGAAAGGAAGACTGTTGGAGTGCTTTTTCTTCGGTGTTAACGAATCTGTATATGAGAATTCCTAACAGAACATTGAAGCATGAAAAATTTTATGATGTCACAATGAGAAAGAATTTTAAAGTGCTCACAGATTGCCTGCAACAGAAATGAGAAATTTAGCTAAGTAAGGATTTTCAAGAAAGGACATAGAAATTTGATACTTATCACGCTACACTCCAATATTTAGGAAAAATATATAGATAACAAAAATGAAATTAAAAAATAAATGCTTAGTATAAAATAAATGTTCACGTATGTGACCCATAAATACGCATCAATGTATACATTAGATAAAAGGGAAAACTTCATCGTTTTTTTTTACGAAGCAAGAAAATAAACTAATCACACATGTTTAAAAATACTACAACAAATTCACAAAAATTTGGAAAAACTACGAGAAAATACAAATTTAGAACTCACGCTCCACATCTATGTCAATACAAATACATGCTCCAAATTATTTCCAAATCCAGGATAATCACAAAATTACCCCGGAATTTTGAAAAGGAAATAAGGAATAATTTGGGGAAAAACTGTTGAAGTTGTTTGGGCTGGCTCTTCTGAACTGTGTACCTGGTAGGTAAACAGGACAAAAGAGAACTCAAATATTTTCTGGTATCACAATGACAACTTTTTACATTTGAGAGCAAGGAGGGTAAATAGCCAAAGAGAAATATTGAATCGAACCTAAATGACAAAAATAATCCTGCAGATAGCAATCATACTAGTTGGAAATATTGTATTGGAATTTCCAAGTTGTAAATAAGGAAAACTCTAAAAAAACCATGAAACATGGAAAAAAGTAAGGTAAAGGTGAAAATACGTCAAATATATCAGTGAAACTTAGCCAAATGAAACTGAGTAAAATCTAAAAACTTTAAGGGGTATTCTTACATCACAAGGAGAAAGACACCCAAGGGAGCCAATTACCACAATGAGCCCAGACTAGGATATTAATCATTAATACAAATCATTAAGGTATGCATACTCATATCTGGATGTAAAATATACTGTGATAGAAAAGACTAAAACTAATTTGGAAGGATCATGGTTAGGGTGACACATAGTTACGACAAACTGCTGTTCAAGAAATAACGTTTGATTTAACAAAACAAGGAAGAACACCAGAAGACACGATACAGATATGCCGGCAAATACCAGAGTGATTATAAATGAAAGATGCCAATCCCTCTGTAATCTATTGACCTATATCTACTAAATGAACATACATTCCATAACTACCAAGAAAATGGAAACAATCTTACCTAGAATTTAAAGAATTACAAACCCTTCCTATTCAACATTGTCCTTAGGATGATGAACAGGAAAATGCAGAATTTTGTTGAAGTTGCCCACCACAATGAAAGCTGCATGGATGGACACATATTTCCCTGACCAGATTAGCCTAGAAAAGATAAGAAAATCTTCCACATATTAGAGATTTGACCTAGGAGATATTTATATAGAAATAGGTATGTAGATATATACAATAATTGAATATATGTGCATATAGATATACAAAATATAATGAAATACATAGAGAGAAATATTTTTTATAATGAAAAGGATATTGTGAACGCAGAAGTAAACAATGACTAATTTGGAAAGAATAATATAATGTCTTGTATACATGAATAACTTCTAAAAATAGAATTACCATGGAAATGAAAAATTAAGGAAATAATTCAGAAACATGTAAATGGAATAGCTACCTCACTACATCACAGAAAATGTGACATACAAGGAAGACGTGATATCAAACTTAATCAGCAAAAAGTGGCTGGGAGGGTTAGTCAAGGGCACCTACATAGGAAGTATAAGGTCCTGAGTTTAACTGCAAGTATGATGAAAATAGCTCTCTTCTTCTTTTAATATTAACATCATTCGTGTTGTGAAATTTTTTTGACATGGGGTTTCCTTGTAGTTTCATAATTACCTTTGTATAAACTTTAGAAGTACTGGCCATATTGGCATAGAAAACTGTGGCCACTTGATTGTCTCTGCCTTTGTTATGACGGAAGTGTCCTCGAAATTCTGTTTTCCAAGTGATGTGTATAACCACTGCATTCAACAGCCACTTGAAAATACTCCTGTAATTTTGCGTATCCACATTTAGTACAGTTACATATAGTAGTAACCCGATGTTTGATATGTGCACTAGGTATTTTTTCATTTTTAAGGTTCCCACAGCATTTTTAATTGATGCTGGACTCCAGAAAATAGAAACTGCCAGTTTCTTACCTTTACATATAATCTAGTGGTTCACTTCCAAAAGCACAACTTATGTGACAACTCTGCAAAATGAGTTAAGTTGCCAGTTTCATAAAAGTCCTCATTTGCCTTCCTAAGAATTGACAAGCTAAAAACAAGCTGTTACCCATCATTTTTAGAAACGGACAAATCTGAATATAGTAGTCTGTTCAAATGAACGGAAATGAACAGATATCGGTTTGTAGTGTATTTATGTGGGTTTTTTCGATTTCAAAAAAGCCTCTCTTCCAAATAGAGTTACTAATAAATAACCATTAGATAATAAGACATCTCCATATCTTATTACTACCAGAAAAATGTAAAGGTTTGCCTTTAATCTGCCAGGAATAAACAGGTCAATTGTTGGTAACAAGACTCATAGATACTCTCATAATATCAAATGTTCGAGTAGTATATAAACTTCCAAGCAGAAGTAAAATGAAGGATTTAGTTCAATTTGTAGGCAAAAAGAAATTTTTATTAAATAGTTTTCCTTTCTTACTGATTACCATTTCAAAGGATATTTTACTCTTAGAACAACACCTTAAGAAATAAAACTGCATTTTGCTCTCAAATATGGACTTTCACACTATTAATAAAGAACATGTGGATATGAAATAAATTAGTAAAATAGAAATTAATAGAAAAATACAGGTAACGAGGACTCAAGACATATCCAGAGAATGTGATATGACGTGACTTTAGTAAGAAGGACGCACTTCAAAGAAGACATACCAGTAAGAAAGTAATTCTCAGGAACTGGGTAAATTTGACGATATTGACTAGATTTTAGAAAGGAAGTGACACACGTTAGAATGCATAAAGAAAAACCTCAGTGTCACATGTCTGAATGATTATTAACAAATACGCCATAAATAGGTGTCATATAACCATTTATCTGCAAGAAAATGAGGTAATTAAAATTCAATCAACATTTTACAGCAAAGCATAAGTAGAGACATTAACATTTCAGCCGTCATATCCATGCTTGCTTATATGAAAAGAACCAAGAAATAGTAATATTTCAGCAAATTGTGGAACGCAGAAGGAAGTCCCTAAAATTGAGGACATTTTGCAGGCTTCGATATAATCTCAATGTTCACCTAAACGGGGATAGAAAAGTACAGGCAAAGAGAAGAAAATGCCTTCCGATATTAAGTTACACAATTTGTAAAATATTTAGTAATGAGCATGGAGAACTGTGCATGAGAGTGGTGAGGTAATAACCATTAAAGGTAGATTGCCAATACAGATCATTTTAAGAAGCTGCATATTGAAATCACCATCCAGAAATGAGCATAAACATGACTGCAAAGTATGTCAAAATTTATGTGTGCCCCGTATATTTTAATTGTTCGGAATTAACTCTGACCGCCATACAAGTATAAAGTGAGTGATGAATAATGGATTACATTGGAAAGGAAGACTGTTGGAGTGCTTTTTCTTCGGTGTTAACGAATCTGTATATGAGAATTCCTAACAGAACATTGAAGCATGAAAAATTTTATGATGTCACAATGAGAAAGAATTTTAAAGTGCTCACAAATTGCCTGCAACAGAAATGAGAAATTTAGCTAAGTAAGGATTTTCAAGAAAGGACATAGAAATTTGATACTTATCACGCTACACTCCAATATTTAGGAAAAATATATAGATAACAAAAATGAAATTAAAAAATAAATGCATAGTATAAAATAAATGTTCACGTATGTGACCCATAAATACGCATCAATGTATACATTAGATAAAAGGGAAAACTTCATCGTTTTTTTTTACGAAGCAAGAAAATAAACTAATCACACATGTTTAAAAATACTACAACAAAATCACAAAAATTTGGAAAAACTATGAGAAAATACAAATTTAGAACTCACGCTCCACATCTATGTCAATACAGATACATGCTCCAAATTATTTCCAAATCCAGGATAATCACAAAATTACCCCGGAATTTTGAAAAGGAAATAAGGAATAATTTGGGGAAAAACTGTTGAAGTTGTTTGGGCTGGCTCTTCTGAACTGTGTACCTGGTAGGTAAACAGGACAAAAGAGAACTCAAATATTTTCTGGTATCACAATGACAACTTTTTACATTTGAGAGCAAGGAGGGTAAATAGCCAAAGAGAAATATTGAATCGAACCTAAATGACAAAAATAATCCTGCAGATAGCAATCATACTATTTGGAAATGTTGTATTGGAATTTCCAAGTTGTAAATAAGGAAAACTCTAAAAAAACCATGAAACATGGAAAAAATTAAGGTAAAGGTGAAAATACGTCAAATATATCAGTGAAACTTAGCCAAATGAAACTGAGTAAAATCTAAAAACTTTAAGGGGTATTCTTACATCACAAGGAGAAAGACACCCAAGGGAGCCAATTACCACAATGAGCCCAGACTAGGATATCAATCATTAATACAAATCATTAAGGTATGCATACTCATATCTGGATGTAAAATATACTGTGATAGAAAAGACTAAAACTCATTTGGAAGGATCATGTTTAGGGTGACACATAGTTAAGACAAACTGCTGTTCAAGAAATAACGTTTGATTTAACAAAACAAGGAAGAACACCAGAAGACACTATACAGATATGCCGGCAAATACCAGAATGATTATAAATGAAAGATGCCAATCCCTCTGTAATCTATTGACCTATATCTACTAAATGAACATACATTCCATAACTACCAAGAAAATGGAAACAATCTTACCTAGAATTTAAAGAATTACAAACCCTTCCTATTCAACATTGTCCTTAGGATGATGAACAGGAAAATGCAGAATTTTGTTGAAGTTGCCCACCACAATGAAAGCTGCATGGATGGACACATATTTCCCTGACCAGATTAGCCTAGAAAAGATAAGAAAATCTTCCACATATTACAGATTTGACCTAGAAGATATTTATATAGAAATAGGTATGTAGATATATACAATAATTGAATATATGTGCATATAGATATACAAAATATAATGAAATACATAGAGAGAAATATTTTTTATAATGAAAAGGATATTGTGAACGCAGAAGTAAACAATGACTAATTTGGAAAGAATAATATAATGTCTTGTATACATGAATAACTTCTAAAAATAGAATTACCATGGAAATGAAAAATTAAGGAAATAATTCAGAAACATGTAAATGGAATAGCTACCTCACTACATCACAGAAAATGTGACATACAAGGAAGACGTGATATCAACCTTAATCAGCAAAAAGTGGCTGGGAGGGTGAGTCAAGGGCACCTACATAGGAAGTATAAGGTCCTGAGTTTAACTGCAAGTATGATGAAAATAGTTCTCTTCTTCTTTTAATATTAACATCATTCGTGTTGTGAAATGTTTTTTGACATGGGGTTTCCTTGTAGTTTCATAATTACCTTTGTATAAACTTTAGAAGTACTGGCCATATTGGCATAGAAAATTGTGGCCACTTGATTGTCTCTGCCTTTGTTATGACTGAAGTGTCCTCAAAATTCTGTTTTCCAAGTGATGTGTATAACCACTGCATTCAACAGCCACTTGAAAATACTCCTGTAATTTTGCGTATCCACATTTAGTACAGTTAACATATAGTAGTAACCCGATATTTGATATGTGCACTAGGTATTTTTTCATTTTTAAGGTTCCCACAGCATTTTTAATTGATGCTGGACTCCAGAAAATAGAAACTGCCAGTTTCTTACCTTTACATATAATCTAGTGGTTCACTTCCAAAAGCACAACTTATGTGACAACACTGCAAAATGAGTTAAGTTGCCAGTTTCATAAAAGTCCTCATTTGCCTTCCTAAGAATTGACAAGCTAAAAACAAGCTGTTACCCATCATTTTTAGAAACGGACAAATCTGAATATAGTAGTCTGTTCAAATGAACTGAAATGAACAGATATCGGTTTGTAGTGTATTTACGTGGGTTTTTTCGATTTGAAAAAAGCCTCTCTTCCAAATAGAGTTACTAATAAATAACCATTAGATAATAAGACATCTCCATATCTTACTACTACCAGAAAAATGTAAAAGATTGCCTTTAATCTGCCAGGAATAAACAGGTCAATTGTTGGTAACAAGACTCATAGATACTCTCATAATATCAAATGTTCGAGTATTATATAAACTTCCAAGCAGAAGTAAAATGAAGGATTTAGTTCAATTTGTAGGCAAAAAGAAATTTTTATTAAATAGTTTTCCTTTCTTACTGATTACCATTTCAAAGGATATTTTACTCTTAGAACAACACCTTAAGAAATAAAACTGCATTTTGCTTTCAAATATGGACTTTCACACGATTAATAAAGAACATGTGGATATGAAATAAATTAGTAAAATAGAAATTAATAGAAAAATACAGGTAACGAGGACTCAAGACATATCCAGAGAATGTGATATGACGTGACTTTAGTAAGAAGGACGCACTTCAAAGAAGACATACCAGTAAGAAAGAAATTCTCAGGAACTGGGTAAATTTGACGATATTGACTAGATTTTAGAAAGGAAGTGACACACGTTAGAATGCATAAAGAAAAACCACAGTGTCACATGTCTGAATGATTATTAACAAATACGCCATAAATAGGTGTCATATACCCATTTATCTGCAAGAAAATGAGGTAATTAAAATTCAATCAACATTTCATAGCAAAGCATAAGTAGAGACATTAACATTTGAGCCGTCATATCCATGCTTGCTTATATGAAAAGAACCAAGAAATAGTAATATTTCAGCAAATTGTGGAACGCAGAAGGAAGTCCCTAAAATTGAGGACATTTTGCAGGCTTCGATATAATCTCAATGTTCACCTAAACGGGGATAGAAAACTACAGGCAAAAAGAAGAAAATGCCTTCTGATATTAAGTTACACAATTTGTAAAATATTTAGTAATGAGCATGGAGAACTGTGCATGAGAGTGGTGAGGTAATAACCATTAAAGGTAGATTGCCAATACAGATCATCTTTAAGAAGCTGCATATTGAAATCACCATCCAGAAATGAGCATAAACATGACTGCAAAGTATGTCAAAATTTATGTGTGCCCCGTATATTTTAATTGTTCCGAATTAACTCTGACAGCCATACAAGTATAAAGTGAGTGATGAATAATGGATTACATTGGAAAGGAAGACTGTTGGAGTGCTTTTTCTTCGGTGTTAACGAATCTGTATATGAGAATTCCTAACAGAACATTGAAGCATGAAAAATTTTATGATGTCACAATGAGAACGAATTTTAAAGTGCTCACAGATTGCCTGCAACAGAAATGAGAAATTTAGCTAAGTAAGGATTTTCAAGAAAGGACATAGAAATTTGATACTTATCACGCTACACTCCAATATTTAGGAAAAATATATAGATAACAAAAATGAAATTAAAAAATAAATGCATAGTATAAAATAAATGTTCACGTATGTGACCCATAAATACGCATCAATGTGTACATTAGATAAAAGGGAAAACTTCATCGTTTTTTTTTTACGAAGCAAGAAAATAAACTAATCACACATGTTTAAAAATACTACAACAAAATCACAAAAATTTGGAAAAACTATGAGAAAATACAAATTTAGAACTCACGCTCCACATCTATGTCAATACAGATACATGCTCCAAATTATTTCCAAATCCAGGATAATCACAAAATTACCCCGGAATTTTGAAAAGGAAATAAGGAATAATTTGGGGAAAAACTGTTGAAGTTGTTTGGGCTGGCTCTTCTGAACTGTGTACCTGGTTGGTAAACAGGACAAAAGAGAACTCAAATATTTTCTGGTATCACAATTACAACTTTTTAAATTTGAGAACAAGGAGGGTAAATTGCCAAAGAGAAATATTGAATCTAACATAAATGACAAAAATAATCCTGCAGATAGCAATCATACTAGTTGGAAATATTGTATTGGAATTTCCAAGTTGTAAATAAGGAAAACTCTAAAAAAACCATGAAACATGGAAAAAAGTAAGGTAAAGGTGAAAATACGTCAAATATATCAGTGAAACTTAGCCAAATGAAACTGAGTAAAATCTAAAAACTTTAAGGGGTATTCTTACATCACAAGGAGAAAGACACCCAAGGAAGCCAATTACCACAATGAGCCCAGACTAGGATATTAATCATTAATACAAATCATTAAGGTATGAATACTCATATCTGGATGTAAAATATACTGTGATAGAAAAGACTAAAACTAATTTGGAAGGATCATGTTTAGGGTGACACATAGTTACGACAAACTGCTGTTCAAGAAATAACGTTTGATTTAACAAAACAAGGAAGAACACCAGAAGACACGATACAGATATGCCGGCAAATACCAGAATGATTATAAATGAAAGATGCCAATCCCTCTGTAATCTATTGACCTATATCTGCTAAATGAACATACATTCCATAACTACCAAGAAAATGGAAACAATCTTACCTAGAATTTAAAGAATTACAAACCCTTCCTATTGAACATTGTCCATAGGATGATGAACAGGAAATGCAGAATTTTGTTGAAGTTGCCCACCACAATGAATGCTGCATGGATGGACACATATTTCCCGGACCAGATTAGCCTAGAAAAGATAAGAAAATCTTCCACATATTAGAGATTTGACCTAGGAGATATTTATATAGAAATAGGTATGTAGATATATACAATAATTGAATATATGTGCATATAGATATAAAAAATATAATGAAATACACAGAGAGAAATGTTTTTTATAATGAAAAGGATATTTTGAACGCAGAAGTAAACAATGACTAATTTGGAAAGAATAATATAATGTCTTGTATACATGAATAACTTCTAAAAATAGAATTACCATGGAAATGAAAAATTAAGGAAATAATTCAGAAACATGTAAATGGAATAGCTACCTCACTACATCACAGAAAATGTGACATACAAGGAAGACGTGATATCAAAATTAATCAGCAAAAAGTGGCTGGGAGGGTGAGTCAAGGGCACCTACATAGGAAGTATAAGGTCCTGAGTTTAACTGCAAGTATGATGAAAATAGTTCTCTTCTTCTTTTAATATTAACATCATTCGTGTTGTGAAATGTTTTTTGACATGGGGTTTCCTTGTAGTTTCATAATTACCTTTGCATAAACTTTAGAAGTACTGGCCATATTGGCATAGAAAACTGTGGCCACTTGATTGTCTCTGCCTTTGTTATGACTGAAGTGTCCTCGAAATTCTGTTTTCCAAGTGATGTGTATAACCACTGCATTCAACAGCCACTTGAAAATACTCCTGTAATTTTGCGTATTCCCATTTAGTACGGTTAACATATAGTAGTAACCCGATATTTGATATGTGCACTAGGTATTTTTTCATTTTTAAGGTTCCCACAGCATTTTTAATTGATGCTGGACTCCAGAAAATAGAAACTGCCAGTTTCTTACCTTTACATATAATCTAGTGGTTCACTTCCAAAAACACAACTTATGTGACAACTCTGCAAAATGAGTTAAGTTGCCAGTTTCATAAAAGTCCTCATTTGCCTTCCTAAGAATTGACAAGCTAAAAACAAGCTGTTACCCATCATTTTTAGAAACGGACAAATCTGAATATAGTAGTCTGTTCAAATGAACTGAAATGAACAGATATCGGTTTGTAGTGTATTTACGTGGGTTTTTTCGATTTCAAAATAGCCTCTCTTCCAAATAGAGTTACTAATAAATGACCATTAGATAATAAGACATCTCCATATCTTACCACTACCAGAAAAATGTAAAAGATTGCCTTTAATCTGCCAGGAATAAACAGGTCAATTGTTGGTAACAAGACTCATAGATACTCTCATAATATCAAATGTTCGAGTAGTATATAAACTTCCAAGCAGAAGTAAAATGAAGGATTTAGTTCAATTTGTAGGCAAAAAGAAATTTTTATTAAATAGTTTTCCTTTCTTACTGATTACCATTTCAAAGGATATTTTACTCTTAGAACAACACCTTAAGAAATAAAACTGCATTTTGCTTTCAAATATGGACTTTCACACGATTAATAAAGAACATGTGGATATGAAATAAATTAGTAAAATAGAATTTAATAGAAAAATACAGGTAACGAGGACTCAAGACATATCCAGAGAATGTGATATGACGTGACTTTAGTAAGAAGGACGCACTTCAAAGAAGACATACCAGTAAGAAAGTAATTCTCAGGAACTGGGTAAATTTGACGATATTGACTAGATTTTAGAAAGGAAGTGACACACGTTAGAATGCATAAAGAAAAACCTCAGTGTCACATGACTGAATGATTATTAACAAATACGCCATAATTAGGTGTCATATACCCATTTATCTGCAAGAAAATGAGGTAATTAAAATTCAATCAACATTTTACAGCAAAGCATAAGTAGAGACATTAACATTTCAGCCGTCATATCCATGCTTGCTTATATGAAAAGAACCAAGAAATAGTAATATTTCAGCAAATTGTGGAACGCAGAAGGAAGTCCCTAAAATTGAGGACATTTTGCAGGCTTCGATATAATCTCAATGTTCACCTAAACGGGGATAGAAAAGTACAGGCAAAGAGAAGAAAATGCCTTCCGATATTAAGTTACACAATTTGTAAAATATTTAGTAATGAGCATGGAGAACTGTGCATGAGAGTGGTGAGGTAATAACCATTAAAGGTACATTGCCAATACAGATCATTTTAAGAAGCTGCATATTGAAATCACCATCCAGAAATGAGCATAAACATGACTGCAAAGTATGTCAAAATTTATGTGTGCCCCGTATATTTTAATTGTTCGGAATTAACTCTGACCGCCATACAAGTATAAAGTGAGTGATGAATAATGGATTACATTGGAAAGGAAGACTGTTGGAGTGCTTTTTCTTCGGTGTTAACGAATCTGTATATGAGAATTCCTAACAGAACATTGAAGCATGAAAAATTTTATGATGTCACAATGAGAAAGAATTTTAAAGTGCTCACAGATTGCCTGCAACAGAAATGAGAAATTTAGCTAAGTAAGGATTTTCAAGAAAGGACATAGAAATTTGATACTTATCACGCTACACTCCAATATTTAGGAAAAATATATAGATAACAAAAATGAAATTAAAAAATAAATGCATAGTATAAAATAAATGTTCACGTATGTGACCCATAAATACGCATCAATGTATACATTAGATAAAAGGGAAAACTTCATCGTTTTTTTTTACGAAGCAAGAAAATAAACTAATCACACATGTTTAAAAATACTACAACAAAATCACAAAAATTTGGAAAAACTATGAGAAAATACAAATTTAGAACTCACGCTCCACATCTATGTCAATACAGATACATGCTCCAAATTATTTCCAAATCCAGGATAATCACAAAATTACCCCGGAATTTTGAAAAGGAAATAAGGAATAATTTGGGGAAAAACTGTTGAAGTTGTTTGGGCTGGCTCTTCTGAACTGTGTACCTGGTAGGTAAACAGGACAAAAGAGAACTCAAATATTTTCTGGTATCACAATGACAACTTTTTACATTTGAGAGCAAGGAGGGTAAATAGCCAAAGAGAAATATTGAATCGAACCTAAATGACAAAAATAATCCTGCAGATAGCAATCATACTATTTGGAAATGTTGTATTGGAATTTCCAAGTTGTAAATAAGGAAAACTCTAAAAAAACCATGAAACATGGAAAAAATTAAGGTAAAGGTGAAAATACGTCAAATATATCAGTGAAACTTAGCCAAATGAAACTGAGTAAAATCTAAAAACTTTAAGGGGTATTCTTACATCACAAGGAGAAAGACACCCAAGGGAGCCAATTACCACAATGAGCCCAGACTAGGATATCAATCATTAATACAAATCATTAAGGTATGCATACTCATATCTGGATGTAAAATATACTGTGATAGAAAAGACTAAAACTCATTTGGAAGGATCATGTTTAGGGTGACACATAGTTAAGACAAACTGCTGTTCAAGAAATAACGTTTGATTTAACAAAACAAGGAAGAACACCAGAAGACACTATACAGATATGACGGCAAATACCAGAATGATTATAAATGAAAGATGCCAATCCCTCTGTAATCTATTGACCTATATCTACTAAATGAACATACATTCCATAACTACCAAGAAAATGGAAACAATCTTACCTAGAATTTAAAGAATTACAAACCCTTCCTATGCAACATTGTCCTTAGGATGATGAACAGGAAAATGCAGAATTTTGTTGAAGTTGCCCACCACAATGAAAGCTGCATGGATGGACACATATTTCCCTGACCAGATTAGCCTAGAAAAGATAAGAAAATCTTCCACATATTAGAGATTTGACCTGGAAGATATTTATATAGAAATAGGTATGTAGATATATACAATAATTGAATATATGTGCATATAGATATACAAAATATAATGAAATACATAGAGAGAAATATTTTTTATAATGAAAAGGATATTGTGAACGCAGAAGTAAACAATGACTAATTTGGAAAGAATAATATAATGTCTTGTATACATGAATAACTTCTAAAAATAGAATTACCATGGAAATGAAAAATTAAGGAAATAATTCAGAAACATGTAAATGGAATAGCTACCTCACTACATCACAGAAAATGTGACATACAAGGAAGACGTGATATCAACCTTAATCAGCAAAAAGTGGCTGGGAGGGTGAGTCAAGGGCACCTACATAGGAAGTATCAGGTCCTGAGTTTAACTGCAAGTATGATGAAAATAGTTCTCTTCTTCTTTTAATATTAACATCATTCGTGTTGTGAAATGTTTTTTGACATGGGGTTTCCTTGTAGTTTCATAATTACCTTTGTATAAACTTTAGAAGTACTGGCCATATTGGCATAGAAAACTGTGGCCACTTGATTGTCTCTGCCTTTGTGATGACTGAAGTGTCCTCAAAATTCTGTTTTCCAAGTGATGTGTATAACCACTGCATTCAACAGCCACTTGAAAATACTCCTGTAATTTTGCGTATCCACATTTAGTACAGTTAACATATAGTAGTAACCCGATATTTGATATGTGCACTAGGTATTTTTTCATTTTTAAGGTTCCCACAGCATTTTTAATTGATGCTGGACTCCAGAAAATAGAAACTGCCAGTTTCTTACCTTTACATATAATCTAGTGGTTCACTTCCAAAAGCACAACTTATGTGACAACACTGCAAAATGAGTTAAGTTGACAGTTTCATAAAAGTCCTCATTTGCCTTCCTAAGAATTGACAAGCTAAAAACAAGCTGTTACCCATCATTTTTAGAAACGGACAAATCTGAATATAGTAGTCTGTTCAAATGAACTGAAATGAACAGATATCGGTTTGTAGTGTATTTACGTGGGTTTTTTCGATTTCAAAAAAGCCTCTCTTCCAAATAGAGTTACTAATAAATAACCATTAGATAATAAGACATCTCCATATCTTACTACTACCAGAAAAATGTAAAAGATTGCCTTTAATCTGCCAGGAATAAACAGGTCAATTGTTGGTAACAAGACTCATAGATACTCTCATAATATCAAATGTTCGAGTATTATATAAACTTCCAAGCAGAAGTAAAATGAAGGATTTAGTTCAATTTGTAGGCAAAAAGAAATTTTTATTAAATAGTTTTCCTTTCTTACTGATTACCATTTCAAAGGATATTTTACTCTTAGAACAACACCTTAAGAAATAAAACTGCATTTTGCTTTCAAATATGGACTTTCACACGATTAATAAAGAACATGTGGATATGAAATAAATTAGTAAAATAGAAATTAATAGAAAAATACAGGTAACGAGGACTCAAGACATATCCAGAGAATGTGATATGACGTGACTTTAGTAAGAAGGACGCACTTCAAAGAAGACATACCAGTAAGAAAGTAATTCTCAGGAACTGGGTAAATTTGACGATATTGACTAGATTTTAGAAAGGAAGTGACACACGTTAGAATGCATAAAGAAAAACCTCAGTGTCACATGTCTGAATGATTATTAACAAATACGCCATAATTAGGTGTCATATACCCATTTATCTGCAAGAAAATGAGGTAATTAAAATTCAATCAACATTTTACAGCAAAGCATAAGTAGAGACATTAACATTTCAGCCGTCATATCCATGCTTGCTTATATGAAAAGAACCAAGAAATAGTAATATTTCAGCAAATTGTGGAACGCAGAAGGAAGTCCCTAAAATTGAGGACATTTTGCAGGCTTCGATATAATCTCAATGTTCACCTAAACGGGGATAGAAAAGTACAGGCAAAGAGAAGAAAATGCCTTCCGATATTAAGTTACACAATTTGTAAAATATTTAGTAATGAGCATGGAGAACTGTGCATGAGAGTGGTGAGGTAATAACCATTAAAGGTAGATTGCCAATACAGATCATTTTAAGAAGCTGCATATTGAAATCACCATCCAGAAATGAGCATAAACATGACTGCAAAGTATGTCAAAATTTATGTGTGCCCCGTATATTTTAATTGTTCGGAATTAACTCTGACCGCCATACAAGTATAAAGTGAGTGATGAATAATGGATTACATTGGAAAGGAAGACTGTTGGAGTGCTTTTTCTTCGGTGTTAACGAATCTGTATATGAGAATTCCTAACAGAACATTGAAGCATGAAAAATTTTATGATGTCACAATGAGAAAGAATTTTAAAGTGCTCACAGATTGCCTGCAACAGAAATGAGAAATTTAGCTAAGTAAGGATTTTCAAGAAAGGACATAGAAATTTGATACTTATCACGCTACACTCCAATATTTAGGAAAAATATATAGATAACAAAAATGAAATTAAAAAATAAATGCATAGTATAAAATAAATGTTCACGTATGTGACCCATAAATACGCATCAATGTATACATTAGATAAAAGGGAAAACTTCATCGTTTTTTTTTACGAAGCAAGAAAATAAACTAATCACACATGTTTAAAAATACTACAACAAAATCACAAAAATTTGGAAAAACTATGAAAAAATACAAATTTAGAACTCACGCTCCACATCTATGTCAATACAGATACATGCTCCAAATTATTTCCAAATCCAGGATAATCACAAAATTACCCCGGAATTTTGAAAAGGAAATAAGGAATAATTTGGGGAAAAACTGTTGAAGTTGTTTGGGCTGGCTCTTCTGAACTGTGTACCTGGTAGGTAAACAGGACAAAAGAGAACTCAAATATTTTCTGGTATCACAATGACAACTTTTTACATTTGAGAGCAAGGAGGGTAAATAGCCAAAGAGAAATATTGAATCGAACCTAAATGACAAAAATAATCCTGCAGATAGCAATCATACTATTTGGAAATGTTGTATTGGAATTTCCAAGTTGTAAATAAGGAAAACTCTAAAAAAACCATGAAACATGGAAAAAATTAAGGTAAAGGTGAAAATACGTCAAATATATCAGTGAAACTTAGCCAAATGAAACTGAGTAAAATCTAAAAACTTTAAGGGGTATTCTTACATCACAAGGAGAAAGACACCCAAGGGAGCCAATTACCACAATGAGCCCAGACTAGGATATCAATCATTAATACAAATCATTAAGGTATGCATACTCATATCTGGATGTAAAATATACTGTGATAGAAAAGACTAAAACTCATTTGGAAGGATCATGTTTAGGGTGACACATAGTTAAGACAAACTGCTGTTCAAGAAATAACGTTTGATTTAACAAAACAAGGAAGAACACCAGAAGACACTATACAGATATGACGGCAAATACCAGAATGATTATAAATGAAAGATGCCAATCCCTCTGTAATCTATTGACCTATATCTACTAAATGAACATACATTCCATAACTACCAAGAAAATGGAAACAATCTTACCTAGAATTTAAAGAATTACAAACCCTTCCTATGCAACATTGTCCTTAGGATGATGAACAGGAAAATGCAGAATTTTGTTGAAGTTGCCCACCACAATGAAAGCTGCATGGATGGACACATATTTCCCTGACCAGATTAGCCTAGAAAAGATAAGAAAATCTTCCACATATTAGAGATTTGACCTGGAAGATATTTATATAGAAATAGGTATGTAGATATATACAATAATTGAATATATGTGCATATAGATATACAAAATATAATGAAATACATAGAGAGAAATATTTTTTATAATGAAAAGGATATTGTGAACGCAGAAGTAAACAATGACTAATTTGGAAAGAATAATATAATGTCTTGTATACATGAATAACTTCTAAAAATAGAATTACCATGGAAATGAAAAATTAAGGAAATAATTCAGAAACATGTAAATGGAATAGCTACCTCACTACATCACAGAAAATGTGACATACAAGGAAGACGTGATATCAACCTTAATCAGCAAAAAGTGGCTGGGAGGGTGAGTCAAGGGCACCTACATAGGAAGTATCAGGTCCTGAGTTTAACTGCAAGTATGATGAAAATAGTTCTCTTCTTCTTTTAATATTAACATCATTCGTGTTGTGAAATGTTTTTTGACATGGGGTTTCCTTGTAGTTTCATAATTACCTTTGTATAAACTTTAGAAGTACTGGCCATATTGGCATAGAAAACTGTGGCCACTTGATTGTCTCTGCCTTTGTGATGACTGAAGTGTCCTCAAAATTCTGTTTTCCAAGTGATGTGTATAACCACTGCATTCAACAGCCACTTGAAAATACTCCTGTAATTTTGCGCATCCCCATTTAGTACAGTTAACATATAGTAGTAACCCGATATTTGATATGTGCACTAGGTATTTTTTCATTTTTAAGGTTCCCACAGCATTTTTAATTGATGCTGGACTCCAGAAAATAGAAACTGCCAGTTTCTTACCTTTACATATAATCTAGTGGTTCACTTCCAAAAGCACAACTTATGTGACAACACTGCAAAATGAGTTAAGTTGCCAGTTTCATAAAAGTCCTCATTTGCCTTCCTAAGAATTGACAAGCTAAAAACAAGCTGTTACCCATCATTTTTAGAAACGGACAAATCTGAATATAGTAGTCTGTTCAAATGAACTGAAATGAACAGATATCGGTTTGTAGTGTATTTACGTGGGTTTTTTCGATTTCAAAAAAGCCTCTCTTCCAAATAGAGTTACTAATAAATAACCATTAGATAATAAGACATCTCCATATCTTACTACTACCAGAAAAATGTAAAAGATTGCCTTTAATCTGCCAGGAATAAACAGGTCAATTGTTGGTAACAAGACTCATAGATACTCTCATAATATCAAATGTTCGAGTATTATATAAACTTCCAAGCAGAAGTAAAATGAAGGATTTAGTTCAATTTGTAGGCAAAAAGAAATTTTTATTAAATAGTTTTCCTTTCTTACTGATTACCATTTCAAAGGATATTTTACTCTTAGAACAACACCTTAAGAAATAAAACTGCATTTTGCTTTCAAATATGGACTTTCACACGATTAATAAAGAACATGTGGATATGAAATAAATTAGTAAAATAGAAATTAATAGAAAAATACAGGTAACGAGGACTCAAGACATATCCAGAGAATGTGATATGACGTGACTTTAGTAAGAAGGACGCACTTCAAAGAAGACATACCAGTAAGAAAGTAATTCTCAGGAACTGGGTAAATTTGACGATATTGACTAGATTTTAGAAAGGAAGTGACACACGTTAGAATGCATAAAGAAAAACCTCAGTGTCACATGTCTGAATGATTATTAACAAATACGCCATAATTAGGTGTCATATACCCATTTATCTGCAAGAAAATGAGGTAATTAAAATTCAATCAACATTTTACAGCAAAGCATAAGTAGAGACATTAACATTTCAGCCGTCATATCCATGCTTGCTTATATGAAAAGAACCAAGAAATAGTAATATTTCAGCAAATTGTGGAACGCAGAAGGAAGTCCCTAAAATTGAGGACATTTTGCAGGCTTCGATATAATCTCAATGTTCACCTAAACGGGGATAGAAAAGTACAGGCAAAGAGAAGAAAATGCCTTCCGATATTAAGTTACACAATTTGTAAAATATTTAGTAATGAGCATGGAGAACTGTGCATGAGAGTGGTGAGGTAATAACCATTAAAGGTAGATTGCCAATACAGATCATTTTAAGAAGCTGCATATTGAAATCACCATCCAGAAATGAGCATAAACATGACTGCAAAGTATGTCAAAATTTATGTGTGCCCCGTATATTTTAATTGTTCGGAATTAACTCTGACCGCCATACAAGTATAAAGTGAGTGATGAATAATGGATTACATTGGAAAGGAAGACTGTTGGAGTGCTTTTTCTTCGGTGTTAACGAATCTGTATATGAGAATTCCTAACAGAACATTGAAGCATGAAAAATTTTATGATGTCACAATGAGAAAGAATTTTAAAGTGCTCACAGATTGCCTGCAACAGAAATGAGAAATTTAGCTAAGTAAGGATTTTCAAGAAAGGACATAGAAATTTGATACTTATCACGCTACACTCCAATATTTAGGAAAAATATATAGATAACAAAAATGAAATTAAAAAATAAATGCATAGTATAAAATAAATGTTCACGTATGTGACCCATAAATACGCATCAATGTATACATTAGATAAAAGGGAAAACTTCATCGTTTTTTTTTACGAAGCAAGAAAATAAACTAATCACACATGTTTAAAAATACTACAACAAAATCACAAAAATTTGGAAAAACTATGAAAAAATACAAATTTAGAACTCACGCTCCACATCTATGTCAATACAGATACATGCTCCAAATTATTTCCAAATCCAGGATAATCACAAAATTACCCCGGAATTTTGAAAAGGAAATAAGGAATAATTTGGGGAAAAACTGTTGAAGTTGTTTGGGCTGGCTCTTCTGAACTGTGTACCTGGTAGGTAAACAGGACAAAAGAGAACTCAAATATTTTCTGGTATCACAATGACAACTTTTTACATTTGAGAGCAAGGAGGGTAAATAGCCAAAGAGAAATATTGAATCGAACCTAAATGACAAAAATAATCCTGCAGATAGCAATCATACTATTTGGAAATGTTGTATTGGAATTTCCAAGTTGTAAATAAGGAAAACTCTAAAAAAACCATGAAACATGGAAAAAATTAAGGTAAAGGTGAAAATACGTCAAATATATCAGTGAAACTTAGCCAAATGAAACTGAGTAAAATCTAAAAACTTTAAGGGGTATTCTTACATCACAAGGAGAAAGACACCCAAGGGAGCCAATTACCACAATGAGCCCAGACTAGGATATCAATCATTAATACAAATCATTAAGGTATGCATACTCATATCTGGATGTAAAATATACTGTGATAGAAAAGACTAAAACTCATTTGGAAGGATCATGTTTAGGGTGACACATAGTTAAGACAAACTGCTGTTCAAGAAATAACGTTTGATTTAACAAAACAAGGAAGAACACCAGAAGACACTATACAGATATGACGGCAAATACCAGAATGATTATAAATGAAAGATGCCAATCCCTCTGTAATCTATTGACCTATATCTACTAAATGAACATACATTCCATAACTACCAAGAAAATGGAAACAATCTTACCTAGAATTTAAAGAATTACAAACCCTTCCTATGCAACATTGTCCTTAGGATGATGAACAGGAAAATGCAGAATTTTGTTGAAGTTGCCCACCACAATGAAAGCTGCATGGATGGACACATATTTCCCTGACCAGATTAGCCTAGAAAAGATAAGAAAATCTTCCACATATTAGAGATTTGACCTGGAAGATATTTATATAGAAATAGGTATGTAGATATATACAATAATTGAATATATGTGCATATAGATATACAAAATATAATGAAATACATAGAGAGAAATATTTTTTATAATGAAAAGGATATTGTGAACGCAGAAGTAAACAATGACTAATTTGGAAAGAATAATATAATGTCTTGTATACATGAATAACTTCTAAAAATAGAATTACCATGGAAATGAAAAATTAAGGAAATAATTCAGAAACATGTAAATGGAATAGCTACCTCACTACATCACAGAAAATGTGACATACAAGGAAGACGTGATATCAACCTTAATCAGCAAAAAGTGGCTGGGAGGGTGAGTCAAGGGCACCTACATAGGAAGTATCAGGTCCTGAGTTTAACTGCAAGTATGATGAAAATAGTTCTCTTCTTCTTTTAATATTAACATCATTCGTGTTGTGAAATGTTTTTTGACATGGGGTTTCCTTGTAGTTTCATAATTACCTTTGTATAAACTTTAGAAGTACTGGCCATATTGGCATAGAAAACTGTGGCCACTTGATTGTCTCTGCCTTTGTGATGACTGAAGTGTCCTCAAAATTCTGTTTTCCAAGTGATGTGTATAACCACTGCATTCAACAGCCACTTGAAAATACTCCTGTAATTTTGCGCATCCCCATTTAGTACAGTTAACATATAGTAGTAACCCGATATTTGATATGTGCACTAGGTATTTTTTCATTTTTAAGGTTCCCACAGCATTTTTAATTGATGCTGGACTCCAGAAAATAGAAACTGCCAGTTTCTTACCTTTACATATAATCTAGTGGTTCACTTCCAAAAGCACAACTTATGTGACAACTCTGCAAAATGACTTAAGTTGCCAGTTTCATAAAAGTCCTCATTTGCCTTCCTAAGAATTGACAAGCTAAAAACAAGCTGTTACCCATCATTTTTAGAAACGGACAAATCTGAATATAGTGGTCTGTTCAAATGAACTGAAATGAACAGATATCGGTTTGTAGTGTATTTACGTGGGTTTTTTCGATTTCAAAATAGCCTCTCTTCCAAATAGAGTTACTAATAAATGACCATTAGATAATAAGACATCTCCATATCTTACCACTACCAGAAAAATGTAAAAGATTGCCTTTAATCTGCCAGGAATAAACAGGTCAATTGTTGGTAACAAGACTCATAGATACTCTCATAATATCAAATGTTCGAGTAGTATATAAACTTCCAAGCAGAAGTAAAATGAAGGATTTAGTTCAATTTGTAGGCAAAAAGAAATTTTTATTAAATAGTTTTCCTTTCTTACTGATTACCATTTCAAAGGATATTTTACTCTTAGAACAACACCTAAAGAAATAAAACTGCATTTTGCTTTCAAATATGGACTTTCACACTATTAATAAAGAACATGTGGATATGAAATAAATTAGTAAAATAGAAATTAATAGAAAAATACAGGTAACGAGGACTCAAGACATATCCAGAGAATGTGATATGACGTGACTTTAGTAAGAAGGACGCACTTCAAAGAAGAAATACCAGTAAGAAAGTAATTCTCAGGAACTGGGTAAATTTGACGATATTGACTAGATTTTAGAAAGGAAGTGACACACGTTAGAATGCATAAAGAAAAACCTCAGTGTCACATGTCTGAATGATTATTAACAAATACGCCATAATTAGGTGTCATATACCCATTTATCTGCAAGAAAATGAGGTAATTAAAATTCCATCAACATTTTATAGCAAAGCCTAAGTAGAGACATTAACATTTCAGCCGTCATATCCATGCTTGCTTATATGAAAAGAACCAAGAAATAGTAATATTTCAGCAAATTGTGGAACGCATAAGGAAGTCCCTAAAATTGAGGACATTTTGCAGGCTTCGATATAATCTCAATGTTCACCTAAACGGGGATAGAAAAGTACAGGCAAAAAGAAGAAAATGCCTTCCGATATTAAGTGACACAATTTGTAAAATATTTAGTAATGAGCATGGAGAACTGTGCATGAGAGTGGTGTGGTAATAACCATTAAAGGTAGATTGCCAATACAGATCATCTTTAAGAAGCTGCATATTGAAATCACCATCCAGAAATGAGCATAAACATCACTGCAAAGTATATCAAAATTTATGTGTGCCACATATATTTTAATTGTTCCAAATTAAGTCTGATCGCCATACAAGTATAAAGTGAGTGATGAATAATGGATTACATTGGAAAGGAAGACTGTTGGAGTGCTTTTTCTTCAGTGTTAACGAATCTGTATATGAGAATTCCTAACAGAACATTGAAGTATGAAAAATTTTATGATGTCACAATGAGAAAGAATTTTAAAGTGCTCACAGATTGCCTGCAACAGAAATGAGAAATTTAGCTAAGTAAGGATTTTCAAGAAAGGACATAGAAATTTGAAACTTATCATGCTACACTCCAATATTTAGGAAAAATATATAGATAACAAAAATGAAATTAAAAAATAAATACATAGTATAAAATAAATGTTCACGTATGTGACCCATAAATACGCATCAATGTATACATTAGATGAAAGGGAAAACTTCATCGTTTTTTTTTACGAAGCAAGAAAATAAACTAATCACACATGTTTATAAATACTACAACAAAATCACAAAAATTTGGAAAAACTATGAGAAAATACAAATTTAGAACTCACGCTCCACATCTATGTCAATACAGATACATGCTCCAAATTATTTCCAAATCCAGGATAATCACAAAATTACCCCGGAATTTTGAAAAGGAAATAAGGAATAATTTGGGGGAAAACTGTTGAAGTTGTTTGGGCTGGCTCTTCTGAACTGTGTACCTGGTTGGTAAACAGGACAAAAGAGAACTCAAATATTTTCTGGTATCACAATGACAACTTTTTAAATTTGAGAGCAAGGAGGGTAAATTGCCAAAGAGAAATATTGAATCGAACATAAATGACAAAAATAATCCTGCAGATAGCAATCATACTAGTTGGAAATATTGTATTGGAATTTCCAAGTTGTAAATAAGGAAAACTCTAAAAAAACCATGAAACATGGAAAAAAGTAAGGTAAAGGTGAAAATACGTCAAATATTTCAGTGAAACTTAGCCAAATGAAACTGAGTAAAATCTAAAAACTTTAAGGGGTATTCTTACATCACAAGGAGAAAGACACCCAAGGGAGCCAATTACCACAATGAGCCCAGTCAAGGATATTAATCATTAATAGAAATCATTAAGGTATGAATACTCATATCTGGATGTAAAATATACTGTGATAGAAAAGACTAAAACTAATTTTGAAGGATCATGTTTAGGGTGACACAGAGTTACGACAAACTGCTGTTCAAGAAATAACGTTTGATTTAACAAAACAAGGAAGAACACCAGAAGACACTATACAGATATGCCGGCAAATACCAGAATGATTATAAATGAAAGATGCCAATCCCTCTGTAATCTATTGACCTATATCTACTAAATGAACATACATTCCATAACTACCAAGAAAATGGAAACAATCTTACCTAGAATTTAAAGAATTACAAACCCTTCCTATTGAACATTGTCCTTAGGATGATGAACAGGAAAATGCAGAATTTTGTTGAAGTTGCCCACCACAATGAAAGCTGCATGGATGGACACATATTTCCCTGACCAGATTAGCCTAGAAAAGATAAGAAAATCTTCCACATATTAGAGATTTGACCTAGGAGATATTTATATAGAAATAGGTATGTAGATATATACAATAATTGAATATATGTGCATATAGATATAAAAAATATAATGAAATACATAGAGAGAAATGTTTTTTATAATGAAAAGGATATTTTGAACGCAGAAGTAAACAATGACTAATTTGGAAAGAATAATATAATGTCTTGTATACATGAATAACTTCTAAAAATCGAATTACCATGGAAATGAAAAATTAAGGAAATAATTTAGAAACATGTAAATGGAATAGCTACCTCACTACATCACAGAAAATGTGACATACAAGGAAGACGTGATATCAAAATTAATCAGCAAAAAGTGGCTGGGAGGGTGAGTCAAGGGCACCTACATAGGAAGTATAAGGTCCTGAGTTTAACTGCAAGTATGATGAAAATAGTTCTCTTCTTCTTTTAATATTAACATCATTCGTGTTGTGAAATGTTTTTTGACATGGGGTTTCCTTGTAGTTTCATAATTACCTTTGTATAAACTTTAGAAGTACTGGCCATATTGGCATAGAAAACTGTGGCCACTTGATTGTCTCTGCCTTTGTTATGACTGAAGTGTCCTCGAAATTCTGTTTTCCAAGTGATGTGTATAACCACTGCATTCAACAGCCACTTGAAAATACTCCTGTAATTTTGCGCATCCCCATTTAGTACAGTTAACATATAGTAGTAACCCGATATTTGATATGTGCACTAGGTATTTTTTCATTTTTAAGGTTCCCACAGCATTTTTAATTGATGCTGGACTCCAGAAAATAGAAACTGCCAGTTTCTTACCTTTACATATAATCTAGTGGTTCACTTCCAAAAGCACAACTTATGTGACAACTCTGCAAAATGACTTAAGTTGCCAGTTTCATAAAAGTCCTCATTTGCCTTCCTAAGAATTGACAAGCTAAAAACAAGCTGTTACCCATCATTTTTAGAAACGGACAAATCTGAATATAGTGGTCTGTTCAAATGAACTGAAATGAACAGATATCGGTTTGTAGTGTATTTACGTGGGTTTTTTCGATTTCAAAATAGCCTCTCTTCCAAATAGAGTTACTAATAAATGACCATTAGATAATAAGACATCTCCATATCTTACCACTACCAGAAAAATGTAAAAGATTGCCTTTAATCTGCCAGGAATAAACAGGTCAATTGTTGGTAACAAGACTCATAGATACTCTCATAATATCAAATGTTCGAGTAGTATATAAACTTCCAAGCAGAAGTAAAATGAAGGATTTAGTTCAATTTGTAGGCAAAAAGAAATTTTTATTAAATAGTTTTCCTTTCTTACTGATTACCATTTCAAAGGATATTTTACTCTTAGAACAACACCTTAAGAAATAAAACTGCATTTTGCTTTCAAATGTGGACTTTCACACTATTAATAAAGAACATGTGGATATGAAATAAATTAGTAAAATAGAAATTAATAGAAAAATACAGGTAACGAGGACTCAAGACATATCCAGAGAATGTGATATGACGTGACTTTAGTAAGAAGGACGCACTTCAAAGAAGAAATACCAGTAAGAAAGTAATTCTCAGGAACTGGGTAAATTTGACGATATTGACTAGATTTTAGAAAGGAAGTGACACACGTTAGAATGCATAAAGAAAAACCTCAGTGTCACATGTCTGAATGATTATTAACAAATACGCCATAATTAGGTGTCATATACCCATTTATCTGCAAGAAAATGAGGTAATTAAAATTCCATCAACATTTTATAGCAAAGCCTAAGTAGAGACATTAACATTTCAGCCGTCATATCCATGCTTGCTTATATGAAAAGAACCAAGAAATAGTAATATTTCAGCAAATTGTGGAACGCAGAAGGAAGTCCCTAAAATTGAGGACATTTTGCAGGCTTCGATATAATCTCAATGTTCACCTAAACGGGGATAGAAAAGTACAGGCAAAAAGAAGAAAATGCCTTCCGATATTAAGTGACACAATTTGTAAAATATTTAGTAATGAGCATGGAGAACTGTGCATGAGAGTGGTGTGGTAATAACCATTAAAGGTAGATTGCCAATACAGATCATCTTTAAGAAGCTGCATATTGAAATCACCATCCAGAAATGAGCATAAACATCACTGCAAAGTATATCAAAATTTATGTGTGCCACATATATTTTAATTGTTCCAAATTAAGTCTGATCGCCATACAAGTATAAAGTGAGTGATGAATAATGGATTACATTGGAAAGGAAGACTGTTGGAGTGCTTTTTCTTCAGTGTTAACGAATCTGTATATGAGAATTCCTAACAGAACATTGAAGTATGAAAAATTTTATGATGTCACAATGAGAAAGAATTTTAAAGTGCTCACAGATTGCCTGCAACAGAAATGAGAAATTTAGCTAAGTAAGGATTTTCAAGAAAGGACATAGAAATTTGAAACTTATCATGCTACACTCCAATATTTAGGAAAAATATATAGATAACAAAAATGAAATTAAAAAATAAATACATAGTATAAAATAAATGTTCACGTATGTGACCCATAAATACGCATCAATGTATACATTAGATGAAAGGGAAAACTTCATCGTTTTTTTTTACGAAGCAAGAAAATAAACTAATCACACATGTTTATAAATACTACAACAAAATCACAAAAATTTGGAAAAACTATGAGAAAATACAAATTTAGAACTCACGCTCCACATCTATGTCAATACAGATACATGCTCCAAATTATTTCCAAATCCAGGATAATCACAAAATTACCCCGGAATTTTGAAAAGGAAATAAGGAATAATTTGGGGGAAAACTGTTGAAGTTGTTTGGGCTGGCTCTTCTGAACTGTGTACCTGGTTGGTAAACAGGACAAAAGAGAACTCAAATATTTTCTGGTATCACAATGACAACTTTTTAAATTTGAGAGCAAGGAGGGTAAATTGCCAAAGAGAAATATTGAATCGAACATAAATGACAAAAATAATCCTGCAGATAGCAATCATACTAGTTGGAAATATTGTATTGGAATTTCCAAGTTGTAAATAAGGAAAACTCTAAAAAAACCATGAAACATGGAAAAAAGTAAGGTAAAGGTGAAAATACGTCAAATATTTCAGTGAAACTTAGCCAAATGAAACTGAGTAAAATCTAAAAACTTTAAGGGGTATTCTTACATCACAAGGAGAAAGACACCCAAGGGAGCCAATTACCACAATGAGCCCAGTCAAGGATATTAATCATTAATAGAAATCATTAAGGTATGAATACTCATATCTGGATGTAAAATATACTGTGATAGAAAAGACTAAAACTAATTTTGAAGGATCATGTTTAGGGTGACACAGAGTTACGACAAACTGCTGTTCAAGAAATAACGTTTGATTTAACAAAACAAGGAAGAACACCAGAAGACACTATACAGATATGCCGGCAAATACCAGAATGATTATAAATGAAAGATGCCAATCCCTCTGTAATCTATTGACCTATATCTACTAAATGAACATACATTCCATAACTACCAAGAAAATGGAAACAATCTTACCTAGAATTTAAAGAATTACAAACCCTTCCTATTGAACATTGTCCTTAGGATGATGAACAGGAAAATGCAGAATTTTGTTGAAGTTGCCCACCACAATGAAAGCTGCATGGATGGACACATATTTCCCTGACCAGATTAGCCTAGAAAAGATAAGAAAATCTTCCACATATTAGAGATTTGACCTAGGAGATATTTATATAGAAATAGGTATGTAGATATATACAATAATTGAATATATGTGCATATAGATATAAAAAATATAATGAAATACATAGAGAGAAATGTTTTTTATAATGAAAAGGATATTTTGAACGCAGAAGTAAACAATGACTAATTTGGAAAGAATAATATAATGTCTTGTATACATGAATAACTTCTAAAAATCGAATTACCATGGAAATGAAAAATTAAGGAAATAATTTAGAAACATGTAAATGGAATAGCTACCTCACTACATCACAGAAAATGTGACATACAAGGAAGACGTGATATCAAAATTAATCAGCAAAAAGTGGCTGGGAGGGTGAGTCAAGGGCACCTACATAGGAAGTATAAGGTCCTGAGTTTAACTGCAAGTATGATGAAAATAGTTCTCTTCTTCTTTTAATATTAACATCATTCGTGTTGTGAAATGTTTTTTGACATGGGGTTTCCTTGTAGTTTCATAATTACCTTTGTATAAACTTTAGAAGTACTGGCCATATTGGCATAGAAAACTGTGGCCACTTGATTGTCTCTGCCTTTGTTATGACTGAAGTGTCCTCGAAATTCTGTTTTCCAAGTGATGTGTATAACCACTGCATTCAACAGCCACTTGAAAATACTCCTGTAATTTTGCGCATCCCCATTTAGTACAGTTAACATATAGTAGTAACCCGATATTTGATATGTGCACTAGGTATTTTTTCATTTTTAAGGTTCCCACAGCATTTTTAATTGATGCTGGACTCCAGAAAATAGAAACTGCCAGTTTCTTACCTTTACATATAATCTAGTGGTTCACTTCCAAAAGCACAACTTATGTGACAACTCTGCAAAATGACTTAAGTTGCCAGTTTCATAAAAGTCCTCATTTGCCTTCCTAAGAATTGACAAGCTAAAAACAAGCTGTTACCCATCATTTTTAGAAACGGACAAATCTGAATATAGTGGTCTGTTCAAATGAACTGAAATGAACAGATATCGGTTTGTAGTGTATTTACGTGGGTTTTTTCGATTTCAAAATAGCCTCTCTTCCAAATAGAGTTACTAATAAATGACCATTAGATAATAAGACATCTCCATATCTTACCACTACCAGAAAAATGTAAAAGATTGCCTTTAATCTGCCAGGAATAAACAGGTCAATTGTTGGTAACAAGACTCATAGATACTCTCATAATATCAAATGTTCGAGTAGTATATAAACTTCCAAGCAGAAGTAAAATGAAGGATTTAGTTCAATTTGTAGGCAAAAAGAAATTTTTATTAAATAGTTTTCCTTTCTTACTGATTACCATTTCAAAGGATATTTTACTCTTAGAACAACACCTTAAGAAATAAAACTGCATTTTGCTTTCAAATGTGGACTTTCACACTATTAATAAAGAACATGTGGATATGAAATAAATTAGTAAAATAGAAATTAATAGAAAAATACAGGTAACGAGGACTCAAGACATATCCAGAGAATGTGATATGACGTGACTTTAGTAAGAAGGACGCACTTCAAAGAAGAAATACCAGTAAGAAAGTAATTCTCAGGAACTGGGTAAATTTGACGATATTGACTAGATTTTAGAAAGGAAGTGACACACGTTAGAATGCATAAAGAAAAACCTCAGTGTCACATGTCTGAATGATTATTAACAAATACGCCATAATTAGGTGTCATATACCCATTTATCTGCAAGAAAATGAGGTAATTAAAATTCCATCAACATTTTATAGCAAAGCCTAAGTAGAGACATTAACATTTCAGCCGTCATATCCATGCTTGCTTATATGAAAAGAACCAAGAAATAGTAATATTTCAGCAAATTGTGGAACGCAGAAGGAAGTCCCTAAAATTGAGGACATTTTGCAGGCTTCGATATAATCTCAATGTTCACCTAAACGGGGATAGAAAAGTACAGGCAAAAAGAAGAAAATGCCTTCCGATATTAAGTGACACAATTTGTAAAATATTTAGTAATGAGCATGGAGAACTGTGCATGAGAGTGGTGTGGTAATAACCATTAAAGGTAGATTGCCAATACAGATCATCTTTAAGAAGCTGCATATTGAAATCACCATCCAGAAATGAGCATAAACATCACTGCAAAGTATATCAAAATTTATGTGTGCCACATATATTTTAATTGTTCCAAATTAAGTCTGATCGCCATACAAGTATAAAGTGAGTGATGAATAATGGATTACATTGGAAAGGAAGACTGTTGGAGTGCTTTTTCTTCAGTGTTAACGAATCTGTATATGAGAATTCCTAACAGAACATTGAAGTATGAAAAATTTTATGATGTCACAATGAGAAAGAATTTTAAAGTGCTCACAGATTGCCTGCAACAGAAATGAGAAATTTAGCTAAGTAAGGATTTTCAAGAAAGGACATAGAAATTTGAAACTTATCATGATACACTCCAATATTTAGGAAAAATATATAGATAACAAAAATGAAATTAAAAAATAAATACATAGTATAAAATAAATGTTCACGTATGTGACCCATAAATACGCATCAATGTATACATTAGATGAAAGGGAAAACTTCATCGTTTTTTTTTACGAAGCAAGAAAATAAACTAATCACACATGTTTATAAATACTACAACAAAATCACAAAAATTTGGAAAAACTATGAGAAAATACAAATTTAGAACTCACGCTCCACATCTATGTCAATACAGATACATGCTCCAAATTATTTCCAAATCCAGGATAATCACAAAATTACCCCGGAATTTTGAAAAGGAAATAAGGAATAATTTGGGGGAAAACTGTTGAAGTTGTTTGGGCTGGCTCTTCTGAACTGTGTACCTGGTTGGTAAACAGGACAAAAGAGAACTCAAATATTTTCTGGTATCACAATGACAACTTTTTAAATTTGAGAGCAAGGAGGGTAAATTGCCAAAGAGAAATATTGAATCGAACATAAATGACAAAAATAATCCTGCAGATAGCAATCATACTAGTTGGAAATATTGTATTGGAATTTCCAAGTTGTAAATAAGGAAAACTCTAAAAAAACCATGAAACATGGAAAAAAGTAAGGTAAAGGTGAAAATACGTCAAATATTTCAGTGAAACTTAGCCAAATGAAACTGAGTAAAATCTAAAAACTTTAAGGGGTATTCTTACATCACAAGGAGAAAGACACCCAAGGGAGCCAATTACCACAATGAGCCCAGTCAAGGATATTAATCATTAATAGAAATCATTAAGGTATGAATACTCATATCTGGATGTAAAATATACTGTGATAGAAAAGACTAAAACTAATTTTGAAGGATCATGTTTAGGGTGACACAGAGTTACGACAAACTGCTGTTCAAGAAATAACGTTTGATTTAACAAAACAAGGAAGAACACCAGAAGACACTATACAGATATGCCGGCAAATACCAGAATGATTATAAATGAAAGATGCCAATCCCTCTGTAATCTATTGACCTATATCTACTAAATGAACATACATTCCATAACTACCAAGAAAATGGAAACAATCTTACCTAGAATTTAAAGAATTACAAACCCTTCCTATTGAACATTGTCCTTAGGATGATGAACAGGAAAATGCAGAATTTTGTTGAAGTTGCCCACCACAATGAAAGCTGCATGGATGGACACATATTTCCCTGACCAGATTAGCCTAGAAAAGATAAGAAAATCTTCCACATATTAGAGATTTGACCTAGGAGATATTTATATAGAAATAGGTATGTAGATATATACAATAATTGAATATATGTGCATATAGATATAAAAAATATAATGAAATACATAGAGAGAAATGTTTTTATAATGAAAAGGATATTTTGAACGCAGAAGTAAACAATGACTAATTTGGAAAGAATAATATAATGTCTTGTATACATGAATAACTTCTAAAAATAGAATTACCATGGAAATGAAAAATTAAGGAAATAATTCAGAAACATGTAAATGGAATAGCTACCTCACTACATCACAGAAAATGTGACATACAAGGAAGACGTGATATCAAAATTAATCAGCAAAAAGTGGCTGGGAGGGTGAGTCAAGGGCACCTACATAGGAAGTATAAGGTCCTGAGTTTAACTGCAAGTATGATGAAAATAGTTCTCTTCTTCTTTTAATATTAATATCATTCGTGTTGTGAAATGTTTTTTGACATGGGGTTTCCTTGTAGTTTCATAATTACCTTTGTATAAACTTTAGAAGTACTGGCCATATTGGCATAGAAAACTGTGGCCACTTGATTGTCTCTGCCTTTGTTATGACTGAAGTGTCCTCGAAATTCTGTTTTCCAAGTGATGTGTATAACCACTGCATTCAACAGCCACTTGAAAATACTCCTGTAATTTTGCGCATCCCCATTTAGTACAGTTAACATATAGTAGTAACCCGATATTTGATATGTGCACTAGGTATTTTTTCATTTTTAAGGTTCCCACAGCATTTTTAATTGATGCTGGACTCCAGAAAATAGAAACTGCCAGTTTCTTACCTTTACATATAATCTAGTGGTTCACTTCCAAAAGCACAACTTATGTGACAACTCTGCAAAATGACTTAACTTGCCAGTTTCATAAAAGTCCTCATTTGCCTTCCTAAGAATTGACAAGCTAAAAACAAGCTGTTACCCATCATTTTTAGAAACGGACAAATCTGAATATAGTGGTCTGTTCAAATGAACTGAAATGAACAGATATCGGTTTGTAGTGTATTTACGTGGGTTTTTTCGATTTCAAAATAGCCTCTCTTCCAAATAGAGTTACTAATAAATGACCATTAGATAATAAGACATCTCCATATCTTACCACCAGCAGAAAAATGTAAAAGATTGCCTTTAATCTGCCAGGAATAAACAGGTCAATTGTTGGTAACAAGACTCATAGATACTCTCATAATATCAAATGTTCGAGTAGTATATAAACTTCCAAGCAGAAGTAAAATGAAGGATTTAGTTCAATTTGTAGGCAAAAAGAAATTTTTATTAAATAGTTTTCCTTTCTTACTGATTACCATTTCAAAGGATATTTTACTCTTAGAACAACACCTTAAGAAATAAAACTGCATTTTGCTTTCAAATGTGGACTTTCACACTATTAATAAAGAACATGTGGATATGAAATAAATTAGTAAAATAGAAATCAATAGAAAAATACAGGTAACGAGGACTCAAGACATATCCAGAGAATGTGATATGACGTGACTTTAGTAAGAAGGACGCACTTCAAAGAAGAAATAACAGTAAGAAAGTAATTCTCAGGAACTGGGTAAATTTGACGATATTGACTAGATTTTAGAAAGGAAGTGACACACGTTAGAATGCATAAAGAAAAACCTCAGTGTCACATGTCTGAATGATTATTAACAAATACGCCATAATTAGGTGTCATATACCCATTTATCTGCAAGAAAATGAGGTAATTAAAATTCCATCAACATTTTATAGCAAAGCGTAAGTAGAGACATTAACATTTCAGCCGTCATATCCATGCTTGCTTATATGAAAAGAACCAAGAAATAGTAATATTTCAGCAAATTGTGGAACGCATAAGGAAGTCCCTAAAATTGAGGACATTTTGCAGGCTTCGATATAATCTCAATGTTCACCTAAACGGGGATAGAAAAGTACAGGCAAAAAAAAGAAAATGCCTTCCGATATTAAGTTACACAATTTGTAAAATATTTAGTAATGAGCATGGAGAACTGTGCATGAGAGTGGTGTGGTAATAACCATTAAAGGTAGATTGCCAATACAGATCATCTTTAAGAAGCTGCATATTGAAATCACCATCCAGAAATGAGCATAAACATCACTGCAAAGTATATCAAAATTTATGTGTGCCACATATATTTTAATTGTTCCAAATTAAGTCTGATCGCCATACAAGTATAAAGTGAGTGATGAATAATGGATTACATTGGAAAGGAAGACTGTTGGAGTGCTTTTTCTTCAGTGTTAACGAATCTGTATATGAGAATTCCTAACAGAACATTGAAGTATGAAAAATTTTATGATGTCACAATGAGAAAGAATTTTAAAGTGCTCACAGATTGCCTGCAACAGAAATGAGAAATTTAGCTAAGTAAGGATTTTCAAGAAAGGACATAGAAATTTGAAACTTATCATGATACACTCCAATATTTAGGAAAAATATATAGATAACAAAAATGAAATTAAAAAATAAATACATAGTATAAAATAAATGTTCACGTATGTGACCCATAAATACTCATCAATGTATACATTAGATGAAAGGGAAAACTTCATCGTTTTTTTTTACGAAGCAAGAAAATAAACTAATCACACATGTTTATAAATACTACAACAAAATCACAAAAATTTGGAAAAACTATGAGAAAATACAAATTTAGAACTCACGCTCCACATCTATGTCAATACAGATACATGCTCCAAATTATTTCAAATCCAGGATAATCACAAAATTACCCCGGAATTTTGAAAAGGAAATAAGGAATAATTTGGGGGAAAACTGTTGAAGTTGTTTGGGCTGGCTCTTCTGAACTGTGTACCTGGTTGGTAAACAGGACAAAAGAGAACTCAAATATTTTCTGGTATCACAATGACAACTTTTTAAATTTGAGAGCAAGGAGGGTAAATTGCCAAAGAGAAATATTGAATCGAACATAAATGACAAAAATAATCCTGCAGATAGCAATCATACTAGTTGGAAATATTGTATTGGAATTTCCAAGTTGTAAATAAGGAAAACTCTAAAAAAACCATGAAACATGGAAAAAAGTAAGGTAAAGGTGAAAATACGTCAAATATTTCAGTGAAACTTAGCCAAATGAAACTGAGTAAAATCTAAAAACTTTAAGGGGTATTCTTACATCACAAGGAGAAAGACACCCAAGGGAGCCAATTACCACAATGAGCCCAGTCTAGGATATTAATCATTAATACAAATCATTAAGGTATGCATACTCATATCTGGATGTAAAATATACTGTGATAGAAAAGACTAAAACTAATTTTGAAGGATCATGTTTAGGGTGACACAGAGTTACGACAAACTGCTGTTCAAGAAATAACGTTTGATTTAACAAAACAAGGAAGAACACCAGAAGACACTATACAGATATGCCGGCAAATACCAGAATGATTATAAATGAAAGATGCCAATCCCTCTGTAATCTATTGACCTATATCTACTAAATGAACATACATTCCATAACTACCAAGAAAATGGAAACAATCTTACCTAGAATTTAAAGAATTACAAACCCTTCCTATTGAACATTGTCCTTAGGATGATGAACAGGAAAATGCAGAATTTTGTTGAAGTTGCCCACCACAATGAAAGCTGCATGGATGGACACATATTTCCCTGACCAGATTAGCCTAGAAAAGATAAGAAAATCTTCCACATGTTAGAGATTTGACCTAGGAGATATTTATATAGAAATAGGTATGTAGATATATACAATAATTGAATATATGTGCATATAGATATAAAAAATATAATGAAATACATAGAGAGAAATGTTTTTTATAATGAAAAGGATATTTTGAACGCAGAAGTAAACAATGACTAATTTGGAAAGAATAATATAATGTCTTGTATACATGAATAACTTCTAAAAATAGAATTACCATGGAAATGAAAAATTAAGGAAATAATTCAGAAACATGTAAATGGAATAGCTACCTCACTACATCACAGAAAATGTGACATACAAGGAAGACGTGATATCAAAATTAATCAGCAAAAAGTGGCTGGGAGGGTGAGTCAAGGGCACCTACATAGGAAGTATAAGGTCCTGAGTTTAACTGCAAGTATGATGAAAATAGTTCTCTTCTTCTTTTAATATTAATATCATTCGTGTTGTGAAATGTTTTTTGACATGGGGTTTCCTTGTAGTTTCATAATTACCTTTGTATAAACTTTAGAAGTACTGGCCATATTGGCATAGAAAACTGTGGCCACTTGATTGTCTCTGCCTTTGTTATGACTGAAGTGTCCTCGAAATTCTGTTTTCCAAGTGATGTGTATAACCACTGCATTCAACAGCCACTTGAAAATACTCCTGTAATTTTGCGCATCCCCATTTAGTACAGTTAACATATAGTAGTAACCCGATATTTGATATGTGCACTAGGTATTTTTTCATTTTTAAGGTTCCCACAGCATTTTTAATTGATGCTGGACTCCAGAAAATAGAAACTGCCAGTTTCTTACCTTTACATATAATCTAGTGGTTCACTTCCAAAAGCACAACTTATGTGACAACTCTGCAAAATGACTTAAGTTGCCAGTTTCATAAAAGTCCTCATTTGCCTTCCTAAGAATTGACAAGCTAAAAACAAGCTGTTACCCATCATTTTTAGAAACGGACAAATCTGAATATAGTGGTCTGTTCAAATGAACTGAAATGAACAGATATCGGTTTGTAGTGTATTTACGTGGGTTTTTTCGATTTCAAAATAGCCTCTCTTCCAAATAGAGTTACTAATAAATGACCATTAGATAATAAGACATCTCCATATCTTACCACCAGCAGAAAAATGTAAAAGATTGCCTTTAATCTGCCAGGAATAAACAGGTCAATTGTTGGTAACAAGACTCATAGATACTCTCATAATATCAAATGTTCGCTAGTATATAAACTTCCAAGCAGAAGTAAAATGAAGGATTTAGTTCAATTTGTAGGCAAAAAGAAATTTTTATTAAATAGTTTTCCTTTCTTACTGATTACCATTTCAAAGGATATTTTACTCTTAGAACAACACCTTAAGAAATAAAACTGCATTTTGCTTTCAAATGTGGACTTTCACACTATTAATAAAGAACATGTGGATATGAAATAAATTAGTAAAATAGAAATCAATAGAAAAATACAGGTAACGAGGACTCAAGACATATCCAGAGAATGTGATATGACGTGACTTTAGTAAGAAGGACGCACTTCAAAGAAGAAATAACAGTAAGAAAGTAATTCTCAGGAACTGGGTAAATTTGACGATATTGACTAGATTTTAGAAAGGAAGTGACACACGTTAGAATGCATAAAGAAAAACCTCAGTGTCACATGTCTGAATGATTATTAACAAATACGCCATAATTAGGTGTCATATACCCATTTATCTGCAAGAAAATGAGGTAATTAAAATTCCATCAACATTTTATAGCAAAGCGTAAGTAGAGACATTAACATTTCAGCCGTCATATCCATGCTTGCTTATATGAAAAGAACAAAGAAATAGTAATATTTCAGCAAATTGTGGAACGCATAAGGAAGTCCCTAAAATTGAGGACATTTTGCAGGCTTCGATATAATCTCAATGTTCACCTAAACGGGGATAGAAAAGTACAGGCAAAAAGAAGAAAATGCCTTCCGATATTAAGTTACACAATTTGTAAAATATTTAGTAATGAGCATGGAGAACTGTGCATGAGAGTGGTGTGGTAATAACCATTAAAGGTAGATTGCCAATACAGATCATCTTTAAGAAGCTGCATATTGAAATCACCATCCAGAAATGAGCATAAACATCACTGCAAAGTATATCAAAATTTATGTGTGCCACATATATTTTAATTGTTCCAAATTAAGTCTGATCGCCATACAAGTATAAAGTGAGTGATGAATAATGGATTACATTGGAAAGGAAGACTGTTGGAGTGCTTTTTCTTCAGTGTTAACGAATCTGTATATGAGAATTCCTAACAGAACATTGAAGTATGAAAAATTTTATGATGTCACAATGAGAAAGAATTTTAAAGTGCTCACAGACTGCCTTCAACAGAAATGAGAAATTTAGCTAAGTAAGGATTTTCAAGAAAGGACATAGAAATTTGAAACCTATCATGCTACACTTCAATATTTAGGAAAAATATATAGATAACAAAAAGGAAATTAAAAAATAAATACATAGTATAAAATTAATGTTCACGTATGTGACCCATAAATACGCATCAATGTATACATTAGATAAAAGGGAAAACTTCATCGTTTTTTTAAGAAGGAAGAAAATAAACTAATCACACAAGTTTATGAATACTATAACATAATCACAAAAATTTGGAAAAACTATGAGAAAATACAAATTTAGAACTCACGCTCCACATCTATGTCAATAAAGATACATGCTCCAAATTATTTCCAAATCCAGGATAATCACAAAATTACCCCGGAATTTTGAAAAGGAAATAAGGAATAATTTGGGGAAAAACTGTTGAAGTTGTTTGGGCTGGCTCTTCTGAACTGTGTACCTGGTAGGTAAACAGGACAAAAGAGAACTCAAATATTTTCTGGTATCACAATGACAACTTTTTAAATTTGAGAGCAAGGAGGGTAAATTGCCAAAGAGAAATATTGAATCGAACCTAAATGACAAAAATAATCCTGCAGATAGCAATCATACTAGTTGGAAATATTGTATTGGAATTTCCAAGTTGTAAATAAGGAAAACTCTAAAAAAACCATGAAACATGGAAAAAAGTAAGGTAAAGGTGAAAATACGTCAAATATATCAGTGAAACTTAGCCAAATGAAACTGAGTAAAATCTAAAAACTTTAAGGGGTATTCTTACATCACAAGGAGAAAGACACCCAAGGGAGCCAATTACCACAATGAGCCCAGACTAGGATATTAATCATTAATACAAATCATTAAGCTATGAATACTCATATCTAGATGTAAAATATACTGTGATAGAAAAGACTAAAACTCATTTGGAAGGATCATGTTTAGGGTGACACATAGTTAAGACAAACTGCTGTTCAAGAAATAACGTTTGATTTAACAAAACAAGGAAGAACACCAGAAGACACGATACAGATATGCCGGCAAATACCAGAATGATTATAAATGAAAGATGCCAATCCCTCTGTAATCTATTGACCTATATCTACTAAATGAACATACATTCCATAACTACCAAGAAAATGGAAACAATCTTACCTAGAATTTAAAGAATTACAAACCCTTCCTATTCAACATTGTCCTTAGGATGATGAACAGGAAAATGCAGAATTTTGTTGAAGTTGCCCACCACAATGAAAGCTGCATGGATGGACACATATTTCCCTGACCAGATTAGCCTAGAAAAGATAAGAAAATCTTCCACATATTAGAGATTTGACCTAGGAGATATTTATATAGAAATAGTTATGTAGATATATACAATAATTGAATATATGTGCATATAGATATACAAAATATAATGAAATACATAGAGAGAAATATTTTTTATAATGAAAAGGATATTGTGAACGCAGAAGTAAACAATGACTAATTTGGAAAGAAAAATATAATGTCTTGTATACATGAATAACTTCTAAAAATAGAATTACCATGGAAATGAAAAATTAAGGAAATAATTCAGAAACATGTAAATGGAATAGCTACCTCACTACATCACAGAAAATGTGACATACAAGGAAGACGTGATATCAACCTTAATCAGCAAAAAGTGGCTGGGAGGGTGAGTCAAGGGCACCTACATAGGAAGTATAAGGTCCTGAGTTTAACTGCAAGTATGATGAAAATAGTTCTCTTCTTCTTTTAATATTAACATCATTCGTGTTGTGAAATGTTTTTTGACATGGGGTTTCCTGGTAGTTTCATAATTACCTTTGTATAAACTTTAGAAGTACTGGCCATATTGGCAGAAAAACTGTGGCCACTTGATTGTCTCTGCCTTTGTTATGACTGAAGTGTCCTCGAAATTCTGTTTTCCAAGTGATGTGTATAACCACTGCCTTCAACATCCACTTGAAAATACTCCTGTAATTTTGCGTATCCACATTTAGTACAGTTAACATATAGTAGTAACCCGATATTTGATATGTGCACTAGGTATTTTTTCATTTTTAAGGTTCCCACAGCATTTTTAATTGATGCTGGACTCCAGAAAATAGAAACTGCCAGTTTCTTACCTTTACATATAATCTAGTGGTTCACTTCCAAAAGCACAACTTATGTGACAACTCTGTAAAATGAGTTAAGTTGCCAGTTTCATAAAAGTCCTCATTTGCCTTCCTAAGAATTGACAAGCTAGAAACAAGCTGTTACCCATCATTTTTAGAAACGGACAAATCTGAATATAGTAGTCTGTTCAAATGAACGGAAATGAACAGATATCGGTTTGTAGTGTATTTACGTGGGTTTTTTCGATTTCAAAAAAGCCTCTCTTCCAAATAGAGTTACTAATAAATAACCATTAGATAATAAGACATCTCCATATCTTACTACGACCAGAAAAATGTAAAAGATTGCCTTTATCTGCCAGGAATAAACAGGTCAATTGTTGGTAACAAGACTCATAGATACTCTCATAATATCAAATGTTCGAGTATTATATAAACTTCCAAGCAGAAGGAAAATGAAGGATTTAGTTCAATTTGTAGGCAAAAAGAAATTTTTATTAAATAGTTTTCCTTTCTTACTGATTACCATTTCAAAGGATATTTTACTCTTAGAACAACACCTTAAGAAATAAAACTGCATTTTGCTTTCAAATATGGACTTTCACACTATTAATAAAGAACATGTGGATATGAAATAAATTAGTAAAATAGAAATTAATACAAAAATACAGGTAACGAGGACTCAAGACATATCCAGAGAATGTGATATGACGTGACTGTAGTAAGAAGGACGCACTTCAAAGAAGACATACCAGTAAGAAAGTAATTCTCAGGAACTGGGTAAATTTGACGATATTGACTAGATTTTAGAAAGGAAGTGACACACGTTAGAATGCATAAAGAAAAACCTCAGTGTCACATGTCTGAATGATTATTAACAAATACGCCATAATTAGGTGTCATATACCCATTTATCTGCAAGAAAATGAGGTAATTAAAATTCAATCAACATTTTATAGCAAAGCATAAGTAGAGACATTAACATTTCAACCGTCATATCCATGCTTGCTTATATGAAAAGAATCAAGAAATAGTAATATTTCAGCAAATTGTGGAACGCATAAGGAAGTCCCTAAAATTGAGGACGTTTTGCAGGCTTCGATATAATCTCAATGTTCACCTAAACGGGGATAGAAAAGTACGGGCAAAAAGAAGAAAATGCCTTCCGATATTAAGTTACACAATTTGTAAAATATTTAGTAATGAGCATGGAGAACTGTGCATGAGAGTGGTGAGGTAATAACCATTAAAGGTTGATTGCCAATACAGATCATGTTTAAGAAGCTGCATATTGAAATCACCATCCAGAAATGAGCATAAACATGACTGCAAAGTATATCAAAATTTATGTGTGCCCCGTATATTTTAATTGTTCCGAATTAAGTCTGACCGCCATACAAGTATAAAGTGAGTGATGAATAATGGATTACGTTGGAAAGGAAGACTGTTGGAGTGCTTTTTCTTCGGTGTTAACGAATCTGTATATGAGAATTCCTAACAGAACATTGAAGCATGAAAAATTTTATGATGTTACAATGGGAAAGAATTTTAAAGTGCTCACAGATTGCATGCAACAGAAATGAGAAATTTAACTAAGTAAAGATTTTCAAGAGAGGACATAGAAATTTGAAACTTATCACGCTACACTCCAATATTTAGGAAAAATATATAGATAACAAAAATGAAATTAAAAAATAAATACATAGTATAAAATAAATGTTCACGTATGTGACCCATAAATACGCATCAATGTATACATTAGATAAAAGGGAAAACTTCATCGTTTTTTTTTACGAAGCAAGAAAATAAACTAATCACACATGTTTATAAATACTACAACAAAATCACAAAAATTTGGAAAAACTATGAGAAAATACAAATTTAGAACTCACGCTCCACATCTATGTCAATACAGATACATGCTCCAAATTATTTCCAAATCCAGGATAATCACAAAATTACCCCGGAATTTTGAAAAGGAAATAAGGAATAATTTGGGGAAAAACTGTTGAAGTTGTTTGGGCTGGCTCTTCTGAACTGTGTACCTGGTAGGTAAACAGGACAAAAGAGAACTCAAATATTTTCTGGTATCACAATGACAATTTTTAAATTTGAGAGCAAGGAGGGTAAATTGCCAAAGAGAAATATTGAGTCGAACATAAATGACAAAAATAATCCTGCAAATAGCAATCATACTAGTTGGAAATATTGTATTGGAATTTTCAAGTTGTAAATAAGGAAAACTCTAAAAAAACCATGAAACATGGAAAAAAGTAAGGTAAAGGTGAAAATACGTCAAATATATCAGTGAAACTTAGCCAAATGAAACTGAGTAAAATCTAAAAACTTTAAGGGGTATTCTTACATCACAAGGAGAAAGACACCCAAGGGAGCCAATTACCACAATGAGCCCAGACTAGGATATTAATCATTAATACAAATCATTAAGGTATGAATACTCATATCTGGATGTAAAATATACTGTGATAGAAAAGTCTAGAACTCATTTGGAAGGATCATGTTTAGGGTGACACATTGTTAAGACAAACTGCTGTTCAAGAAATAACGTTTGATTTAACAAAACAAGGAAGAACACCAGAAGACACTATACAGATATGCCGGCAAATACCAGAATGATTATAAATGCAAGATGCCAATCCCTCTGTAATCTATTGACCTATATCTACTAAATGAACATACATTCCATAACTACCAAGAAAATGGAAACAATCTTACCTAGAATTTAAAGAATTACAAACCCTTCCTATTCAACATTGTCCTTAGGATGATGAACAGGAAAATGCAGAATTTTGTTGAAGTTGCCCACCACAATGAAAGCTGCATGGATGGACACATATTTCCCTGACCAGATTAGCCTAGAAAAGATAAGAAAATCTTCCACATATTAGAGATTTGACCTAGGAGATATTTATATGTAAATAGGTATGTAGATATATACAATAATTGAATATATGTGCATATAGATATACAAAATATAATGAAATACATAGAGAGAAATATTTTTTATAATGAAAAGGATATTGTGAACGCAGAAGTAAACAATGACTAATTTGGAAAGAAAAATATAATGTCTTGTATACATAAATAACTTCTAAAAATAGAATTACCATGGAAATGAAAAATTAAGGAAATAATTCAGAAACATGTAAATGGAATAGCTACCTCACTACATCACAGAAAATGTGACATACAAGGAAGACGTGATATCAACCTTAATCAGCAAAAAGTGGCTGGGAGGGTGAGTCAAGGGCACCTACATAGGAAGTATAAGGTCCTGAGTTTAACTGCAAGTATGATGAAAATAGTTCTCTTCTTCTTTTAATATTAACATCATTCGTGTTGTGAAATGTTTTTTGACATGGGGTTTCCTTGTAGTTTCATAATTACCTTTGTATAAACTTTAGAAGTACTGGCCATATTGGCATAGAAAACTGTGGCCACTTGATTGTCTCTGCCTTTGTTATGACTGAAGTGTCCTCGAAATTCTGTTTTCCAAGTGATGTGTATAACCACTGCCTTCAACATCCACTTGAAAATACTCCTGTAATTTTGCGTATCCACATTTAGTACAGTTAACATATAGTAGTAACCCGATATTTGATATGTGCACTAGGTATTTTTTCATTTTTAAGGTTCCCACAGCATTTTTAATTGATGCTGGACTCCAGAAAATAGAAACTGCCAGTTTCTTACCTTTACATATAATCTAGTGGTTCACTTCCAAAAGCACAACTTATGTGACAACTCTGCAAAATGAGTTAAGTTGCCAGTTTCATAAAAGTCCTCATTTGCCTTCCTAAGAATTGACAAGCTAAAAACAAGCTGTTACCCATCATTTTTAGAAACGGACAAATCTGAATATAGTAGTCTGTTCAAATGAACGGAAATGAACAGATATCGGTTTGTAATGTATTTACGTGGGTTTTTTCGATTTCAAAATAGCCTCTCTTCCAAATAGAGTTACTAATAAATGACCATTAGATAATAAGACATCTCCATATCTTACTACTAGCAGAAAAATGTAAAAGATTGCCTTTAATCTGCCAGGAATAAACAGGTCAATTGTTGGTAACAAGACTCATAGATACTCTCATAATATCAAATGTTCGAGTATTATCTAAACTTCCAAGCAGAAGTAAAATGAAGGATTTAGTTCAATTTGTAGGCAAAAAGAAATTTTTATTAAATAGTTTTCCTTTCTTACTGATTACCATTTCAAAGGATATTTTACTCTTAGAACAACACCTTAAGAAATAAAACTGCATTTTGCTTTCAAATATGGACTTTCACACTATTAATAAAGAACATGTGGATATGAAATAAATTAGTAAAATAGAAATTAATAGAAAAATACGTGTAACGAGGACTCAAGACATATCCAGAGAATGTGATATCACGTGACTTTAGTAAGAAGGACGCACTTCAAAGAAGACATACCAGTAAGAAAGTAATTCTCAGGAACTGGGTAAATTTGACGATATTGACTAGATTTTAGAAAGGAAGTGACACACGTTAGAATGCATAAAGAAAAACCTCAGTGTCACATGTCTGAATGATTATTAACAAATACGCCCTAATAAGGTGTCATATACCCATTTATCTGCAAGAAAATGAGGTAATTAAAATTCAATCAACATTTTATAGCAAAGCATAAGTAGAGACATTAACATTTCAGCCGTCATATCCATGCTTGCTTATATGAAAAGAACCAAGAAATAGTAATATTTCAGCAAATTGTGGAACGCAGAAGGAAGTCCCTAAAATTGAGGACATTTTGCAGGCTTCGATATAATCTCAATGTTCACCTAAACGGGGATAGAAAAGTACAGGCAAAAAGAAGAAAATGCCTTCCGATATTAAGTTACACAATTTGTAAAACATTTAGTAATGAGCATGGAGAACTGTGCATGAGAGTGGTGAGGTAATAACCATTAAAGGTAGATTGCCAATACAGATCATCTTTAAGAAGCTGCATATTGAAATCACCATCCAGAAATGAGCATAAACATGACTGCAAAGTATGTCAAAATTTATGTGTGCCCCGTATATTTTAATTGTTCCGAATTAACTCTGACCGCCATACAAGTATAAAGTGAGTGATGAATAATGGATTACGTTGGAAAGGAAGACTGTTGGAGTGCTTTTTCTTGGGTGTTAACGAATCTGTATATGAGAATTCCTAACAGAACATTGAAGCATGAAAAATTTTATGATGTCACAATGAGAAAGAATTTTAAAGTGCTCCCAGATTGCCTGCAACCGAAATGAGAAATTTAGCTAAGTAAGGATTTTCAAGAAAGGACATAGAAATTTGATACTTATCACGCTACACTCCAATATTTAGGAAAAATATATAGATAACAAAAATGAAATTAAAAAATAAATGCATAGTATAAAATAAATGTTCACGTATGTGACTCATAAATACGCATCAATATATACATTAGATAAAAGGGAAAACTTCATCGTTTTTTTTTACGAAGCAAGAAAATAAACTAATCACACATGTTTATAAATACTACAACAAAATCACAAAAATTTGGAAAAACTATGAGAAAATACAAATTTAGAACTCACGCTCCACATCTATGTCAATACAGATACATGCTCCAAATTATTTCCAAATCCAGGATAATCACAAAATTACCCCGGAATTTTGAAAAGGAAATAAGGAAGAATTTGGGGAAAACCTGTTGAAGTTGTTTGGGCTGGCTCTTCTGAACTGTGTACCTGGTAGTTAAACAAGACAAAAGAGAACTCAAATATTTTCTGGTATCACAATGACAACCTTTTAAATTTGAGAGCAAGGAGGGTAAATTGCCAAAGAGAAATATTGAATCGAACATAAATGACAAAAATAATCCTGCAGATAGCAATCATACTATTTGGAAATATTGTATTGGAATTTCCAAGTTGTAAATAAGGAAAACTCTAAAAAAACCATGAAACATGGAAAAAAGTAAGGTAAAGGTGAAAATACGTCAAATATATCAGTGAATCTTATCCAAATGAAAGTGAGTAAAATCTAAAAACTTTAAGGGGTATTCTTACATCACAAGGAGAAAGACACCCAAGGGAGCCAATTACCACAATGAGCCCAGACTAGGATATTAATCATTAATACAAATCATTAAGGTATGTATACTCATATCTGGATGTAAAATATACTGTGATAGAAAAGACTAAAACTCATTTGGAAGGATCATGTTTAGGGTGACACATAGTTAAGACAAACTGCTGTTCAAGAAATAACGTTTGATTTAACAAAACAAGGAAGAACACCAGAAGACACTATACAGATATGCCGGCAAATACCAGAATGATTATAAATGAAAGATACCAATCCCTCTGTAATCTATTGACCTATATCTACTAAATGAACATAAGAAAATCTTCCACATATTAGAGATTTGACCTAGGAGATATTTATATAGAAATAGTTATGTAGATATATACAATAATTGAATATATGTGCATATAGATATACAAAATATAATGAAATACATAGAGAGAAATATTTTTTATAATGAAAAGGATATTGTGAACGCAGAAGTAAACAATGACTAATTTGGAAAGAATAATATAATGTCTTGTATACATGAATAACTTCTAAAAATAGAATTACCATGGAAATGAAAAATTAAGGAAATAATTCAGAAACATGTAAATGGAATAGCTACCTCACTACATCACAGAAAATGTGACATACAAAGAAGACGTGATATCAAACTTAATCAGCAAAAAGTGGCTGGGAGGGTGAGTCAAGGGCACCTACATAGGAAGTATAAGGTCCTGAGTTTAACTGCAAGTATGATGAAAATAGTTCTCTTCTTCTTTTAATATTAACATCATTCGTGTTGTGAAATGTTTTTTGACATGGGGTTTCCTTGTAGTTTCATAATTACCTTTGTATAAACTTTAGAAGTACGGGCCATATTGGCATAGAAAACTGTGGCCACTTGATTGTCTCTGCCTTTGTTATGACTGAATTGTCCTCGAAATTCTGTTTTCCAAGTGATGTGTATAACCACTGCATTCAACAGCCACTTGAAAATACTCCTGTAATTTTGCGTATCCACATTTAGTACAGTTAACATATAGTAGTAACCCGATATTTGATATGTGCACTAGGTATTTTTTCATTTTTAAGGTTCCCACAGCATTTTTAATTGATGCTGGACTCCAGAAAATAGAAACTGCCAGTTTCTTACCTTTACATATAATCTAGTGGTTCACTTCCAAAAGCACAACTTATGTGACAACTCTGCAAAATGAGTTAAGTTGCCAGTTTCATAAAAGTCCTCATTTGCCTTCCTAAGAATTGACAAGCTAAAAACAAGCTGTTACCCATCATTTTTAGAAACGGACAAATCTGAATAGAGTAGTCTGTTCAAATGAACTGAAATGAACAGATATCGGTTTGTAGTGTATTTACGTGGGTTTTTTCGATTTCAGAAAAGCCTCTCTTCCAAATAGAGTTACTAATAAATAACCATTAGATAATAAGACATCTCCATATCTTACTACTACCAGAAAAATGTAAAAGATTGCCTTTAATCTGCCAGGAATAAACAGGTCAATTGTTGGTAACAAGACTCATAGATACTCTCATAATATCAAATGTTCGAGTAGTATATAAACTTCCAAGCAGAAGTAAAATGAAGGATTTAGTTCAATTTGTAGGCAAAAAGAAATTTTTATTAAATAGTTTTCCTTTCTTACTGATTACTATTTCAAAGGATATTTTACTCTTAGAACAACACCTTAAGAAATAAAACTGCATTTTGCTCTCAAATATGGACTTTCACACTATTAATAAAGAACATGTGGATATGAAATAAGTTAGTAAAATAGAAATTAATAGAAAAATACAGGTAACGAGGACTCAAGACATATCCAGAGAATGTGATATGACGGTACTTTAGTAAGAAGGACGCACTTCAAAGAAGACATACCAGTAAGAATGTCATTCTCAGGAACTGGGTAAATTTGACGATATTGACTAGATTTTAGAAAGGAAGTGACACACGTTAGAATGCATAAAGAAAAACCTCAGGGTCACATGTCTGAATGATTATTAACAAATACGCCATAATTAGGTGTCATATACCTATTTATCTGCAAGAAAATGAGGTAATTAAAATTCAATCAACATTTTATAGCAAAGCATAAGTAGAGACATTAACATTTCAGCCGTCATATCCATGCTTGCTTATATGAAAAGAACCAAGAAATAGTAATATTTCAGCAAATTGTGGAACGCAGAAGGAAGTCCCTAAAATTGAGGACATTTTGCAGGCTTCGATATAATCTCAATGTTCACCTAAACGGGGACAGAAAAGTACAGGCAAAAAGAAGAAAATGCCTTCCGATATTAAGTTACACAATTTGTAAAATATTTAGTAATGAGCATGGAGAACTGTGCATGAGAGTGGTGAGGTAATAACCATTAAAGGTAGATTGCCAACACAGATCATCTTTAAGAAGCTGCATATTGAAATCACCATCCAGAAATGAGCATAAACATGACTGCAAAGTATATCAAAATTTATGTGTGCCCCATATATTTTAATTGTTCCAAATTAAGTCTGACCGACATACAAGTATAAAGTGAGTGATGAATAATGGATTACATTGGAAAGGAAGACTGTTGGAGTGCTTTTTCTTCGGTGTTAACGAATCTGTATATGAGAATTCCTAACAGAACATTGAAGCATGAAAAATTTTATGATGTCACAATGAGAAAGAATTTTAAAGTGCTCCCAGATTGCCTGCAACAGAAATGAGAAACTTAGCTAAGTAAGGATTTTCAAGAAAGGACATAGAAATTTGATACTTATCACGCTACACTCCAATATTTAGGAAAAATATGTAGATAACAAAAATGAAATTAAAAAATAAATGCATAGTATAAAATAAATGTTCACGTATGTGACCCATAAATACGCATCAATGTATACATTAGATAAAAGGGAAAACTTCATCGTTTTTTTTTACGAATCAAGAAAATAAACTAATCACATATGTTTAAAAATACTACAACAAAATCACAAAAATTTGGAAAAACTATGAGAAAATACAAATTTAGAACTCACGCTCCACGTCTATGTCAATACAGATACATTCTCCAAATTATTTCCAAATCCAGGATAATCACAAAATTACCCCGGAATTTTGAAAAGGAAATAAGGAATAATTTGGGGAAAAACTGTTGAAGTTGTTTGGGCTGGCTCTTCTGAACTGTGTACCTGGTAGGTAAACAGGACAAAAGAGAACTCAAATATTTTCTGGTATCACAATGACAACTTTTTAAATTTGAGAGCAAGGAGCGTAAATAGCCAAAGAGAAATATTGAATCGAACATAAATGACAAAAATAATCCTGCAGATAGCAATCATACTATTTGGAAATATTGTATTGGAATTTCCAAGTTGTAAATAAGGAAAACTCTAAAAAAACCATGAAACATGGAAAAAAGTAAGGTAAAGGTGAAAATACGTCAAATATATCAGTGAAACTTAGCCAAATGAAACTGAGTAAAATCTAAAAACTTTAAGGGGTATTCTTACATCACAAGGAGAAAGACACCCAAAGGAGCCAATTATCACAATGAGCCCAGACTAGGATATTAATCATTAATACAAATCATTAAGGTATGCATACTCATATCTGGATGTAAAATATACTGTGATAGAAAAGACTAAAACTCATTTGGAAGGATCATGTTTAGGGTGACACATAGTTAAGACAAACTGCTGTTCAAGAAATAACGTTTGATTTAACAAAACAAGGAAGAACACCAGAAGACACTATACAGATATGCCGGCAAATACCAGAATGATTATAAATGCAAGATGCCAATCCCTGTGTAATCTATTGACCTATATCTACTAAATGAACATACATTCCATAACTACCAAGAAAATGGAAACAATCTTACCTAGAATTTAAAGAATTACAAACCCTTCCTATTCAACATTGTCCTTAGGATGATGAACAGGAAAATGCAGAATTTTGTTGAAGTTGCCCACCACAATGAAAGCTGCATGGATGGACACATATTTCCCTGACCAGATTAGCCTAGAAAAGATAAGAAAATCTTCCACATATTAGAGATTTGACCTAGGAGATATTTATATAGAAATAGGTATGTAGATATATACAATAATTGAATATATGTGCATATAGATATAAAAAATATAATGAAATACATAGAGAGAAATATTTTTTATAATGAAAAGGATATTTTGAACGCAGAAGTAAACAATGACTAATTTGGAAAGAATAATATAATGTCTTGTATACATGAATAACTTCTAAAAATAGAATTACCATGGAAATGAAAAATTAAGGAAATAATTCAGAAACATGTAAATGGAATAGCTACCTCACTACATCACAGAAAATGTGACATACAAGGAAGACGTGATATCAAACTTAATCAGCAAAAAGTGGCTGGGAGGGTGAGTCAAGGGCACCTACATAGGAAGTATAAGGTCCTGAGTTTAACTGCAAGTATGATGAAAATAGTTCTCTTCTTCTTTTAATATTAACATCATTCGTGTTGTGAAATGTTTTTGACATGGGGTTTCCTTGTAGTTTCATAATTACCTTTGTATAAACTTTAGAAGTACTGGCCATATTGGCATAGAAAACTGTGGCCACTTGATTGTCTCTGCCTTTGTTATGACTGAAGTGTCCTCGAAATTCTGTTTTCCAAGTGATGTGTATAACCACTGCATTCAACAGCCACTTGAAAATACGCCTGTAATTTTGTGTATCCACATTTGGTACAGTTAACATATAGTAGTAACCCGATATTTGATATGTGCACTAGGTATTTTTTCATTTTTAAGGTTCCCAGAGCATTTTTAATTGATGCTGGACTCCAGAAAATAGAAACTGCCAGTTTCTTACCTTTACATATAATCTAGTGGTTCACTTCCAAAAGCACAACTTATGTGACAACTCTGCAAAATGAGTTAAGTTGCCAGTTTCATAAAAGTCCTCATTTGCCTTCCTAAGAATTGACAAGCTAAAAACAAGCTGTTACCCATCATTTTTAGAAACGGACAAATCTGAATATAGTAGTCTGTTCAAATGAACGGAAATGAACAGATATCGGTTTGTAGTGTATTTACGTGGGTTTTTTCGATTTCAAAAAAGCCTCTCTTCCAAATAGAGTTACTAATAAATAACCATTAGATAATAAGACATCTCCATATCTTATTACTACCAGAAAAATGTAAAGGTTTGCCTTTAATCTGCCAGGAATAAACAGGTCAATTGTTGGTAACAAGACTCATAGATACTCTCATAATATCAAATGTTCGAGTAGTATATAAACTTCCAAGCAGAAGTAAAATGAAGGATTTAGTTCAATTTGTAGGCAAAAAGAAATTTTTATTAAATAGTTTTCCTTTCTTACTGATTACCATTTCAAAGGATATTTTACTCTTAGAACAACACCTTAAGAAATAAAACTGCATTTTGCTCTCAAATATGGACTTTCACACTATTAATAAAGAACATGTGGATATGAAATAAATTAGTAAAATAGAAATTAATAGAAAAATACAGGTAACGAGGACTCAAGACATATCCAGAGAATGTGATATGACGGTACTTTAGTAAGAAGGACGCACTTCAAAGAATAACTACCAGTAAGAAAGTAATTCTCAGGAACTGGGTAAATTTAACGATATTGACTAGATTTTAGAAAGGAAGTGACACACGTTAGAATGCATAAAGAAAAACCTCAGTGTCACATGTCTGAATGATTATTAACAAATACGCCATAATTAGGTGCCATATACCCATTTATCTGCAAGAAAATGAGGTAATTAAAATTCAATCAACATTTTACAGCAAAGCATAAGTAGAGACATTAACATTTCAGCCATCATATCCATGCTTGCTTATATGAAAAGAACCAAGAAATAGTAATATTTCAGCAAATTGTGGAACGCAGAAGGAAGTCCCTAAAATTGAGGACATTTTGCAGGCTTCGATATAATCTCAATGTTCACCTAAACGGGGATAGAAAAGTACAGGCAAAAAGAAGAAAATGCCTTCCGATATTAAGTTACACAATTTGAAAATATTTAGTAATGAGCATGGAGAACTGTGCATGAGAGTGGTGAGGGAATAACCATTAAAGGTAGATTGCCAATACAGATAATCTTTAAGAAGCTGCATATTGAAATCACCATCCAGAAATGAGCATAAACATGACTGCAAAGTATATCAAAATTTATGTGTGCCCCATATATTTTAATTGTTCCAAATTAAGTCTGACCGACATACAAGTATAAAGTGAGTGATGAATAATGGATTACATTGGAAAGGAAGACTGTTGGAGTGCTTTTTCTTCGGTGTTAACGAATCTGTATATGAGAATTCCTAACAGAACATTGAAGCATGAAAAATTTTATGATGTCACAATGAGAAAGAATTTTAAAGTGCTCCCAGATTGCCTGCAACAGAAATGAGAAACTTAGCTAAGTAAGGATTTTCAAGAAAGGACATAGAAATTTGATACTTATCACGCTACACTCCAATATTTAGGAAAAATATATAGATAACAAAAATGAAATTAAAAAATAAATACATAGTATAAAATAAATGTTCACGTATGTGACCCATAAATACGCATCAATGTATACATTAGATGAAAGGGAAAACTTCATCGTTTTTTTTTACGAAGCAAGAAAATAAACTAATCACACATGTTTATAAATACTACAACAAAATCACAAAAATTTGGAAAAACTATGAGAAAATACAAATTTAGAACTCACGCTCCACATCTATGTCAATACAGATACATGCTCCAAATTATTTCCAAATCCAGGATAATCACAAAATTACCCCGGAATTTTGAAAAGGAAATAAGGAATAATTTGGGGAAAATCTGTTGAAGTTGTTTGGGCTGGCTCTTCTGAACTGTGTACCTGGTAGGTAAACAGGACAAAAGAGAACTCAAATATTTTCTGGTATCACAATGACAACTTTTTAAATTTGAGAGCAAGGAGGGTAAATAGCCAAAGAGAAATATTGAATCGAACATAAATGACAAAAATAATCCTGCAGATAGCAATCATACTATTTGGAAATATTGTATCGGAATTTCCAAGTTGTAAATAAGGAAAACTCTAAAAAAACCATGAAACATGGAAAAAAGTAAGGTAAAGGTGAAAATACGTCAAATATATCAGTGAAACTTAGCCAAATGAAACTGAGTAAAATCTATAAACTTTAAGGGGTATTCTTACATCACAAGGAGAAAGACACCCAAAGGAGCCAATTATCACAATGAGCCCAGACTAGGATATTAATCATTAATACAAATCATTAAGGTATGCATACTCATATCTGGATGTAAAATATACTGTGATAGAAAAGACTAAAACTAATTTGGAAGGATCATGTTTAGGGTGACACATAGTTAAGACAAACTGCTGTTCAAGAAATAACGTTTGATTTAACAAAACAAGGAAGAACACCAGAAGACACTATACAGATATGCCGGCAAATACCAGAATGATTATAAATGAAAGATGCCAATCCCTCTGTAATCTATTGACCTATATCTACTAAATGAACATACACTCCATAACTACCAAGAAAATGGAAACAATCTTACCTAGAATTTAAAGAATTACAAACCCTTCCTATTCAACATTGTCCTTAGGATGATGAACAGGAAAATGCAGAATTTTGTTGAAGTTGCCCACCACAATGAAAGCTGCATGGATGGACACATATTTCCCTGACCAGATTAGCCTAGAAAAGATAAGATAATCTTCCACATATTGGAGATTTGACTAGGAGATATTTATATAGAAATAGGTATGTAGATATATACAATAATTGAATATATGTGCATATAGATATACAAAATATAATGAAATACATAGAGAGAAATATTTTTTATAATGAAAAGGATATTGTGAACGCAGAAGTAAACAATGACTAATTTGGAAAGAATAATATAATGTCTTGTATACATGAATAACTTCTAAAAATAGAATTACCATGGAAATGAAAAATTAAGGAAATAATTCAGAAACATGTAAATGGAATAGCTACCTCACTACATCACAGAAAATGTGACATACAAGGAAGACGTGATATCAAACTTAATCAGCAAAAAGTGGCTGGGAGGGTGAGTCAAGGGCACCTACATAGGAAGTATAAGATCCTGAGTTTAACTGCAAGTATGATGAAAATAGTTCTCTTCTTCTTTTAATATTAACATCATTCGTGTTGTGAAATGTTTTTTGACATGGGGTTTCCTTGTAGTTTCATAATTACCTTTGTATAAACTTTAGAAGTACTGGCCATATTGGCATAGAAAACTGTGGCCACTTGATTGTCTCTGCCTTTGTTATGATTGAAGTGTCCTCGAAATTCTGTTTTCCAAGTGATGTGTATAACCACTGCATTCAACAGCCACTTGAAAATACTCCTGTAATTTTGCGTATCCACATTTAGTACAGTTAACATATAGTAGTAACCCGATATTTGATATGTGCACTAGGTATTTTTTCATTTTTAAGGTTCCCACAGCATTTTTAATTGATGCTGGACTCCAGAAAATAGAAACTGCCAGTTTCTTACCTTTACATATAATCTAGTGGTTCACTTCCAAAAGCACAACTTATGTGACAACTCTGCAAAATGAGTTAAGTTGCCAGTTTCATAAAAGTCCTCATTTGCCTTCCTAAGAATTGACAAGCTAAAAACAAGCTGTTACCCATCATTTTTAGAAACGGACAAATCTGAATATAGTAGTCTGTTCAAATGAACGGAAATGAACAGATATCGGTTTGTAGTGTATTTACGTGGGTTTTTTCGATTTCAAAAAAGCCTCTCTTCCAAATAGAGTTACTAATAAATAACCATTAGATAATAAGACATCTCCATATCTTATTACTACCAGAAAAATGTAAAGGTTTGCCTTTAATCTGCCAGGAATAAACAGGTCAATTGTTGGTAACAAGACTCATAGATACTCTCATAATATCAAATGTTCGAGTAGTATATAAACTTCCAAGCAGAAGTAAAATGAAGGATTTAGTTCAATTTGTAGGCAAAAAGAAATTTTTATTAAATAGTTTTCCTTTCTTACTGATTACCATTTCAAAGGATATTTTACTCTTAGAACAACACCTTAAGAAATAAAACTGCATTTTGCTCTCAAATATGGACTTTCACACTATTAATAAAGAACATGTGGATATGAAATAAATTAGTAAAATAGAAATTAATAGAAAAATACAGGTAACGAGGACTCAAGACATATCCAGAGAATGTGATATGACGGTACTTTAGTAAGAAGGACGCACTTCAAAGAATAACTACCAGTAAGAAAGTAATTCTCAGGAACTGGGTAAATTTAACGATATTGACTAGATTTTAGAAAGGAAGTGACACACGTTAGAATGCATAAAGAAAAACCTCAGTGTCACATGTCTGAATGATTATTAACAAATACGCCATAATTAGGTGCCATATACCCATTTATCTGCAAGAAAATGAGGTAATTAAAATTCAATCAACATTTTACAGCAAAGCATAAGTAGAGACATTAACATTTCAGCCATCATATCCATGCTTGCTTATATGAAAAGAACCAAGAAATAGTAATATTTCAGCAAATTGTGGAACGCAGAAGGAAGTCCCTAAAATTGAGGACATTTTGCAGGCTTCGATATAATCTCAATGTTCACCTAAACGGGGATAGAAAAGTACAGGCAAAAAGAAGAAAATGCCTTCCGATATTAAGTTACACAATTTGAAAATATTTAGTAATGAGCATGGAGAACTGTGCATGAGAGTGGTGAGGGAATAACCATTAAAGGTAGATTGCCAATACAGATAATCTTTAAGAAGCTGCATATTGAAATCACCATCCAGAAATGAGCATAAACATGACTGCAAAGTATATCAAAATTTATGTGTGCCCCATATATTTTAATTGTTCCAAATTAAGTCTGACCGACATACAAGTATAAAGTGAGTGATGAATAATGGATTACATTGGAAAGGAAGACTGTTGGAGTGCTTTTTCTTCGGTGTTAACGAATCTGTATATGAGAATTCCTAACAGAACATTGAAGCATGAAAAATTTTATGATGTCACAATGAGAAAGAATTTTAAAGTGCTCCCAGATTGCCTGCAACAGAAATGAGAAACTTAGCTAAGTAAGGATTTTCAAGAAAGGACATAGAAATTTGATACTTATCACGCTACACTCCAATATTTAGGAAAAATATATAGATAACAAAAATGAAATTAAAAAATAAATACATAGTATAAAATAAATGTTCACGTATGTGACCCATAAATACGCATCAATGTATACATTAGATGAAAGGGAAAACTTCATCGTTTTTTTTTACGAAGCAAGAAAATAAACTAATCACACATGTTTATAAATACTACAACAAAATCACAAAAATTTGGAAAAACTATGAGAAAATACAAATTTAGAACTCACGCTCCACATCTATGTCAATACAGATACATGCTCCAAATTATTTCCAAATCCAGGATAATCACAAAATTACCCCGGAATTTTGAAAAGGAAATAAGGAATAATTTGGGGAAAATCTGTTGAAGTTGTTTGGGCTGGCTCTTCTGAACTGTGTACCTGGTAGGTAAACAGGACAAAAGAGAACTCAAATATTTTCTGGTATCACAATGACAACTTTTTAAATTTGAGAGCAAGGAGGGTAAATAGCCAAAGAGAAATATTGAATCGAACATAAATGACAAAAATAATCCTGCAGATAGCAATCATACTATTTGGAAATATTGTATCGGAATTTCCAAGTTGTAAATAAGGAAAACTCTAAAAAAACCATGAAACATGGAAAAAAGTAAGGTAAAGGTGAAAATACGTCAAATATATCAGTGAAACTTAGCCAAATGAAACTGAGTAAAATCTATAAACTTTAAGGGGTATTCTTACATCACAAGGAGAAAGACACCCAAAGGAGCCAATTATCACAATGAGCCCAGACTAGGATATTAATCATTAATACAAATCATTAAGGTATGCATACTCATATCTGGATGTAAAATATACTGTGATAGAAAAGACTAAAACTAATTTGGAAGGATCATGTTTAGGGTGACACATAGTTAAGACAAACTGCTGTTCAAGAAATAACGTTTGATTTAACAAAACAAGGAAGAACACCAGAAGACACTATACAGATATGCCGGCAAATACCAGAATGATTATAAATGAAAGATGCCAATCCCTCTGTAATCTATTGACCTATATCTACTAAATGAACATACACTCCATAACTACCAAGAAAATGGAAACAATCTTACCTAGAATTTAAAGAATTACAAACCCTTCCTATTCAACATTGTCCTTAGGATGATGAACAGGAAAATGCAGAATTTTGTTGAAGTTGCCCACCACAATGAAAGCTGCATGGATGGACACATATTTCCCTGACCAGATTAGCCTAGAAAAGATAAGATAATCTTCCACATATTGGAGATTTGACTAGGAGATATTTATATAGAAATAGGTATGTAGATATATACAATAATTGAATATATGTGCATATAGATATACAAAATATAATGAAATACATAGAGAGAAATATTTTTTATAATGAAAAGGATATTGTGAACGCAGAAGTAAACAATGACTAATTTGGAAAGAATAATATAATGTCTTGTATACATGAATAACTTCTAAAAATAGAATTACCATGGAAATGAAAAATTAAGGAAATAATTCAGAAACATGTAAATGGAATAGCTACCTCACTACATCACAGAAAATGTGACATACAAGGAAGACGTGATATCAAACTTAATCAGCAAAAAGTGGCTGGGAGGGTGAGTCAAGGGCACCTACATAGGAAGTATAAGATCCTGAGTTTAACTGCAAGTATGATGAAAATAGTTCTCTTCTTCTTTTAATATTAACATCATTCGTGTTGTGAAATGTTTTTTGACATGGGGTTTCCTTGTAGTTTCATAATTACCTTTGTATAAACTTTAGAAGTACTGGCCATATTGGCATAGAAAACTGTGGCCACTTGATTGTCTCTGCCTTTGTTATGATTGAAGTGTCCTCGAAATTCTGTTTTCCAAGTGATGTGTATAACCACTGCATTCAACAGCCACTTGAAAATACTCCTGTAATTTTGCGTATCCACATTTAGTACAGTTAACATATAGTAGTAACCCGATATTTGATATGTGCACTAGGTATTTTTTCATTTTTAAGGTTCCCACAGCATTTTTAATTGATGCTGGACTCCAGAAAATAGAAACTGCCAGTTTCTTACCTTTACATATAATCTAGTGGTTCACTTCCAAAAGCACAACTTATGTGACAACTCTGCAAAATGAGTTAAGTTGCCAGTTTCATAAAAGTCCTCATTTGCCTTCCTAAGAATTGACAAGCTAAAAACAAGCTGTTACCCATCATTTTTAGAAACGGACAAATCTGAATAGAGTAGTCTGTTCAAATGAACGGAAATGAACAGATATCGGTTTGTAGTGTATTTACGTGGGTTTTTTCGATTTCAAAAAAGCCTCTCTTCCAAATAGAGTTACTAATAAATAACCATTAGATAATAAGACATCTCCATATCTTACTACTACCAGAAAAATGTAAAAGATTGCCTTTATTCTGCCAGGAATAAACAGGTCAATTGTTGGTAACAAGACTCATAGATACTCTCATAATATCAAATGTTCGAGTAGTATATAAACTTCCAAGCAGAAGTAAAATGAAGGATTTAGTTCAATTTGTAGGCAAAAAGAAATTTTTATTAAATAGTTTTCCTTTCTTACTGATTACCATTTCAAAGGATATTTTACTCTTAGAACAACACCTTAAGAAATAAAACTGCATTTTGCTTTCAAATATGGACTTTCACACTATTAATAAAGAACATGTGGATATGAAATAAATTAGTAAAATAGAAATTAATAGAAAAATACAGGTAACGAGGACTCAAGACATATCCAGAGAATGTGATATGACGTGACTTTAGTAAGAAGGACGCACTTCAAAGAAGACATACCAGTAAGAAAGTAATTCTCAGGAACTGGGTAAATTTGACGATATTGACTAGATTGTAGAAAGGAAGTGACACACGTTAGAATGCATAAAGAAAAACCTCAGTGTCACATGTCTGAATGATTATTAACAAATACGCCATAATTAGGTGTCATATACCCATTTATCTGCAAGAAAATGAGGTAATTAAAATTCAATCAACATTTTATAGCAAAGCATAAGTAGAGACATTAACATTTGAGCCGTCATATCCATGCTTGCTTATATGAAAAGAACCAAGAAATAGTAATATTTCAGCAACTTGTGGAACGCAGAAGGAAGTCCCTAAAATTGAGGACATTTTGCAGGCTTCGATATAATCTCAATGTTCACCTAAACGGGGATAGAAAAGTACAGGCAAAAAGAAGAAAATGCCTTCCGATATTAAGTTACACAATTTGTAAAATATTTAGTAATGAGCATGGAGAACTGTGCATGAGAGTGGTGAGGTAATAACCATTAAAGGTAGATTGCCAATACAGATCATCTTTAAGAAGCTGCATATTGAAATCACCATCCAGAAATGAGCATAAACATGACTGCAAAGTATGTCAAAATTTATGTGTGCCCCGTATATTTTAATTGTTCCGAATTAACTCTGACGGCCATACAAGTATAAAGTGAGTGATGAATAATGGATTATATTGGAAAGGAAGACTGTTGGAGTGCTTTTTCTTCGGTGTTAACGAATCTGTATATGAGAATTCCTAACAGAACATTGAAGCATGAAAAATTTTATGATGTCACAATGAGAAAGAATTTTAAAGTGCTCCCAGATTGCCTGCAACCGAAATGAGAAATTTAGCTAAGTAAGGATTTTCAAGAAAGGACATAGAAATTTGATACTTATCACGCTACACTCCAATATTTAGGAAAAATATATAGATAACAAAAATGAAATTAAAAAATAAATGCATAGTATAAAAAAATGTTCACGTATGTGACCCATAAATACGCATCAATATATACATTAGATAAAAGGGGAAACTTCATCTTTTTTTTTAAGAAGCAAGAAAATAAACTAATCACACATTTTTAAAAATACTACAACAAAATCACAAAAATTTGGAAAAACTATGAGAAAATACAAATTTAGAACTCACGCTCCACATCTATGTCAATACAGATACATGCTCCAAATTATTTCCAAATCCAGGATAATCACAAAATTACCCCGGAATTTTGAAAAGGAAATAAGGAAGAATTTGGGGAAAAACTGTTGAAGTTGTTTGGGCTGGCTCTTCTGAACTGTGTACCTGGTAGGTAAACAGGACAAAAGAGAACTCAAATATTTTCTGGTATCACAATGACAACTTTTTAAATTTGAGACAAGGAGGGTAAATTGCCAAAGAGAAATATTGAATCGAACATAAATGACAAAAATAATCCTGCAGATAGCAATCATACTATTTGGAAATATTGTATCGGAATTTCCAAGTTGTAAATAAGGAAAACTCTAAAAAAACCATGAAACATGGAAAAAAGTAAGGTAAAGGTGAAAATACGTCAAATATATCAGTGAAACTTAGCGAAATGAAACTGAGTAAAATCTAAAAACTTTAAGGGGTATTCTTACATCACAAGGAGAAAGACACCCAAGGGAGCCACTTACCACAATGAGCCCAGACTAGGATATTAATCATTAATACAAATCATTAAGGTATGAATACTCATATCTGGATGTAAAATATACTGTGATAGAAAAGACTAAAACTCATTTGGAAGGATCATGTTTAGGGTGACACATAGTTAAGACAAACTGCTGTTCAAGAAATAACGTTTGATTTAACAAAACAAGGAAGAACACCAGAAGACACTATACAGATATGCCAGCAAATACCAGAATGATTATAAATGAAAGATGCCAATCCCTCTGTAATCTATTGACCTATATCTACTAAATGAACATACATTCCATAACTACCAAGAAAATGGAAACAATCTTACCTAGAATTTAAAGAATTACAAACCCTTCCTATTCAACATTGTCCTTAGGATGATGAACAGGAAAATGCAGAATTTTGTTGAAGTTGCCCACCACAATGAAAGCTGCATGGATGGACACATATTTCCCTGACCAGATTAGCCTAGAAAAGATAAGAAAATCTTCCACATATTAGAGATTTGACCTAGGAGATATTTATATAGAAATAGGTATGTAGATATATACAATAATTGAATATATGTGCATATAGATATACAAAATATAATGAAATACATAGAGAGAAATATTTTTTATAATGAAAAGGATATTGTGAACGCAGAAGTAAACAATGACTAATTTGGAAAGAATAATATAATGTCTTGTATACATGAATAACTTCTAAAAATAGAATTACCATGGAAATGAAAAATTAAGGAAATAATTCAGAAACATGTAAATGGAATAGCTACCTCACTACATCACAGAAAATGTGACATACAAGGAAGACGTGGTATCAAACTTAATCAGCAAAAAGTGGCTGGGAGGGTGAGTCAAGGGCACCTACATAGGAAGTATAAGATCCTGAGTTTAACTGCAAGTATGATGAAAATAGTTCTCTTCTTCTTTTAATATTAACATCATTCGTGTTGTGAAATGTTTTTTGACATGGGGTTTCCTTGTAGTTTCATAATTACCTTTGTATAAACTTTAGAAGTACTGGCCATATTGGCATAGAAAACTGTGGCCACTTGATTGTCTCTGCCTTTGTTATGATTGAAGTGTCCTCGAAATTCTGTTTTCCAAGTGATGTGTATAACCACTGCCTTCAACATCCACTTGAAAATACGCTTGTAATTTTGTGTATCCACATTTAGTACAGTTAACATATTGTAGTAACCCGATGTTTGATATGTGCACTAGGTATTTTTTCATTTTTAAGGTTCCCACAGCATTTTTAATTGATGCTGGACTCCAGAAAATACAAACTGCCAGTTTCTTACCTTTACATATAATCTAGTGGTTCACTTCCAAAAGCACAACTTATGTGACAACTCTGCAAAATGAGTTAAGTTGCCAGTTTCATAAAAGTCCTCATTTGCCTTCCTAAGAATTGACAAGCTAAAAACAAGCTGTTACCCATCATTTTTAGAAACGGACAAATCTGAATATAGTAGTCTGTTCAAATAAACTGAAATGAACAGATATGGGTTTGTAGTGTATTTACGTGGGTTTTTTCGATTTCAAAAAAGCCTCTCTTCCAAATAGAGTTACTAATAAATAACCATTAGATAATAAGACATCTCCATATCTTACTACTACCAGAAAAATGTAAAAGATTGCCTTTAATCTGCCAGGAATAAACAGGTCAATTGTTGGTAACAAGACTCATCAAATATTCTTTGAATGTCTTACTCAGAACCAATTAAGTATCTGGCTCTGTACTAAGTGCCAGGAATAAAACGATGAGTAAACACTAACAAAGCCTGTACTATCCAGGGTTCTCAGACAAGCAGAATGACTAGAATATATATTTATTTAAGAGGTGACTTAGCAGATTGACTTCCACAATCACAGAGGCTGAAAAGTCCCATGCTGGACATCTGCAGTCTAGATGACAGGGAAGCTGACAGCAGTTTATTCCAAGAAGCTGAAAATCTCAGAACCAAGGAGGCTAAAGATGCAGCCCAAGCCTGAAGGTCCGATAGCCTCTTGAGGGCCAATGGCAGCAGAACTCAGAATCTGATGTCCAAAAGCAGCAACAACAGAAAATGTGCCATGCCAGGAAAGAGGAAGGGATAGATGTGTGTGTGTGTGTGTGTGTGTGTGTGTGTGTGTGTGTGTGTGTGTGTGAGAGAGAGAGAGAGAGAAACAGAGAGAGAGAGAGAGACAGAGAGACAGAGACAGAGAGAGAGAGTGCCAGGAGAGAGGGAGGGATACGTGTGTGTGTGTGTGTGTGTGTGAGAGAGAGAGAGAGAGAGAGAGAGAGAGTTGACATTCACAATTAACCAGTTCTCCTCTCAGAAAACCTGTTAACAATGTGAATATACCTCATTTGGAGAGATTGGGAAGGCTCCCTGAGGAAGTGATGTGGGGTTGAGACCTGACATCTGAGAAGGTGGGGAGGAGGGTTCTTGAAGCTGGAGCAGCATGTGCGAAGGTCCTTCAGGAGGAGGAACCTGGGGTGTAGGGAGAACTAAAAAAGACCAGTTTGCTGAAGAGGAGAGGAGAACAGAGAGTAGAGCCAAGTGACCCCAGAGAGGCCAGCAGGACAATCCATCTTGGACACTTAAGGGCCTGTACCATGATGGAGAGTGGAAGTCTCTAAATATTTTTGAACAGGGAGTGACATGGTCACTGTACATTACATGAAGACAGATCAGAGATGGACAGGAGAGTGTGCAAGGAGTCTAGCAGAATGCAAGTATTAGTGGTTCGTGGTACCCTGGACCTAGAAATGTGCGAAGGGAATAGGCCAGGGGAGTCATGATGAAACACATGGAACTTGCAACTGAGGCAGGCCAAGGGTGACACTGGGTCTCTGGCCACGCACTACATGAGTGGCCACCCTTGTATGAGCAGGAGGGCACTAAAGAGAACTGTCAAGGAAGAGGACTGTTCCTTTGATTCAGAATGTGTGAAGCCTGCTGCAGTAACAGAAGAAGAAGGATGTCAAAGAGATACATCAAATACAGAGATTTCTCTTCCAAGTGGAGACATTATGATGTAGATTCATCTCATTCACCAATTCTGACCCTGAACACAACTGCCTAAATCATGGGCTGGCTGCTTCCTACCCAATTCTTCAATCCATGATGCACAATCCCACTCCTTTCCATTCCTAATGGGTGTCTCAGATGGCAGGAGAACAGTACATATGGTAATCAGGTGTAGGAAGTCAGCTTGACCTGACAATAGACATCTTGCCTCATAACCACCATGATTGCCTGACAGTAACCCTGGTCTACTTTCCCTGCACAGTTTTCCAGATCCTATCAATAAACAAAACCATTAGAGTGGTATGTGGAGCCTTACCACTGGACCCTGGAAACATTAATGGCAAGAATGTGCCTAATGTCTTTGATACTAGCTTAAGATAAACAAGGTACATTGCAGCTTGGATGAAGTCACTTTTGTCCTGACTGTTTTATAAGCCTTTGACCTAAAACACAGGGAATCACCTGTTTCATTACTGCCCAAGACATGCATCTGTCAGTAAGGACCCAATACATTTCATGCCATGCAAGACTGGGTCTCTCTGCCTCTCCTGGATCTCACACAGCACCTTGAGGTCAGTTCTCATACTGGGAATGGGTATTTCCAGAACACCAGGCACTTGAGTTTCACCATCAACACTGAGAACTGTTATATTAATTGTATTTTTCTGCAAGGACTTGTTAGATATACGAGTTAGAGTTAGGCTCCTCTGTAAATGACAAGCAAACTCCAGATAGTTTCTACTTGCTCTAGGTAGAAGCTGATCTTTCTCACAAAGAAAGCAAGCCCAGATGCTTGAAGATATCCACATCCACATCCAAGAAACCAGAGGAGAACTGAATAAAGAAGACAGCCAAAGCTGGAGGTTACCTGAGCTTAAGGAAGGCTTCAAGACGGTAAAATACACTGACCTGCATTTTGGCCTCAGCCACATGACCACATGTAGCTGTAAGGGAGGCTAAGAAATGTAGTCCTTCCTCTGAATAGCCATATGCCAGGTCAAAATTTTATTACTCTGGGGGGAACAAAATTTAAGTGATAACAAACCATGACTTTTAGATCTCATCTTGTAATTTCTGACTGTTGGAAATACTCTACAAAGATAATTTAAATTCTAGTGATGATTTAGATTGTCCCCATTGATTCATTTCAACATTTGCAAAATGTTTCAATAATTTATAATCACACGCAGTGAATTCTAAGTAAGTTCCTGCATTTTCTCTATGTCTATCCAACATTCTCTAAGTTTAAAAATATTACTTATTAAAATAAATCATATTGTAAACTAAACATCAGTAGTGAAATTTGCTAATTCTTATGAGATATTTATCAATTAGGAATGTTTAACAAAATAATTAGACCATACTGTTGGCAAAATTCAATGTAATTCTAAATGGTAAGACTTTTTGAAATGTGTTTAATTTAGCTTTAATTCTGCTCCAAATTTTTATACCAATAAGACACTATCCTCTCAGTAACTCCATCTGCTAATTGAAATTTTGTTTAAGAAACCATGGTAACACATGTTTTGCTATAACACAGAGTAGAGGTATTAATTCCAGGTTCTTTGAGCAAAAACCAAGCTTTCTGCAAAACACAGACAATAACTATAGTGGAGGAGGTATTTTGTAAGAAAATTATACAGGTATTTTATGATTACTTCAAAAGAGAACCTAGCATTATAAAATGCATGTTTTGAGCTTCCAGTAAAGTGAATTGAGTTCATTATACTCTTCATTGTAAGGGATATAATTAGCATCCCTCTAAGGAAGATTCTCTTGTTTTATGCTGCTGTCCCTTTCAGAGCTACTTGCCTCTGTTTCCTTCCTTGCCCACCTCAGGCCCCTCATGCCCCTAAGGGGTGTGGTTTAGGCTTAGTTGTGCTTGCTCTATTGTAGTGATTTGTGTTTGTGTGTGTGTTTATGTGTGCATACATGTTCAATCATATAAATGGTTCTGCGTGTTCACCCTCTGATTTTCCCCTTGGCCACCATGTTTTTTGGATTTTTGTTAGCTCTGGCCATGTACTTCAGAACATCTGCCCTCCTCATGCTATTTAACCATCCTCCCCAATTTCAACACACTGACCATCTCAACTCCCTGCCACACCCCAGCACCATAGGCAGTGTTTTCATCCTGCATGAGGAACCTTCTGGGATGTACAGCCAACAGTGAGTCTCAGAGACGAAGCTACCCACATCCTTCATTTCAATCAATCATATTGGTCAGAGTCCTAGCAGAAAGTGGATGAACCATCTTCCTGCAAGATAATTGGAGGAGGATTTAATAAAAAGATTTTGAAGAAATATGACCTGAAACACCAAGGGACAGTGCCCTGGGGGTGGTCACAGTACAGCTGTGACAACCTTGGGCTCCCTTTCAAGGAGAGGAGTTTTGCAGAGAGGACCTCCCTGATAGCAGCAGAAGCTACCAGCAAAAGGACCCAGCAAACCTGTTGCAGCCTGATTCCCTCACCTTCCTCTCACTCCCTAGTGCTCCCCCTAGATGACCTACTGAAGGATGGGCACAGGGACAGAGTAGGAGGTTGGGACCTAAGGAAGATATGGGCACGGCCATGCTCTATATCCTAAGTGGCAATAAATCCTACCAGTATGAACTCAATTCACCAAAAATCTCATCACACATGCAATCAAGTGGACTTCTGGGAATCTGCCACCCCCAAAATCAGATTTCTTTCTGTAACTTTCTTTCTGTAACTCAGCCAGTAGAATGCTTCCTTGTCAATCAATTCTCAAAAACATCTGTGAATGATGTGTAATGATGCTTGTAGTCCTGATTTGATGCAGTGTCTACTATGAATTTGTGTTCATGGTTTTGAGGGGTGTGTATGTGTGTGTGTGTTCCATTAAATAATAATAATAATAATACCCAGGCCCGGCTCCAATCATGTCAGTCAGAATCTCTGAGGCACAGATCTAGTATTGCCAGTATGTGTGAGAGCATGAGTGTGGGTACACACATCTGTGAGTGTGCAAGTGTGCATGTAGGTGTGTATGCAAGTGCCTGTGTGTATGTGCCTACCTGGATGCATAAGAACATGAGTACTTTTGTGTGTTCATTCTTAAATCTCAAAGGAGAAAACATGACTTTTTTGAGCTTATGATAGTACTTTGAAACCAGGATTTTACAGCAAAAATGAGACAGATGATGTAGAAATTTCTCATATACTCTGAGCCCCTCCCATAGTTTCTGCCATTATCAACATCCCACATTGAACAGGACATTTGTTACAATTGATAAACCTACCTACATTAACACATCATAATTACCCCAAGTCCACAGTTACCACTAGGGTGCACTCTTGGTGCTGCACATTCTGTGGGCCTGGACAAATGTGTAGTAACGTGTGTCCACCAGTACAGTCCCACATGGAACCTTATCACTGTCCCCTAAATCCACTGTGGGCTGCCTATTCATCTTTTTCTCCCCTCATAACCCTGAAAACCATTTATGTGACCCTCTCCATCGTTCCACCTAAAACATGATTTCTAGACACTATCACTGGTACCAAATTGCTATCAGAGGGCATCTCAAAGAATAAAGACAAAACAAGAGAGACCCAGATAACAGGTATAGGATCTTCTTCTGCTTCATCCTCCTCCTGCACCCAGTGGCTTACAGATGAGAGCATCTGGATCCAGAGAGAGGAGGCAACTGCCCAGCTGCAGGACCAAAGCATGGTCTGAGATTCTACCTGTTGCCCTAGGTGACTCCTCCACCAAGGCCATTGCCCATAGGGAATGAAAACAGTTTTCAGTTATATTCAATAAGGTGTCCAGTGAAGAAGGTGGCACAGTGCCAGGCTTCCATGTGGCTTCTCCCTGCAGGAATGCTGGTCACCCACAGAGTTACCAGACTGGAGTACAACCTGAAATGCATACTTTAAGCACAGTTTTAATGAGTTTTCTAAAATAAAATCATTCACTTGAACTTTGCAAAACCACTGCATTTCAGCTAAATGAAAAATCTGTTTTAAAAAAATACCTTCTTGAAAATCCTAAATCAAGGCTTCTCTCTTCCAAGCAGGCTGTTCCAGTTCACCACAACTTGGACTTGCTTGGAATTTGCCATTTTCTTATGCCATTTTCATATGAGCTCTCTCATATGATATTCCATGAAGGTTTGAAAAGCAGTTATGGAGCAAGCTGCCTGGGTTGTGTGCTGGCTTGATGCCCTCTGAGATTTGGTCTCTTTCATTCTCCCATTCATGCTGAGATCTTGGCAATATTATCATATTACAGTTAGGTTAAAGGGGAAGAGTAAATTCTTGCCTCAACAGAGGTCCCATCTCTTTCTGGGACTGGACTGGATTCCAGAATGTCCAAGGATTCCATTTGCTTCCCTACTCCACCCACCTCCCTTACTTCCTAGAGTCAGCTGAATAACCACCTCCCAAAGATATCCACCACTATTCCACAGTGCGAACACATTGCTTAGATGTTGTGTTGATCAGCTTTTCATCATTATAACAAATACCTGAGATAATAAACTCTTTCTTATAAAGAAAAAGTTTTATGATTGGCTCAGAACGCTGAGGGTTGTAGTCCATGATCAGTTGGTTCTGTTGCTTTTGGGCCTGTGGAGAGGAAGTATAGCTTGGTGGAAGCATGTGGTAGAGCAAAGTTGTTCATCTCAGGGCTGATCCAAAAAAGAGAGGAAGAAGAAAGGGCTGGGGTCCCAAAATCCTCTTCAAATCCAATGACCAGAAGACCCCCCACTAGGTCCCACATATTAAAGGTCTCATCACCTCCCCATAGTACTGAGCTTAAGACATTCACACAGCAACACAATCATAAATAAATAAACCAAGCAAGGTAGGGAAAAAACAAAGAAAGTAGAACAAGCAGACAAAGATATGCAAATCTAAACAAGGAACATATCGGCCAGCTCAGGCTGCCATAACAAATTCCACAGATGGACCTGCTATAATACCAGATGCTCATTCCACACAGTTCTAGAGACTGGAATTCCAAGATCAAGGTGCCACCATAGCTGGGTTCTGGTGGTACGTCTTTGTGACTTGCATACAGTGGTTCACTGTGTCCTCAGTGACAGACAGACAGACAAAGAGCACTAGGTTATCCCTTAGTTCTTCCTCAAAGGCTCCACCTCCAAATACAGTTATATTGAGGACTAGAGCTACAACACACAAATTTTAAGGAAACACAATTTCACACATAACAACTCTATATCATTTTTCACCTGTGAAATTGGAAAAACTTCCTGTAGAATGAACTAGAGGTGTAAGATATCAAGAAACTGACAGTCTCACACTCTGCTAAAGGAAATGTAGATCAGCCAAACCATGTGGGTGAAATAATTCTAAGAAAATAATCAGGGATGTGCTTAAATATTTAGAGATAAGAATATTCAGAAACATATTTCAGAAAACAAAAAACTCAGAAATATAATGTTCAAAATGGAGTACTGTGTTAAATAAATTACAGTACATTCATATTCTGAAATCCTATGGAGTTACTTAAAAGGATACTACAGAACAATATTTAATATCCTTAAAAGCTTTTATGTGCAAGCACAGTATATAAAGTAGACTTGTACAATCACACTGTGTTTACCATGTGCATATGGGTAATATGGTATGTGTGGTGTGAGTGTATGTGTTACGTGTGTGTGGTATTATGTTGTGGTGTGGTGTGTGTGTGTGTGTGTGTGTGTGTGTGTGTGATGTGGTGTGAATAGTATGGATGTGTACATGTTGAAGGATGCCAATCTGTGAACCAATATTTAAACATAAGTAATATTTATTTTCTATATTTTCTTACCTTAGGTGTTTCTCAGTCTGTCTCTCTCTCTCTCTGTCTCTCTGTTTCTCTCTCTCTCTGTCTCTCTCTCTCTCTTAACCTCCTGAGATTATAAGCATGTACCACCAGGTTCAGTTCCCTCAGCCTTTCTACCAAACTGAAGGTCTTAAAACTTTCCACACACACAGACTCTCTCACAACCTTCACAAACTTGATGTCTTAATTAACATGAAAGAAGAGACAGTTGTATGTCTCCCATTCTAGTGAACAACAGGAGGGTTATGAGTTCTGCTTGTCCAAGATCCCTAATGATGTGAGAAATAGCACAATCTCCTCATCAGCCATGATCCAGGCTCTGCCCAGATGTTGCTTCCCAGGAGCCCAGCTCAAAACGGTTATGGCCTCATCCATTTCCAAGTCTTCTGTTTCCACCTTAGCTTAGCTTAGATGGTCATCAGACCCAAACTCACAGTCTTCTCCATTGGAATGTATTTCCTGCATCTCCATCCTTTTGTTTTCTTTTTTTTTTTTTTTGGTATTATCATGAAGCTTCCACCAGCAACTTTATTTTTTTTTATTATTCATATGTGCATACAATGCTTGGGTCATTTCTCCCCCCTGCCCCTACCCCTCCCTTACCACCCACTCTGCCTCCTCCCTCTCCCCCCCACCCCCTCATACCCAGCAGAAACTATTTTGCCCTTATCTCTAATTTTGTTGAAGAGAGAGTATAAGCAATAATAGGAAGGAACAAGGGGTTTTGCTAGTTGAGATAAGGATAGCTATACAGGGAGTTGACTCACATTAATTTCCTGTGCATGTGTGTTATCTTCTGGGTTAATTCTTTTTGATCTAACCTTTTCTCTAGTTCCTGGTCCCCTTCTCCTGTTGGCCAGAGTTGCTTTTAAGGTATCTGCTTTAGTTTCTCTGCATTGAGGGCAACAAATGCTATATAGTTTTTAGGTGTCTTACACATCCTCATATCTCCCTTGCGTGCTCTCGCTTTTATCTTGTGATCAAAGTTCAATCCCCTTGTTGTGTTTGCCCTTGATCTAATGTCCACATATGAGGGAGAACATATGATTTTTGGTCTTTTGGACCAGGCTAACTTCACTCAGAATGATGTTCTCCAATTCCATCTATTTACCAGCAAATGATAACATTTCGTTGTTCTTCATGGCTGCATAAAATTCCATTGTGTATAGATACCACATTTTCTTGATCCATTCATCAGTAGTGGGGCATCTTGACTGTTTCCATAACTTGGCTATTGTGAATAGTGCCACAATAAACATGGGTGTGCAGGTGCCTCTGGAGTAACCTGTGTCACAGTCTTTTGGGTATATCCCCAAGAGTGGTATTGCTAGATCAAATGGTAGATCAATGTTTAGCTTTTTAAGTAGTCTCCAAATTTTTTTCCAGAGTGGTTGTACTAGTTTACATTCCCACCAACAGTGTAAGAGGGTTCCTTTTTCTCCACATCCTTACCAACACCTGTTGTTGGTAGTGATGCTAATGATGGCTATTCTAATAGGGGTGAGGTGGAATCTTAGTGTGGTTTTAATTTGCATTTCCTTTATTGTTAGAGATGTGAGCATTTTTTCATGTGTTTTTTGTCCATTTGAATTTCTTCTTTTGAGAAAGTTCTGTTTAGTTCACTTGCCCATTTCTTTATTGGTTCATTAGTTTTGGGAGAATTTAGTTTTTTAAGATCTCTATATATTCTGATTATCAGTCCCTTGTCTGATGTGTAGCTGGAAAATATTTTCTCCAACTCCGTGGGTGTTCTCTTCAGTCTAGAGACCATTTCTTTGGATGAGCAGAAGCTTTTTAGTTTTATGAAGTCCCATTTATCTATGGTATCTCTTAGTTGCTGTGCTGCTAGGGTTCCATAGAGATAGTTCTTACCTATACTTACTAACTCCAGAGTATTTCTTACTCTTTCCTGTATCAACTTTAGAATTTGTGGCCTGATATTAAGATCCTTGATCCATTTTGAGTTAATATTGGTATAGGGTGATATACATGGATGTAGTTTCAGTTTTTTGCAGACTGCTAACCATTTTTCCCAGCAGTTTTTGTTGAAAAGGCTGTTATTTCTCCATCTTATATTTTTAGCACCTTTGTCAAAGACAAGTTGGTTATAGTTGTGTGGCTTCATATCTGGGTCCTCTATTCTGTTCCACTGGTCTTCATGTCTGTTTTTGTGTCAGTACCATGCTGTTTTTATTGTTATCGCTTTGTAATATAGTTTGAAGTGAGGTATCTTGAGACCTCCAGCATTGTTCTTTTGACTGAGTATTGCCTTGGCTATTCGTGGCCTTTCATGTTTCCATATAAATTTGACGGTAGATTTTTCAAAATCTCTGTAATGAATGTCATTGGAATTTTGATGGGAATTACATTAAACATGTAGAGTACTTTTGGGAGTATAGACATTTTTATTATGTTGATTCTACTAATCCATGAGCATGGGAGATCTCTCTACTTTCTATAGTCTTCCTCAATCTCCTTCTTCAGAGGTTTATAGTTTTCCTTGTAGAGGTCATTCACATCTTTTGTTAGGTTTACACCTAGGTATTTGATTTTTTTTTGAGGATATTGTAAATGGAATTGTTTTCATATATTCTTTTTATGTTTGTTTATTATTAGTATATAGAAATGCTAATGATTTTTCTATGTTGATTTTATATCCTGCTACCTTGCTGTAGCAATTGATGGTGTCTAGGAGCTTCTTAGTAGAGTTTTTGGGGTCTTTAAGGTATAGGATCATGTCGTCTGCAAATAGGGATATTTTGACAGTTTCTTTACCTATTTGTATTCCTTTCATTCCTTCTTCTTGCCTAATTGTTCTGGCTAGGAATTCTAGTACTATGTTGTATAGGATTGGAGATAGTGGGCATCCCTGTCCAGTTCTTGATTTTAGAGGGAATGGTTTCAGTTTTTCTCCATTAAGTATAATGCTGGCTGTAGGTTTGTCATATATATCTTCTATAATGTTGAGGTACTTTCCTTCTATTACTAGTTTTCTTAGAGTTTTTATCATGAAATGGTGTTGGATCTTATCAAAGGCTTTTCCTGCATCTATTGAGATGATCAAGTGGTTTTTGTCTTTGCTTCTGTTAATGTGGTTTATTACATTTATTGATTTTCGTATGTTGAACCACCCCTGCATTCCTGGGATGAAACCTACTTGGTGTGGTGAATAATCTTTTTGATGTGTTGTTGAATTCAGTTTGCCATTGTTTCTTGAGGATTTTTACATCAATGTTCATTAATGAGATTGGCCTATAGTTCTTCTTTTTGGAGGTGCCTTTGCCTGGTTTGGGGATAAGTGTAATACTGGCTTCATAAAATATGTTAGGCAGTTTTTCTTCCCTTTCTATTTCATGGAACAGGAGGGTTTTATCAGTTCCTATTTAAAGGCCTGATCCAATTCAGCAGAGAAACCATCAAGTCCTGGACTTTTCTTTATGGGGAGGCTCTTGATTGCTGCTTCAATTTCATTGTGTTATAGATCTATTCAGGTGATTAATTTCCTCTTTGTTCAGTTTTGGATGATCATATGTATTTAGAAATCTGTCCATTTCTTTAAGATTTTCAAACTTATTTGAATATAGGTTCTCAAAGTAGTCTCTGATGATTTCCTGGACTTCCATTGTGTTTGTTGTTATCTCCTCTTTTGCATTCCTGATTCTACTAATTTGGGTTTTTTCTCTCTTCATTTTAATCAGGTTTGCCAAGGGTCTGTCAAACTTTTTTATTTTTTCAATGAACCAACTTTTTGTTTCATTAATTCTTTGTATGTTTTTTTTTGGGTTCTATTTCATTGATTTCAGCCCTTATTTTTATCATTTCTCTCCTTCTATTTGTTTTGGGATTTGCTTGTTCTTGACTTTCTAGGAGTTTGAGATGCATTATTAGGTCATTGATTTGGGATCTTTCAGTCTTTTTAATATGTGCACTCATGGCTATAAACTTTCCTCTCAGGACTGCCTTTGCTGTGTCCCATAGGCTCTGGTAGGTTGTGTTTTCATTTTCATTGACTTCCAGAAACTTTTTAATTTTCTCTTCTATTTCATCAATGACCCATTGTTCATTAAGTAATGAGTTATTCAGTTTCCAGTTGTTTCATGTTTTTTGTCTTTACTTTTGTTGTTGAGTTCTAGTTTTATTGCATTTTGATCAGATAGTATGCACGGTATAATTTCTATTTTCTTATATTTGCTGAAGCTTGCTTTATGCCCTAATATATGATCTATTTTGGAGAAGGTTATATGGGCTGCTGAGAAGAATGTATATTGTGTAGAAGTTGGATGAAATGTTCGGTAGACCTAAAATAGGTCCATTTGATCTATTGTATATTTTAGATCTTGAATTTCTTTATTGATTTTTTGTTTGGATGACCTATCTATTGATGATAATGGGGTGTTAAGGTCTCCCACAACCACTGTGTTGGCATTAATATATGCTTTTAGGTCTTTCAGGGTATGTTTGATGAAACTGGGTGCAGTGACATTGGGTGCATATAGGTTGATAATCATTATTTCCTTTTCATCTATTTCTCCTTTTGTTAGTATGGAATGTCCTTTATCTCATTTGATCAATGTAGGTTTCAAGTCTACTTTGTCAGAGATAAGTATTGCTACTCCTGACTGTTTTCAGGGGGCATTGGCTTGGTAAATCTTCCTCCAGCCTTTCATCCTAAGCCCTGCATCCCCATCCTTAATCCTGACCAGTCTTTCCTTCCACACAATCTGCACTCAGGAGCTTGAGGCTAACAACATTCAAGAGTACAACCATGGGGCTGGGGCTGTAGTTCAGGCATGGAATTCTTGCCTAGCATTTATAAGTGTGAATGTGCTTTGATGCCCAACATGGCAAAGAACAAACAAACAAATCCAGCAGAGTGAAAAGGCAATGTACAGAATGGGAAAAAAAGTATTTGTAAATCATATAGCTGATAAAAGATTAATATCCAGACCATATAAAATATTCCAGCAACTCAGCAACAAAAGAAGAACAAAAGCATGCTTAAAAACTGAGCAAAGGACTTGACTATACATTTCTTTGAGATATAAAAATGGCAGTGAGCATGTGGAAATATGCTCAACATCACTAAGAATTACAAATTCAAAACCACAATGCAGTCGCACCTCATGCCCATAAGAATGGCCACTATCAACAAGAAAAAAGAAAATGCCACCATTGGTGGGAATGCAGAGAAATTAGAACCCTCGTGGATTGTTGATTGGAATGTAAAATGGTATAGCCAATGTAGAAAATGATATGGTAATTCCTAAAAAAAATTAAAACATAGGAGGTTGGACAAGATGGTGATTAGAAGCATCTACATTTTGACTCCATGAATGAGAAGAGTCAGGTAACCCAGGAATGAGTTTATTCTGAAGAGAGGAAGAACATGAGGAATCATGAAAGAGGTGAAGGGTGACAGAAAAGCAGAGAGAAACTTAAGTAACAGAAACTGTTTCCTAACAGTTCCAAGCCTGTTCCCATCTCTCAGGAGGGGGGGACCCCAAGGTACAGAAAATCTGACAGCTCTAAACACAAGATAAGTCCACAACTCCTGCAAGCCTTAAACTCACTCAGTATGGGATCTCTGAGGCAGTGACTACTCCACTGTAGAGAGCTAGCCTTGGTGAAGAAAATAATCTGTCACTCCCTTTATCTTGGAGGTTGTTAGTATGGCACCATCTTGAGAGAAGGTCTATTTTTCTGAAACTCTGAAGCTTGAAGACAAGGAGACTTAGGACACCCTCCCACAGAGTCTGGGTAAGAGACAGCCATGAGAGTGGTCAAAGAGAGGCACAAAGTCTGACCCAGACCCACAGAGTTCTTCAGGGAGCTGCACCAGCAGCAAAGGATGTCAAGGTGATTGGAGGTCTCACTCTCCCTGGCTTCCAAGGCTATGGCTTGCTTAGTATTTGGTCTCCTGGCTGAGTGTGTTGACTGTTGGGTGAGTCATAACCCCGCATCCAGGCCCTTTAAAACACATGAAAGCCACAACCTTCATCTCCATGCACTACCCTCCTCCTCCCCCCACACAGAGGTGAACTGTCAGGCAGGGTCTGAAAGCACAAAGACCTGCCTCGGGGAACTGCATCTGGTGTGTGTTTGCTGACAGTCAGGACTGAGAGATCAAGTGCAGATGCAATGAATAATGGAAATTCCACAGCTTCCTCCTTCAAAGGGAGGTGAACTGCTAGCTAGATGAGGTCCATATGCATTTAGATAAGAAGGCATAGTGACCAGGTTCTTCAATTCTCCCCCAGACAATGCAGAATTCAGTGCTCTGTTTGTACAGCTCCCCTCACTCTCTGACACATTCAGGGGTCACCCTGAGGCTTTGATGCTTGCTTCCCCTGGAGACAGAAACCATGGGGGGGAAGTGGAGCAAGTGGAGGACAGAAGTGCCCATCCTTTAGGCTGTATAGCTTCCTATAACCAATGGTGTCATCCAGTACACAAAGAAGGGAATCCTCTATAGCAAAAGCAGCCCAGAAACGACACCTGACCATTCTACAAGAGATTCCAGGTAGTTTACCTTGATCTGAGCAGTGCTGGGGATCTGACCTATGGGCCTGAGCACTGGATGAATGCTTGCCTACTGACTCATAGCCTGTAGTCCAGTGGTAAGAAATAGCACCTCAACTGAGCCACTATATTGTCCTACCTGAACATTGACACTATTTCAACTTAAAAAAAACTTGTGATTAAAACTTCCAGGTGGTCACTGTTGGCTCATGCCTGTAATCCTAGCTAGTCAGTGACAGAAATCAGGAGGATTGTGGTTTAGAGCCAGCCTGAGAAAATAGTTCACAAAAAAAGGGCAGCTGGTGGAGTTGCTCAAGGTCAGTAAATCCCAGCATAGAAAAAAAAGCAATTTGAAAAAATAAGGCAATAGATCTCCTCCATAAGTCAACATTTCCACAATAAGAGATTTGAACTAGAATGAAGAGGATGAAATTTCAATCTGGTGCTGGTGGCTCATGCCTGTGATCCTAGCTACTTCAGGAGGCAGAGATTGGGAGGACAGAAGTTCAAAGCCAGCCTGGACAAATAGTTTGAGAGAACCTATCTTGGAAATACTCAACACAAAAAAAGGGCTGGTGGAGCGGCTCAAGTGGTAGAGCACCTACCTAGCAAGCATGAGTTCTGGAGTTTAAACCCCAATACTGCCAAAAAAAAAAGAAATTTCAAACAATGAACTAAAAAATGATAAAAATGATCAATGAAACTGAAAATGATCTGTGTAATAAGTATCTGGATGAATTCAAAGAGGATACAAGTAAACAGGTAAATGAATTGAAAGAAAATTTAAACAAATAACTGAACAAAATAAGGAAGACAATGAATGATATGAAGATGGAATTCAGCAAAATTACAGAAATCCTTAAAAAAAAATCTAATTGAAAACCCAAGGGAAAAAAGCTCAATAACTAAAATTAAAAAAAAAATCACATAAGTTGAAATTCTTACAAATAGAATGGAACAGGTTATAAATAGAGTATCAGAGTCAAAGATAAAGTAGAAGAATGACATCAATCAGATAAATACAAAGAAAAAGTGCTTAAATACTAACAGAACATGCAAGACCTATGGGACATCATCAAAAGACCAACCCTGCCATGCACTGATTGCTCACACCTGTAATCCTAGCTATTCAGGAAAGCAGAAATCAAGATCATGATTCAAAAAGAAATTACAGAAAATATTCAAACACCTCGAGACTTAACAATACATTGTTGAATGACCAGTGGGTCCTTGAAGAAATAAAGGAGGGAAAAAAATTCCTAGAATCTAATGAAAATGAAAACACCAGAAGCTCTGGGATACAGTGTTTATAGCTATGAGAGTCTAAGATAAAAACAAAAAACTGAGAGGTCTCAAATAAATAGCATAATGGTGCCACCCAAGCTCCTAGAAAAACATTAACAAGCCAAACCCCAAATCAGCAGGCAGAAAGAAACAATAAAGATCAGGGCAGAAATTAATGAAATAGAGACTAAAAAATACAAAGAATCAAGGAAACAAAAAGTTGGTTCTTTGACAAGATAAATAAGATTGATGAACCAAACTGATCAAAAGAAGAAAGGAAAAGAACCAAATTAATAAATTAGAGATGAAAGATGAAAGGGGGATATCAAAACAAATATCAATGAAATCTAGAGGATCATTAGGGAGTACTTGGAAACCCTATATCTTTATAAACTAGAAAATGTAAAAGTGGATAAATTTCCAGATGCATTTGACCCAGAAAAATTAGACCAAGAGGATATAAACCACTTAAACAGGTCTATAACACGAACTGAGAATTGAAGCAGTAATAAGTCTCCCAACAAAGAAGAGACCAGGACCACAGGACTTCACTGCTGATTTCTTCCAGACTTTTAAAGAATTAGTGTCAATGCTCCCCAAACTATTCCAGGGAACAGAAGGGAAGGAATGCTATCAAACTCATTCTATGAAACCAGTCTCACCCTGGTATCAAAATCTGATAAGGACACACAAACACAAAAAAAATTGTAGACCAATTTCCTTGATGAACACAGACAAAAAAAATTCTCAATAAAATAGTTACAAACAGAACAATGCATGATCAAATTGGTTTCATTCCAGAGATGCGTGGATGGTTCATTGTGTGTAAATCATAAATGTAACACAGCATGTAAACAAAATCAAGGTCAAAACTCACATGATCATCTCAATAGATGCAGAATAAAGCCTTTGACAAAAGTCAACATCTTTTTATGATAAATGTTTTGAAGATCCTAGGAATAGAAGGAATGTATCTCAACATAATAAAGGCTACATACAACTAACCCATAGCAAACATCATCCAAAATGGGGAAAAACTAAACTCGTGTCCTCTAAGGTCAGGAACAAGACAAGTTATCTACTCTCCCCACACTAACTCAATATGTTACTGCAACTCCGAGTCAGAGAAATAAAGTAAGAGAAAGAAAAGATGTTTAAATAAGAAGGAAAGAACCAAATTATTCCTATTTGCAGATGATATGATTTTATATTTCAAAGACCTTAAATTCCACAAAAAAACTTCCTAGATTTGATAAAAAAAATTTTGACAAAGTAGCAGGACTTAAAATTAATATATAAAAATTAGTGTCTTTTCAATATACTAACAATGAACAGGTTGAGAGAGGAATCAAGAAAACAATTCCATTCATTATAATCTCAAAAAAAAATACCCAAGAATAAAGTTAACTAAGGATGTGAAAGATTTCTACAGTGAAATCTGTAAAACCTTGAAGATGGAAACCCATCAAAATCCTAATGACATTCTTTACAGAAATAGACAAATAAATCCAAAAATTCATGTGGAAACATAAAAAACCTAAGACAGCAAAAGTAATTTGCATCAAAAAGAACATTAGAAAATCCAGAAATAAACCATTTAGTCTTTTACAAAGGAGCCAAAACATACACTGGAGACAAGGCAGCCTTTTCAACCAGTGGTGTTGGGAAAATTGGGCATCTACATGCAGAGGAATAAAACTAGATCACTATCTCTCATCTTGAAAAAAAAATTCATAATGGATCAAAGATCTTAATGCAAGATCTGAAACTGAAACTACTGCAAATAAACATAGGGGAAAACACTGGAAGACATAGTCATATTTTCTGAATAGGACTCTGATTGCCCAGGAAATAAGACAAAGAATAGACAAATAGGATTGAATCAAATTTTAAAACTTCTACACATTGAAGGAAACAATTTCCAGAATCAAGAGACAACCCATAGGATGGGTAAAATTTTCATCTGCTCTTCAATGGAAAAGGGATTACTATCCCTCAAAAAAATTAGCTATCCAAAGAACAAATAATTCAATTAATAAATGGGCAAAAGAATTGGATAGTTTTCAGAAGTACAAATGACTAATAAATACCCGAAGAAATGTTTGACATCCTTAGGCATAAAGGAAATACAAATCAAAACTACACTGACATTCTATCACCCCAATCAGAATGCCCATCACCAAGAAAGCAAACAATAAAAAATGCTGGTGAAGATGCAGTGAAAAAGGAAAAGGAACACTTTTACTCTTTTAATGGAACTACAAATAAGTGCAGCCACTATGAAAATCAAAAACTAAAAACAGAACTACCTTATGACCCTGCTATAACACTCTTGGGCATATATTCAAAGGAGTGTAAATCAACGTAAAAGTGTGATACCTGCACACCAGTTTTTATTGCAGTACTATTCACAATACCCAAGCTGTGGAATCAGCCTAGGTGCTTGATAACCAGTTAATAGATAAGGAAAATGTGATGTACATACACTATTCAATCATAAAGAATAAAATTATGCAATTTGTAAGACAATGGATAGAACTGGAATTCATCACATTGAGCAAGAGAAGCCAAATTCAAAATACCAAATATTGCATTTTTTGCTCATATGTGGAAACTAGACCTAAATTCTGCTGTTGCTGCTGCTGCTGCTGCTGATGATGATAATGGTATGGGACATGAGTGTTAAAGGTGGTCTGTCTGGGGGGATCAGCAGAGGAGAAAAGGAAAGGGTAGGGCTGTCAGAGTGGCTCAAGTGGCATCATGCCTGTCTAGCAAGCATGAAGCCCTGAGTTCAAACCCCAGTACGGCCAAATGTCCTTCCATCTAGATAGCAGCTGGCTAGATAGATCACATATAGATATCACATTATAGATAGATAATAATATATTGTAATATATTATTAGTCTATTAATAATAATATAGATTAATAATATATAATATATAGATATCTATATATGATAGCAAAATGAAACCAATCAGATGTTGTTTGAAAAAAGGGGGAAAGAGAGAGAGAGTTTAAGAGAATATAATTGAGAAAGGAAATGCAAATTAAAACCAAACTAAGATTCCACCTCACTCCTGTTAGAATAGCCATCATTAGCAACACCACTAACCACAGGTGTAGGTGAGGATGCAGGGAAGAAGGAACCCTCTTACACTGTTGGTGGGAATGTAAACTAGTACAACCACTCTGGAAAAAAATCTGGAGGCTACTTAAAAATCTAAACATTGATCTACCATTTGATCCAGCAATACCACTCTTGGGGATATAGCCAAAAGAATGTGACACAGGTTACTCCAGAGGCACCTGCACACACATGTTTATTGCAGGAAAATTCACAATAGCCAAGTTATGGAAACAGCCAAGATGCCCAACTACTGAGGAATGGATTAAGAAAATGTGGTATTTACACACAATGGAATTTTATGCAGCCATGAAGAACAACGAAATGTTATCATTAGCTGGTAAATGGAAGTAATTGGAGAACATCATTCTGAGTGAGGCTAGCTGGCCCAAAAGACCAAAAATCATATGTTCTCCCTCATATGCGGACATTAGATCAAGGGCAAACACAACAAGGGGATTGGACTTTGATCACATGATAAAGCGAGAGCACACAAGAGAGGTATGAGGATAGGTAAGACACCTAAAAAACTAGATAGCATTTGTTGCCCTGAATGCAGAGAAACTAAAGCCAATACTTTAAAGCAACTGAGGCCAATAGGAGAAGGGGACAAGGAACTAGAGAAAAGGTCAGTTCAAGAAGAATTAATTTAGAAGGTAACACACATGCACAGGAAATCAATGCTAGTCAACTCTCTGTATAGCTATCCTTATCTCAACTAGCAAAATCTTTGGTCCTTCCTATTATTGCTTATACTCTTTCTTCAACAAAATTAGAGATAAGAACAAAATAGTTTCTGCCAGGGAGCAAGGGGTAAAGGGAGGTAAGGGGGGGTAAGAGAGGCGATGGGGGGAAGGGGGGAGAAATGACCCAAACATTGTATGCACATATGAATAAAAAAAATTTTTTTTAAATATAATTGAGGTGAACTTATTCAAAATACGCATCATCTATGGAATTATTACAATGAAACCCCCTGTATTATTAATATATACTAATAAAAATAGTAAGAAAATTACAGATAGAGTTACTTTATGAAACAGCAATTCCACTTTGGGGTATAAACCTAAAAGTATTGAAAGCAGGGGCTGAAAGAGATATTTGAGCAGTGTTTATAATTGCCAAAGGTGGAAGTACCCAAAATGACCATCAACAGAAGAACAGATAACTAAAGAGTGGCATACCCTCATGGTGGAATATAAAATTATGACATGCTATTATGTGGTTGAGCCTTGAAGACATTATGCCAATCAAAATAAGCCAATCACAGAAAGACAGATATTGTACACTTCCACTTATATGAGGATACTGGATTAGTCAATATAGAGACATAAAATGAAATGAGTTGTCAGGGATTGGTGGAATTGAGGAAGCATGAGCTCTTGTTTAATGGTAAAGAGATTTCACTTTGAAGGATAAAATTTTGGAGATGGATAGTGGTGGTGGTTGCAGAAAACTGTGAAGATACTTAGTTCCTCAGAAATGGTTCCTCAAAAATGTACACTAAAAATGGTTAAATCAGTCAATTTTATGCTATGCATAGTCTAGCACATCAAAAAGGAGAAAAGAAACAAAGGAAGCAATGAAGAGAAGACAAAGTTCTGGGATGTTCAAGTTCTTGGCTCCAACTGCACCCTGTCCCAGGTTCCATGAAAAACCCATTTTCCTAGTCAGTTTCTGATGCTTGCAACAAGTAATTCTGACATTATGAGGCTTTGGAGAATATGGCCATTCTCACCTTTGAAATGAGGTGAACACTAATGAAAAATAAATTTATAGACAGAGGAAAGATGGACTGTCATCTTGTAAGGTTTTCTCTGTACTAATCATCTTAGTCTGTACCCACTGTGTATATAAAACTGCTCTTGTGCATAGTGAGTTTGTTGAATTAATGATGTAAAAAAAGAGATGACAAGACCCCCAAATTAACTGAGGATATAGAAAATGGTTTCCCTGAACACCACTGACTGTAATGTTGTTGTAACAGCGAATTGAGCCTGGGAAAACATTTTAGCACATCTGCAAGTTGGCACCACCTGCACCCTTCTCAGTAACCAATGTAGCAACTGATATACGCGTAAAAATGAAACAAAGGCATTAACTTTTAATGCCTGTATAGCTACTTTAATCAGCCTTTTCCAGAGCACCAGACTTTTCTGCAGAAACATAAAAAGTAATTTAAAAAAAAAGAAGAGATTTTTAAAAATAATATCTCACTACCCAACGCCCTCTATCCTTGAGATGCAACAGACAACATTCTAAGGGACTGGGAAACTAGAACATGAGTGTTGATTTTCTTCTTTTAATTTTACACTTGCATTAGATACCACCTTTAGCATCTAAGATTTATTTCATAATGAAATTTTATTTTAAAAGGAGGATAGTTAGCTCCATATTCCAAACATAAAGCTTAGGCAGCTCATGGAAAAGAAGTTCCACAGATTCCTAGTGATTCTCAGAGGCCTGCAGGAGGGCTTGTTAGGACACCTGCTGCTGGGCCCTGCCCAAGATTCCTGACAATTTCATATCTCACAGTTTCATAAGTGCTAGTTCTGCTTCTCAAGGGACCACACTTTGGGAACCTGTGCTCTAAGCATTCATTCTGGCTTGCACCTGCTCCACCATCAGTTGCTGTTCTCTTTCATTGTGCTGGGTCACACCGATTTGGTGCTGCACTGAACTAACTTCTTTCAAAGACAGTATTTTGGGCTGGTAGAATGGCTCAAGTGGTAGAGCACCTGTCTAGAAAAGACATATCTTTCTTCAGATTCTTTGAGGTATGAATGACAAAATTTATATACATTAAAATGTGCAGTGTCATATTGTCATAGATGTGTACTATACATTATGAACTTGACTATTACAACTGAGCCATTTAATATATCCATCACTTCACATAATTGCTATTTTTGTGTGTGGTGAGAACACCTAAGATCTATTCTCTTGGCAAATTTCAAATTTATAGTACAGCATCACTGACTATATATCACCACCATAGTGCACATTAGGCCTCCAGAATTTATCATCCTGGATAGCTGAAACTTTGTACTCTTTGATCATGTCTCACCCTTCTTTCTTCCAACCCCTACTGCTTCGCTGAGTTCAACATTCATTTTTCCTTTGGCAGTACCGGAATTTGAACTCAGAGCCTCACACTTTCTAGGCAGATGCTCTACCACTTGAGCCATTCCACCAGCGCAGGATATTTTCAAAATAGGGTCTCTTGACCTTATTTTTCCCAGTCTGGCCTCAAACCAAGATCCTCCTGTTCTCTGCCTCCCAAGTAGCTAGGATTATCAGCATGAACCACTGGCTCCCAGCTTAAGTTCAACATTTTTTGATTGCATATCAAAAAGCTTATAATGTAATTGTCTTTCTATGTCTGGTTTATTTGTGCTTTTTCCAAAATAAGTATAGGCACTCCTGTTCTCTTTTTGCCATGATTTGCATGGAATATCTTTCTCCACTCCCTTACTTTCAATCTGTGTGTGTCCTTAAAGCTAAAGTTAATCTCTTTAAGCCACACATTCATTTAGTCTTTAAATTGAAGAATGTATTTACATTTAAAGCAATTATTGATAGATAAGAACTTACTGCTGACATTTTATTAATTATTTTCTGGCTGTTATTCTCTCTCTCTTTCTCTCCCTCCCCCCATGCATACTAAGCACTGCTGTACCACTGAGCTACATCCTAGCCCCCTTACTCCTCTCTTGATGTCTTCATTTGTTATTCAAATGTTTTCTTTGTGTGTGTGTGTGTGTGTGTGTGTGTGAGTGTGTGTGTGAGTGTGTGTGTGTGTGTGTGTGTGGTGTGATTTGACTTTTTATCTTTTGTGTATCTACCAAAGGGTTTTCTTATGTTTCCCATGAGGCTTACACACACAACTTACCATTATAACAATCTCTCTTATGCTTATGACAACTTAGCTTCAATTATATACAAAAAAATTGCAGTTTATTTCTCTCCCTACCTCTCTCTCAATTTATACTTCTTATAGCGTGTACCTATTAATAAACTGTTACAGCTACAGAGTTTTGTTTAATTTTGTTTTAATTTTCTATTGAGACAGGATCTTGCTATGTTACTCAGGCTTGCCTTGAACTCATGATCCTCTTGTCTTAGATTCTAGAGTGCTGCAATTACTAGTGTGTGCCACCATGCCTGGCTAGCTATAGTTATTTTTAATACTTTTGCCTTTTAACTTTTATGTGAAAGTTTTGTGTTGTTTTGCTTTTGGCAGGACTGGGGTTTGAACTTAGAACTTCATGCTTGCACATCAGTACTCTACCACTTGAGCCACACCTCCAGTCCATTCTGCTTTGACTATGTTGGAGATGTAGTCTCACAAACCATTTGCCCAGGGTGTCCTTAAACTGTGTCCGTCTCTACATCAGCCTCCCAAGTAGCTAGGATTACATGTGTGAGCCACTGGTGCCCAGGTATGCAAAAGTTTATAGCTCCTGTTAGTTTCTTAATCATTTTTCATTGAGAAGACTTCCTCAGATATCTTGTGGCATGTGGTTGTAGCTCACATTGAAGAGAGAGGCATTGACAAGGCAGTCGGTAGCTCTCTGGCCTGACCTAGGTGTGGAAGTTGCACTAGTTGTCATGTGGAGACATTAACATTTCCCAGTGTCAGCATCTTTCTTAGGTAGCTTTCTGTTACTATAAGAAAATACCTGAGATAATCAGCTTATGAAGAGATGGACTTTTTTTTCTGGTACTGGGGTTTGAACTCAGGGTTTCCCACGCTAGAAGACCTAGAAGGCTTACTTTGGCTCATGGTTTCATTCAGTGGTTGGTTTAGCTCTGTTGCTTTTGGGCCTGTGGTGATGCAGCATCGTGGTGGGAGCAGATTGAGGCAGACTCAGAAAGTCCCACTTGATTTGAGCACACATGATAATCTGGGAAGATAACTCTGACTTCCTACTGATCTACTTCCTAGAGTCTGGCCCATCTGAAAGCTGGGTATTTGGTCTGTACATGCAGGGAATATGTTTTGACAGAGTCTTTCTCCACAACCCTGTCCTCTCCCCTCACCCTGTCCGTATTAATTCAGAAGCAGGAACTCCAGAAAATGACATAGCGGTGTATATATGTGGTGTATGTATGCATATTGTATCTGTAGTATACATGTGATAGGTGGGGTGTATGGGTGGGTGTCAGTTTTGTTAGTGTGTGACACTCAGCTGTGCATGTGACCTCTTGACATCATCTCTGGACACAGGAGACAGATGTAGTTCTGGACTATGTCTTTTTGGGGAAAGAGGGATAGGTTGTTTGAACTTGGAACAGTGAATGATATTGTTTTCACATCATGTGCATCCCAGTACAATGGAGTTCTCAGCATGGCACCTCTGTAGCATGGATTGGTACTCGGTAGCTGACCAGCCCTTCAGGAGCTAATCTTACTTTGAAGTGGTGACTCACACCTGTTATCATAGCACTTGGGAGGGCAAGGCAGAAGAAATTCAGGACCAGCTTAGACTACAGAGCAAAACTCTGTCAAGAGAGAAAGAGAGAGTGACAGAAAGTCCTGATTCACTGCATTACTAAGGGAACCAGGCAGGGTAATATTAAGCATGCTCCCAAGACAAGGCCCATTGCCCCTGTTAGGGTTTTGAATCTGCCCAAGCAGAGAACCATCCTCCACACAGGTCACTGGGACTCCATCCTCTCCATGTCTAGACAGGGACATAGGCAACTTTCCTCATTTTGTCTGTGATTTCTTTTATGACCTCCCCTTTGTCATTAATCTGTAAGCAGCATTTGTTTAGGTTAAAATTTCCAGAAACTCCTCCTTCAGAAGCAAGCAGGTAGTCTAGAGCTAAGCAGTTTTGATAGATAGCATTGTGCATTTTAGTGCTTTGTTTTGTCATCAAATTTAGAGCTCTTGTGGTTTAACTACTTATAATTTCAAGAAGAGCCTGCAGCCTGATGATGGAGTTGAGCATATAAATCGGGGTGCCATAGCCCCAGGGTCCATCTTTTGCCCAAATGGCAGGACCATAGTACTGGATGATTGACTCAGGAGGCCATTTGTTATCTTTTTAATTGCCAATTTGTAAGGCAACATGTTTTTGTCTACTTTTTTGAATGTATGGAGACTCCCAATTTTTTACCTTGTCTGAGGGGAAGTAAGAAGAAGGATGGCCTGACTGAGCCTATCACACAAGACCCAAACCAGCTGCTAGGTAGCACTGTATAAGCCTGCTTCACAAAGGTCCAGTATAGCCCCCTGGGTGCCCACCAATGTATGTTTGCATAAGATTTTTCCAAGCTTTCCAGAGATTAGAGAAGTTAGGCAGTGGGTTGGGGCTGGGATTCTGTTTGGTTTGGAACTCCCCACCATTGGATCTTTTGGGCAGTGTCATTATAAAATCTTTGTCCTAGACAAGTTAAATCTGTCACTGGGGTGGAGAACTGGCCTTTTGAGCAGGAGATACAGTGATTTCTGATGATGGAAGTTTTAAGGAGCCAGATGCCTTTCATTCAGTCTCATTAAAGGGTTTCCATGAGTCCAGATACCTTGCTCATCATAGCCAATGGTCTCCCATGTTGGTTCCTCTACAAACATAACATGAAGTGACATTCAGTGTCTGAGTTATGGACTCAGCCAGTGAGATGAACACGTTTTTGGTCTTGACAGAAATAGGGAACTCACTTTCCATTTCCTCATAAAGGAAAGAAAGACTTTTAAGAGGAACTGTCATGAGTAATTGTGATGAGCCTGAAGTATAGCAGAGTACTGGGGTCCTCATCCTTTTCATTAATTAAAATGCCAGTTGCCTATCCGACCTCCCAGTTGGGTTCACTGAGATTGAAAATAGTAAAATTTACAGCGTTAAAATTGTCAAGATTATAGTTAGAAGCTGCTTGCCTTTTCTGGAGAATGGCAGTGGACCTTTCCTCTGCCAAGTCACTCATATTTCACAGCCCAAATAAGATCAGTAGAGTCCTTCATAAGACTGGAAATAACTGATGATGTACATATATACATGTCATTTAGCATAGAGGCCCTTTCCCAGGTTAGGCTTCCACAGTGGTCCCATATAGTAGTGTTTTCAGCTATTGTGGCACACACATCAAAGTATATGGACACAGGTTTATATACTTTTATTATTTTATCTACCCCTACCACAGTTAAAGTAGCAGAAATTGCACCTTGGATCCACCACAACTGAGTAAAGCCAGCCTCTCTCAAGTGGGAGTGCATCCCTGCTCTGGCTTCACCATGCAAGATCATCCTCTGGAATGTCCACGCCCTGCCTTGGAAGGACACCACTTCCCATGAAACAACAGAGGACCACGGATGGTGGGACAACTGATTCTGGTTGCTAACTCTTTTATGGTTAATGAGGCCCCCCAGCACTGTGAAAACCTTGGACATCTAGCTATTGCTCCTAAGGGTGGTAGGTGGGGTTGAAGCAAATGTGCTGATTACCATAGGAGCACATTGAATAGGTGGCATGGTTGTGGATGCATGACTCAATGACAGTGCCCAAACATGACTAATAGGTATGAAAAAAGTAAGTCCTTGTGACAACATTTGCTGCCTGAGTAGTATGCATACATAGGTCACAGTTTGAGATCTGGGGTTTCCCAAGCAAGGGACTAATTGAATTAAACAAAAGGAAAACATGGAAAAGCCCCATCCCTGGAGGGGGAAGGAAGATGACTCCTCAACTTTCCATTGTGCATAGACTAGTCAGCTTCTGTGGTGACTAGAGCAGGGCTGTCATCCTGCCATCCATGGTCTTCTGCTGTTTCTTGGGAAGTGGCCAAGGCAGGGCATGGATGTTCCAGAGGATGATCTTGCATGGCAAAGCCAGATTAGGGATGCACTCCCACTCGAGAGAGGCTGGATTTACTCGGTTGTGGTGGATCCACGGAGCAATCTCTGCTACTTTAACTGTGGTAGGGGTAGAGAAAATAATAAGAAAGGGACCCTCCAATGAGGCTTTAACAGATGGACATTCCATTCCTTTACCCAGATGGCATCCCCTGGCCTGGAAGGGTGCATGGGAGTTGTCAGACTGACAGGAAGTCTCTCCTAGACTCAGTTATTGATCTCTGAAAGAGTCAACCCAACGGCCTGTGTCTGTTGCCTCAAGGTGAGGTCCTCCCATATGCCCTGGCTTAAGAGGAGGTGGGCATCCATAAAGGACTTCAAAGGGTGACAGCCCTGTCTGCTTCATGGAACTAGACCTAATCCTTAATAATGTATGGGTAGTAGTTGATCCCATTGCAGATGGGTCATCTCCTGACATAATTTTCCCAACTGTAATTTTAGAGTCCTATTTATACATTTCACTTTTCCTGAACTCTAGGTGTGGTAGGCCATGTGAAACTTCCAGGCAAGTTCCAAATCCCTAGCCATCAGCTGTACAACCTCAGCCACAAAGGCTGGCTTATTATCTGACCCAATACAGGTATTCAAATAGGGGATGATTTCCTTTAGCAGATATCTGGCCACCTCCCAGGCCTTTTTAGTCCACATAGGGAAGGCTTCCACCCACTCGGAGAGGGTACAGACAAACACCAACAAATATTTGCATCCTTGAGCTTATGGCATTTCAGTGAAATCCACAATCAAGTTTTTAAGAGGTGTTCCACTAATGCTCTGCACCTGGGGAGGCACCCTTGGCCCTTGCTTGTGGTTGTTTTTAGCACATAGGCTACATCTTTCACATACTGCCTTACTCATGCTGGAGAGTTTGGGGACATGAAAGTGCTGGGTGAGGGTGGCCTCAAGGGTTGTTCACCCTGAATGAGCTCCTTCGTGGAACTGGTTGACAAATGTAGGAGACAGTGACCAGGTATGGCAATGCAGCCACTGGTAAACTCCCATCATCTGTCTGGTAGAAAATTTTCCTCCTCAGTCTTAAATCAAACCTGCTCTTGTGGTATGCATAATGGATCCCATTTAGCTAAGGGAGATAGGATCAAGGAAGCCATCAGGACAGTTGGAGATTGTCCCCTTGTGAGGGCTGCTTTTTTGGCTTCCCTGTCACCTTTCCAGTTTCCCCAGACAATTGTTGCATCTCTCTTTTGGTGCAGTGTATAACTGTCATCCATTTAGGGACCATACAGCATCTAGCAGTTTGAGGATTTCCTGCCCATACTTTATACTTTTTCCTCCTGAGTTAATGAGTCCCCTCTCTTTATATAAGGCCCTAGGGACATAAATGGTTGTGAAGGCAGAGTCAGTATAGAGGTTTACCCATACTCCTCCAGTGACCTGGAGTGCCTGCATGAGGGCAAAAAGTTCAGCCTTTTGGGCAGAATTTCCAGCCAGCAGCAGGTGGGCCTCAGTGACTGAGATCAGAGTCACCACTGCACACTTGGAAAGTATGTGCCATCCTGGACAATGCTGCTACCATCTGTGAAATATTCAATGTTCAGATGGCTGAACATTGATCTGGCTGGCTTGAGAATACCTCATCTGTAACCTCTAAGCAGTCATGCTCTGGGGAGCCCAAGTCAATCGGCAACAGCATGGCCAGATTTGGAGTCTTAACAACCTCTAGCTGGATGTGTGGGCTTTCACATAGCATGATCTGGTATTTGAGCATCTCAGCATTGGATGGCCAATAATTTTCTTTATACTCTGTGAGTGTCAGGATGGAATGGGAACTTGCACAGTGAGTTCTTGCCCTAGAGTAAGATCATCTGCTTCTGTTACCAGTGCTGTGGTGGCTGCTAGGGCATGAGGCAAGGCAGCCAGCCCCGGGAACCAGTATCAAGTTGTTTTGACAAGTAAGCCACCAGATAGTGCCAGGAGCCTAGAAGCTGAGTCAGGATACCAATAGCTGTTCCCTTTTGCTCATGGACATACAGGGAAAAGGGCTTAATCATATCTGGCAGGGGCATTTGTGAGTGTCTTCTTGATTTCTTTAAAGGCCTTCTCTTCTTCTCTTCCCCATACTAAAGGTTCCCATTCTCCTCAGTATGTGGCTTCATTGAGTGGTTTGGCAAAGAGGGAGTAGTAAGGGATCCAGATTCAGCAGAAACCAGCAGTTCCCCAAACCTCTCTAATTTACTGGCAGGTCTTAGGGGCTGGGATGGAACAGACAGCCTGTTTCCCCTCAGAGCCGAGCCTGCATTGCCCCTGGGACAGATGAAAGCTGAGGTATTTGACAGTGTTTTGGCAAATTTGGGCCTTTTTCCTAGAGAATTTTTATCCTGCCTCCCATAAAAGAGGAAGGAGCAGGCGAGTCCCTTATGTACAGTTCTCCTGAGTTGGTCCAACCAACAGAAGATCATCTATATACTGGAGAAGTGTGCAGCTGTGCTGGTCAGCTAAGGCCTAGAGGTTGGCTGCCAAGGCAGTTCTGAAAATAGTGTGTGAATTTTTGAATCCTTGTGGCAATCAAGTCCAGGCTAGTTGCCCCTTTCCCCCAGTATTGGGATTTTCCCATTGGAAGGCAAAAACAGGCTGGCACTGTGGGGCCAGGTGGATGCAGAAAAACACATCCTTAAGATGTAGGCAGGTACAAAACTTTGCCTCAGCTGGGACAAGACCTAAAAGCATGTATGGATTTGGGACTATGGTGTTTAAAGTGACAGTTGCTGAGTTTACTGCACAGAGGTCCTGAAATCCTTGGTCTTCAGTTTCTGGACTGGTAATAAGAGGGTGTTCCAGGATGACTGACAAAGTTGGAGGATCCCATACTTTAGGAGTCTGTCAAAGGGTTTTTGAATTCTGACCTGGGTCTGGCTTTGGATGAAGTACTGATTTTGGCTGGGAGCCACAGGGGTGGCTCCCAGCTTTACTTCCACCACTACTGAGGGTACACTTTGGGCCAGACCTAGGGGGTTATCTTCAGCCTATACACCTGGAATCTTTAAAGGAAGCTCAGCTCTGGAGTTAGTAGGTATAGGTAAGAACTTTCTCAATGAAACCCCAGCAGCACAGCAACTAAGAGATAGCATAGATAAATGGGACCTCATAAAACTAAAAAGCTTCTGTTCATCAAAAGAAATGGTCTCTAAACTGAAACACCCACAGAGTGGGAGAAAATATTTGCCAATTATACATCAGACAAAGGACTGATAACCAGAATATATAGGGAACTTAAAAAACTAAATTCTCCCAAAACTAATGAACCAATAAAGAAATGGGCATGTGAACTAAACAGAACTTTCTCAAAAGAAGAAATTCAAATGGCCAGAAAACACATGAAAAAATGCTCACCATCTCTAGCAATAAAGGAAATGCAAATTAAAACCACACTAAGATTCCACCTCACCCCTGTTAGAATAGCCATCATCAGCAACACCACCAACAACAGGTGTTGGCGAGGACGCGGGGAAAAAGGAACCCTCTTACACTGTTGGTGGGAATGTAGACTGGTAAAACCACTCTGGAAAAAAATTTGGAGGCTACTAAAAAGCTGGACATCGATCTACCATTTGATCCAGCAATACCACTCTTGGGGATATACCCAAAAGACTGTTACTCCAGAGGCACCTGCACATCCATGTTTATTGCGGCACTATTCACAATAGCCAAGTTATGGAAACAGCCAAGATGCCCCAGCACTGACGAATGGATTAAGAAAATGTGGTATCTATACACAATGGAATTTTATGCAGCCATGAAGAAGAACGAAATGTTATCATTCGCTGGTAAATGGATGAAATTGGAGAACATCATTCTGAGTGAGGTTAGCCTGGCCCAAAAGACCAAAAATCGTATGTTCTCCCTCATATGTGGACATTAGATCAAGGGCAAACACAACAAGAGGATTGGACTATGAGCACATGATAAAAGCGAGAGCACACAAGGGAGGGGTGAGGATAGGTAAGACACCTAAAAAACTAGCTAGCATTTGTTGCCCTTAATGCAGAGAAACTAAAGCAGATACCTTAAAGCAACTGAGGCCAATAGGAAAAGGGGAGCAGGTACTAGAGAAAAGGTTAGATCAAAAAGAATTAACCTAGAAGGTAACACCCACGCACAGGAAATCAAAGTGAGTCAATGCCCTGTATAGCTGTCCTTATCTCAACCAGCAAAACCCCTTGTTCCTTCCTATTATTGCTTATACTCTCTCTACAACAAAATTAGAGATAAGGGCAAAATATGTTCTGCTGGGTATTGAGGGGGGGAGCGGGAGGGGGTGGAGTGGGTGGTAAGAGAGGGGGTGAGGGCAGGGGGGAGAAATGAACCAAGCCTTGTATGCACATATGAATAATAAAAGAAAAATGAAAAAAAAAAGGAAGCTCAGGAATCTCGAGAGGCCTTCTTTCAGGCATAGGGTCACCATTCATCTTCTTTTATAACCATGAGGATTAGAGTCTTTGTCTTAAGTCTTCTCAACTTTAAGGCTGTTATACCATTTGAATAAAAAGTTATCTGTGCCATCAGCTTGCACAATAAGTCCCTGCCCATCAGGCCTACATGGCAATCAGGGAGATAAAGGAATTCTTGCCTTATTTTATGACTCCCAAGATTGCAACATCTGGACACTAAGAAGGGATGGCAGGCCCAGTTCCCTGTAGCCTTGATAATAGTTGTATGCTTTCTGGAAAGAAGACCCACTGGTTGGGTCACAATTGAATGTTCTTCGTTCAGTTCCACCATGAGATCAATGGGATGGCCCCCTATTTTCATTTGGACCATTGGCTCCTGGGAACCCAGTAGAACAGAACCCAGTCTGTCCTCCCAGGGGATGGCTCCCCTGAAGGTGGGCTGATATTTTCCCCTTGACTACCTGGTCTCTGCCTCGGGTCTCATGGGCCCTTTGGGTGTCCCTGGCCCATTGGGGACATTCATTCTTTCAATGCCCTTCCTGATGACAGTAGACACATTGATTTTGTTCTAGTTTCTTCCTAGAGTGGGAGCATTGGTCACAGTCCATGGTAATTGCCTCTGCCTCTGCCTGGATTAGCTCTCCAGAGCCTGCCTGCTTGTTTTTCAAGGGTGGCTCCAAGAAGATCTACTTTCATTTTCATCTTCCTGTCAGCCTCCTGTTTAGCCTCCTGATCTTAATTGACAAAAACATTTGTGGCCACCTTCAAGAGCTGGCTGGTGTTTATTCCAGTGAATCCCTCAAGTTTTTGTAATTTTTGCTTTATGTCCCCCTGGGCCTGGCCAACAAAAGTGGCATTAATCATCAGCTGGTTTCAGTGGCTTCTTGGTCAAAGGGGGTATACAGACAGAAGGCCTCATACAAATGCTTATAAAATTAACTGGGACTCTCATCTGGCCCTCGGAGGACCTCTGATGTTTTGCTCATGTTCATGGCCATTCCCCCACCTTCTTTATGCCTCCTAATAATGCCTCTTGATATCGTGTAAGTGGCTGGTAGTCTCAGTCCACCATTGGACCCCAACAGGGGTCTTCCTCAGTGAACTGAATTTGAGTTGCTTGGGCATTTAGAGTGCCCTCAGGGGCATGATATTTTATCCACTTTAAAGCTGTCAAAGTTATATGGCATTACTCTTCAGTATTGAATAGAGTCAGAAGAAACTGTCAACAATCTGTCCAGGTGGGTTTATGAGTATGGATGATAGACTGCATCAAATCAATCAGAGCCTGAGGCTTTTCTGTGTGGGAGGTAATATGATGTTTCCAGTTTAGGAGGTCTGTGATGGTAAAGGGCTGGTAGACAAATACCTGTCCTCTTTATATTTGACTGTTCTAGTCATAATACACTGGGTCTTGGACCTCCCTCAGGGGCATCTGCAGGGCAGGGAGGGCCTGAGGAGAGGACGGGTCCTTGTGGAGACTGGGTAGATGCCCATGACTGAATGGGGAATGTGGAGTGAGCACTGGTGGACTTGGAGAAGGTATAGGGTCCATAGGACTCAGGGAAGTCAGAGGAGTTGAGGACCTAGAGGATTGTGAGTCAGATTTTACAGGTGTGACTGTCCCTTGAGCTTCCCCATGCAATGTTGGAGGTGGGGATGTGGAACTGGGCACAGGTGGCAGAGGTGGATAGAGTGGGACATAAGGCAGTGGTAGTTCTTTGGGCTCCCTGGTCAGTATAGGCTCCTTTATTTCCTCTCTACACTTGGAAGTTGTGGCCACCCTAGCTAGCATGATCCTATTGGCGTCTTCTAGACAAAACTTTAGGCATGTGGGCCAGCTGAGGACAGCATCTTGCCAGCAATCAATATAGGGAAACTGATCTGGATATCCAGGCTTCCCCTCAATTACACCATAAATTTCATTAATCACAGTTTTATCTAATGACACTTCCAGGGGCCACCCTACAGCAAAAGCAGACCAATCTACTTCACAAAGAGCCTTAAGCTTGTTAGGAGTTAACTCCATAGTCTTTATTATATCCCTTTTTAAAGTTTATAACCATACACTCGAAGGGAGTATTTTTACTCGATTTCCACCCACTTCCTTCCGTTACCAGACATCAAGATAGACACAGAGGGGTAGGGGTTTTGGAGGAGAGGTAAAGGGGGGGTCCTCTTCTCTGACACACAAGGCAGAACAATATGCACCCCTTATCAGTGACCTGGACATAGTCGCTTGGTCAGCAACTACACCTACACAGAGTCCTCACTTATTTCATCTGTCTCCAGCTGCTCCCCTCATGGGGATTTAGGTGTCTCTAAGCCATAGTGACAGACAGAGGCCCCTTTAGGGCTCACCCTTGACCAAATGAGTTTGCCACGGACCCATGGATCAGGACTCCACTTTCACTTCATAGTCAAGCTATGTCTCATCTATGCAGGTTCACAAGAAAGTATCCAACATTTTTGCCCTGCACCCAGCACCTGGAAGTCACAGTTTTGCTTTTGCTCAAAGTTACTTGTGTGACCCCAGGAGTTGATCAAGCTCCCCTTCTGCCACTTAAAGGCAGGCCAAATATTTGAACCCTGGTTCTTACCAGTCTGACAAGCAACTCTCCCCCACTGGTTCTTGCTCCTCACTGGGTTCTATTGTGTGTCAGAGGCCCTCACGCTGACTTTCTGGGAGGATGAGACCCTCCTCAATCAAACTGTCCATTGGCACCTGGCAGGATCACTTCCCTGGTGGTCCAAGAGGGGACACACCCTGGTGACAAAGGAAGTGAAAAACCACTGTCTCCAAAATCCTGGACAGTTCCCCAGAAATGTATCAGGATTCTCGAACAGAGACACAGGACATCAAAGCAATGCAGCAGGAAGCAATGTTTTATTGTGCTGGCACAGACTCACAGACTCACAGACTTGAGTCCATAGGGTGAGCCCTGAGAACAAAGGGGGCTTATCTTATATACCCTTGTAAGGAGATTACAGAAGCAAAAAGCAAAGTTTAACCCATATGTGGTTGCATGCAACTCTATTAGTTACTTTACCTCCCCCCTGCCAAGTGCTACATGACCTTCTTCATGTTTAGATCCTTTAAGTTGTATTTCTCTGCTGTGGCATCCCTTCCCCCTTGCTACATTATCAGAATGCAGACTTGTCTGCTTGTGGCCCTCCTCCCTGCTACAGTGGAGGCTTGGAGGCAGGGTCAGCATGGTGTTTAAGGGTCTTGATTGTTCAAGGCAGCCAAGACCAGTTAGCCAACTCCTGACTCAACACTCTCCTTGAATTGGGCTGTGTTGGTTAAGGTCTGTGTAAGATTTTCCTCTTTTTGGCCAAGGACTATGTCCTTTGGTATTGCCAGGAAGTTCCTTTCCCCCTTTTTCATCATGTGGAGTCAGAAACTGAAGAAACTGGAATGTGCCACTTAAATTATCAATAACAAAATGTGTCCCCAGCAAATAAAACAGTCAATAAAAGTTGGCTTGGTGGAAAATTCTGGATTCCAATCAGGATGTCTGATTAAATGTTACAACCTGCTTGCCAGAATATGATGTTAGAGACATTGAAAGGAAGACTTCAAAAATATTTTGATTTGCTTCATTTGGGGCTTTCTAAACATTTACTATTATAAAATCTTTCTGATTGATGATTCAAAATGCTGTTTATTTCTGACAACTTATGTTTGTCATATCTTTGCCATTTATAAATGTTCAACAAATCCAGTCTCATGTGGCATTTTAGCTATGTTTGTAATTGTTATTATTGAATGACCATATGATTTTAATATGGATGGTGGAAAGTTCATAAAAGAAAGGTTGATGTAACAGCCAGAGTATAAAAGCTCAGAGGATAACTGGGGAAGTTCTGTGGCCCTCCCACCTCCCTACAGGCCAGACCTGTATAACAGTTTTGCTGAATTCAATGTACGTAGATGGAGGAAAAGCACCCTAAGTTAAATCTGAATATGCAAGCCAACCTGGCCTCTCAGGCTAACACCATCTCCAGGCTGCAGATAGCACACTGATGTACTTACAGGAGTCTCCCCTTAGCAACAGAGTTGCTATGGAAACACATTGCGACTCCCTGAGAGGAAGCAAGCAAGAGCAGGCATGTGGAGTTTACAGGAATTTCTCATTGAAATAATTACAGTCATTCTCAGTGTGTTTAAGAAATTATTTTTTCAAAATGTGTTCTTGACAGTCTTGCATCTGAAGAGTTTAGCACAAAGTCTTATTACTTTATATCCAAATCATATTGTATTTTTTGGACAGCATATTTGGAAGCATTTGGTGGACAATTTTTTTTCCAGAATGCAGGGAGTCATGTGCATTTACATGTTTATCCAGATATGAAAATCCTGCAGAGGGGACAGGTTATGTATATATGAGAGAGAAAGGCTGCATGTGACAACCATTATATAGTGGGTTCATTAAAACTTTGACAGAATTTGTGCTTTTGTTCAAATACTATGTATAACGAGCATCTTTTTTTGTTTTTTGGTTGAATCCCTTAATCCAAGCATAGATAGATCCTATTGGTGCTGTAACTTCTGAATGTCTAGTCATTTAGGAAATTCTTGGGCCCCATGAGAGATTTTGTTTATATTTAGAAAACATTGGGTGCTTGTCAGAATCAGAACTAAAAGAGTAATAAAATGACAGTTTAGTGAATTGTTCCTAATTCTTTGTAGAACTTGATTATTATGTAAAAAGCAGTCTTTTATTCCAGTAAAAAAATGGGGATGTCTTCCTGGTAGAACCTTTTGCAATTATGTAAAAATACAAAGAAAAATAACAGGATTCTCAAGAAATCTCAGCTATGTTAAGATTTGGGCATCTCTCCCTAAAGTCCTTGGTTTGGGTTTCTGTGTCATTCTTTGGGTGTTGTGTCTTTTGTAGGGTTCTTTAAGTTCCATTGTCATTAGGAGGACTGCAGTTTGGTTTCTATCTTTCCCTAAGCATATCCACTTGGAGGTCTTGGGAGCTCAGACTGAACCTTTGATCTTCTGCCCTGGGTGGATCCTTCTTCCAGTGTATTCCTCTTGGTGAAGGTAGTAGCTGTCTGCATAGGCACTCATGCTAGAGGTCTGGATGGCTTCCTTTTGGTGGAAGTCATCTGATATTAGTAAATTTGGATGTGTAAACAAATGGAGGTTAGAGCATTCTACAGGGAGGTGAGGGTGGTAGCAGCCCATGAAGAGGGTGTTTGGTAGCAGCCCATGAAGAGGGTGTTTGTTGTTTCCATTTCACAGGGTAGACCATGCTGCCTCTTGCTCTGGCTGGTAGCCCCTAGATTGCAGGTGCCTTCCAGCTCACCCTTGGTGACTCCTAGTGGACTCAGCTCACACTTGCCAAGAACTCAGCAGATGGAAACAGGGCTTCTGTATTTTTTTGTTTTTTAAAATATCACTGTCCTTTGCCCTGAAATTCTTCTTGAAGAAAGAGCAGAAATCAGTAATCCTCAGTTTAAATTTAAAGCTAGTCCTATGGTCATGTTTTTAAAAAAATTATCATACATTAGTAGCATAAGGGGGTTTCATTATGGTAATTCCAAAGCTGTGTATAGGGTAACTTAAACAAGTTCACCCCCTCTATTATATTCCTTTAACCCTCTCTCCTCCCCATGGCTATGGTTGAATTCAGTTTGTCCTTTCTAAAACTCATTTTTAATTTAATACTTATTATGAAATATCAAGAGGTGGGGCTGGAGGTGTGGCTCAAGTGGTAAAGTGCTTGCCTAAAAAGCACAAGGCCCTGAGTTCAAAACCTAGTTCTGCCAAAAAAAGAAAAAAAAGAAGAGAGACTTAGTGAACCGTTTAAGAGATGATTAGGAATCTGCCTATATGAATGCATTAATTATATGCTTAATGGATTAATGAACAAATGGGCTAATGGGTCTTCTTGAGAGCAAGCCTGCTGTAAATTGCTCTCTGTGTCAAGCCATATGATGCACTGCACTACTCAGAATCCTGTTAGCAAGAAGGTCATCACCAGGAGTGGACTTGGACCTCAACCTCCAGAACTGTGAGCAAAAAGTTACCTCTTATTTTCTTTTTCATTTATTTTATTAAGCAAGTGATCTATCACTGAGCTCTACCATGGCCCTTTATAAAATTACTCAGTCTCAGATATCTTGTTATAGCAATGCAAATCAGACAAACAAACACCATATACAAAAATTAACCTCAAATGAATCAAATATTTAAACACAAGATATAAAATTCTTAGAAGAAAGCATAGGAGGAAAATTGTATGACATCAGATTTTGTAGTTCTACCCTGTATATAAAACCAAACACACAGGCAGCAAAAGAAAAGAAAGATAAAATAGATTCCATTTACAGCAAAAACTTTGGTTCATCAAAGGACACAACTCAGTGAAAGGGCAACCCATAGAGAGGGAGGAAATATTTGTATATGACATGTCTGATAAGACATTAATATCTATCTTATATAAGAAAACTCCTACAACCCAATGACAACAAAAGCAGACATTTTCCCAAAGATGTACAAATGGCCAAGAAGAATATGAGACACTGTTCAGTACTATACATTCTTAGAGAACTAGAGGTCAAAAACTACAACAAGAATCCTCCTCACACATCCATTAGGGTGGTTACTATAAAATGATAAATCTTCAGAACATACCAAGTATTGATAAGGATGTCAAGTAATTGGAACTCTTCTTGGGAATATAAAATGGTGCAGCCATTATGAAAAACATGGCAGTTCCCCCAAGAGTTAAACAGAATTACCACATGATCTAGTAATTCCATTTCTTAGCATATGCTCCAAAGAACTGAAAGCAGGGATTGAACAAAATATTTGTGTACCCATGTTCATAGCAGCATTATTCACCATTGCCATAAGGTACGGGTTACCCAAGTGTCCATCAACAGATGAATGTATACACAAAATGATGAGAATGTGCTTTCTTCAGCATGTGAGACAGCCATGTTGCTTACGTATCGAAGGAGAACATTTTGACTCAACTAACCCCACACTGGTTCTCTTAATTCCCTCTGTAAATTACCCAGTTAGGGTTCTGACCTCTTTGTCTCAGTCCTGGTCAGTACCTGGGTGATGTTTTTTTCGTTTTTTGGTGGTCTGGGTGGGGTTGAACTCAGAGCATTATGTTTGCTAGGCATTGGCTCTTTCCCTTGAGCCACATCTCCAGCCCAGTTCCTAGATTATGGGTCGTGTGTGGAAATGGTACAGCTCACTCCCACAGGGAGCCTGGCATGCTTAGGAAGACCAGTAATGGCACTGCAGGGGGTGGGAGGCTTGCAAAGGGTTTTCATAGAACACAGGGGGCTTTAGATGGCTACAACTGTGCTGGTGAGGCAAGGTGACACCCAGCATGAATCTCAAGAGGACAGGAAATGAAGGTCATGAGATTCAAGGCTAACCAAACCTATGACCTAAATGTTGAGGAAAAGAGGGTGAATGGAAAACCCCCCAGGAAGAGTTAAAGGTCTCCATAACATCTTGGTTAAGGGAAACTTCTAGAAGTGTGATGAACCATCTAATCACATGATGTGTATGTTAGTCAGCATTCTGCATTGTAACAAAATACCTGAGATAATAAACTGTAGTTAGAAAAGTTTGTTTTGGCTCACAGTTTTAGGGATTCTAGCCCATATTTGGTTGATCCCGTTGCTTTGCGCCTGTGTTGAAGCAGCACATGGCAGAGTAAAGCTGCTTGTCTCATGGCCAAAAAAGCAAAAGAGAGAGAGAGGATGAGGAAGGGACTTGATTCCCACTGTCTCTTTTTTTTTGTTTTCTTTTTTTGTGATACTGGTGCTTGATCTCAGGGTCTACACCTGGAACCACTCCAGCAGACCCTTTTTGTGAAGGTTTTTTCAAGATAGGATCTTGTAAACTATTTCCCCGGGTTAGCTTTGAACCATCCTCCTCCTGATCTCTGCCTCTTGGATAGCTAGGATTACAGGTGTGAACTACGGGCACCCAGTCCCACTGTCTCTTTCAAGGGTGCACCTCTAATAACCTAAGGACTTCCCTCTAGGCTCCATGTCTTAAAGGTTCCACCATGTCTGATAACACCAAGCTGGAGACAAAGCTTTGAACACATGGGCTTCTGGGAGATAATTAATATCCAAACCATAGCAACTAGGTTACAGCACTAGGAAGTAGAATGAAGAACACACTGAAACAGAAAGATACCTTGGAGCCTGTTCTTTGCCGTTGCCCACAGAGATGATTAGGGACTGATGAGTGGGCAGGTAAAATAAGTTGTATTGCCTCTCACTAGCATATGTAGCTCCTGGCCCATAGACCAAGGGCCAGAGCCGAGTCACAGTACATTCTCCAAGTCAGAACCTCCTTGGGTAGCCTCTTTTAGAATTGTTGGCTTTGCTGGCTGGGCTCAGTCTTCCTGCACCATGCTGCCCCCCATCTCCCACCCTAAGTGTCTGTTCAACTTTCCAAATGTAGAGAAGAATGGAAGACTAGATTACTAGGAAATGTATCCTTTACCTAGTTTCCTAGTTATTTACATTCTGCAATGTTTACGTGCTCTCTCTTTCTCATGAGTTGGGACTGTTTTGAACCATTTGAAAACACACACAGACATTATGCCACTTCACCTCTAACTCCCTAGAGAGCATTCCTAAGAACAAAGGGTGTGTCCTTCTCAGAAGGTCCACCACATCTGTTTGATTCAGGAACAGTAGGTTCTTTTGCTTTTGGCTAAAGATGTGCCCTCTGGGTTTCTCCATTGTAAAGGAAATTCCTAAACATTCTCCATGTTTAGGAAATACTATTTGTCATATAACTTTCCTTTTGAAAAGGTTTTTTAGTGCTAATTTCATACATTAAATTTGACTAAACAGAAATGGGCTATGGCGCTATAACATCTACCATTAAGGTGCTTAAAAAGAGAAGCTCCAAATTTGTACATTCTATCCACTGTGACACCAAGGTTTTATACTAAAAAATACTTCATTTTTCCACATAGCAAATATTCTTAGAGCTTCCACCACATGTGACACAGTATGCTAATGGATGACAAGGTGAGTGGACCTTCCGTTCAATGGAAAGGGAAAAATTCATGTAACAGCCAGCTTAACACAATGTACTAGTTGGTAAGAACCAAGAAATCATATAGCACAAAGTGAGTACAGTAAGCGTACCTTTTCTGTGAATTTCTATGTGCAGTTTTGAGCAAGTGTGGTCAAAAAATGATGAATACCTAAAATCAAAAGAAATTTTAAAAACTGAACTTTTAAATCCTGCACACATTCCACAGCTCAGTTGATAGGGAAAGGGTCTCAGTCAGTCCCATGTTATCCTCAGTTGTGTTTAAATCATTGTGTGAACTGCTGGGTGTTTCCCTGCCCCAAAAGCACGTGGTGTTCAAAAAGCAAGGTAAAAGCTAATATACCAAATTAAAGTGATAAAGTGAAAAATATCTTGAAACATGGTTGTCCTTAACAGAGTTGGGCAGCAGTATGAGAAAATTAATCAAGCATCCACAGTACTGAGCTGAACCCTACACTTAATGAGCATGCAGGGTTTGTCCTCAGTGGTGGTCTCATTCAAACCATATACCTCTGGGTACCAACCAAGGGGCTACTGTAATTACTTTGCTTGAGAGACAGGGTTGGTAGGCCAGTTGAGGGCTTTGCAGAATTGCTCTGGGAGACTAGAAGACAGGGTGTCTTTCAGTTTGGGTGGCTATAGAAAAATACTGTAATTTGGGTGGATTATAAACAACAGAAATTTATTTCTCACAGTACTGGAGGCTGTCCAAGACTTGGTGCTGGCAGACCCTGTGTGTGGTGAGAGCCTGCTTTCTGTTTCCATCTTCTGTCTTTCTTCTCACTGTATCCTCATATGGAGGAAAGGGTGAGGGAGCTCTTAGACTGTTTACAACACACTAAATCCCATTCATGAGGGCTTCAGTTAATGCTAGTGACTTCTCCTGGTTTTCATTCCTAGAGGTCCAGGGCCAGAACTGCCCTAGATATTCCAGGTGCAGGAGGAGAGTAATGGCCTCCTGGGTGCATGATGCTGTTCCCAATGAGGGTGTCAGCAGTGTTAGAAACAGAACCAACAATCAAAGTGCAGCTGAAACTCATCATTTCTAAGCTGTATATTGTATTACTTTTAAAATTTAAAAGAACAGAAAATCCAAGTACAGTAGGGTTCCCAGGAGCAGGTAGACAATGAAGACAATGGGGAGACATTGGAGAAGGGCACAAAGTAACAGTTATGTAGGATGACTGTCTTGAGACAGAATTTACATCAAATGGGTGACTATAGTTAGCCATAATGTATTGTATACTTGGAATTTGGTGAAAGAGAAGATATTAAGTTCACAGGCTCCACACACATGCAAAAGACATCTGTGTGAGGTGATGTATATAGTTCTTTCTCCTTTTATAGTTTTTACGTTTATTCACACGTATATACATTGTTTAGGCCACCTCCCTGCTTCCATCTCCCACTTCTAGGCAGAACCTGTTCTGCCGCCTTTTTTTCCAACTTTGTTAAAGAGAAAAACCTAAGAGATAATAAGAAAGACATATTATTTTTGCTAGTTTGGGATAAAGATAGCTATACAGAGAGATTCCTAGCATTGCTTCCATGCACTTGTGTATTACAATCCACACTGGCTCATCTCTGCCAGACCTTTTCATTGCTTCTGGTCCCCTTCCCATACTGGCCTCTGCTATTTTAAGATTACTTTATTTAATCCTCAAAAGGGAGCACATCAACCACTTTCAAGTTTTAGGTTTACCTATTTCTCTCGTGTGTGTTCTACCCTTAGTGTGTGACCCATTTCCAATAATATTACTGCATTTGTTTTGGGCCTATAATCCTCATATGAAGTACAACATATGGTTTTTGACCTTCTGAATCTGGCTAACTTTGCTTAAGATGATGTTCTCCAGTTCCATCCATTTACTTGTGAATGACAAGATTTCATTCTTCTTTGTGGCTGAATATAAATACCACATTTTCTTGATCCATTCAAGCAGTTTCCATAGCTTAGATATTGTGAATAGTGCTGAAATAAACATGGGTGTGCAGGTGCTTTTGTAATAACCGGAGTCACATTCCTTCAGGTATATCCCTAGGAGTGGTATTGCTGGATCTTATGCAAGATCTATGTTTAGTTTTTTAAGAAGCCTCCATATTGTTTTCTAGAGTGGTTGTACTAGCCTACATTCCCACCAGGAGTGTATGAGGGTTCCTTTTTCCCTGCACCCAGGTGATGGATGTATTAATTAACTTGACTGTAGTCCAGTTTTGTCTGTATCAAATCATCACATTACATACCTGAAATATATCCAATTTATAGGGCTGGTGGAGTGGCTCAAGCAGTAGAGCACCTGCCTTGTAAGTGTGAGGCCCTGAGTTCAAACCCAGTACCACCAAATATGTGTGTGTATGTGTGTGTATATACATACCTATGCATCTATACAATATACAATTTTTATCTAAGAACTAAATATAAAAAAGAATATTGTCAACAACTCTCTAAAAATACTGAATCTCTTTGAAGTTATAGTACTAATTTTATCAGAGTGGAAGAATTTCACTCAGTCTTTTTACTTAATTCTGGCACAATTGCTTTTATTATATTAGTGCTTTTTTTGTTGGGTTTACTGCCATGGTGGAACTTGAACCCAGACCCTGAGGCATGGCAGGCACATGCTCTGCCACTGAGCTACAGTGTCAGCCTCTTCACTCAATTTTGATATCTCATTCCCACAAGAACATGCAAAAATGGGAAAGTTCTGATGGACACCTTTGAACTAATTAAGAAAATTTGAGTATGTACTATGTGTTAGTCCATTGTTTATTGTATAACTTCATACCTGAGGCTAGCACTTTATAAATAAAAGTTTACATAGTTCACAGTATTGGAGAATGAAAATCCGAGATTGGGTAGCCCATGCTTTTGGCCTCTGTGAGGGTCTTGGCGCTACACTGTAATGTGGTCGGTGGCATCAATAATCACAGCTGAATGTACAGAGGGGAGAGAGAGAGAGAGAGAGAGAGAGAGAGAGGAAGAAAGAAGAAGAAGAAGAAAGAAGGAAGAAAGAAAGAAAGAGAGGATATTGGGAAGATGGCGGCTAGAGGTAGGAAACAGAAAGCGACCCTCCTATAGTGAAATCTTGGAGAGACACTGGAGACACACTTTGCAGGCATAATCACTGAGAAAAGGCATAACTTTGACCCCTCCACATCTCCAGCCAGTGCAGAGAATCTCCACTTCATGTTAAATGGAGAAATGAGGAGGGCCCCCGGGGCTGCCACTGGCCGGCGCCCATACGGCTTGGGAAGACACAGACCAGGTGAGCTTCGTGGTACCGTGGTACTCCCACAGACAAGCCTGGGCCAGAGCATCATAGCCCCCTGGACAGACTGACCTCCCCCTGGGGAAAAAAGAGAAACTGAGTAATAAGCAATAAGAACAGTTAAGACACGCTGGAAAGAGGGTGGGGCACACTGAGCGCTGAAGATTGGGGGAAGGAAATCCTTCCCGGGACTGTAAATAAACAAGCCAGGCGGGCCAGAGATCCTCTGGTGGGAGTGGGGCGTGCACCCAGCAACCAGGAGCGGGACGCTTGTGAGAGTGGAGGAGGGAGAAAAACTCCACAGGAGAGGAGGGAAGACCCACTTCCCACGTGAACTGTAAATAAACATGGCGGCAGCAGGAGCAGCAGCACCGCCCAGTAAGCAGGAGCAGGAAAGCTTCTGAAAGTGGCAGTGGGAGGAAAACTTCAGAGGAGAGGGGGGAAGACCCACCTCCCACAAGAACTGTAAATAAACACACAGGCCTGACAACGTGGTGGCAGTGTTACCTTTCCCAGTGCTTGGAAAGGGGAAAGCCTGTAGCAGAGGCTCCCGCACAGGAGAACTTTGAACAAACAAAGCCTGTGGGACCAGGTGAGTGCTAAGCTCACCCCAGAGATCTGCATAAATAATGCCGCCAGCAACAGCAGGCTGACAGCAGTGGGCAGGCAAGCCAAAGTTGCAGATACCACTCTCAGAACTGCCTCCAAATGCTTTTTTTTCTTTTTCTCCCTACCTTTGATGAGAGAACAACCAAATTACACCTGCAAGCTGAAAAACTGACGGAAACTGTATTGCATTTGAACTTGGGACACTTGGTGGGACTTTGTGTGTGTGTGTGTGTGTGTGTGTGTGTGTGTGAGTGTGTAATATATTCAACAAAATAATAACGGAAAATTTCCCAAATCTAGAGAAAGATATTCCCATACAAATGCAAGAGACCTCCAGGACACCAAACAGACCAGATCAAAATACAACTACTCCACGACATATCATCATTAAAACAAGTTCAGAAACTAAGGAAAGAATATTGAAGACTGTAAGAGAGAAAAAACAAATAACATACAAAGGCAAACCCATCAAAATCACAGCAGACTTCTCAACAGAAACATTAAAAGCAAGAAGAGCGTGGGGTGAGATCTTCCGGGCACTGAATGAAAATTACTTCAACCCCAGGATACTCTACCCAGCAAAGCTATCATTCAAAACAGATGGAGCAATAAAAGTCTTCCATGTTAAGCAGAAACTAAAACAATATGTGACCACAAAGCCACCATTACAAAAGATTCTGCAAGGGATCCTGAAAACAGAAAGTGACACCCAACTTAACCATGAAAAGGCAGGCAGCACCAAACCACAGGATAAGAAAAAGCAAGACAGTAGAGAGTAACATCAAGTTAGGTACACACAATCAAACCTTCAAACAACTAAGACAACTAAATGGCAGGAATCACCACATACCTATCAGTACTGACGCTTAACATTAATGGACTTAATTCACCCATCAAAAGACACCGTTTGACAAAATGGATTAAAAAAGAAGATCCAACAATTTGTTGCTTACAGGAGACTCATGTCACCGACAAAAGTAACCATATGCTTAGGATGAAAGGCTGGAAGAAGATTTACCAAGCCAATGGCCCCCGAAAACAGGCAGGAGTAGCAATACTTATCTCTAACAAAGTAGACTTGAAACCTACATTGATCAAATGAGATAAAGAAGGACATTCCATACTAATAAAAGGGGAAATGGACCAAAAGGAAATAATAATCATCAATCTGTATGCACCCAATGTCAACGCACCCAATTTCATCAAACATACCCTGAAAGACCTAAAAGCATATATAAACACCAACACAGTGGTTGTGGGTGACTTTAACACCCCATTATCATCAATAGATAGGTTATCCAAACAAAAAATCAATAAAGAAATCCAAGATCTAAAATATGCAATAGATCAAATGGACCTAGTAGATGTCTACAGAACATTTCATCCAACCTCTACACAATGTACATTCTTCTCAGCAGCCCATGGAACCTTCTCCAAAATAGATCATATCCTAGGGCACAAAGCAAGCCTCAGCAAATATAAGAAAGTAGACATAATACCGTGCATACTATCTGACCACCAATGCAGTAAAAGTAGAACTCAACAACAAAAGTAAAGACAAAAAACATGCAAACAGCTGGAAACTGAATAACTCATTACTTAATGAAGAATGGATCATCGATGCAATAAAAGAGGAAATTAAAAAGTTCCTGGAAGTCAATGAAAATAAAAACACAACCTACCAGAACCTATGGGACACAGCTAAGGCAGTCTTGAGAGGAAAGTTTATAGCCATGAGTGCATATATTAAAAAGATTGAAAGATCCCAAATCAATGACCTAATGATACATCTCAAACTCCTAGAAAAACAAGAACAAGCAAATCCCAAAACAAATAGAAGGAGAGAAGTAATAAAAATAAGAGCTGAAATCAACGAAATAGAAACCAAAAAACCATACAAAGAATTAATGAAACAAAAAGTTGGTTCTTTGAAAAAATAAACAAGATCGATAGACCCCTGGCAAACCTGACTAAAATGAGGAGAGAAAAAACCCAAATTAGTAGAATTAGGAATGCAAAAGGGGAGATAACAACAAACACCATGGAAGTCCAGGAAATCATCAGAGACTACTTTGAGAACCTATATTCAAATAAATTTGAAAATCTAAAAGAAATGGACAGATTTCTAGATACATATGATCATCCAAAACTGATCCAAGAGGAAATTAATCACCTGAATAGACCTATAACACAAAATGAAATTGAAGCAGCAATCAAGAGTCTCCCCAAAAAGAAAAGTCCAGGACCTGATGGATTCTCTGCTGAATTCTATCAGACCTTTAAAGAAGAACTGATACCAACACTCCTTAAACTGTTCCATGAAATAGAAAGGGAAGGAAAACTGTCAAACACATTTTATGAAGCCAGTATTACACTTATCCCAAAACCAGGCAAAGACACCTCCAAAAAGGAGAACTATAGGCCAATCTCCTTAATGAACATTGATGCAAAAATCCTCAACAAAATAATGGCAAACTGTATTCAGCAACACATCAAAAAGATTATTCACCACGACCCAGGGATGCAGGGGTGGTTCAACATACGAAAGAGTAGGAAATACTCAGGAGTTAGTAGGTATAGGTAAGAACTTTCTCAATGAAACCCCAGCAGCACAGCAACTAAGAGATAGCATAGATAAATGGGACCTCATAAAACTAAAAAGCTTCTGTTCATCAAAAGAAATGGTCTCTAAACTGAAGAGAACACCCACAGAGTGGGAGAAAATATTTGCCAACTATACAACAGACAAAGGATGGATAACCAGAATATACAGGGAACTTAAAAAACTAAATTCTCCCAAAACTAATGAACCAATAAAGAAATGGGCAAGTGAACTAAACAGAACTTTCTCAAAAGAAGAAATTCAAATGGCCAGAAAACACATGAAAAAATGCTCACCATCTCTAGCAATAAAGGAAATGCAAATTAAAACCACACTAAGATTCCACCTCACCACTGTTAGAATAGCTATCATCAGCAACACCACCACCAACAGGTGTTGGCGAGGACGCGGGGAAAAAGGAACCCTCTCACACTGTTGGTGGGAATGTAGACTAGTACAACCACTCTGGAAAAAAATTTGGAGGCTACTTCAAAAGCTGGACATCAATCTACCATTTGATCCAGCAATACCACTCTTGGGGATATACCCAAAAGACTATTACTCCAGAGGCACCTGCACATCCATGTTTATTGCGGCACTATTCACAATAGCCAAGTTATGGAAACAGCCAAGATGCCCCAGCACTGACGAATGGTTTAAGAAAATGTGGTATCTATACACAATGGAATTTTATGCAGCCATGAAGAAGAACGAAATGTTATCATTCGCTGGTAAATGGATGAAATTGGAGAACATCATTCTGAGTGAGGTTAGCCTGGCCCAAAAGACCAAAAATCATATGTTCTCCCTCATATGTGGACATTAGATCAAGGGCAAACACAACAATGGATTGGACTATGAGCACATGATAAAAGCGAGAGCACATAAGGAAGGGGTGAGGATAGGTAAGACACCTAAAAAACTAGCTAGCATTTGTTGCCCTTCAAAAAGAATTAACCTAGAAGGCAACACCCACGCACAGGAAATCAATGTGAGTCAATGCCCTGTATAGCTATCCTTATCTCAACCAGCAAAAACCCTTGTTCCTTCCTATTATTGCTTATACTCTCTCTACAACAAAATTAGAAATAAGGGCAAAATAGTTTCTGCTGGGTATTGAGGGGGAGAGGGAGGGGGCGGAGTGGGTGGTAAGGGAGGGGGTGGGGGCAGGGGGGAGAAATGAACCAAGCCTTGTATGCAGATATGAATAATAAAAGAAAAATGAAAAAAAAAATAAAGGAGATATTGGGACCCTTAAAAAAAATAAAAAAATAAAGATACAGAGGTTTAGGTTAGAGGAATTGCTGTGAGGAGGCGTAGAGTGTGGAGTAGCTAATAACATTTTAAAAGAGAATGACTAGAATTTGTTTGGCACCAACTGGAAATAGAAGATATAGCAGACAGACTCTGATGAATACTATTACTGGGATAAAGTAAAAAGAAAAAAGAAAGAGGAGGAGGAAGAAGAAAGAAGGAAGAAGAAAGAAGGAAGAAGAAAGAAGGAAGAAGAAGAAGAAGAAGAAGAAGAAGAAGAAGAAGAAGAAGAAGAAGAAGAAGAAGAAGAAAGTAACCTGAGAAAGCTGAATTTACTTTATAACAAGAAGAAAGTAACCTGAGAAAGCTGAATTTACTTTATAACAAGAAGAAAGTAACCTGAGAAAGCTGAACTTACTTTATAACAATCCACTTTTGTGGTAACTAGTTCAGTGCTGTCAGACCTAACCCATTCCCATAAGATGGACATTAATACCTTCCAAAGGAGGATCCCCCATGACCCAATTACCTCCATCCTAGGCCCTACCTCTTAAAGGCATCACCACTTCCTGAAATCGTTACTTTGGGACAAAACTTCCAAGCATCTGAGACTTTGGGGGACAAATTATATCCAAGCCACAGCAGACTAGTTACTAGAGATCATTGAGAAGTTAAAAAAGTTATTGCCTATAACAACAATCTATATGGTTGCTTGAATCAATATTTTTATCAGTCATAGATTTATTTTTGAAGTGCTTATGAGTGAACTCACACTATATGAGACTTGCTTGAAAATGTTGCAGCAAAGAACAACACAAATCAAAACAAAACAAAGGTTGAGATGGATATAAGAAATGGAATGGGCCTGGTGCCGGTGTCTCACACCTGTAATCCTAGTTACTCAGGAAGCAGAGATCAGGAGGATCACAGTTCAAAGCCAGCCTGGGCAAATAGTCCCGAAGACCCTATCTTAAAAAAAAAAGTAAAAACCATCATAAGAAAGGGCTGGTGGACTGGGTCAAGTGGCAAAAGCACCTGCCTAAAAAGTGTGAGGCCCTGAATTCACATCCAAACCTGGATTTTCAAAATATTGATATGTGAGAACATTTAGTGATAGGACCATGAGAGCCCATTAGGCTATCCTCTGCATTTTTGGGTCAAAGCCCAGAGGAAATGGTCCACTGAGTTTCTATAGGGAGGATCAGACTCTTCTCTGGTAAAACATACAGTGAAGCCTCATCTTGTCCACACCCCAGGGCCACCATGATCCCAGCTGGTCACTCACATCACACATCATCTTGGCAGAGACCCTGTTAACCATAGAAAGTCCAGCCATATCCATCTCAAGGATTCTGTAGACTTCCACAGCCTCCATTCCATTGGCTGTCTCCTAGCAACATGCTCACCCCCGTCCCCAAATCCAAACATGGACAGACAGAGATTCAAGTTAGACAGGAAATATGCCACAAGAGCCTCCCAAGAAGTTCAGGCATTCTTGTCCCACTACACATGGGCCCAAGAAATGAGAGGAGCACAGCATCGATGATGGAGCCCAAAGTCTACACAAAAGCCACTAGCATAGCAAACGTGTTCTCAGCATCACTCAATGAAGGAGCAAAGGGTTAGAACAACTCTACTAAATGAGCCAATTCTCAGCCTTAGAAAGTAAGTAGAAATAAGCATCCAAAGGCCCAATAAACACTGATCCATATTATATTATAGTTCATGCAAATTTTTCTACCAATTTTAAATATTGCTCCATTGCTTTTTCTGGATGCAAATTATTACTCCTAAATTTTCCCTGGCAGTGAGAAGGCACAGGAAACATTCAGAAGAAAGCTGGTTCCAACTCACAAGTACCACTTGTTAAATTTTCAGATATTTTGTAAGGCTTATATTAAACCATTAGTAGTTGACACGGTGGAGCATTTTACAGCACAGAAATTGTTATATACTTCAGACCAGGGTTTGTTTGTTTTTTAGAGAACTGGTTGTGACACATGTCCCAGGACCCCATTGCTTGTCTGACACTCCCTCGTGGACTTGTACCATTTCTTCACTTTTCCAAACTACTTTTCTCTGTTTATAATATGAGAATCACAGTTCCATCTCCTTCAAACTATTTTCTTCTTAAATAAGAACAGTGAATGCAAAGTACTTTGCAAATTACCAAGCAGTGGACAATTACTGCATTTGTTTTAACTCTCACACCTAGTACTTAAGATGTACAAAAATGTCTTTTAATGTTAATATCTGTCTCAGTCCATTTCTTCCCTCCTTCCCTCCCTCCCTCCCTCCCTTCTTTCCTTTCTTTCTTTCTTTCTGGCAGTACTAGGGTTTGAACTCTTGCCCTTGTACTTGCTAGGCAGTGTTCTACCATGCCTTTCCCACCCCAGCTCTTTTTGCTTTAGTTAATTTTTAGACAGGATCTCCTTTTTTGGCCTGGCCATCCTTAGACCAGGATCCTCCTACCTCTGCCTCTTGCATAGCTGGGACCACATGCATACACCATCACACATGGCTTATTTGTTGAGATGGGGGGAGTCTCTAACTTTTTGCTTGAGCTGGCCTTGAACCATGATCTTCCCCATCTCTATCTTCTAAGTAATTGGGATTCTAGGTGTGGGCCACCATGCCTGGTCCTTTGTCCATTTTCTATTCTATTAACACAATACTCCAGACTGGGTAAGTTATAAAGAAATAAGGTTTATTTGGGCTCAGTTCTGGTCCAAGGTGGAGGGACCACATCCAGGATGGCCTGGTTTCCTCTCTCTCTGTCGTATCTCTCTCCTTTCTGTCTCTCTTACTCTCTCTCTCCTTATAAAAGCCACCAGAATTGAATCATGGGGACTTCCCCTGGTGATCTTACCTAACCTTAATCACTTCTTAAAGACTCCCCCACCTCTGAACATCATAGTTGGATTAATATTTTTCCTTTTTTTTTTCTTGAGACAGGGTCTTATTATGTAGTCCAGGCTGGCTTGAACTTGCAATCCTCCTACCTTAGCTTCCCGAGTACTAGGATTACAGGTGTGCAATACCACACCTGGCTAAATTTTCTTGATGATTCAGTGTACGTAAGTTGTGTGTTTTTAGAAGTTTATTAGTTTCATCTAGTTTATCAAATTTGTTGGCATATAATTGTACATAGTATTTTCTTAGAATCCTGTTTATTTGTGTAAAATTGGTTGTAATGTCTTCCATTTCTGTTCTAATTTAGTGTTAGTTCTCTTTTTTCTTAGTATAGCCAAAATTTTATCTATTTTATTGATATTTTTGCAGAACTAACTTTTAAAACATCTATTTTTCTATTTCCTATTTTATTTAATATGTTCTAGTCTTTATTAATAATTTTCTGCTAACTTTGAGTATAGTTCTTTTCCTCCTTTTCTAATTCCTTAGAGGTATAAATTTAGATTGCTGGTTTGTGAACATTCTTCTTTTAATGAACCATTTACAGCTATAAATTTCCCTCTTCATGCAGTTTTTGCCCCATTCCATGAATCTTGGAATATTGTTTTCATTTCCCACTCATCCTAAGACAATTTATTTCCCATGTAATTTCTTCTTCGACCCATTGGTTAAGAACATATAAAGAAATCTTGATTTCTATATATTTGTGGATTTCCCAGTGTTCCATCTGTGATTGATTTCTAATTTCATTTCATTATAATGAGAAAAGATGCTTTGAATTATTTTTGAATTATTTCAGTGTTCTAAAATTTGTTAAGTTTTTTTGTGGTCTGACATATTGTCTATTCTGAAGAATGTGCACTTGAGAAAAATGTGTATTTTTCCTGCTGTTGGATGGAATGTTCTGAATTTTTCTGTTAAGTCCAATTAAGTCTATGGTGTTCAAATCCTCTCTTTCCTTGTTGATCTGCTGTCTGATTCTATGATTGCTGAAAGTCAGATAGTAAAGTCTCCTACTGTGATTGTATTTCTGTCTGCTTCTCCTTCAATTCTGTCAATGTTTGCTTCATTTAATTGGGAGGTTTGGTGTTTGATCCATGTGTGTTTATAATTATTGTATCTTTCTGGTGAATTGACTCTTCTATCATTTAAAGTTTTTCTTTCTTTTCTTTTTTTTTTGTACTGGAGTTGAACTTAGGGCCTACACCTTGAGACACTCTACCAGCATTTTTTATGATTTTTTTTTTCAAGATAGAGCCTTGTGAACTATTTCCCTGGGCTAGGTTCAAACCTCAATCCTCCTCATCTCTGCCTCCTCATTAGCTAGGATTACAGGTAGGAACCACTGATGCCTGACTTTTCTTTGACTCTTATATTAGATTTTTTACCTAAGATTTATTTTTGTCTGATTTAGTATAGCCACACCTGCTTTCTTTTGGTTGCTATTTGGATGGAATATCTTTTTCTTCCTTTTACTTTCAACCTAAGCCTGTCCTTAGATTTAAAGCAAGTCTCTTTTAAACAGCATACATTTGACAGAATGTTTTTAAATGCATAAAATAAAACTCATAGCATTACAAGGGATACTAAATTATATTGAAATTCAATAATCAATATTTAAAACATATTTATGTCATATATTTATATAGCTACTCATTTATTAATTCATAAAATATCCAGATACAGTGGTTGTAGTTACTATTCTTATAATTTTGGAGTAGCAAAAACATAAATGATATTTTAAAATGTATTAGAAACTGTACTGTGATATTTATCTACAGTGTTTTTTGTCTTCATCCACACTGTACTGAAATGTTAAATCCAAGTTAACCAAAACTTATTTCTCCCCAGTGAAATTTCATGGACCCCAGGCTAAGAACCCTGCTTTTTAGGATATCCCTTCATAAGGACTGATGCTCAAAATAGCATTAAATGGAAGAATTAGGAGATGAAGCAAAATGATATTATTTACTTGGAAAAATATAGACAGAGATTGAAGGTGAGGACTGAATGCTATTGCTGGTTTAGTTTTCTTTTTCTTGTGTGTCTGAATTGTGAGCCCATTTAAATGCCCCATAGCCCTGTCTTTCTCATTCCACAACACATGATAATTTGCTTTCATTTCTCTTCTCACCAGGGTATATGGGGCCATGTTGTTCTTGAGCATGGTAGGTGGTATTCCTTCTTGGTGAAAGTTCTGAACCTTTCTGAAGTCAGTTCCAGACTTATTCCTCATCCATTTATTCACCCAACTATTCACTGAGCTGGTCTTTCCTGAGAAGTGAATGAGTGTGTGACGTGCTGGGCAGATCTGGTTTCTGAAGATACGCAGGTGCTTGTGGTGACCCAATTAGTAGATGGGTGCTGTGGGATGCCAAACATTGCCTCCTCCCTGTGAGGACAATGTGGCTCCATTCTGCTAAACCCAATGTGGCCATGTGACTTAACCTGATTGGTGAAATGTGAGCAACAGTGATTCATTCATGTCATGTCCTAGTGGAAACTTGGCAGGGCTGCACAAGCATTGCCAGTACTCTTCCTTCTGCATGGGATTGTGTGCACAGGGTCCCAGATGGAGACTGCTCTGTCTGCTGAGTCCCTTATAATAGACAATGGGGAATGGACCCCATCTGACAAGAGATGGGTGTGTGGAAAGGGCAGTAAATAAACCACAGAGATTTTGTGGTCTTTTGTTATCACATTATAACCTAGTTTGTCCTGATAATACCAAACCAGTTAACAGTACCATTATAGATAGTGTGAAAGATAAACACTTCCAAGAAATGGTTGTTTCCTCCTGGGTCACACTCCTAGAGCAAGCGTCTGATTCAGAGAGGGAAATACAAGGCAAAGTAACCTGTAACCACAACTAAATATAAAATGGCAGCCTGTAGTCTGTAGGTATGGAAGTGTTCCTGTATGGCATTAAAGATTATTATATAATCTTCATTTATGGTATTACAGATTACTGTAGCCTTGCAGATTATTATAGGTCACTCATGTATTATTATGTAATTCACACATAGCATTGCAGATTATTGTTAGTCTGTCCTCTGATACCCAGTGTGCTTGGAAGGGAGCTCTCAGGAGAAGCTTATGGCAACCATACCTCTCTAAAATCTACCCTACCTCCTTAAACATATTATTCTTTGCGGATTTGATAAAAATCTACCAAGAAATCCAAATCAAATTAGTGAAACAGGTAAGTCTGAGAGAGTTGCACAAAATCATCCAACTTTATAAACAATTTTTTAAAGAACAACATTTTAGAGAAGGAAAACTGGACACCAGTTTTTATCAATTATTGTGTGAATTATTTCCCCCAGATTTGCACCTCCATGACTATCATTCGACATTTGTGGACTCCAACACTCTCCCTGGATGGGAATCAACAATCCCACCTTTGAAAAAGAAGTAGAGAGGTACCCTAAGAAAGATCTTTTACTGAAGAATTTAATGTCATGGACATAACTCCTTCTGAGGGACCTTAAAGTATGGTACTACACTCCAGTTTTAAAACTGACAATGTTTTCCTAAAGCTGCAGATCATTGATTTTTATCATATCTTCTCCATCTCACTCCATCCTATTCCAAGCAGCTGTGTGAGCAAGCTACATGTCAGCTGACCTGATGTATCATCTTGTATGTGTAACAGATGATTTCAAGGGCAAACTTGAATAGTACTGGGAGCATCAGGATGCAAATGGTTTTATACAAAGTGATGTCTTACTTTCTATTTTTTAAATTAAAAATAGAATTTCTACTATGCGGGAGGTTATGGGAGGGTTGTAGTTCATTGACAGGATTCTACCTGGAAGAACAAGCTGTGTGTGGTGGTTCACACCTGTAATTCCAGCTATGAGGTAGGCAGAAGCAGGAGGATCATAGTCCAAGGCCAGCCCCAGGGAAAAAAGTGAGACCCTGCCTGAAAAATAACTAAAGCAAAAAGTGCTGGGGCCTGGCTCAAGAGTTAGAGTGCTTGCCTAGCAAATTGAGTTCAAACTCCAGTACTTCCCTACCTCAAAGAAATTGGATTTCCAAGTACTTTTTCTTAAAATGGACTTTTTTCTAGGAATAATTTACATCAAGTACAATTTGATAATTTTTACTAAGTTTATAGGGCTGTATGCCGATCAGCACAATACAGTTCTAAAATCTTTCTGAGGCAGGATAAATGGGGCTATAAGATGACATGAAAATCATTAAAAAAAAAGTCAAAGTATATTGAGAAAAGCCAGAGTCAGGAACTGAAGCAGAAAACCAGTAGAGCATCAGGGAATTGAATGTGTACACCTGGACTCCCTCCATCGCCCTCCCTTTTTTAGATGCTAAGAGAGCTAAGAATAGAAGGTAATCATGTGACCAGAAAGGAATACCTTTCTGGTCAAAAGAGGTTATACCCATCGTTTCCAAGTTTTGGCTAATAATAAAACCATCCTAACACCTTCATCTCCACATTTGAGTAATGGGAAAGCCACTCATGGTCTCCATTTGTGCAATAGCATTAAAACAGGAATTTAGCAAAAGCATTAAAGGTTGCCAGATGACATGACCATTTATCTAGGAAAATTAAATCCTGACACCCAAGCTTGGTCTAGAAGATATAAATACACCTGGGGTAAGGACCTCATTTTGAGCCTCTTGCTTCACTTCCTGTGTGTCAGGGGGCACTCTCTTTCCCTTCTCCTTCTCCCACTTTACCATCCTGCTTTGCTAAATAAATCTTTGCTTTCTTTTTTTTCTACATTGTGTTCCCTTTTTTTGTGAAATCCCTCAAAATGCTTTTGGTTGTAGATATGAACAGTGACTAGGGAGCTGAGTCAAGGATTTCCTCCTTCTTTCTTATTGGAGATCTTCCTCATCCCTGGCTCTTTTCTGGTGACAATTCCACCACAACATAAAATTCCTTTGTGCCTATTTGCAGTCTGTCCCTATCCTGAACTTGTGTATACATTTCACACAGATGGAGTCTGCTGATGGGCTATTGTATCATTCTTTTTCTTTGAATAATTGTTTTTCCTCATGTAAGTTGTAGCATGTATTAATAGTTTGTTTCTTTTTACTGCCAAGTAGTATTCCATCAACCAATTGACAGACAATTTGGTTGTTTCTACTCTTGGGCTATTTTGAAAAATGATGCTATGAATATTTTGGCACAGATTTTTTGTGGGTATCATGGGCAGATCCCAGGAGTGCAATTGTTGGGTAGATGAGTCAGTCTATGTATAACCTTTTTTTCCCTCCTGGGGATCAAACCCAGGCCCTTGCACATAGTAGGTAAGTGTCACAGGTACTTAAACTGCTTTTTTCTGAAAAGCACTGACTTCTTACTTGGGCTCATGAATTAACTAAAAGCAGGAAAGCTTGGTATCCCTGTCTCTATTTTGTATCTTCTTTGCACTGAGTTCTTCTCTAGACAGTCACTGTGCAATCATCTTGGAATCCAGGAAGGACTGGACTGTTCTATAACATCTTTACAAGGAGGGATGGAGAAAATGGTTTCCAAAGAAGGGAAGAGCAGAGCCTCCTCAGGACAGGCCACCATCCAGGCAACAAAGAGGTGGCTGCTATAACAGAGATAATGACTGCTCTGGAACCCCTCCTAAGTCAGACTGAGATAATGGTCAACCAGGACATACCTGTGCCTGAGACTGTTTAGCTATGCCTATCTTTTGCCTCCTGCCCTAATTCTTTTTTTTAAAAATTTAATCCTAAAGCTCATGTTGTACCCTGAAGATGGCTAAAGATGGGCCAAAGTGTTTTCTTTGCCTCTTCCAGTGGCTGCCTGTGTCATGTAATAAATCTCCTTTCCTCACCTTTTCCCATCTATTTTTTGGCATGTTGGGGTGAGTGGATAGACCTAATAAGAGGAGCTTCAGGCCTGTAACTCCAGCATCATAAGCAGGCTACCACTGAGCTATACCCCAACCCTATTTTTAACCCCTTAAGAAACTTAAAACTTTTTCCAGAGTGGCTGCACAGTTTTGCATTCCCATTGGGTTAGGTTTTTCCCAATGGGTTAGATGGATGCTCTCTTGCCCTAGCATATGTTAACACTGATGTCCTCTCTGCCCTGGGGATGGAGGACCTTCAACACTCCCAGGGAGCAGGGTCCTAACATCTGATCACCTGCAGACAGAACCAGCAGTGTGAACTGCTACCAGGAAACAGCCATTAGTGTGGGCAGATTCACCATGAAGACATAGAAATTTTACTCAATAGGTCAATTCTCTGAGATACCTAGAAATATATTTGTAGGCAGCTGGTAGGACCATAGATACAAGACTGTCAAAATCAGAATCTTAAGGAAAAAAATTGTGGTAAGGTTTTTATTATAACACTTGATCTATAAACTTTTATCCTACCCTAATCTTGTACTGCCTAGGTCACCTAGCTGAATTTCTATCCCCTCTTCCTCCAACTTGTCTGTCTTTGAGGATCAGATGCCTCTTCAGGTGAGCTGGACAAAACTGGTTGGTTCTAAGAGGGCAGTCAGAGTGACCAGGAGACAACCTCTAACTTCAGTGCAATGCCATTTGCATGCTTAATGACTACATCTCCTACAGTGCTGTGACAGCTGACAGTAGCCATGGTGATGGCTAGAAAGAACCATACAAGAAGTGAAAAGAATTCCCAGAAAAATCCCTGCCCAGTCCCAGAAAAGACATGAATATTCCTCCCCTTCATTAGCCTCCCCTTCCCCTCATTTCTGTTGCTGTACATTTAAAACATCTCCACCATCAACACGAAAAGAAGTTGATGGAGGATTGAGGGGGTGGGGGGGGAGGGAGGGGGTGGAATGGGTGGTAAAGGAGGGGGTGGGGGCAGAGGGGAGAAATGACCCAAGCCTTGTATGCACATATGAATAATAAAGCAATAACAAATATAAAAAAAAAGAAGTTGATGGAAGAATCTATCTCTCCCTTCTCTTATTGTTGGCCAAACTTTCATTTTCTCTCAATGGGCACTCAGGGTTGTCACAATTCTGTGAGTGGAAAGGGACCTAATTTGGGGTCCAAAATTGGTAACAGCTGGAGGAAGCTGTAGCTTCCAGCCTTTCAGATTTCTACTTCTTTATCTGGGTGCTGCTTCTCCCTGCTCCTCTCTGTGTCCCTGCCTCCAGGCTTCCTGCATGGAATGGTCTCTTTGTCCCCAGGTCCTCAAGGGACTCCTGCATGCTAGGCAAGTGCCCTACCACTGAGCACCACCTGAATGCCTTTTTAGTGGGGTAGGCCCCTGGTGAGCGCCTCCAGACTGGATGAGGGGCTCCTGTTGTGGGAATCTGTGACACCTCACTGGCCACCTCCTCTTCTTCCTTTCCTCTTTCTTTTTCTTCTGCACTTCCTGTGATCTGTGTGATGGAGTTCTCACCTATTGTGTTTCCACTGCTTTACATTTTTGCTTTGCTTTCTAGTTTTTCTCAACTTTGGCATCCACGCCTATATGGGATGAATTATTTCTATCAGTTTAAATTTTCCAAAGATTTCTTTTTATTTCCCTAACATTCTTTTTTGTATCCTTCCTACCTCCATCCTTGTTTCCCTCCCTCCCTCCCTCCCTCTTCCCTTTCCATATCTTCCTTTTTAGGCAGTTTGCCTTGTTTCACAAATCTTATCTCTTTCAGGATATTCTTAATGGCTTTAGTTTTTGGTGTGTTTTCCTCTCTTGCAAAGTCTGTTTTATCCCTTCCTCCCTCTTTCCCTTCCTCCCTTTTGAGCCAGTCTGTCACTATGTGGCCCATTCTGGCCTTGAATTCCTAGGCTTAAGTGATCCTCCTGTCACAACTTCCTGAGTAGCTGGGACTACAGGTGTGTACCACTGTGTCTGGTTTCAACTTGGTCTTCTCTCTCCATTTTGGTCTCCATATTTCATGTTGGAAGTTTTCTCAGAAGAGCTCCTGCACTCTGGCTGTCCAATGACATTGCACATTGGAGATGCTTGTCTATGGTAGACCTCATGTGGAGATCTGTTAGGCCCTGTCACTTCCCGAGAGAAGTACCCAACAGTGTCCAGAGTGGAAGGACCAGGATGTATTCAGTGTGTGCTCATTGTAATACATTTGCTAACCCTGTTTGCCAGTGATGCTTGAATCCTTACCTGTAAGGGTGTCTGCCAGCACAGATGTCTCATCCTACCACCTACTGGGTGAAAGTATCTTGTTTTCTGAGGGGCAGGCAGGAAGAAGATACAGCTTGGATGTATACACTGGGAAGGGGATCCAAGGATCAGACTACTTTTAAAGCAGAATTGTAAGTGTGCCTCCTCAATGAAGCCACCTCCTCTTTGTACATTCTTCCTGGTACCTGCCATGCCTAACTGGAAATCACAGCTCAACCTAGAGCCAGAGAGGCAGAATCTGAGTTGAGGCTCCATCTCAACTAGCCTGAGAACTTAATCTCTTCATGCCACAGTTTCCCTATCTATAAAACAGAAGTAATGACAGTGTCTACACCATTAGGATGAAAACATATTCAAACTATGTACAAGAGGACCTGGCTATTACTATGACATTGAGGGGTTCCTGTTTTAAAATCCTGGCTTTCTTGATTAGGACACTCTCCAGGAAGTTCTAGGAAGGTGGGGCTGGGATCTCTGTAGTAGACAGATTTATATTCAAGGGTTCTCCTGAGTTCTAGCAAGACACAATGTCAGCAGCTTTGCCAGGATTTTGTTTTGCTAGCTCTGTCAAGGTTGGTCATTTTGGCAATCCCCAGATTCTGGGCAGGATGACTGTCTACATTGTGTTTTGCCCTGTGCTTGGAATGTGTGCAGGAACTGAATTTCCAGTGTGGGATGGCTGACTTGCACCATGGCTGAATGGTCAGCAGGCCTTGTCTATGTGGAAAGCAACTGAGTCAAACCCTGTGTGGGACCAGTGGTCTGTGTATGACAAGCCCATCAGGGGACTCAGAAGTCCTCTCAGGTTAGAGAACCACTGTTGCTAGCTTGTTGTGGAAAACACAAAGGCTTGGAATTCTGAGGTCGGAAAGGCCTCTGGGGAAGGTCCTTGTGGCCTAAGGTACTTGATACTGACTCTCTGTATGAAAGAGAAGTAGCATACATTATATGTACATATTTTACCAACACAAGACTTTTGCACACTTACACATAATTATGTATTACACATAATACCTCCATATGAAAGTAGCAGTACAAATGATGTATGTAAATATTATAAATAAGTATAGATTGTATAAATATATTAGTATCCAGTTCATACACCATAACATATCCACATTAAAGATAAATAATACATGTAATATGCATATATGTATTATACCATGTCTTATACATATGTTAGTATCTATAATTATGTACCAATCATAAGATATTATACATCCATATGAAAGAAAAAGAATATACAATTTATACAATTATACAAATATAGGCTAAGCATATTAGTATCTGTAATTATGCATAAATTATAACATATCCACATGAAGGAGAAACTGAAGTATATAGAAATTATGTCAGTATAGGTTTTATACATATATTCATGTATATAATTATGTATCAGTCATAACACATACTTTTTCTATATGAAAGAGAAATAATACATATAATTAATACAACTTTATGCCAATATAAGTATTACTATATGCATATTATATAGGTATATTCATACGTATTATTATGTGTAAATTATAATGTATACTATGCAACATATAAATATATAGCAATGTAATGTGTTTTATATATAATGTAATATACATAATATGTGCTTACTATTTATCAAAAAATTAAAATGATAAACATTCAACAATGATAGGGAAAACCCATATGGTGTCTAGTATAGAAATAATCTAATTAAAAGTAGCTAAACCAAGCTGATGGAGTGGCTCAAGTGGTATAGAATCTGCCCAGCAAGTGTGAGGCTCTGAGTTCAAACCCCACCAAAAAAAAGTAGCTAAACTAGCTGGATGTGTATTGGTACACACTTGTAATTCCAGCACTTGAGAGGCTGAGGCAGGAGGATAGTGAATTCCAGGTCTGCCTGTAATACATAGTAAGAACCTGTCTCATAAAACAAAACAAACAAAAAGTAGCTAAACCATCACTGACTTCAGAACTAAGAATCTGAGGTTCCCCATAGGGCCCCCTTTTGCTGGGAAAATGGAGGGGAAGGACTTCAAAGTTAAGTCCACAGTGAATTGTGCCTGCAAAAGTTCTCATTATGGCAGTGTTTATAGTATTGATACACTAGAAACAATGGAAGTGTCCAGTGATGGAGGAGTGCTGCAGGGAATTCCACTCCACAGAATATGATGATCTAGCCATGTTATAAACTGAGAAGTCTTAAAATATATATTTTAGAAGAAAAATGTGGAACATGAAATTGTTTGTACTTTATAGTCAAAAGATTATGTAGATTCCGAAGGGAATAGAGAATTCTCACTACAAGTGTTTAAACTATTTCTAAGCACACCATAGCTTCCTGGCTATATCACAGAGTGCAAATCCTTGTAGTTCGAGCTCTCACCTTTCTCCAGGGGACTGTTCCAGGGATCTTCCTATTTGAGAAAAGAATTATTTCCCTAGGATGCTGTGCTTGATGGCCTCTTTGTTTCCAAAGTGTGTTAAAGCCTTCCACTGCTTTCCTATCTCCAGTAAGTAGGACAGCATATTGAGGACTGCCCAGGGCTTACTTTGTCCCTTTTCTGTATGTGAAGTAGGCAGTGGCTTGTCCATCTCCCTCCAGTGATAATGAAATGACCTCATGCTGAGTCTGATACTCTTGTGCGCTGCCTGGTCACCATGGCAACAGTGTGATACGGTGATAGTCTCCCTCTATGAAAGTGAGATCCGAGCAGTGGCAGGGCTCAAATGAAGACTTCACTTACCCTTGTAGGATTGTCTTTGTGGGGATTGTTGGGGTCAGGTTGACTTTAGTGGGAATTCCTGCTCTGCCACCTGGTAGCTATGTTGTCCTGGCAAGTCCCTTAGCCTCTTTGGGCCTCAATGTAAAATGAGGGATAACAGGACTGATGTGATAGAATCATGAGGATCAGATGAGCCCATGCCTTTGAAAAAGTGTGGCCCCCCTGTCACTCAATGGGTGGGGAACAGAGCTTCTCAAGTGGAGGAACAATACTTTGAATGTGAGAAATAAAGAAACAGCACCTGGGAAAAGGATGAGGCTGGCTAAGCCAGCCTTTCTGACCCTTCCTTGGAGCTGACCAGGGTGCAAGGCCTACTTCTCAGGACAGAGATTCAGGTCCAGGTTTGTAGTGCTAAGTGTCTCACTCTCCTTGGTGCTGAGATGCCAGGTCCCACTGATGGGTGACCTGTGTCACAGTATTTTTATGCCAAAGATGCTCCACACCAAGTTGTGCCAATCAGTATATGGTCACCTGAGGTCCCTGCAGAGACCAGACCTGTCACCTGGACCTTGGGACCTATAGTTTGGATATGACTTGAGTCCCCCCAAAGGTTCATGTGTTGAGAACTTTGTTCCCAGAGTGGCAGGGTTTTTTCTCTTTTTTTTTGTAAGCATATATTAATTGTGCAAAGTGGTTTCCATGTGATGTTTCCATGTAGGCATATAATGAACTTTGATAAAATCCACCTCCATTATTTCTCTTTCTCATCCACTCTCCCCCCCATTTAAAACAATTTGTAATGGGTTTGATTTTCCTATTTTCATACATGTGTATGAAGTACTTTGATCATATTCACCAGGGTGGCAGCTTTGGAAGGTGATGGTGCCTTTAAGATGTGGGTCCTATGTGAAGTCCTTAGGTCCTTGCAGATGCTGCCCTTAGAAGGGTTTGTGGAACCCCAGCTTTCTCTGCTTCTGGTTTGAGATAGATGCTCTTGCTTGCTCCCACACATGCTCTGCCAGCTGCCATTCAACATGGGACTCTCACTGAAACTGAGCTGATGCAGGTGCCATGTTGCTGAGCCTCCAAACCTGTGAGCTAAATACACCTGTCTTCCTTGCCTTCATAAATAGCCTGTGTTAAGTATTTCATATAGCGATGCAGTACAGGAATAGTACAAGACTTCTCCCTCCATGATCCACTTGAGGTGTGGCTCTCATTTCTCCCCTTCTAAACAGCCTGTAGTGCTTGGCCATCCCACCGTCTTCCCATGAGATTGTGGGGAAAGAGCTCCCTTCTGTCCCCAGCCTCCTCCCCGAGGACCTCAATTTCTGGCTTTAACAAAACTGGGACTCCACAACCCTCCCTAGCATTCTATGAGGACATTCCCTCTCCCAGCCTGTCCCTCAGGAGGCACAATTAGGGGCCTTCATTTGCCTCCATCTGTCCATATATCTTAGTATGCATCCCTAGGCTGCAGTCTCCCTATGGAACTCAAGAGCTCTGGGCCTGACTGAGCCTGGCCTTTCATTGGCCAAGTCCCCCACTTTCCTCTCCCACAGCCCATTCCTGACTCCTGCTAGCCTGTGTTCTCCACACCCTCCCTTCTCTGCCATCATTTCCAAATGAACCCTCCATAACAACTCCCTCCCTGTCTTCCAGCTCATACCAAGGCAGACCAACACCTACAGAGAAAACCATACCCCTGTCCTGGGACATGACAGGGTCATAGCTGGCCCTTTATAACACACTTTCCTCTCTTGACCAGTTGACAGTATCCTTTACTTCCCTCAAGCAGATTCAAACATTCATTCTTAAATTCTTTACTTAAGTGGACCATATCACTTTTAAAGTACAACCTTGCTTTGGGGTTACAGAGAAAATCAAATGAAACATCAAAATCAAGCATGTTTTTGAGCTCCTATCACAGCCACAGACCAATTTATCTACCAGTATATCTACTCATGGTGCTGGCTCCCCAGACCCCCCAGCCTTTCCTAGCCAGCTCTGCCTGGGGGCTACTCCCCCATAACCCCATAACCTAGCTCTCTGCACTTCTGGCTTCCTGTGGATTTCCTCATTCCCTGGTCTCCCACTGGGAGGCACCAACAGGAGACCAGGGAGTGGGGAAAGAGAGGCTCAGTATTTCTTCCCTATTCCCTCCTCTTTATCAGTCATTTTAGTCTTCTTAAACTACAGCTCACCCTGTCAGCTTCTCTAAAATTCCAACTAGAATTCCACTGGCCACAGTGTGACTCAGTCTCCTTTCTTTCTCTCAACGCTGTAGGCAGACATGGCTTCTGGTTCATATGAATCCTTGATATACTACCATCCTTCTAAGTGATTTTAACCCCATCTCTAGAAGAGTGCTTTTCATGAAAGTCTCTCCATTGGAACCATGTGGAAGGTGGAAACTCCTGTGTCCTATATGTACCCTGCAGGGTCTGCTTATCAATTTTGGCCCCTTCCCAAGGGTAAGGTGTTCCATTTCCTGCATAAAAAGCAAGAGCTCTACCTGTGTTTTTTACTCTCTCTCTTTCCCATATCTTAATCTCTCCCATTCTGTTCTGCTTTCTTAAAAACATGCTACATCTTCCATCCCTGGCTGTGTTCTCTCAGCTCTACTTCTATCTATTGTATTGTGTCTTATCTTAACTTTCATTCCTTTCCTTCTTCTGTAAAGTATGATCTTTTCACTCATTTTTGTCTCTCATTCAGTTGGCACCATTCTCCTTCCTATGATGTCTGATGATGGATAATCACCACCTGCAAAAGAGAGGTCTCAGCAGACACCTTATACAACTTCTCTGAAGCAGGGTGATTCATAGTAATGACTATGGCTTCAGAGTCAGAACACTTTGCCAGCTCCTAACCTAGCATGGTCCTGGCACATTTCATAACTCCTGGGACCCTTGGCTTCCCTTTGGGCAAAATGGAATGTAAGCTATGTATAACTGGTGAGCCTTGCTCGCATGTGGGGACACTTCATCAAGGTGGTTATTGTAGTCATGACTTCATTTGTTAACCACAGTAATTATCTGTTGAAAACTATTCTTCTATGGCATCCATCAAACGAGGTTTCCATTTTATTCTCCAAATAATTCTGAGTTCTTTGTTGTTATTTTGAGAGAGGGTATTACTATAGAGACTTGGCTGGGCTAAAACTTGAGATCCTCCTGTCTCTTCCTCTTGAGTGCTGGGATTCTAGGCATGTGCCACAGTGCCTGACATTTGTCCACTTTTTTGTAGTGCCCATCTGGAAATTCTGGCATTTTTAAGTTTCAACCTCCAACCTTGGCTGCTCATCAGCACTGGTTGTCTCTACATAAGAGGCTCCACCACTCACATGCATTTCACACCTAGCCTTCACCTCTGACCTGCCTAACTCATCACCCTAATGGATTGGACCCCACTCAACCTGATCATCCCTGGAAGAATTGTGGACTTCTCTCTATATTTCTCTCAGTAGGAGATTCTAGGCTGTGGCATTACCAAATCTGGATTACCAGTCTGGGGCCAGAAGTTTCTGGGTCTTGTCAGAGAAAATTCAAAGATGGACAAAGAGGAGACTTAAGCTGGAGCTGATTTACTAACGTAAAACCAAGCCAAAGTGTGCCTCCAGGTGGGAGGATGGGCAGGCTGAAGAAGGAGCTGTGCTAAAGGTGCCAAGACCTCAAACTTTTATCGGGGGTGGGGCAGTGGACACTGGGGATGGTCATTCTTGAAAAACTGGGTTATGTGTCATTAATTTCCAGAGCCTTGGTTATGTGTCAGCAGCTCTCCCACATGTTGGGTGGGAGAGTTCTTGGCCTTGGATGGTGAGACTGGGTTATCATTTTCCATCTTCTGTAGAGTCAGTAAGACCCTGTTGTACACCACAACTTGTTCCATAATATCAGCAGTCCAGGACATAATTTCTTATCAACATCCAAGCCACTGTTCTCAGGCATCAAGTTTCTTCACTCCCTGCCTAACTCCTTTATGTTTGGGGGTGCTGGGAATAAGCAACCTCTACTGTCAGCTCCATCTGAGAGGCTCAGAAGCTGGGTACTTTCTTCTATTTTGCTAGAGACTTATAGTCTGTTTTCTATTGCTAATAACACCATCCCAGAGATGAGGTGAGCTATTTTTTAAAAGATGCTTATTTTGGCTTATGGTTCTGATCCAAGGACATGGGATTGTATGTGGCAATAGTCTTCTTGCTGGCAGAATCCTGAGGTAGCTCAGGGCATAACATGGTGAGGAGTTTCTGTGTGTGTGTGTGTGTGTGTGTGTGTGTGTGTGTGTGTGTGTGTCCTCTTTTGGCAGTACTGGGGTTTGAACTCAGGGCTTCTTTCTTGCTAGGCATGTGTTCTACCACTTGAGCCATATCCCCAGCCTCCCCAATCCCTTCTTATAAAGCAACCAAGATTCAATCAGGAGACTCCACCCTGATGACCTTGTCTAATCCTAATATCTCCAAAGGCCTGGTTTCTAAACACCATAGTCAGATTAAATTTCCATCCTCTTAATTCCTCACATTGAGGATTGGATTCCAGCATGGGTTTTCAGAGAGAAAAAACTATATTCAAACCATAGTACAAACTATCAAAATTTCATCTAAATTTGTCATTACCTAACTTTTCATCCATCTGTCCTTTTATCCATCTCTAGGTTGTTGCAAGCTGATAAGCCAGATATGTGGGCTTTAGGGAATAGGGCCTAAAATAATTGTTCAGCACTCTCCTGGAAGTGCAAAGGGCTCTCCTGTGAGTGAGGGTCTTGGCAGCTCCATTCTGATGCTGATGCACCAGTGGGCTTTTTTTTCCTTCTATAAAATGTTCACTCCATCCTCCTGGTAGGTTTTACTGCACTATTGTGGTTTTGGAATATTAATCACCCTCTTTGATTATACTTCGTTTCATATTTAGTAAATTTATACTGGTATACATATTTTTTAAATGACCCATTTCCTTCCATTAGCTTCATCATAATAAAAGAACTCAAAGTCTCCTGTTGGTTAAGGGGTTAACTGTGTGATTTTAAGATTTTTCCTCCTTGGAGACTCAGCCTGCATAGGTGTTCTCTATTCCTTTATTAGAAAAGAATTGAGGGCCAAGAGCCTAGGCTTTGAATGTGCATTCAGTGTACATTCATAATAAAAACTGAACCGAATGGCACATTCATGGCTTCTCCTTGATGTAGAAGAAAGGGTGAGTGAAAGTTTGGGGCACAGCTCACCTCCAAGAGAGTGGTCCTGTTCTCACTCAGACCTGGCCCGTTGATCATGAATTTCCTTTTAAAATTATTTTTCCTCTTTCCATAGCATCTGTCCTCTTCTTTCCAGCATCTTTGTGATCGAGCTGGGTGGATTTTTTTTCCCTCCTTTTTTTCCCACACTGCCGTTGGATAAAAGATCCCGCCCTTGATTGAAGTGGAATCTTCCACTATTGAGCGAGCCTTTGTTGAATGAGTCATCCAGTCATCCACAAGGTCGCACATTGGCTGAGGCCGCTGGAGACAGGGGATTGCCTGGCACCGGCTGCAAGGCCTGGCTTCATTCACAGAAATGCTGGCTCGCTCACTAGCCCTTTCATTCACACAAACAGCATTTCATTCACATTTTGCTGTTTTTGTCTGCTTCTAATGAAGATCATGATTTGAGAATGATGGGCTGTTCTGCTTTAGGTTTGAGGGGGATTCGGATAACCATCAAAATCGTCTATGGCTTGTGCATTTGCTGTTGCTGTGCAAGCTAGGGGAAGGGAAAAAAAGAGTGTTGGGTGGCTGTTTTGCTAGGGCTGCGGCGCAGGAGGAGAGCGGTGGGGACGCGTTTCCTGCGCGGGGTACTTCTCAGCTTCTCTATGCTCCTGCGTTCTAGGAGCCGGCTTCACTCGTGCGCCCGCCATGAGTGGCGCTTATTAAACCCCACTCCACAGAGCTCTGTGCAAGACTCAGGACCTCATGTACCACCCAGGTTCAGTTTTGGGCGTGAGAAGTCTCAGGGTGACCTGATAGTGTGCTAGAGGTGAATTCATTTGCTTGCATGTAAGTTGCTGGGAAACTTTGATAGTGAGTGTTTCACTGTGGGTAGGTTATTTTAATGCATGAGGCAGACTGGTAGAGACCACCAAGGAAGGGATCAGGGGATGTCAATGTCTGCAGCAGATCTTTTGGGGGTGGAGGGGCGCTCCCAAGGCTCTGTTCTCCTGACTACGGGGAAGAAGGCCTATGTGTTTCATTTTAAGCTTGAGCCTGACTCCTGAAATCAAAGCATTTTTCCTCAGAATTTGAAATGCAGTGACAGCAGGTGTATTTTTTACCCTTTCTGACTGCAGGGCTGCAAGCAGCACCTGAAGGGACATTGAAATGTATTGGTAGCATTTCTTAGGATTTTTCCAGAGCTGGAACACATTCAGTTGGAATTAAACCTGAAAATCAGCCCCCTTTTTGGAATAGATTTCTGGAGCCTGTTGCCACTCATCAAAAAAGCACTATTCTTTTTTGAAATAGATTTTCAACTTAACCCTGGCTGAGAGACTGCTGTAAATTAGCAGAGACCTTGAACAGCAGAAGTTCATATGCAGGTTTGTGGAAGGTTTTTTTTTTTTTTTTTTTGAGGAACTGCAATGCCACAAAGACACTCCTCATGGCTGCTCTGTTGATTTGAAAAACAAAACAAAACAAAACAAACAAAAATCAAAAAAAGTAACCAGAATATTGGTATGTTATGTTCACCTGGGGGTGCATATTCCTTTTTTTCCTATTTAAAAATTATGGTTGCTTTCCAAGTAAGAATTCATGAGGATTCGCTGAAGACTTATTCTTAAAAAGCCTTTGTCACATTTTAACGCATCGCTGTCAGACACTTTTAGGGCTCACCCAGATGAGTTGAGGGAAGAGGAAAAGCTAGCATGGAATAAGGGGTTTCTGAAAGTTCATTTGATCATTTGAAGGAACTGAATTTACCTTTGACACAAACTAGAAAAGGGGGGATGGGGAGATGCAAATCAAAGGTTGGAAGGAAATATATGGGAAGGTAGAAAAAGGCAATTTGAGAATTGATTGGCTCCAGTTGCTGTCAGAGGGTGGATGTCAGGTTTTTTTTTTTCGAGTTTGTTTTTTTTTTTTTTTTCCTGCTACAGGAAGTGATTTGCAGTGCTCACCGAGCCTTTGTTGAGAAGGGTGTCCTCACAGAGTGAGTCATGCTTTTGCTGTGTGCAGCCCAAGCAGCTGGGCGTTCGCTCCATCACAGGCAGCTATGACTTTTAGAAAGCAAGCGTTCAGCCCCAAGCAGCGGGCTCCGGGGCGGGGGCTGCCGGGCAGCGGCCGTGCTGGCTTTTAATGGTAGGAGGGCTTGGTCCTGAGACTTCGTGCTCCGTCTCCAGAAGGCGGTCCTGGGACCTCTGTTCTTAGTCCAGCTCCGGGGCCCGCGGCTAATCTGCCATGCGCGGCAGCCCGGGCCGGGGCCGGCACTAGCAGCGCCCGGGCGGATGCGGCGAGCCCACTGAGGGGCATGCTTCCACGCACCAAGTACAACCGCTTCAGGAATGACTCGGTGACATTGGCCGATGACCTTCTCCACAACCTGTCGGTAAGCGGCGGCGGCGGCAAGGTCGCCTACCTGGTGTCCTGCAAGGCGCTGCACAAGGCGCCCGAGGATGGGCCCGGCAGCCTGGGCCACCTGCTTCACAAGGTGTCCCACTTGAAACTCTCCTGCTCGGCCCTCCGCGGTCTGTCGTCGGCCGCCTGGGAGCGGGCGGGCGTGCGGCTCTCGAGCAGCTGCAGCGCGCCCAGCCTGGCCGCCCTGGACCGTAGCGCGCCCCCCGCACCCTGCGCCCAGGCCGAGAGCATGAGCGCAGCCAGGAAGGGCCGGCCGGGCGAGGAGCAGCTGCCCAGGCCCCCGCGGGGAGCGCCGCACGCCATCGACCAGGTGCTGGGGCCGGGAGTCACCTAAGTCACCAAGGTGGGTACAGGCGCTGGCCGCCCTGGCGCTGATCCCAGGTCAGGGTGCTGTGCCAGCTCCCTTCTCTGAAGGAAGGTGTGGGGAAACATCCGAGAGGGTCACATTAGAGGCCAGGAGATGCGCACTCCTTAGCAATCAGCTGGACTGGCAGTGGTGACTTTGGAAAAGGGTTGAACAATCGCGTGACCTCCCGCTGTCCTGCTTTCTCCTGGGTTCCACCCTTTTGGCATGCCTTTGACAACTGGCTTCACCAGATGTCTGGCCAGTGCCCCTTTCGCCATGGGGCGCCCATCCCTGGGACCCGGGTCCAGCCTAGCAAGCGTTTATGAAGCACACTTGTTAGACCCCAGCAGCCCCTTCGGGGATGCAGGAATGTCACTACTTCTGTGCCCTCCTCTGGTGGTGGTAGTGGCGGGGCAATTTCTTTTTCCCCGCTGCAAAAATCCCTGGCTCCTGACAGGGCAGGGCAGGCCAAAAGCTGTCTTGCTTCTTACCAGACAGGTTCTACTTTCTTCCTAGCAAGGTTTTATTTGGTGTTTGTCTTTCATTTCATTAGGAATGGTTTTGGTTTATAGTAGCGAGAGGAGAATTTAAGACTATTTCCCAGTGACTGTAGTCTTCCACTGCAATGGACACAGAGGAGCCAAGGTTGTTGCACGCAGCGCCACAGGCTGGAAAAGTTTTTCTTGCCACATAAAGAATGATAAAATCATAATGGAGTTAGTAGAATTCCTCCTTTATACAAGGGTGCCATGATATTTAAGGAGCAGAGTTCAATTGATCTGCCACGCGCTTATTTCCCTGTACCTGTCTGGCTGCAGGCAGTCATGGCCTCCCTAGCTGGACATGCTTCCCCTAGAGAAGCCGGGATAGTCCAGGTGGCATTATTTCAGTCTTGCCACCCAAGGCATGGATTTTCATTGAAAAGGACATGAGACACAAACTCTACTCCCACCTGTGTTAGTAACACCGAAGAGCCTGGAGGTTGTCTGCTCTGTAAATACTTGCTGAGATCAATTTAAAAATTCAGCAGAAGGACCCTGCAGGGAAAGTAGAGTCTCTTGGAAATCTTGTAACCAAATTTCCAAAGAAATTTTTGGGTTATCTTTAACTATGGAAAAAGTGTTTATAAATAAAGTGACCATTGGTGTAAAAATAGAGTCCTGTCACCCTGATCTGCATTTCAATTTGACCTGCTTCTTAGCCTCTGAATATGGAGCATGATATTTTACCAAAAAGGATCAGCATAAAATATGCACATTTCATTGAGTTTATCTTAAAGGAAAATGAATATTCTTCTTGTATTGCTAGTTTAAATTACATATCTAGGGGCCAAAACCAAAAATCAAAGCCAAACAAAGACCCTGAAGCCTGTGAGACAAAATATGATCCTAGTGTATATCAAATACTTGTAGAATGCTAGGATTATATTGCTATTTTTTTAAAGCCTACACTTAAAATAGACAAACAGATCTTGGCCAAGCTATTCTCAAACAATTTCCTTTAAAAAGTCACTTTGCTTAGGGCTTCAGTTTTGCTTTAGAAAGAAGGCAGATATTCAGTACCAAAGGTCAGATGTGGGAAAATACTGTTGAATGTACTAAAATAAGTCTGCTCTACTCAGACATTCTGTCCTTACAGGCTTTGTGAGTTGCCCCACCCCTAACCCCATCAGAAGTGGTATTTGAGAGTGGAGGGCTGGCTGACTCTGCTCAGAGCCTATCTGTGTCCTGGGGGCTGCAGTAACCAAGGGGACACACAGCATGATTAATTAGTGCTCTGTGCTGTTGGTGGTTTGCCTCTTGTTTATCAGCATCTGTGAATAGTGATGTCACGTGAACATAAAATCAGGTGTGATTTTTCTCCAGGCTTTCCTGGAGAAGTTTGAAATCATGCAGCAGGAAATCAGGCACTAAAGGCCAATTTCATTTCATGTGTGCATGTTTGGTTCACATGATCATGTGGGTCTCTGTTGGTGCACATGTGCAAATTTCCACATTGCCCATGTTCAGTTTAAAACCATGAAATTATTTTATTGAAACATCATGGAACTGAAAAAAACCCTTAATTTCATGTTATTTACTGATTTGAGAGTAGTTCTATTGGTATTCTTGCTTTAAAAGATCTCTGGTAGATAGAAATGAGTAATCTGTCATAATACCGGATATCAGTTATAACATCTGAAGGTTTAGAATTTGGTAAAGGACTCTTTGATATAAATTTTTTTTCTAAATTAAAGAAAGCCACAGATGTTTTCCAGCTTCCTGGAAAATTCATGTAGTGGGTCATTATAGATTTTCTCTTCTCATATAAATGTCTATTCCTAGGTGATATGAAGATATGCAGACCAGAAGGATAATTCACAACCATTTCAATTTCATCTACTTGCTTGGGGGAGATCTATAAAATACTGAAGTCTGGGAGGTTTTGATTATTTAGGAAGCATCAAACCATTTCAGCAGCAGCTCCTAGTATTAATTAATCAAGGCTCAAAAATTTAAACCTAGGCAGGAATGGGTGGCTCACACCTGTAATCCTAGCTACTCAGGAGATAGAGATCAGGAGAATTGCAGTTCAAAGCCAGCCTGGGCAAATAGTTCCCTAGAACCTATCTCAAAAATCCCTTCACAAAAATAGGGCTGAGTATGGCTCATGGTGAAGGCCCCAAGTTCAAGCCCTGGTACCACACATGCACAAAAACAAAAACAAAAACAAAACATCTGGGAAAAGCTTCTGAATAACAACAGAATTCAAAGCTCACAGCAAGTTTAATGTGTCCTTCTTGCCACCACTGAGCTTGCTGTCACATACCAGCAGATTACACAATCAGCCAGGCCTCCCTGACAGCAGCTTTGTATTCCCCTAAACATTCCTGACACTTGTTTTTTCACTTGTGGTAATGTAGGAGAGAAGGAACAAGAAAGCATGTCCTGGATAGACAGGAAAAAAAAATCCAACATCAAAACAATGAATATTGGGCTGGTGGTGCGGCTCAAGTGGTAGAGTGCCTAGGAAGTGCAAGTGAGTATCAATTATGGTGCTGTCTGCCTTTAAATTTTATCGCCCTGAAGTCAGAGCTGGCTGGGACCCTGCTCATCTGTGGCTGCTGTTGGTACTTAGCAGGTTCAAAGGCATTAGGGAAGAAAGTTAGACAAGCTAGTCCATGGGAAGAGAAAGTTCCTAAAGAGCTTCTGGGTTGATGCGGAAGAGCTGTCTGAAGACAAGCCTTCTGAAGGTAAGCCTTGACATTCAGGATGAGGCTGGAGCTGGGAGGTGTCAACATTTGACCTGAAGGACATCCCCACAAGGAGGCTCCTCCTTAGAACACATTTTAGTCCTAAAAAAGGCTAAGGGGATCTGGGAGTATAGCTCAGTAGTAGAGCATGTGCTTAGCATGTTCAAGGCCCTGCATTCAAATCCAAACCCCCCAAAAAAGATAGGACAGACCCAAGTGCCCCAAAATCAGGACATCTAATTTATTCATTTTTATATTAATTTTTAGGTGGTTCTTTCTTTTATTTTTTATTGTTTATACATTTATTCATATGTGTATACATTATTTGGGCCACCTCTCTCCCCTGTCCCCTCAATCTCCCTCACCTGCCTCACTTCCAGGCAGAACCTGTTCTGCCCTCTTCTCTGATTTTGTTGAAGAGAAAACATAAGAGATAATAAGAAAGACATAGCATTTTTGCTAGTTTGAGATAAAGATAGCCATACAGAGAGATTCTTAGCATTGCTTCCATGCACAAGTATATTACAACCCACATCGGTTCATCTCTAACTGACCTCTTCACTACTTCCTGGTCACCTTCCCATAGTGACCTCTGCTATTTTAAGGTTACTATATTCGCTCCTCTACAGTGGCCACATCAATCACTTTCAAGTTTTAGGTTTCCTTCCCTTTCCCTATTCCTCCTGTACGTGTTCTCCCCTTAGTGTGTGACCAATGTCCAATAATATTACTGCATTTGATTTAGGTCTATAATCCACAAATGAGGAAGAACATGCAATTTCTGGCCTTCTGAGCCTGGCTAACTTTGCTTAAGATGATGTTCTCCAGTTCCATCCATTTACATGTGAATGATAAAATTTCATTCTTCATGGCTGAGTAAAATTCCATTGTGTATAGATACCACATTATCTTAATTCATTTGTCAGTAGTGGGGCATCTTGGTTGTTTCCATAACTTGGCTATTGTGAATAATGCTGCAATAAACATGGGTGTGCTGGTGCCTCTGGAGTAACCTGTGTCACATTCCTTTGGGTATATCCCCAGGAGTGAGATTGCTGGATCATATGGCAGATCAATGTTCAGATTTTTAATAAGTCTCCAAATTTTTTTCCAGAGTGTTTGCTCTAGCTTGCATTCCAAACAGGAGTGTACAAGGGTTCCTTTTTCCACCACATCCTCACCAACACCTGTTGTTGTTGGTGTTGCTAATGATGGCTACCCTAACAGGAGTGAGATGGAATCTTAGTGTGGGTTTGATTTGCATTTCCTTTATGGCCAGGGATGGTGAGCATTTTTTCATGTTTTTCTTTGGCCATTTGGACTTCTTCCTTTGAAAAATTCTGTTTAGTTCAGTTGCCCATTTCTTTATTGGTTCATTGATTTTGGGGGAGTTTAGTTTTTTAGCTCCCTGTATATTCTGGTTATCAGTCCTTTGTTTGATGTGTAGCTGGCAAATATTTTCTCCCACTCTGTGGGTGGTCTCTTCAGTTTAGGGACCATTTCTTTTGTCATACAGAAGCCTTTTAATTTCATGTAGTCCCATTTAGGACATCTAATTTAAAGCAAGCATTTAGCTATGTGAGAGGCTGAAGTCAGGAGGATCATGGTTCCAGGCCAGCTGGGATGAAAAAGTTTGTGAGACCTCAACAGAAAAATGCTGGGTGTGGTAGTGTGTGCTTGCCATTCCAGCCAGGGCAGGAGGCTAAAAAGAGGAGGATTACAGTCCAGGCCAGCATGGGCAAAAGGCAAGATCCTATCTCCAAAATAATCATAGCAACTAGCACTGGAGATGTGTCTCCAGCTGTAGAGTGCCTGCCTAGCAAGTGCAAAGACCTGAGTTCAAACCCCAATCACATCAAATAAACAAATTAACAAAATCAAGAGTTTATGAGCTCACTGCTCAGAACTTTAATACAGTGGCCAGCATTTACTGAGCATATTGGTTATGCCATTAATAAATTTTGGTGATGTCTCCATCAAACATACAGGTTTCAGTGGAATGTTTCCCTTTACTGAAGGTGAAAATGA